>NC_134925.1:11097500-11722500 GCF_051014615.1 Bombus vancouverensis nearcticus
AATGGATCCGGATAAAAGAACGATGGAAAAGTTTCCTATCGGATGATGAACGAAGCGATTTTTGAACCGTGATCCGATAAGAATCGTTCCGTTTCAACCGTTTCGAATGATGTATGGTCAGCGATAAGAAGAAAGGTTCTCGTTTGATCTTGCCATGTATCGTAATTGTTTCTTCCTTGCAGTTGTAGGAGATGACTTTTTTTCTTGTTCGAAGGTCCGTTCGTTCCATGTCAACGCTTGAAATTGAGCAACGCGTAAAAACAGCATATATCTCGTTACTCGTTTCAGATACCGTATTATTAATTTTACACGCTAGAATGTTTACATTCTTACCGAACTGAATTTTTATATAATATCCATTAATTACATATGATATTTTATCTCCTTTTCTTTTTACATAGGCTTTAACGTCGTATCAACTACACCTATGTGGTTATTAGCAATGACAATGCGAGCAGAGGCAGATTTACTAGTTAAATTTTCCTAAATATCTTTGGACATATTTTTGAGAAAGTAAAAGAACACTTGAAACTTGAATTTCGTCACGGAGATCTTCGCTTAGAGACACACTGAGTCAGGTGTGACCAATTCTAAGTCTGTTTAATACAACTTGGTGTTGACGATCTAGGTTCCTGGTCCTTAACTACTGCAAGTAACTACGTTCTTGTTAACAAATTCTTCGTTGATTCCCAGTGCACCAGGTTGTAGAGCTTTTCCATACGTTGTTTCAGCCGAATTGGAGATGTTTCTTGAAAAACTTTGATTCTTGCTGACTCTCAGGGATTTTTCCAAGGTTCTCTTGTTAAAGATAAGGTAAATGCATTCTTTGCTGCCTTGTTCACCAGTTCGTTATCAGGGATGTCCAACACGTGTTGGGATTCGCGAAAGAGTAATTGTTTTACCTACCGAGTGATTTTCCAATCAAGTACGATGCCATCGGAACTGTATACATTTTTGATGGATGTGATAGCATCCTTGCTATCGGTGAGAATAATGTAGTTTTCGTTCGATCCATACAAAACAATTTCGAATACCTGTTGGATCGCTATTAAGTCTGCTGATTTATTGCTAACGTTGTTAGGTGATCTAAATTTGTATATTTTATCTCCAAAGACCATAGCACGTCCATATCCCGTCTTAGAATACCAGACATCGGTATATCTTGTACGGACCCTGATAGTTGAAAGGCTAATGCCTTCGATGATTCAGCGTTTGCAGCATTCCTTTAATTTTAATGAATTCGATGCATTAATATTTCGTTCTTCTTTTCGAGATTCTTTTCGAGAATTATTAAACACTTTTGAAAGAGAGGATATTGTAACTACGTAAAAACGTACGTATGTAATTTATCGGAGGACTTTCGCGAAGGACCACTTCCTTGCTGGTTATATTCTTCTAATGCGAATGTCCAATTTTATAGAACCGTTTGTTACATCATACAGCACCAATTGCTGTGTTTTTTGCCTCTTCGATAATCAGAATTACACAATTCACCGGTAAATCTAGTTCGTAAAAAAAGAAGAAGAAAGCGAGGGAAGTATAGTACGTTGCAGTGCGCAGAAAAGGGGAACTGATTAACGTGCCACAATTCAAAAAGTTCTCCCTAAGAGCCCCGTAGGATCGTTGGCACGAAATCACGGCATAGCGTGCAAAACTTCACGAAGAGTCCTACTCTGATTGGCTTTACGCCAGGCTTATACCCCTCGGGGATCTCCGAGCGTAAAGAATATTTTTGGAATATTACATCAGAAATTTATACGCATAGCGTATAGAGTATAGCGCATTACGTATACGCATAACGTATGGCGCATAGATTTCGCCTTTTTCACCTTTGCGCCGATCAAAAGTCGTTCAACGATTGTTTAACGATAATGGTGTTGGTCGAATCTTTTTCCATTGTATGATTTCCGTAATACACAAACTTGCGAAAGTATTCGAACACTTCCATAGGCACATTTTACGAAGATATTATGTTTGTTATACGAAAGATTTTGAAATTTTATCAGTTACGAGTAGACTGCGGATTTTTACGTAAATTCAGATTTTTGTAAACATCCAGCTTTTTGTAAATTCAGATTTTTCGTTTATATATCAAGCGTACAAGTAACGAAACGATATACCGTGATTGAAACCAATTCTTTGATATTAGCTTGTCCGAAAAGTTTCTTTCGTTCTATAAGGAAATGATAGATGAACAATATTTTTTGTTTTATGTTATTTTATTGAATTATGTATTTTCTTGTAAAACGAAAGAAAATTTTTTGGCAACTTAATATATCAAATATTCTAATTAACATCAAGTATTCTAGACGTATAACAATTTGTCACTGCAATTGATATATTCAAATTTTTAAAGAACCAAGAAAGACAGCATTTCGTTTTAATAATCCTTTGATGAAATGTGGCGTATTTGCAGTACCAATTATATAGTAATCATGGACTTCACGAGCTATTGGTGTCTCTCCAGTCCTTTGATTCGTACGATTAATATTCTGACGTCTCTGTATTAGTCTTTGCGCAAATAACGTTCGTGCCTTCCAGTGAAATATCACGAATTAATTTACAACAGACTCACCGTTAACAATATCGGGCAGTCAACCATATTATATTTTCTATTACACATCGTTAGTCTCATCTTTGTAAACACATTATGTTATTTTATAAATTTTATTTTGAATAAAAATATACAGTATCCCGTGTAAATAAATTAACGTGACTAAGACTTCTATCACAGCTTCGTGTATAAAAAAATGATTTTTATCAGGTAAAAGTAATTTTTGAGTCAAATTTCATTATTTCTAGATAAATCGGATAAAATTTATATGCTTATTTACATTTTCAAGCATAAGTTAATACCGAGGATTGGAGCGATGAAAACATACTTCGTATTTTTGGGAAAAACATTTTACACAGGTACAGCAGAAATACAATAATGTTAATTTTCTGAATATCGGAGGATATTAATGCAACATTTATTTATTAAAATTTAACATTCATTCGATGATAATATTAATTTCTTTAAATCCATTAATATATCCAAACTAAATTGAACAATAACGAAATTGAGCTTTTGATCGGTAATAAAATAAACGTAACGAGTGTGAGCAAGCAGAAGAATCGTTATTTAATTTAATATAATCGAATCAAGCCAATTTCTCGTTTGGAAATACATTTGAACTGATTTTATATAAAAGAAAAATGTCGGAAAACAATTTTCTACAAATTCGATCGTGACGTAAGGACTGGTTCGTAACCGAAAAATTGCAGACTTTAAATAGACTTAAGGGAAAAAAGTAGATAAGACAGACAGCAGGGAAGGAAAATTGGGAAAAGCCCGGAAACTGCTCATATTGGTGCGAGCATGGACGTTACACGTGCATTTCTGAGGTAGCTGCAAGGGCCAAGGGAGAAACCTTGAAAATAGTGAAACAGCAGAATGAAGACTGAAAATTCCTAGAGAAGTTCGCAGAGAGAAAGTTAAAGAAAATCACGGATCGGGAAAATCCGAAAAAGGACTAGAGAAAGTAACCAGACTCGCGCGATATCGCGAGAAACGTAGAGAAAAATAGAAAAGAAAGTTTACCGAAAGATATAGAAATATAAGGAAGAAAAACTTGGCAATGGTACCAGAACTGTTACAATTCTAACTTAATGATCAAAAAATTACGCAGCCTACAAAGAAAAATAAGAGAATAATTCAGTGGAAAATTCATTGGAAAAGAATGCAACTATAATGTTGTTCTCGATTCAAAATTATGTTCCTAACTCTTTTTAAATATGTTTCTTTCGCATTATCATCGCGCGTGTGCTCTTATGATAAACTATCTAACACAAACAATCAAACTATCGATTCCGTTTAATGAACAAGAAGTGTAATTTTCTTTGTAACAACATTTCTATATAATACGATTTTATTTTCACAAAATTGTATGTCATTTCCACGTTTCAGCTCGGTTCGTAATTTCTGCAATGTTCATGCTACTTGGAAAGGAACAAAGGCTGTTTGCCGATAACACCGGGAATCTCGAGAAATATCAAGAGGGCGGTGCTTCGAGAAGTAAGTAAAAATCGGCTGAAGCTTGAAAATATCTATTTCTGACTGAATCGGGAAGAAAGCTAACTATGTTGAAAGAAAGTAACAAGAAATGCCCGGAATTGACTAATTACGAAGGTTTCATTTTTGAATATGATAATGCTGAGTTTTATAAATTTGCAAGAAGCATGCAGAAAAAGATCGAATCTTAACGGAAATGTTCAATCCCATTAACCAAATGTAACATACACAACTGTAATTCCGATCTCAATGAAAAAATTTACCATTTGTACAGTGATACACTTAAAATATACGCAAATATAACGACAAGATTATTACGATTTTATGTTATAACACCAAACAATAGGAAATAAATCCTGCGTACAAGAACTACCGAAAGAATAACATAAAGTACCTTCCACTTTGAAAATTGTAACATACGATGCAATTCATCCGAGTATCGTTAACCTTCGATTTTGATTTCACGGTGTGTATTATGCAATAGATGAATTTGCCTCGGTAACTACACAGAGACAGGCAAAAGGCACTTCGACTTTTATTGTCTCTCATCGTATCGAAGATTCGTCGAAATGAAAGAACGTCGTACGTTTCAGTCACTTTCATACCGACGTGTTTCCATTACATCGTTCTTGAACGAACGTCGAAGAAGCGCGAATGTCGATGATACACGGCTCGATGGAAGCAAATGAAAACGAGGAAGACGCAGGATTTACTACGGTTTCGTTGTTCATCTCCGCGTCCGTTCTCGAAGCAGAAAATGGTGGCGCACTAAAAACTAGCGCGAACCGAATGGCTCGTATCAGGGACGTGCTCGTAAAAGATGTCTGCCAGTGCTACTTTAGCGACGTAATACGTGTTTTCCATTAAAAGGTTGCGAGTATGTGTGCAGAAGCGTGCGAGACGAGCAAGTTCACCCGCTCGATTTAGTTCTGTGTCGGTTTATACGCTGCCGCGTCGCCTCTTTAAAAAGTGATACGCTGTGTAAAACGAAATTTAACCGATTACGGCAATTATATGTTGCACGCACTCTGCCCTGTCATCGTTTAGTCGTTTTTAATCCGATTACCGAGCGAGGTGAAGGGCCCTGAAATCGTATCAGTCGCCGCGAGACCAATCGTCTCGAGAACTGATACGCAACCAGAAGTTTCATAACCGTCCCCGAGAAAGTAAAGGAACCGAGCAGAAGGAAGCGAAAGCTCGGACGACTTAAGATATTAATTTCTTCGATTGAAGACGTCATTTCCGTGACGACGAGTTCTCTTAATCATGTCTCTTTCTTGAAAAGAAATGTCGCTTCGGCAGGAGAGTAATAAGAGATGGAATTATTATCGGAATACGAGAAGGAAAGCTGAAGGGTGTATTATAGCGAGTTATCGTTCTGTAAACGTTTGCACTTCTACCTTTTAATTATTTACGTGTAATGCAGTTTCACGTAATTCCTTTTGCTTTGCTTCATTCGCATTGCCAGAAAATTTCATTTATGGCTGTGTATGCGTGTGTGTATTTCTCTATAAATTATATCCAGTGTATTACTGTTCGCAGGTAAGGAACAATATAGCAATAGCGAATAAAATAAGTTTTCAACATCATAAACATCCTTTCTCTTATAATGCTACATAAAATTGCAATATGAACGTTCTCTGCATAATTATGGCTGTGAATTGCAGTGGTTTGCACCTTCAAGTACGTCGTCAGTGAAAGTTTGCAATGAAAGTTTAAAAACACGGTCGAGCACGAATGTTACAACCGACTCTGGCTGCTGTTTTTACCTCTTAACTACACACCATTCGTTTCTGGAACGAGTCCGTACGTTTATTGCATTATCCAAATTTAGTGTAACGTTTCACAAGCACCAGCAACTGGATCTTATTAAATCTAGGAATTTTAATAAACAACTATACGTATATCGGACAAAATAATGGAATAGTTACATTAGATCAATTTATATTATATAGCGATTTAATAAATAAAATTACCAATTAATTGCACGTGGAATTTGTAATAGGGCAAACAAAGAAAGCAAAGCCAAATAAAACAAAATTGTCTTGTTTAATCGAACATTTTAGAATTGATAACAAAAAAATAAGGATTAAATTAGCGAACCGTTTTCCGCTGATGCAAACTGGTAATGTTATTAATTTAATGATTATATTATGTCATGGTATTAACGCGATTTATAGATACAGGATCGCCATTAGTTTCCGCTTGTCAAATAGTATTGCTACAAATTACATATCGAATTGCGTCATCCCGTTAACCCATTTTGTATCCGCATTTCGAAAATATATTGTTCCAAAATTGCGTATGGAAAATCGCTGTGGCATACTATGTGCACATTCGAAGGAATATTAAATAACGTTAAAAACAATATGAATTTTTTAAAAAAACGGAAGCATAAAATAGTGTTAGCTTGACACGTAAAGTTAAATTTGATATTCAATTAACTATTTCAATTCGTTTGCCTGAGAAATAAAACGTTCGATGATAAAATAACGTGAATTTCATCCAGGATCTATAAAATTTCAACATACGAATTCAACTTTTCTTATTTATTCATTGCAGGAAAACTTTCTGAAATTTCGAATTCTATCATTTTGAGGATTTACGTTAATTGAATTTTGTTGAAAATGGAAGAGCTTCGTTTATTATAATGCTTACTACGTCGTAAACATCTTGATAACTGTTCCTGTCGCAATAAAATATGCCAAGCTTAACTTTTTCTGGAATCGCCAATAACAACAACAATTAAATTAATCTTCGTAACTATGTTAATATATATTTAGGTATGTCTACAATTATAAACAGAAATTCCATTTATTTTACGTCTCTGCAAACTGTAACAATAGATTATTATAAACGTATCTAGTCTTTAGAAATGATCGTTATAATCTTTCTAATAAAACATTTCATTGAAAAGTGGAATTCCCATTAAACAAAATTGTAGGATCGATCGTGCGGCATATAATGAATATTTTATCTACAGGGTAAAATTCGTCTTTTACGGTGTTGGCTGCGAATTACCGACTTCCTTCTCGTAGTCAGGAAGCACTGACATCCCTTGTTTCACCGTCACGCATCCTTCCCTCACTTTTGTTCCCAGGTTGCCATCGAGCTCGTAAAGGCGCGCCATAACCGTTTCGAAACAAATCCGATATTGAACACGATCGATCGTCCAGAAAATTTTTAAACAAGCTTCCTCGTTAATTCCAATTCGGCGTAATTACTTGAACGTTTATGGAGATATTAAACAACACGATTGCACTACTATTACGATACTATTTTCGACGACATGGAGACTGAACGATATAAATTATAAAAATATATTGTAGTATATTACAGGCGTATAAATCGTAAGAACGATTACAGATTATTCGTGGCGAAAAATTCGCCTACGAAAAAATTAAATTTGTCCTGCTTTTTTAACGTGTACAAAGGAATGCCTTAATTTCACTGATGGAACGAGAATACGTAGTCGGATTAATCAACTTGATTGTCAGAGTGTACATGACGTTCATTGCGTGCTTTTTACTCGAATGACGGTGCATCAACTCGTGCAGTTTCACGATACATCCTGATCACAGGCTCGTAAAAGTTGCTAAATCATAAAACTTGTTAAATCCACTAAAAGGATCATTTGTGGCGGGCAAGGGAAAAGTGTCGCTTTCGAGGGCGATTGTAGATCTTTGTTTCGACAACGTTTTTACGAGCTCGTAAAAAGCTTTGAAATTATAGATCATCTCATTCGGACAACGATAACTTCGATACGAAAGGTAAGATTTGTTCTTCGCTGCTTTCGGCCGTGAATGGATTCTCTTTATTTTATTCGGGTTTCTGACGAGAGAGGAGTAAAGATTAAAACACATTGTTTCAAAATATTAACGACATATTTCCTGTAGGCGTAAAACATTGCGAAAGTCAAAAGAGTTTTACATAAGTAGCTATATCGATCCAAAGAATTATAAATAATTTACTGAACTCACAGATTTTATTTATAGAATGCAGTGGCGGTTGTTGGTTATGTTCCCCTTGGAACCATGCAACTTTCCTTCGATCCATGTTTCTCTTCAAACAATAACATTCATTTATCATGATTTATTCGTATATTCATAAGTTCAGATGATAACTGTAACCTCGATGTGCTCTCTGAAGCATTTCCGATTTAATAGCTCTTTTTGTTCTCAAAAAAATGTTTAGAATTGTAGGAACCACGAAAGAACAGGCACGATATTTTATTTCAACTGTGTGCTAAAATCTATCGTAAAATATCACAAGTAGTTTTGCTCGTTTAAACAAGAATGTAAGAACGAAATATAAAAATCCAACCAGGATTCGGACCAGGATTCACCTGAAACTTCCATCAAATAGGAGAAACGTACGATCGATCAACGGTTAGCGCGTGACACCAGCTAAGTCGCATTACGCAAATTTTGCCCACTTTTGCCCACAATGAAACAAATGACGCACAGTATGGACGATATTCGTAAATCGGAAAATAAAAACGTGGCATTGTTTCATCGGATCGGCAGATGGACAGCGGCCGATCCACGGTGGCTTAACCGAAACGAGGCCCACGCTTTTCAGCGGCGGCATCGCAATTGTATCCGCCGCGATACGACAATAGAGATTTAGGAATGCGAGCTCAGCTAAACAATGGAGCTTTATGAGAACCTAAATCCGCCACAATGGACGCCGATAGTTCTCGCGGCGTGCGTGTGACGATCGATATTTTAAGGTGGCGCGGCGCCGACCTTGCGCCGCAAACTGTCTTTCGGTTTTATAGTTTCGAAGCTAGAGACGATCGGCCGCTTTATAGCAATAAATTCGTGACTCGGTCAAAGGGTTGTAAAAGTGACGAAGTATCTGCTTGGTCAGTGTGATCAATGAGTTCTTGTACGGTTAAAGTATCTACGTCAGTCGTAAAAGTTGTTTCAGTAAGTAAAGAAGGCGGGACATTATGAAATAATTACTGTTTAGAAGAAATAAAAAGATAAATATATACATATTGTAGAGCTAGGTATTGTATTATTACTGTCAAATATCGATAATAATATATCATGTTAGAAGATTGTCTAATGCGTAGCAGACAGTTTTAATCGTTGACGTGTCTGTTGAATTTATAAAATAAATAATCCCATACTTTTTCCTTTAATATAATTAATATACTGTTTAAAAATTAAAACTGTTACGAGTTAATGTTTTCCGACTTAACAAGGTAAAAAGAATATTAATTCTAAATGTTCATTACTATAATAGGGTTTTCCACAACAAAAAAAAAAAAAAAAGAACGAGTACCATCTGCCAACAGGCTTTGCTTAGGAATTTCATTACAATCTTAATACGCATTTAACTATATTTTATTTTCCAAAAAATTCATTGTATACTTTTACATACTACTCGTGCATACTACGTATCTTTTACTGTTAAACTAAAAATAAAAATAATAAATAAGTGAAATTAAGAAGTAACGTTATTAAAAGCGTAGATTAAGAGGAAAGTTAAGACTTCTTATCTTTGTAATTACTGATAACGCGCAGATGTTATCGATAGAATTGATGTTTCATTGTAATTAAACTATTAATTGGAACACTTTACTCAATTCTCGTGATATCTGATATATTTGTTGCAATGTATTATTATCTAAAGTAAAATTAGAGACTTGACTCTAAGAAGTTAATTTTATCGCGTAATATTACCTTTAGTGTCAAATAATTATGTAAAATATATGCTGTCACGAGGAATTTTACGATATTGTTGAGATAAAGAATCTTTGAGAATGTAGACATATTAAACAAGTACAATGTATGCAGTCTCACTGAAATATTATTATATTTCATGAACTTATTACGAGAAGAATTGTATTCATGTACAATTTAAACTATCTACTTTGTTAACATATTACAAAAAGCATTTTATTCGCATACAGTTTAGTAACCTGTCAAAGTTCGGCTGGCAACTTTTGGCAGTTACTATACATTCCTGTGCGACAGGAGTTTGAGCGCCCAATAGAACCATAAAGTGAGGTGTAATTTCCGTTATAATTCATAATTGGTATAATAACTCAGGGGATAGTTCATCAGAAGTTTTCGTTGTCAGTTCATCGATACGTTAAACACTTCAGAAGTAATCAAAGCTTCAGTATTATTAATTTGAATCAGCTGAGCTTAGAACCAATCAACCTCGCCGTAGTTTATCGACATTTCAGACAATCAGCCTTTCATTAAGTTTGTAAGCAATTAACAATCTACAATTTAGCAATGACTATTATAATTTCTTGTTTACTGAAATATTTGTTTATGTGATAAGTATACCTAGTATGTTTCAAATAATTACTAAAAAAGTTAATGTTATTATTATAAGTATTAAGTAATTATGTTATGTTTACATTGTATGTACAGGAATATTTGATAAGAAAACAACTTGTCAAAAACTGGATAAATAAACAATTTCCCTTTTATAATTTTCAAATCTCCGTACTTTCTAATTTGAAAATGCAATTTATTCATACAATGCACATTTATTTCAATTTGTTTGTTTTCTCCTATATGAGCTTTTCGCGGCCGGTGGTCTGCTAAGTCAAAAACGAAATATGACGTTAAAAAATGTAAAACAAAGCGGAAATAAAATACACTGTGACTCGTGATAGTAACGAGTAATCAAACATCTTAAAGAACGAAGTGTTTCAAAGAGTTTAATCGCGAAAACGCGAACATTAATTGCTTATTGTCAAGTCGCAAAAACGAGGAATAACGTTTAAATATCTATTAAAAACTCAATACACTCGTAGTAGGATCCTTGGTAAACACTTTGCAAAAGCGAGCAAAGGAACATGGGAAAGCTTTTAAGAAATCGGAAAGGAGCTAAGTGCAACTACAGCAAAAAGATTTTTGCAAAAAACGTGGCAAAAGTGAAATAGAAAAATTTTCTGATAACTTTAACAACTAAACGCTAGCTAGCGTCATTGCAAATCTTTCTTTATCGTTCATTCGTTTTATCATTACGATATTTAAGAGGAATGCAATTTTTGGAACATTGTCACTAACAAATACGTAGATACTTTGGTCAATTTGTGTTACTAAAATATACATCGCTTTCATAGCAAACTAATGGGCAGAAGTAATATTTATCAGGTTGTAAACTTATTAATACAAAGTCGAAAATTAATAGGGAAAAATATCCAACGTGACGTATTACAGCGAGAAACCAAATGTTACAGGAAAAATAGCTGATTGCATTGATAAAATTAATACACACCTAATTATCGGAAGTGCATCACACATCATCAGCATTATTCAATCTGGGTATCATTACCGATTATTGAATCGATTCAGTGATTACAAAAGTATTCAATTACTCGGCAAATGGATTTGATCGGATATTTTTTATGTCGGAAAAAAACCAGAATATATTTTTCACTGAATTTGAAATCCGCATGACACAGAGTTCAAATGGAGTCGAAATCTATCGCTTCCATCGAAGATATAATTTATAGGTGTAATATAAGAACGCAATGAAGCAACCGGTTACCTTATGTATTTTGGGGTTCTATATTTTCATGAAAACATAAAATAGTATGCATAAAGAAATATCTCGTATGGACGTCGTTATATTAGGATAGAAAATTAAATAATCCCGATCCAAATTACCTGTCGGATTCCGAGTGAAAGCGGGCCCATTCAATGCTATGCGCCGAACACGTGGACAAGAGATTAAAAATGAGAAAATATTCCAAACAGCACGATAGATGCTCTTTTTCATCAACTACAAATTGAAAATTGGACGATTCTAGAATATCTGCTTTGCAGAAACTCGTCGTATACGCATATGTCGTAAGAGAAAATAATTCTTTAAAAGAAGATTCAAAGGATCGACGTCATTAAGATACAAATTTTAATTATTCTGGAGTTACTAAGTATTCACATATAAATTAACAAGTCTGAAATCCCTATAAATTCGTAAGCTGAACATTATAAATTACGACATATTTTCATTACTTTTTTCACAAGGAGACATCCACAATGTGCAAAGTACAAACTATGAAAATTTTTGTTACCTGGTTCGTACAACAGACGACGCGCACGTTTAACATACACCGTTAAGTAACTCAATCGTGATTCTGTTATAATAAACCTAAGTAATTATTTTTCAACACGCAACTTCTCGCCGCGCCCCGACTTTGCACTTAGTCACGCGAAGTTAGCGTAATAAAAAACGCCATACCTTTGCACGAGTACTTACCATACGGCAAAGGCATATAAATATTTTATAGTTGAAGTAACTATCACACAGTTACTTTTTAAAACCGAAAATTCTACGTCGTTTCGATTCGATAACGCTTCGATTGGATAATGTACGATCGCGGGAATCTCCAGCGCAAATATTCGTCTATGATGAAACTTTCTACACTAATCACTAGAACCGACGCGCACTAGCAAATATAGATAACGAAGTTGCCGTGCGCATAATCGTAAAGCTCGCTTTGCTCTATCGTACTCTACGTGCATAAGTTGCGTACATTGTCTCCCGTTGCTTGTGTATAATAGTGTTACACGCGTGTATATGCTTTCGCGGACGGATCTCTAGTGAGCAAAATTCTGCACTCGAATGGTACACGGGGACATTATATCGGTGAATCTCGAGCCATCCATCGCTATTAAGCCGAACGGCACTTGTATACACGTTGAAAGGTTTCACTGGTTTGCGCGACGCGTCCCAACAATATGTGACAACAAACGTGATTTCATTCTCCCTTCTGGATTTTTTACGTTTCTGAAGTAAAAAATTAATATCAATTGCCAGGGGAAACGTTAACATTACAGTCGCGAAGAACGTCTGTTTTCGCGTGTTTTGTGATAGATAATGTACGAGATGTCAACGTGATTATGGATTTCTTGAACGTAATAGCTGATTTTATTGCGCCTGCCGAATTGTTCACGTTGCTGGGGTAGAAAGTAAATATTAATTTCTAGAAGAAGTATCGGTATTATAGTCGTGACAAACGTCTGCTTTCGTGCGTTTTACTGTAACTTATTTATTACGCATCAAAGTAACTGTAAAATCAGGCACAAACCCGAAGGGAAACAACAAGACAGAATTAGAGCAGAGAGATGAAACGCTGTTCTTTGAGTGGTACTTTTCAGGACCGTTGATTAGGGCTACTTAGGCTGTTTAAGCAAGGACTCCTGTAATTTGGCTCGAATAAGCTCAAGGTTATACTTTTAAAGATGACATTTGCTTCTACGTTTCCGACGAATTACATGAATTTAACAAGCTTCTAAATCTGCAGTTGTTACACGTGTTTAATACACAATGCTGCTCACAAGTGTAGTACAAATGGACGCATTGCTCGATTTGTACGAGGAATATGCGAATTGACAGCAAATTAACGATTACGCGAAAGACTTAATACTTTGTGGGATGAACACAGATATTATGAATATTACAATTATATTTACAATTACAAATAATGAACGAAAATGAAGTAAATGATTAAGTACACTTGTATATCTAATTAGACTTAACTAATAAATCACATTTTACGCAAAAGCTAGTACTTGTAAAAACTAGTAACAGAACCAAAAATAGAAGTTCTCGGTTATTTGCAGAGCGTGAACTAGCGAAGTCGAAAGAAAAAGATTCAAACTTTTCTGATTATCGAAGTTTCCACATTAATTAACGAAGCTGGAAGTAATACAGACTCATCCGTTGCCATGACTGCGAATAATGAAGATAATTTTGGTGGTTTCGAGTTAATTGATGCAAAAAATAGAGTTTACGTTACGCAAGTACGCAACAGAATTAATGAAATTTTTAATAAACTTATCTATCATGCGTGTAATCCGGTATTTAGAATCTCCTCCGTCTCTTACATATCGTAATCTCTCAAGTATTTTCAAACGCGTCCGTAAACAATCTTTCAGATGTTTGCGTTTCGTGTAATTCATTGCTGAATTTCTTCATTTCAATACGCCACCGTCTTAACAAGTATCAATCTGTCGAAACGATTACCGCGACATACTACGAAAAGGCAATCCCAAGAGACCGACGAGCAAAGAACACGAAACTGAGCCGAAAGAATAACTTCGAGTTCCTCGGAGAATCTTTCAGAATCAATTGACGAAAATATTCAGGTAATTTCGTGCTCGATCTTGTTACGTCCACGGGGAACGAGACGATCCGTAGTCCGGCGGTCTTTCAAGCTTCTACTCTCTTGCAGGCCAGTTCCTCCGCTGGGAATATGATCTAACAATGGAGAGTGGCCATCTCGACCAATAATTCAGCGAGCGTCGTAGACAGTGCACGAGAAACGCGAGTGGTGTTTCTCATCGTCGTTGTCGTCTCTCTGGCACCGTGGAGAATTTGCTCCGCGAACATTTTCCTATCTGGTTTCTAGGCAAAAAGGGAACACAATGAGGCATGGAGGTACCACGTCCGTGTAAAGGACTCAGTTACAATGGCACCGGATAATGAGCAACCGAGGACACAGGTCGCTGCTTGAACCAGAGCGGCCTGATTTTTGACGTGCGGATGAGAGATAAAAAGGTTTCGCAGGATCGTCCTGGTAAGGTCATGCATGTATGGATGCGATACGCAGCGAGCTTCGACGTTCCTTTTGTGTCGTGTTGCGTTCAGACCAAGCGAGCTTCTTAAATTTTTAAGAGGTTCGTTTAGAATGTTCGCTCTGTCCCCGCGTTAGTAAAATTTAGTAAAATGAAAGCGCGACGAAACATTTGGAGACTGCAATGCACACACTCATAAAAATTGATATATATATCTGATTACATTGACGTATATTGTGACGTTCTCACGCCATAACGCCATAATACTTTACTGCCATTCTGTACGTAGGATGACCCAGTTTTTCTCCGCGAGACTTTAGCTGCGCATTCTATAAGATAAAATAAGAAAGAGACGTTATGTAAACATAAGCTCTTGAGTGCTTTATTAAAAAGTTATAACAAATATACACGCGACAACCGACTGCTTTCCTCTCTGTTACTAGGAGTAGATTGCCAGTTCGCATTATAATTCCATTTCAAAATGTTGTCGGTTATTACGAATGGCTCCTACGGAAAATGGAATCTATTACATCGCTAGTTTCTTGTTCATTTGCAGAAAATACGTTACGAATCTTTTGCATTAATTCCTGATTCCTAGTGGTTCGCGTTTCATGAACTTTTTCTTTCACAGTTTCCCACAAGTAGAAACCTATTGGCGTGATATCTGATAATCTCGGCGACCGATCTTCTTTTGGATGCCAATCAGTTAACCATTGCCATAGTCGTTGACCAAATCAATGGCTTCGGCAAGCAAACAGAAGAGTATGTGCAAACATATCACATAGATATCGACGATGTGTTCTTACCAGCGATGATGTAGGATTGTATCACTCCGTCATCATTTCGTATTTGTCTTATAAAAGGACACTCAAGATTCTACGCCTGTATAATATTTTTTTCTTTGTCTTATTTATGGAATATGCTGGTCAAGTTCCGCAAAAGTAACTGGAACCCCACAGATCAGCATCAGCAAGGTCTTCGCTCCTTAATAGACGCCGCAGTTCAGTTCAATTCGATAAAAATCACTTACAGTACGTTACTTTTCGATTATCCGTACAAATTCCTTCGTCGCATTTTTGTATTCTGTTTGACCTGGAATTTCGATCGCTTCCTTTCATCATCCATACAGTTTCCTCGTCACACGTATTGAGTTTGTCAGAATGTCAGTTCAACCGAATGCTACGCATCTATGGTAACCATAGCCTAACGCAGAACGTGCATCGCTCACCGAAATCAGGCATCCACTTAATTCGATCATCGCTTTTTCCTTAAATCCTAAGCCAGCTTGGATAATGAATTCCGGAGGCGAGTGTTGAGCCTCGGCGAGAGCAAGAACTGAATATCCGGATGATCCGCGATGAACCTCTCGAGAGACGACAAGTATTATGGATAGCGATTAGGATTCTGTCACTTCTATAGATTGTTGCAATAATTCTGCTGCAGCCATTCTTTCAAACAGACGGTGCCCTATTTGAATTTATCCGTAGAGAGGGCTGCATCGAAATCCTGTGAAATTATACGACTAATAATTAGTGGTAAATGTATCAACGCGTGTGATCGACACGCATAGGAGAATTTGGCCTTTTAACAAGATTGTTTCAATACGTAGATTGATTTTGCCGGGTACAATAGGATGAAATTTATTTGATCGAATGTTGACAGATATTAGACCGTTTCGGATGACATAGTCGAGTTTTCGAAACAATTTTCGATATGATTGTAGTTTTATTAGATATGATATTAATTAAGTCAAATACGGTTTGGTTATAGTAGAGCAGAAATAGAATTGATCACCGTCTATAATTTAGAGCTCCATTATGAATCTTGCTCTTTATCGCAGAAAGGCGATAAAACTTGACGTATGGTCTCCGTTCGTCGTTAAAAGGACAGGGACCGGAACGAAGTGAGGTCGATGCAACAATTTGTTGAAATCTCGGGAAATCCCAATTCGTACAGTCGACTGGCCAAGTCCTTGGCAAACACCGCTAAGAGACTATCTCGGTGACAGGAGATTTGTACGTTCACGCTACGAGGTCGAAATCACAAGTATTCATCGGACAAATACTATCTTCGAATGAGTGATTAAACTAATCCGCTTTCTTACCTTCAACCTAGTTGGCATTGTCTGCTTAAAACGCGATACAATTTTGTTTCGTCGAATTTCATACAGATTCAAATAGTTAATCGATTTACAGGATTGTTATTATCTTCGATTTATTATTTATCCATTATCTGTTATACTTCTCGTTGAGGTTGACTGACAGAGAAACGAGTGGATGAATTTGTAATAGAAAAATATATTGAAATAAACAAAGGTACAAGTATAAGTATAATGTATAAGTACAAGTATAGTGTATAGTGTATGTTGATCCAGATCCTCACTCTTGCAGTGTTACAATACGATAGAAGAAGCCATGATAGGAAGCACGTTCGTATATTTATAGCAAAGAACATTACCAAAAAGTTAACCTTGTAGTTCTAGCTGAAGACTACAAGAAACAGCAATAGAAATATACTTATAGCTCTTTTGTTTCTAGACCTCGTAACCCAAAACATAATTTATATCCAAGGGCACAATAATATGGACCTCTCCTTATTTACAATTTTTTGTTTCACTAAATCCTATTTTCTTCGTAACAGCGATCTCCAGGTCACGGATGTACAAGAAAAAAAAAGGTGTAGACTTCTTCTTGAAGTAATTACTTCAACACTTCTCTACTCACTTCCATTGCTTTCATTGCTAACGATTAGCAACATATTTAATTTCATATTATAGAGAAGACCTTTATCCAATCGTCATTCAAGAACTATTTATTATATTGATGGGGATTTAACTTTCATACTGTATTAAACATCACGCATGGGTTACGACATTTGTGGTCGATGAAATTTACGATCCATTTTCTCAATAACTACGTGACAAAGGATCGATGTGGCCGTATTTTATACGGAAAACATGGCACCTTTGTCGTTCTCAGATAAAACGCCGGAATCTTAGCTGGATCGTAAAAAGGGCTCGTTGCGCGCGGTTATTCTATTTCCCCTATCGTTTTATGGCTTCTCGTAACTAGTAGCAAGTATTTGATTGCATCTTCTTAGATTTGTTCCCCGGTGAAAGTTTAATCATTCTTCGAATTCTTTATATCGTATTTCGAAGTAATTTTTTCAAAACAATTATAATATTATTAATTTTTTATCATTGTTATGACTAATGCTGCCGCAATTTTCGCTTCATTTTGTTTATAATATCAAAGAGAAATTACTTAATTGTAAACATACTCTTTAAAGGATAAAGGCGTTTATCGCGATAAAGTTATTAAAATCGTATCCTTTGAAATCGCGTGCTTGTTTTAATATGCAAGTACTAAAAGTATACGACAAAAGAGTGTGACTAATTATTCTTATTTAAGTTAAACGTTCAGAACATTTTTTTAAAGAGAGATGGTCCTGCTAATATTTATCATCCTTCAACGACATTATATCTATCACGCTTTATTTTTATTCAGTTAGTTATTTTTATTAACTTATTGATGTCCTTGCCAATATAATTTCTCTATTAATTTATTTTATGAAGTATACATACATGGTTTTGATAATAACTTTAATTGCTTTTAAGTAATAATTTCTTCCCATGGTATGAAATAACACTTAATGTGAAATTGAAACGCAGATAACGAACAATTTGTTATACATTTGACAGAATGCTTGCGCTTAATGGTAGATTAAATTGCATTATTTCTTGTAAAACAAATTACAGCAATAAAGCGTTTTCCTTTTACATTCATAAAAGGATTAATGTGTTATATCGGCTCAATTTGTTACGTGAATAAGGTGATTTATTCTACGTCGTAAGATATTGTTCGTTCCAATCCAATTATAAATAGGCACATACATCAAACACTAGCTTGGTTAAATATTGGAAAATATCGCTATTAAGCGAATCGTTGAAATTTTGACAAAAATTGTTTAGTTCCGATACTTTTCACCTTAATATTTGACATATTTATTTTCGGATATAATGGCAATTTAATCGGAAAAAATGGCGAAGATGTCAATGTTATATGGCGCAGTTAACATTATTCGTAAATCTTAAGAGCTACTAAATAAGCAGACAACGTTTATGAAACATTTCCTAACTTATAACCAGACAAGCATTATAAGATAACGCTTTTAAAGTTGAAGGATAATATAGCTCATTTAAAATTTAACTTCATGCAACGTATATTTCTTTACTATGCTTTAAACTTTGCAAAATAGCTTTGTATAAACTCTGGTTGTTTATGAAAGTTACTATTTTTACGAACGTAATTGAAGGGATAAAATTCAGGTATTTGTTTTGCGTCATTAAATTTTCCATAAATGCATAAACGTTTGCAATCAAACAATGAATCTTATTGAAACATTTTGAAATTTAATCGTAACTGAATAATTTAATTTCATAATCAATTCAATCATAAAGTTCACAGGTGCTTGCAAGTTATTGATCTAAAATATTAACAGGAAGCTTTATCGACGGTTTCGCAAGTAATGGTGAACGTGGTTATGTTTTAGGTAAAAAGTTGAGCGTGTCATTTCTTTCGCGGTAACGTGCCGTCATTTTGGCCCAATCTTGCAGAAGATATTCTTTAATACTTTCTTCGCACTTTTCATTCGTGCCATATGGTGTCGGGGTTACGAAATCGCGATCTCTTTCAATATCCTCGGAAAAGCAGCGCTCGAGCAGCACGTTTTAAGCGATCCTTGTAATAAATAATACTCGAGAATGCGTAGTTGAGGTATTCTGAGTGCCTCTTAAATTTCTTCGCTGCATCGTTACACAAATGAATGGATATTGTTCCGCGAGTCCTCAAGAAAATTATGCGAATGTCATACTTAAGTGCTTATGACAAACTGGCACGTTACAATTAAAGTTAAATCAACATCGGTGTTAGGCCAGTTTTAATTTTCATATATGTAAGTGTCTCGTAATTTACCCTTAAATAAAAACGAAACGAAACGTTTAAGGATAAAGGATTTCTAAAACGAAAGTAGTACGCGGCTTAAAAATATTTCACCGGAATTATTGTACTTTTAAATAAAAATAATTTGTGTTTTATATCTTCTTCGAAGTAGTTTGCAAATAACATATACATAGTATCCTCTACAAATGTATTTATTGGGTTGTCCGAAAAGTGTCTTTCTTTTACAGACGCGTTTTTTACAACGACGCATCTTTATACAAACACGAAACCTAATCTGACGAACGTTGTGATCTTTATCTTGATAAAACAAAATGAATCATACGTAAAATAATGTAAAACGGAAAATGTTGTGCGTCCATTATTTCCTTGCAAAACGAAAGAAACTTTTCGGAAGACCCTAATAGATTAAACAGCAGTTATATGTACATGTATACAATGTAGAAGAGTTGGAATGTTTTAGAACGTATGAAATTAATCCTCGAATAATGTTATAGCGGTCAAACTAAAGATTTTCCTTCTGCTTCGAAAAAAGCCGTACGAAATGCACAGGCAACACGTTCCAACTGCATCGAAATCTGGCATATTTGATTAAATTTCAAATATAAGCGATTGCTTTAACACGAAGGTTTCATTGACAGCTTTGACATGTGCTCCAACATTCCACTCATCACCTATCTATAAATGTGACAAAACCAGTTTAACTGGATTTTACCGGACCGAAAGAAATTTTTGATTTAGATTAACGCACGAAATTTGTTAAGCAAATAATTCCAAAAATATGTCCAAGATAGGAGCAGAAATAAATAATTAAAGCGTGTAAATGAATATTTTTAAACATTACGAAGATTATTAACGTTTTTATGAAAAACAGACAGTATTGATAGAACAAACTGATTTTATATACAATCTAGTGTTTTATATGCAGTGTATATAAACGCAATCTTGCAAATGATTGTCAACGATATTCGCGCATTCTTTGAATTCTACGATAAGAATAATTAATGTCAAAACTTTAGAGGCGAAAAGTGTTAAATACCTCGTTGTCAAGAATGTCTGTTCGTACGTAAAAGACAGACACCGAAAGGAGGATCGTGGAGCGCATTTCAGGAGCACTCGAGCATCCATCTGAGGTGGATTCCAAATGACAGACGACAGCAACGCGAAATTGTTCGCCGCGCAGGATGACTGAGTACAATTCGAAGAATATAACGAGACGCCTTTCAAGGACACATAGAATTCAACACAAGGCGCCTGAATGACTGCGGTAGAAGGGGTGGTTACCAGCGAAAGAGGAACAGAAATTCAATGCTTACTGTTGAGCGATTACTAGGGCGCGTGCCATTCTCTCTCTTGTTCCCCTAACTTCTACCGCTGCTATTACAGTTGTCATTCCCCATTTCGTGGTTTTGTAACACCTCGTGACAATTACTCTTCGCCATCTTCCGATGCCACGACTGTCGAATTTTACATTTCTGTCCTGTGTATTCGATCGAACTACGTGCGAGGGACAAAACTCGTATGTTACACGTTACGTGTTCTTGTAAAAAGGGTTTGGAGAGCTCTTGTAAGAGAGGTTTTTCATGCTTCTTTTAATCAATAATAATAATTGATCGATTTCGCAATTCGCAATTAGAATCGTGCATTAACGACGAAGGTAGACAACCGTTTGTTACGTTAATGCAAATTACAAAAAGAAACCTTAATCGTCTAAATGAGATTTTTATTATATATACATGTCCTATAGTTTTATTATATATAGAATCCTATAGACGAGATATATATTATATATAGATTCCTCGGATCTCAATATTCCAGATGAAATAATAATCCCAAAGTTTTTTATGAAACTTTATACTTTATATAACATATCTCGTACTTCCAAGAGAATTAAAAAATATCATGACGAATTTCAGATAAAGTTAAAAATATCCAGATAAATTCAGAAATGTCATGATATCCACTACGTAAAAAGGTCGACGGTATCCAATAATGTTCGTTCTATTTCCAGTCGAGAACAGAGGCATCGGAGAATTTGAAACGTCGCAGGAAGTCGCAGGCGTTGTCATCGAAGCTGCTGTGATCACTAAAACGTATATATAGTCGATTTGCAATGTGTGAGATAGACGAGAGATTATTTTTTTCCACATTCTATCGTTTATCGGACTTGGTCCGTATCCGTAAATAATGGTACTGTGTATCACCGGAAGCTCGTCTGCTGTTCTTTCTACGAGTACCAGCTGGATCGTAAAGTTGTTTACAGAAACGGCGAGTCGAGTGTAACCTTATGTTACATTTCAGCGGTCGGTTGGCAGAAGCACGGTGAGATATCGCCTTCTCTACCTATCTGACCATTAAAGATACCGATGTTCGCTGGATCATTATCGTTAACGAAATACGAGAATCAAATAGGATAATGCGATGAAAGATTACGACAAATTTTACATTCTGCGCGTGGTATAGCGCGTTTAGTCTGGCATTGATAATTTTATTAAAACGTAGCATGTTCTGAAATTACTAGAAATAATAAGTAGATTACGGATTTTAAAAATATGTTGAAATTTTTAAAATAATGGTAAAATGTAAAAATATATAAAATACCCAAAGTTAACGTATAGAAGATACTAAAACGTTATTTCTCTTAGCAATAATTTCTCTACCAAACTTTATTAATTAAATTAAATCTTTTATAAATCTACGTATAAACTGCCTCCGTTTTTTTTTCGTGAAATTTTAATACGCGTACTAGACCTTTGAAATTTGAAATTACTAGTATTATTAATTGAAGGATTTATGCATTAAACAGTACTGAGCTTATCCATCTAAAAATGATTTGAGTTCGAAATACCGATACAGAAATGCTTTGACGAGGATAATTGTTTGACATTGATTGTGATATATTTGTCTGTTTCTCCTACATCTGATGGAAGCATAGCAGGCTCATCGGCAGTCTACGTATAGTGAAAGACGTTTTTTTAAAAGAATAATACAAAACATATAAAATATTTTCGTGTTTCTTCGACACGAAAATTTCCCTTTCCAATTGTAAACACGATTGAATAACTATATCGAAATAAACAATTTGTGATAACTATAACGTTATATTTATGCAAAAAACTATAAACCTCATTCTTAAATATCGAAAAAAACTTGTTAAAACATTTGATTATTTCTTTTGCATTTAGCAAGTAAACAGGAAATATTGTAATCAAACAAAAAACATACAAACTAAAATGAGAAATGTTAGAAATCATTTGTTTATGTCTTTACTCGCCGATAGGAAATCTCCTAGGCTGTTTATCACGCTCAAAGAGTAGGAGATTGCGTGTTCTACGAAATTTGAGTTCAAAGGAAATTTCAAAATTTTATTACGATAATTACTGGGTACAACACGATCTAACACGAAATAGCACGATCAAAGTGTTGTTTGCCAAAGAGATCGAACAAAGACACCGATTAATTATGAAATTCCTAGCGTTAACCTTATTCTAAATAACAGTTAATATTACCATGGAGCTGTAGGAATAGATATTATTCGGCAAAATTAAACAAAATTTGCTCTATTAGGTAATTCGTTGAAATATTTATCTTTTTGAAATATTTTTATCGAGAAATGTAAGAAGGTTGTTACGAGTACCGATATACAAGACCTGCATATAATATCACTGACATTATTGCACGGTATTAAAAATCTTTTGATGGAAATCTGATTATAGCTATAGGAAAGCGAACCGTAGGATGTAATATGATCAAGCGAATCCTTGTAAAATTTAAAGTAGTTTAAACTCTGTCTATGCATTCGGTTAAAAATTCATTTTGAAAGCTTTGAGAAATTTCATTCGTGGGTTCGCGCAGTCTAGCAAATACAAATTCTTTCAGATTAACCAACACCAACAGGGGAGTCATGAATCATACTTCACCGTGAATAAATAATGCGCGTTCCAGTTTTGAACTGAATGTGATTGCATGTTTAAAAATTTACCACATCGCTTTTCCAAGTTTTTAATTCAATCCTCTATTCATCGCTAATGTAACGCTTCTCTCCGGTATTAATAATGTTTCAGTGAATAATTACGTTTTTTATATTCTTTCGTAGTTTGCGACAATTCGAAGAACAGGCTAAATGTATTGGTATACGTGGGCGTACAGTGTAATATATAAATCATAAATCACGATGAACCAGAAAATATATCATGATAAGCGGACAAGGCACGTTATGGGATGTACATATGTCATAAGAAGAAGGAAGCTCTCACATCGCTAAAGTGATGTGATTCAAATCGTTTTGACAGAATGCATGGTGACCGATTGTTTGATGTGAGTTATCGTTGTCAGAAATCATCGATTCGAGTGATCGTTTCGCCACAATTTATGATCTCGCCGGGCCGTTCTAGTAGCATTTGCTATGATCTATGTCAATATACAAGAGGATCTGTATCGAGTGTCAACTTCCTCTTTAACTATATATATATATCAGAACCGTCAATAACGCGTGTGTATTTTATCACTGTATTAATTGCTCGTACAGCGAGTTGAAATTAATCCACTCTTTAAAAATTGATTTCCAATGCACTATAACTTGCTACCATTATTATCACGAAGATATTTCGGAATAAATAGAATAGAAACAGCAGTAACACAATTATACAGTAGAACTCCACTTACTGGAACGAAATTTTAATCGATGTCCGATTAACCGAACCCTTGCTGATTGAATTCGCTTATCTGAACGTAAACTCCTCTTATATGAATGCCAACTAGATAAACTGTTTGTTTCTTGACAAGTTCAGATAAATGGAATTCTACCGTAACGACAAGCGCAGCTGGTTACCGAACGCATTCGACTGTTCCGCGTATAAGAAGAGAACGAGGTCGTTCAGGAAGAGGTAATGTTCGTAAAACGTCAGCGAGCGAGTGACAAAACATAGGGAATTTCATCAGCGAGCTCCAGTGCGTAGATACGGAAGGATGACTGACGAAGACCTACCGCAACCTTCGCTTGAATCTGTTCAGCTAAATTCGCCTATATGCCGACACTTGTCAGGTTCAGTGGATATTTCGAGGCGTTGTTACTGATGATACCAGAATGGCGCTTGCAAACCGCAATGACAACCACGCACCAGGTTGGCTGAAATGACACCGCAGTGTCGGTGCTATGAATGCTGCTGCTGTTGTGGTTAACGAGAGCATTTAAGGTATGATCGCTTCCGATGTTGAAAAACGCTTGTGGAGGGGCCCGTGGTTTGAACCGAATGGCAGTCCTGGAACGCTTATTAACGAATTCCTTATTAAAGAATTCCTCGACTGAATCGTTGAATCGGCCAGAGTTATTCGATTATGCTGGTCGAGCATTGAATATGATTAAAGATTTTGATACTTTCCTGGGAACCCGTAGTGCTATCAATCATCGAAGGAGATCGCTAAGATCCCTGTGCAATGAAATATTTTCCAGAACTTTTTATGAAGAAGGGAAAGAAACAACAAGACAGTATCGTTTCTCGTGGTAATTGAAAATGAGACAGATCGGAAAGAAGGTAACACGAGGGAATATTTCCTTAGTAAGATTATCATTTACATAATATGTGGAGTAATATTCGTAACTGGTAGTTTGGCAAAATTAACAGGAAACGAGAGTTCTCTGAGCCACGACAAGACCGGCTATTATTCCATTTACTCGACTCACCACCTTCCGTATGAATACGCGCCAGAATTGAAAGGCGTTTCACGCGAGCACGATGAGACCTGCTGCGATAATTACAGGATAATTATTCCTTTCTTCTTGCTAAGAATTTCCATGGCTGTAATCGGTTGGTAGCTCGGTTCAATCTGTTCGAAACCTGTTCTGTTACTCCTTGTCTCTGTCTTCCTTTCCCTCACACTGTTCTCGTTCTGGTTCGGCTTCACACTCGTGGCAGGTACCGATTTTCCTCTTCTCCAGCAGACAGAATGTTCCTACGGCGAGCCTAATGGTGGCTCTGCAGCTCGTAATATCGCTGCACAATCTAACGCACTCGCTGCTGCTTGTTCTTCGCCATTGTGCTCCAAACTTTCTATCGATTTTACCTCTTTCTTAACTTCTTCCTAGCCACCTTCCTTTGTCGTGGCAATCTTTTGTCACGTGACAGCTTTGCGAGAGATTGACGATCGTCATTTCACTTCTTACTCGCGATTGTTTACGTGTAAGCGTAATGAACACGGTTGAAAATGAAGAAAGATTCTGTGATCGTTTATAGGAAATTGGAACGCTTCCTTGATTATCTCCGCTAGTCGCAGTGACATGGAAAATTTTGTACACGTGATACGATAATATAATTCTATATATTTTAGGAATATTTTCGAACGAAATGAAGAAGAAAAAGTGCACAGGGTTCGACAAACACGGAGAATTACACGTTGCGCTACGTTAGGACACTCGGGCTTTAACATTTACAATGCATATATACAGATCTACCCAGAAACTACCTATCTGCATACTATACGTGTACATGCGTGTACACAACGCAGTTACCTCGTTTATTAAATCTTGGTAGTGAAGCGTGTTATCCTATCCATTAATAAATGCGAGGGAATAAATAAAATTTATAACCGCTATTAGAGATTAAATACATTAACGTGTGAAATACGATAATTCCAACGATAAAATGACAGGAATTATAATTTTTCATTAAACAAGTATGTAATTGAATTCGAGAGTACAGTTTATCCGAATAGGATGTATACTAGCAACAGATGACTCTCTCTATCGTAAATGTTACTATCGTACGCATTAATACATGTATGACGTGTTTTTCACACACGACTATACACTCCAAGTGATAAACATATACACGCAAATTGATTAGCAAATTTATTCTTCGGTACATTATTGTCGTACTATATAATACCGTGGAATTTCCGGAAGTTAAGCGTGCACATCGAAAGTTTTAACAAGATACATCATGCGCGCGAAGTTTACGAGGATTATGAGATAGGTAGAAAACAGAAGTGACTTTAGCGTGGCCATAGCTAGCCACGTTTCACCTCCCCATCAGATCTAATTAAGTCCACTGGTTGTTGCTAAAATGTTTAACCAAACCTTACGATTATGATCTATTCATTATCTCGTTGAGAATTGTTATTCAAACATTAGGAAAATGTATGTTTTCGATTTTATCGTGAAGCATTTATACGATGATCATAAACGTCTATCACGAACAATGGAATAATTCTCGTCTCTAATTAAATGACGATATTTTCATTATTATATAGAAATCGGAATCTATCGTTAATTCGTAGAATTATTTTATTATTCGATACAACAAATTTAATCTCAAACATTCTACGTTTCTACACCCTACATTTGCAATGAAAATTCCTAGATTAAAAATATTTTTATACAATATTTTCTTAAGTATCGTATATAATAAACATTTGTTTTACATTAATTCTTTTCAAAATTACCATCCTCGCGTAAAATACATTGTATTGAAAATAGTTTGCGTTGACCAGTGCATGGCGATGGATTATGTCGACTATTGAAGATTTTAACACGTAAATTAAATATCTCGAGTCAAATGTCGCCCATAATAACCATAGCAACAAAGTACGTGTCGCTGACAGAATATGCGCTTTGAATATGCATAACCATGATTATCGACAAAATGCAGGTACAAGCACTTTGTTATCACTAAACCATTCAAACGTATATTCCTCGATATAGTTAGATCATGCCTTAACCAATAGAAGATTAGTTTTATTTTCATTTGTAGACAAGATATCCAAAATAATGTTCCAACTGTAGCTGCTCATCCCTGCGTGTATAATTTATCTAAGTAGATTTATAAAATCGTTAGTATTTTTTTTTTTTTTTACAAGATGGGTACTTAATTGGACATACATATTAAATATATTAAATAGATATTAAAATCGATTAACCGGAAAAGGTGCGAATTTTCATCAACGTTCGTCGCTTTTTTCGCACCTTCTACATCGCAAACGACTCGATTGTCATTTTCTTTTGTTATCGCGCTTGCTGGCCAACGATTGAAAAGGACGAAAGAAATCGATTGTCAGTTTTAACGACGGCATTATTTTAAGCCGTGCTTTACTGGATGTTCGTAACCGGTCCGGTAGCAAGCGTAGAAATAGAGAAAAAATTCATTAACGATTCTTCGATGGTAATTTCGTCTGTTTCTGTCGTTGCGTTTTATTTCCCCGACGACTGAATCGAATATTCGACTAGCTACAAAATCCTTGGCTCACTCTTTTATTTACTGCTTGAGTAGGAAGTTTCGGCCGCGACCGCGTCCCTTTTTCACTTCGCTTAATCTAAATTCGCAATCGGCCACTGTCCAACGGTAATGCTCGCTCTTCTTTCTTCTCTCTTTTCCCGTCGATTCGAGGAAAAAACGAATTACCGGATAATATGTTTCGCCGCGCGACGAAATTACGTAAATTACGTAACGAAATAAAATGGTTCGAACGGTGAAACCGAACGAAATTACATGGGTTAAAAAAGAAACCGAATAAAAAGGAGCGATCGAGTGTAGTGTGAAAGAACAGTGTAGTGTGAATCTCCAGCGCTTCTAGGGACAAGTTGAACAATTTCGGCTTTGATGTCTTCCTAGGTCAAACGAGAAAAGGTTTCCGTTCTCTTTAATTTAGTTCCAGAGCGTTAGGATTTTGTTCGTACCAGTGTTCCGTTACTTCTTTTCTTTCTATTTGTCTTTTCTCCTCTATTCGATTGTCTATTCCTCGTCCACCCGTGTAACCTCGCCTTTCTTTTTTCGAATCGAAGTTACCTCATGGGAAAGAAACAAGTGACCCATTCTTTAGCCAATAACGAGCCCGATTATCAAGATGGTAACGGACGAAATATGGATAGAGGTGCCTCACGTGATATGACCTCGGTTTTCTTAATGTCCTGTCGTTAAATCGATGTGGATTTATGTTACGCGTGCCTAAATACTTTAATTGCTAAATATTTGAATTTGATAGGAATATATAATAGAAAGAAATGTATTATATTAATACGTTTGTTATTAAGGGTAATAAAGGACATGCCATTTATTATTATAAACGTATTATATTTTTCTTTTGTAATGCAGTAGAAAACGACAATGTAACTATCACAATTGCGAGAATAAAGTGAAAAAGTTCTAGGTCTGCTCTGGCGTAAGTCGTATTACAAGTTGTATGAACAAACGAATAAATGGATTTTTTCACAAAGCATTCTCAAGTTAAAAATTAACTTTGCGCTAATTCTCTTTCTCGAGATACGTAACAATATCTAAGTAGATACTCGTCTTTAATTACTATTTGCTGCATAATATTTCTTCGCGTTCATTTACCTTCTTATTTAAGCAAAGTAAGTCTTCCGTACAACAGTAAGCTCCTAACGTTTGAGCAATATTACCTTCAGTTCTGGCAATTTTCATGCTAGCTATACGAACTGCCGCCATAAATTTCAAACATTGTCTTTACAAAGCTAGAACTTGGATAACGATGGTAACGATTAAACGTTGTTCAGACAAAGTTTAGGATAGAATGCTCTTGATCGTTGAATATCAGAATATTTGTTCGCCGGATCTTGGGTCTTAATCATCGCACGGGAATAACGTTTAGCGCTAACATCTCTACGAAATACTGCTAAGCGATTAAAAATATTGCTCTCTCCCCTCCCTCTCTCTCTCTATATATATATGTAGTTTTATCGCTTTTCTTGGGTTAAGATCAAAGCGAATTGACGACGTGGCGATCGATTGTTTGGGGATGAGCTTACGCGTGTTTTCTCGGCAAACTGGGAATAAGGCAGTGTTTTCCTGCGAACTTCCTCAAGATATAAAGGAACTGTGCGCGTTTTAAGTATTTTACTATGAGATCAAAGAGTATAGAAACCGAATAGCTTATAACTTTACAAATAAACCTCGAACGATATCTTTGTACACGAACTATGTTTATTACCACAATGTCCAGAATTGCGTCATATCATTCTGTAAGCTGAGACAAGGATATAATTGTATTCGATATTATGCGAAGACAAGAATCATGCACAACAAGTAGGCTGAAGGAAGGGAATAAATAGAACAATTTGCACGAAAGTTAAACTCCCTTTCGTTCTATGAAACAGTAGTTTCTAATTACCACACGGTAGCTACGATTTCTCGACTCGTCCTGGTTCTTACTATATGAGAAACATACGATTTCTCGACGATCCACGTGTTCCGCGATTTTTGCCGCAGCGTCTTAACTCGTTCATTCACTGGCCAGAAAAATTTGTTACTACTTTGACAGTGTTTTAACCAATATTATCGCACGACGCTAATATTATTTCTTTCTACAAACAAAAACAACTCACAAACAATTTGCGAATGTTTGAAGTGTATGTGTGTGCAAGCAAGTTTAAGTCTTTGTAAATCCGGCTAATCGTTGTTTCGAATTATCGAAAATGCGAAGAATTTCTAGAATATAATTAAAGTTAGTCAACTGGATTAAACGTACTTCGCCCGGAATTGTTTTACGGATACCCGGCTGATGCCGGAAGTAGGAATAATCGCGGGTCATGTATTTTGGCTTAGTCTATCAACCGGTATAATGCATCGCTACAAGAAGCTTCGTCATTTTCTTCCGAGAATAATTTTCGATACAACGGTTAATTTGGAAGTTAATAAAGGTCTGCGCCGGTTGAATAATATCTTGGCACTGGCAGCTGCAGAAAGTTTCCGAGGACGAAGGATCTTCGCTTCCATAGCCGCTTACTCGTCTCTGAATTCTGCTCCTGCATCTTTCTCTTTCCGTCCCTTGTCCTTTCTCTCTCGGACTTCCTTTCTTTTTCGTTACCTCGCTTTTGAATCACTTTCATATAAAAATTAATTAGAAACTTTCGCAGACGACTGGTCATCAAGCTATTGGTTGTGCTTTAGGCATTCAGTTCGCGCGATTCGTTTGAAAAACGATTCGATCGATGAGATTTATAGTCATCGATTATAAAAGTTTGGTTTGTTAACGTCAAATATTTTTACTTGGAACATTGCTGTCCTTTTTGACTGTTGTTACCTCGTACGATGTATGGTATTTGATTTTGGTAGAAAATTAATGAAATAAAATAAAATAAAATGAAATTAACAAACTTGGAGTGAGGCAATTTACTATGTCGACATGATAGTATAGAAAATGGAGATATTATATTTGTGGAAACATTTCTTCAAATAAAATGAAACATTATTTCATCTGATTGCTATCTCGTGAAGTAATTTCAAGAAACATCGTCTGTTTATTTAAATAATCTAACGCGGAATTATATCAAGGTAATATTTAATATATTTAACAAACAGTGTAGTATCATTTAAATAATCAGTTTTCAAATATTTTATTTAAATGATGCCCCCATTCTATTTTGTTATTTTTATATGTACGTTATTATTAACAGAAAATTATACATATATTAGTCAATAGATATTATTTTGATGATAGAAATGATTACCTATTATCATTGATAGACAATTATTGATTATTAAAGCTTCAGAGAATACGTCTATAATTGATTATTACTCGATGAATGAAATAACGAAAATCTGACCAAAAGAACCGTGTAATATTGCAATTCACGTTGCAGTAACGATGACAGCGTATTTCACAAAGGGGAGAAAATTATTACGCGGGAGCTATCTCTAATTAATTAGTATTCAGCATAAATGTAACAATTGTGTTAAGAAAGTGAAATTACATAATCTTCACGCTACTTAAACGTAATATTATTGCGATCTAATTTAAGGGCCGTTAAACATAACTCGATAAGTAATTCAATGTAGTTCAGCTTTCGTGGAAACTGAATAGAACCCTTAACGTAGGCACACGGTTGAACACCTCAGGTATCAGACAACAAGCAGTGACTTCGAGTCACGTAGCTATCAAATGTCAGAGGACTGATTAGAGGAACAGTAGCTATGAGCGTATGATAAGCAATCAGACTTTACATTACGTCAGAAATGGAAACATTATTCCGAAAGGATCAGGTTAGGAAATAGAGGAAACGAGAAAATGCTTTCTGATAGCTTAGCACTTGCTCCGAAGTCTTTTGGTGCATATAGGAATCCTTTCTTCCTCCATTTTTGTCGGAGATGTAGGATAACCGTACGGATATCTTAGAAAATAGATCAGCTGGAAATGTCGAGGATCCGCGTTTGAAAGAATTTTAGGCGACGAGAACTTTAAAAAGTACAAAGAATTATTTCAAATTTCCATGATCATTACCAAATGATACATCTATCGTTTTTCAAAATTAATTTTGCTTTATCGCAATTGCAAAATATTCTTTGCAGAGATTTGCAGACATTTGATTTGCGTTAGTTTTAATAAATTATTTATACAAGATTTTCGTTGCTCTTTTATAATTTCAAAGTTCTTTCCCAAGTTCTATATCTTATTGAATTACTTCGTCATATTCTTTTAAATTATTCAAAATCAACATAGTTACAGGGTTTGTGTGCGTTAAAATGTTAAAATTGGATTCGCTTCATCCTCAAATACAAGTATTACCGTCTTCCTTTCCTTCCCCTTTTATTTCCTCTATCCTGATCTTCTTTCCTTCGTTGCCCTTTTACTAATATCCTTTTCTACCAGCCTCCCACTTTTCGCTTCCTTTTGTTTCCATTCTGTACTTCCCGTCTTTTATATTTTCGCTTGCTTCTTTCTGCTTTTCGCTCAGGTTTCATTATCTAATTAAATTTTCTGTTTCAGATCTGACGGTCCTTTAGACACCAGTCGTTGAGGCTTATGTTACCATTTCTAGCCATGAAAAGTCCATTTCTTCTTTCTTCCAGAACCTAAGCTTTTTTTTCATATCTTGCGCTGTGAAATCCATTTCTATTTTTTTATTACCTCGCGTACTTTTCATTTTCAGATTATTATACTCCAATTTTTAATAAACTTCACAATGACAGGTTAAGAAATCTTCTGCAAATTGACTTCCTACTTTTCGACCGAATTCAAGTAATCGTGGTTCTATTAACGAAAATATATTTCACATCCAAAGTAGATTATTACGGCATTTGTTCGAAATTTCCACGAAATTCTGTTCACTTTACATCTACGATCATTTCTTCCTTAGCATAATCTCGATTTATAAATTTCTTCTAATTGAAATAACAACATAGTGCAAAATACTCGTTTCTTTCTATAGTATCAAAAAATGAGAGAGGAGGTTTTTAGAGAACAAGCAAATGATACCGAATCCTTTCTTTCATAATAATTGCAATCTTCAAGCAACTGAAATGTTATTTTATTCTCAACCACGAAGTAAACAATTTTCTTTAAATAAGTCATTTGAAATATTATAAGAACATTCTCATTAATCCTAATTATATCATTAATTACTTACATTAATTTAATATCAGACATCATGAGACGCATATTCGAACATGTTTTATTACTGCGATATTAAAACAGCTTTAGCTCATATTTTATAACAAAGAACACGATAGCCGAGGCAGCGTCTCTTTCGCGTAAGAAACTGTTAATTGGTCCGTATCTAGTTAGGAAATGTACATATTAAGAGATGAGCACGGTGTGCTGAGATCGTATTTGTTTGCTCACATTGTATGGCGAGTAGTATAAATCAAACTGCATGTTATCATCTCTCGCTGCGTCATCGGTCAATCTCAATATTTGCAAATATAATGCAATGTGCAAAGCATTTGTGCTTGTGCTCAGATCAGAGGATACGTGTGTATGTTGTCTTGGAACATGTCGTGCAAATTGCGTAACATTATACACGTATAACTCCTACTGTAGCTTCTATTTAACTTCAGCAGATTAATGTGGCAGACTAAAGCTGTACAAATGTATGATTAAAGCGCGCATATTTTCAAATTTTAGTCCAGATCATTGTAAATAATTTTAAATAAATACATGCACCAATTTATCTTCAAAAAAAAATTTTTCCTCTACCGCTTGAATAAATTCACGAAAAATATTGTTAAAACACAATGTAATGTCATAATCAGAAATTTAAATACGCCAGCCGTCATTTATGCTTTCAAATATTTTAGCGAAGAAATCCACTTGCAATCCCCGATTAATCATAAATTTACAAAAAAATTCTTTTTCTTGTATTCGTTTCAATAATTCTTTCAAAAATTCTGAAAAGATTTTACAGAAAGATATTTAAAGGATTTATAACGATAGAGCAGTCGAGTAATTTTCTTTAATATTCATATGACAGCAAAATTCTTCTAAAACATTTCTACGTTAATGTCGTTATTCTTTCTTCGTGCTTTCACACTAAATATACATCTTTGCGACAAGTTTATTATCATATTAATAAGTAACGAACAGTTGCTTTTCTTCTTTTAGTTGAATAAACTCCTAACGATAAATGCGATTAAAACGTTAATTAAGCCAATATTGCCAACAATTATGAATATAAACCCGCGAGAAATGTTTTTACACCCTGTTTCCCTACTTTAGAATGTTGACCTAGGTTTGTCTGAAAGCAGTTCCAAGAAAAAAGTTTTAAATGAACCTGTAAATATAATCTAAATATATCTTATTTTATGTAGGACAAATAGACAGGCTTTACCATAATTAATCTCAATACACGAGTTTAATGATACGAGTGTTATACATGGATGAAACTAAAAAAATACCTGTTTATTTATGGATATGAGACCTTATTAAACATTATCAACATACAATGCATACAATTTCTTTATTTGTATTTAGTTTTCTTACTCCCTGGTTAGATTTTGCGTGCGATACGACGACGTTATTATATTTCGCAAACATATTTTCATAGAAAGAAAAACGTTTTATTTTATTATCGTTAAAGTATTATAAATCGTTATAACGTCACGCACACAAATTTGTTGATCACATGATTCACTGAGTTTAGCTGAATATAATTACTTTTAATAAGCAATAATGAAATATGCAAATAAGTTAATAAACAACGACGATATATGCATCGCTGTATTAGAATGATACGTAATTATAAATATTCCTGCATTATTAATTTTAAATTGAACTGTGTCGGGAACTAAATTATATAAAATTATTTAAAACAGATATAGGTACACATCGTTAGATCGTATTTACAAAAGTTACAGATACAAAGCAAATTAAATATCCGACTCGAACCTAAAATACGCTGTATAAACAAAATAACTTCGGATTCGATTAATAAAGATGGAAACATGTTTGCACAGCATTTCAATAAATTTCTTGATACGCTTTGAATACATAGCGTCGAAAATTTGTGTAAACTCTCCGGTATGCATATGACGAATATACAAAATGTTATTTACGTATTTAAATAAAAACGGCATGTAAACTAAAACATTGTCATTCGAAAAGAAAAGTTACGCTCTCATACGTATGTCTCGTAGACATCAATATTTCTACAAACATTGTACTCGTATTCTGAATATCGTTAACTGCGAATTTTATTGTTGCATATGTATCCACAATTTTCCATAAATTTATTTCCATGTTCTCTCCAAAGGTCCAGCTCTTCCCAACCAATCTCTGAAAAACTGATACAATTGCAATACGAAAACTATTTAATTCCCTGAAGCTATCTAAACGTTTTCACCATTCCAGCACGTTTGGTCATTTGGCAATTACACAGTAAATTTTTCTGTTCACCAGACCGAGAAATTCTCACAAATAATGAAATGGAACGCTACTAAGAGCAGTAAATTTAACGTTAAAGTTACAAGTTTAATTATTAGCGCGTGAATTCAATACTAGTAGAAACGTCTCGACACTTTCAAGGGGCAAGGAACATAAGCTAGAAAATTTGCTCGTAAGGACGAAAAAGAATTCATCTCTGAAAGCCTATTGCAATCCATCGATTTGTAGAGCTTAGAAAAGGGACTGGCAAAGAACCGATGCAAACGGAATAACAACGGTCGGTTAATTCGCGTTTCGTGGCCCTTTTTTCCATGGAACATCGACGGAACATCGAGGCGGTTAATCATGACGCGCGTCGAGGCATCGCCGTCGACGTTGACGACCCCAACGAACTGCTGGTCCGGAATCAGAGGAAACAAGTGGATATGACCTCGCCCTCGGAAATTAGAAGCGTCGCGTGAACGGAATAATGAAAATCCGTCTTTTGTCCTCGGAATGGTAAACAATGATAGCGACGTGACGTTCGCGCCGCCACTTAGATCTTGCTCATGATCCAAGTAAAACGAGATTTCCAGTGGAATCCGTCGGACGAATGAATGTTTCGCTAGACCTTGTGCAAAGCTTGTTCGTCATTCAAATGATTAGAACGGTTATATCGAAATTCTGAACAACGTGGAGAATTTATGGAGATTCCTTGCTGTGCACGTGCTATTAACTTTTGGATTGATTAAACGTTACAGCTGGTAGAGCTACAATAAGGAATTATAGTAATATCTATGTAGGAATGTTATATTATAAGTTTATAGAAAACGGTATGATAAATACAATATCGTTGCACTTTCACAAAATCGAATATAATACCGCGTTTCGCGTATTCGTTTCTCACTAATTCCACGACACGACAACACAACGAACTTCACTCGACCACGATAAATTCAACTCTGACAGCATTTACCATGCTCATTTTTCCCTTAACATACCTTGGTAACGCTCACAACACTTCTTGACAACATTAACATATCTTGACAACGTTTATAAACAATTACCCCTCACGCCACGTCCTTCCCTGACGTCACACCATCACATATATGTAAATATTAGTATGATTTTATTTGTTCTATCATTTCAATATCGTATCGTTTAATACATCTTACACAAAAATGAGAAAATGAATAAAATTATTGTTCGTAACTATAATGTGTGGAAAGAATTGTTTAAAAACCTACCTTCAATCCTTTCGCTTCGATCTAGAATTTTAGAAAGTAATCCAACGACATTTAACTTCAACTTAAAAATTAGTTGTCTAAAAATTAGAGAGATCCTTATTAACGTACTCAATTAAAAAAATATTTTAGATATATAAAAATATATAAAGAGTGGAATAGGAAAACCACCAAAAGAACGCGCGTCAATGTTACTAGGAAAGCAAAGAACTCGGATGATCGTCTTTACGACGCACGAGTAAATCCTGTCTGCACGCAACAGCGACCGTAAAACGTTATCGTCGCGTGCGATACCGGCGTCGGGTGTTAAACCTTGTCATGAAATAGTTTCTTCCGGTGCAGTACTTATAGAAATCCTAAAGAGCAGCGATAAGATACAATGTGAGCAAGCCAGCGACCGATTTCTCTTCTACGTAGGCGCGTCTCTGTATCGGGTGATGGCTCTGCTATTAATTCAACCACTGTCGCGAAACGACAAATCGTAAAGCGTGCAAGTGCACGAGGCGCGTAAAGAGGCGCGTAAAGAGGCGCGTTGCTCTATGACGAGGAAAAAAATTGCTAACAGAGTGACGGCAGACTTCATAAAATAGCCATATTTGAGTGACGCCATTGCGAAAATCGTGCTTTATATTCGTCGTTTTATTTTTCTCTCGACCTCTCCGTTCTTGTTTCCGTGTCGAAGTTCTCGTGTAGCTAGCCACGGATCCACCGTGTTTCCGGTGACTGTCACGCGGAACTGAGAGAAATAGGGAGAGGAGAGTTTCTACTACACGTTTTCTTTTCCTACCTGGAAACACTGCACCACGATACAGATGCGTTAGGATCGTTCCCGTTTTTTAACTTTCGATCTGTTTTTCAATTTTCCAACTCTAGAAATTATGACATCCGGCGTGGAAATAATATCTGCTAAATTTCAGAGTAGGCGAACGAAAGGAAAAAGTTTTCGGAATCAAAGTTTTGAAATTTTCCCAATTTCACGTTAATTTTGGACAAACTCGTATCCCCGAAATTGTCTAAATTTTTTAAGTTTCTTAGCGAAGATAATTAACATTTTTAAATTGTTATTTATGTGTTTGTAAAATGGTATTGAAAATATATTATTTTACGGAATGTAATGTACTTTACGGACCATTGGCAATTGAAATGGCTGTAGAAACAATGAAAATAATATGTTTGAAATGCACTTTCGTAAATTGAGATTTTAGGACAGCCGGATAGTGCCTGACTAAGCTTCCAAGAATCATAATTCATTTTTCGTCACCGGCTGATTGTCATGAACCCGAGGAAAGCTTTAGAAGCAAAGTCATAAATCTTCTTCCCTTCAGAACCACTGTGTAACACAAAATACCATCTCGAACACACCATCTTAATGGAAAATACAAACATACATTGAAATATTAAGTTTGACTAAATAGTCGATAAAGTTAGCGAAGTACTCGAGATACACAACAACAGTTATGTGTAAGGAGAAGACCGTAAATATAATATTATCGATGATAATTATATATCCCCCTCTGTCACTTAGAAAATTTTGATGATACTATCAATTTATGGAAAGAACGTAAGGTGTTTGCTTATTTTACAAACAAACTGACTGAACATTTCCAAGAATAATTAATATTTTACATCCTATCAGTACACAAAAATTATCTTCTACGAATAAAAATGTCTGAGAATCGTAAAAAATTCAGCAACGGTATTTAACGTTCATGTTTATCAATTTATTAGCCTAAGGTTTTCTACGTTAGTCGCGAAGCATATAATTTCTGGACTTGTTACATATTTACCAAAATCTGGATCTTCATTCATCACATTATACCAACTCAAGAAAGACCGAACCACAAGCTGTCAAGTCGAAGATTAAGGGAAGGCTTATCCACCGAGCCCATTGTATTTTCCATATTTCCATTTTCGCAGCAACATTTAAAGCCACGTATTTTAAAACTTTGTATACGAAAGAAATACGTTCTACGAAAACGAAACATCATTCGAATATTTCCCATTCTGCTCTTTTATTCCTTTTTCATGGCATTTTTCGGGTTAACTGTTTCTATGGCTATATCGTAAATGGTATTTTCGAACGATAAATTGTTTCAATAAAATATAGGGCGAAAAGCGTAACTGGAACCGTTTCGATAACTCTACAAGTAAAAACTTTATTCACACACACACAGACACACACACACAATATATATAGCAATCTTTCATATTCTTCGAAATTTTAGGGACAACCTCAAGTTTTTAAATAGAAATCGCAATTGTTGTGTTGCAAAGTTGTGACATTAAAACAAGTTCAGTGAAACGTATTAAAATTTGTATGAACTTGTAAAACGGATGTCGAAATTATCGCCTAATATTCTTCGTATAACTTTTAAGCTTTAACGTTTGAGATACAAGAGACAATAATAAATAGCTAACATTTTAGAAATACTTTATAGAGAGAAATATAAGACGTACTCGACAGTTCGCCTCTGAAAGAGGAAACTGGACAGGATTATCTTCGTATAATTTTCCTAACATAGCGAATAACTTCAAATTGCAACTAGTTCGTGTAAAAGACTACGATGTTTCCGAATGAACACTTAAACTTTGTACATTTCATGTACGTTACGTCACGTGAGATGGACCGTGCGACGTGCAACAGTCAAACACCAACTCGAAAAGAGTCAAAACTTAGTCGCCACTCGACAAGTGGCTAATATCGATACGAGTCGAAGGCTTTAAACCTGATTGTAAAAGACATTACAATTCGACATCGTAGCCTAACTCACGAGTATCTCCGAACATTTGTATCGTCAATGAAATCATTTGTTGGAAATAAAATATATATTATAACCTATTAACAGCAGTGTTATACCAACTCAACCACCCCTATCATCCGAACAGAAATAAGATGGATCTGTTCGCGGCGTCACGGAAATTTACGACTCACCGTTGACGCGCTTCCTCGCGATCGCGTCTCTCCGCGATTTTACAATGTACGCGTTGAGAACTGATTCTGCTTAAACCGATACGTCGTACTTTGTCAATTGAAGCTACTATATACCGCTGAACACGATCGTTAGAATGAAAATCATCTTACAATTGCACGAATTCGTTTGAAATCGCTGTGTTACGGCAGGATTGTTCCGGCCTTTCCGTAACGGGGCCAAGCCAACAGCATCTTTCGAATTATCGAATATTCCCATTGCACGTGGCCATTCCTTCGAACACTACGAAGATCTCATATCCATTTCCATGCTCCCATTACCATTAATGGTGTGCACTGGCGTTGCAAAATCAATGAAGGAACCGTGCCGTTTTTTTTCTTAACATTAGTAGTGCCATTTATCCACCGAACGGAAGTTCGCGCCGGCGACGTGCCGCGTCTCCCCAGCGGGCTCCATTGAATATTTCATGAAGTTAACGTTGTTGTACTTATATTAAATGAAAATACGATCGATTGGGCTCCGACTTCCGGCTCTCCTGCATCACTTACGATCGGTGTCTGATCCTCCGTCATCTCGTTGGAAAAATCGAGTCAGACAAATACGATGAGTTTCAACGACGATATTTTCCTTTTTAGATTTATGCAACTGCCTTTATAGAGTTCGCAACTAGACGAAGGTAGCTCGCAGATCGCATCAGCACGTTCACCGTGTAGAAGGCGTATTCCAGTCGGCACACATACACTTTCGGGTCGCGTATGATATCAATCTGAATATGCCAGATGAACTAAAAATCCTGAAATTATGAAAAACGCTAATAATCTAAGACGTTGATGTGACTGTAAGCCCTCGCAAAAGAGGAAGTTTTACCCTATGAAGACAGTTATCGTACGAGTATTATTTCTTGTCACATTACAGCATTTTAGGAAATGAAAATCGGTCCCACGATGAATCTGTTAACCGTAAGGGGGCGAAGCCTCGTCGCAAGAAGGGTGGTGACCCGAAAACGATAATAGTGTTTTCCTTCGACCCACGGAGCATCGTCAAATTGCTCGTTTATAAACATCAAGCGTAAGCAATTTCCAGGACAATCCCAGAGAATTACGAGGTTCCCACGACCCAGGTATGGAAAGGATCCTCAGTCGATCGCCGCTGGACCAGAAGACAAACCTTCCACACTTGGTATACCCGTCATCCATCTCCTACGCTAAAATATTCATGTCAATTAAAGGGTCATACGAAACGGTCGCCGTTTCACTCTACGAGTCGAACCTTTTTTCTTCTTCGCTTCTATCTCGGTTAATATCACGGAGGGAAAAAAGAGGAAAAGGGGAAGATCATTCTTGTTCTTCTCTTCAATTCTATTTGTTACCCCCTTATTTTCTTGGCCTTTTGTTAGCTCAGTGACTATGTTTGCAAGAGGCTGACGACGAACCGTCGTAGATTGTCACACTCTGCCGACCAGGAATTTCATCTCGCACATAATTAATCTCGGCAATTACGCGGCAGACAAGTATAATTCCGTGGTAGCGCCGGCATCCGGCTGGGCTACGATGAAAGCCGATGCTACAACGTTCCGCACTACTGTCCGGGCCGCAAACTCGAGGTTTCCTATCCTTCTGCGCTGCCTGTTCCTGTTTGCCGTGCTATGAAACACAACGACTGAAGCTCGATTTCGTCGAAACACGACGCGTCGCGTCCAAATTGCTACATACCGTGGCAAAATAGAGCATCGGTGCGTAGACTACATTGCGTACGTACACAACAGCCACGTACAAACACTGGCTTCTTATTTCACTGCTGTTAATTTGCTCCTTTTATTATATCACGCGTCTACAATGCCATGTAATATCCTAGAGAACGTTCCAGGAAGGTAGAATTTAACGTTGGTTCGCGCCGTTCGAGCTGGCGAGTGCAACATTGTTGAAACTTATTATTAGAATAAAAAACGCGACAATTGGAGTTTGTATAAAAGGGGTTCGTCCATACTTATCTCTCCACCTATTATTTCTCGAAATGTTCTTCGAGAAATATTTCTTTCTTCGCTGCTACTTTTGCTTTTTCGTAACTTGTTTGATCAGAAATATCGTGATAGATTTCAGACGTTCTATACGTATATGATCAATTAACTGTTTGTTAACCAAGTACCGTTATTTTTAATATTGCATGCACATTATTGAAAACCTATTTTCCCTTTGTTCATTCCTCCATTTATGCACCATTCTGATTTACTTTGAATATTTCAACCTTTCATATAATCAATTACCATTCGAATCGATCACTTCGAAAGTCAGCAACTAAAATGCCCCTGAGCAACGTGTACCGCGAAGTAAATTCGACATGTAGCATAAACGTAATGAACGCACCGATATCTGCTGAACAAAGATAAAACCAATGCGTATCAATATACGTCCGGAGCATCATGCGTCATCAGAAAGTGGACAGTGTGCATAACGGGCGTACGCACGGTCGATTCCCTTATCAAAACGGATAGCTTCGTTAAAGCCATTATTCACTCATTGTAATGCATCACGTGGCGATAACATCGTATTTTAAGGATGATTATACGATGGCCAAGAAGGGCTGATATGTAACGATTACGTTTATCACTGTTTGATACGTGATCGATTACTTTACCGACGACAGCTCGTCGACCTTATTTTTCATACAAACAGAAAACACATTTCACCGATATGCACACCTCATGTAAATACATATACTGTCGAAATTCCGCTACAGGATATCACAGTGAACCATCGACGATTCGTCTTAGTCAGGAGAAATCGAAAAACATCGACGCCGGGTCCCATATTTTCTCGATTCGTTATATAGCCGAGCTTTCAAGCTACATGCTTACATAGTTGACGGATTAGAGGGGGCGTTTTACATCGCTAAGCATCGAGCCACCACTATTTTGTCTCCATACACACTTACGCGCGTTAAATACTTGTACCACTGACTGACCACAATTTGATTGCGACTATGAATACGAATAACTTCAACTTGAATTTGCGAAGTAAATTTTCCATATTAGATTCCAATAGCTGCTCGTACAAATATTATTTTAGTCGCTGATATACAGAAGAGGTACAATGAATTTAGATTATGATAAACACGTAAAACGAAAACGAGGTGGAAATTTCAAACATTTCTTTTTATCGTCCATGGATGACTAAGGTACGTAGGATAACATACGTTTATCGGACATCGTTTACTTAGTTCAATGTGCAGACTCACTCTCCAAAATATGGACATGCATTTATGATTCACACTGTATAAAACCAAGTATGTAACCTAGTTACGGAGACAACCGATCGACGATAATATCACTAGAGAGGTAGTCGATAATTAGAATCGAAGACACCGTGGGTCTTTAACTGGCACTGTGGAACTTGGTACGACACCGGGCGCTGTATGCACCAGCTCTCACAGCAAGGGCAGCTTAATATTGACGCCGCCGGATCTAAGAGCGAAGTTGCTTCTCTTCTCCGTGGGATTTTCTCAGCTTTAGAATATATAGTACAGAGCGCTGTGTAAACGATCGTCGTGCCTCTGCACACCATATTAATAGGGCCATCTTCATGGGCAGCTTAATATTGGATACGAAGCGCCTGGCCGGTCCTTAGAAGCAGAAACGATTTATGGCCTCCACCGCTGGAGGATTTGTAAATAGAATCCCGTGTAGGTGGAGTGGCCCGAGGACAAGTACGTGCTCGGCATAAGTCCATCGTCTAAAGAATATTAGGAGGATTTTTAGCAATTGACGCGATGAGAAGTAGGCTTGTTATTAGCGATGTTATTGATACCAAGAAATTGAAAACGAGGCCCGTTCACGATCCGTAACATACCGACGTTTTATCATTGAATAGCTTTTAATTAATTAAACGCGATCTTTAAATTTATTTGTAAATTATCATGTATTTATTGTTACTATAATTGACGACAAATACCGCTAATATTAACAGAGGTAAAGTCGTAATGACCTATGGAAGAATATATTCCACGTATTGACCAAGTAAAATAGCAATTAAATATAAAAAGAGAGGGAAGTATGAAACATTTAACACACGTGTATCCGACCAAGTTAATTCAATTAATCGGCTTGTTTGGAATATTAAAATTCGTTCAAAGACTAATTCAACTCTACTCAACTTCTCAACTACACTTAAAAATCCACCGCTTAACTTTTAACAATTCCCAACACAATTAACCGATTAGTTGCAAAATTTGCGTTCATTTTCCCCGAGAGTAAAAAAAAAAAAAAAAGGAAGAGACAAGAAACAAAATGAATGAAATTGATACGATTCCCTTACTCTGTGCATAATTGCTTGCAGATTCGGGCGTAGGATCGTGAGCGGGTTCGATATGAGGCATTTCGATCCCTTGAGCTGAGCAAATATTGACGCGGCTCGCTACACGCTCGAGCTCGTCGATGAAGAAGTCCGCCCGCAAAATTTCAGCCGTTCGGAAACCACATTGATCAACTTCGTAGATTAGACAGCACAGAGTGATCACGATGTTATAAACATTTGCGCAAATTCGTATTTTGTGGAATGTAATTTAAAAGAAGAAATGGAATTTGAGCAGACAATTGTTTTCCCTATTAAATATTATAACAGATACTACACTTTCCGTATTTATTATATGTATTCTCCACATTCTTTCACTTTCGAATTTCGAATTCGAATTTCGCTATCGAATAAATTCCAATAAAATACGCAGTCCAGCGATACGATTATGAAATTAACGAAAAGCGAATTCGATCAATTTGTCGTTATCAGTTGATCGTTTGATTCCAATCCACGGAAGGCTGACCGTTTGGTTGGCGAGAACGGGCGATTCTCACGCTGTCGGTGCGCGTGAACTTGCCGAGATCGTAGAATGTAGAATGTAGAAATTTCCGCGCGACCGAAACCCTTGCCGCGTTCTCTGCGTAAGCGACGTGCATTACCCAATTGTTTGCCCATGTTTCCGACAGACTGTCTCGCCATGTCGGAAGTTCCCGCGGCTCCGTCGTACTTCGACGCATAATGCCCGTCAGCAGAAATTCTGCCGCATATTTGCATACATAATCGCGCCCTTGTATCGCGTCGGTCATCCTGGAGCCAGCCCCTACAATCGATCGCTCGATACACCGTAATTACACCCTACTGTAAATAGAAGTTGAACGTAATAGTAGGTAAAATGTATGTGCCGAGGAAAAAAAGAAAATACGTGTAACGTGCGTTAACCTTTTTGTAAAATATCTAATTCTTATGGGGATTAGACACCTGAAATTCTTAATATTTTGAATATTATGAATATTTTGAATCTTTGTGTTGAAGTAATTACTTCAAGAAAAACTCTACATCTTTTCTTTTGTATATCCGTGACCTGGAGAATAGAATTTAGCGAAACAAAAAAATTCTACACAAGGAGAGGTCCATGCTATTGTGCCCTTGAATATAAATGTTGTTTTGCGTTACAAGGTATAGAAACAAAAAAGCTATAAGTAAATTTCTATTGCTGTTTCTTGTATCCTTCGACTAGAGCTACAAGGTTAACTTTTTGGTAATGTTCTTTGCTATAAACGTGCTCCCTATCACGCTTCTTCTATTGTATTGCAACACTGTAAAAGTGAGGATCTGGATCAGTATACACTGTATTTATACTAATATTTATAGCTATACTTATTTCAATATATTTTCCTATTACAAATTCACCCACTCGTTCCTTTATCAGTCAACCTCAATACTTTACTACATATTCTTCATTATATTAACGTTAAATATTATTTTAATATTTTTGCGACTTATCAATCGAATAGAAACTTCCAACATTTGTTTCTTGTTAAAGCTTAATTATTTAGTACGTACTGATGTAGCCTATAAGAAATTGTTACTAATTCGCTATCGAATAAATGTAACATGTTTTTTTCAAAGTGATATCTTCAAGTCGACATTTATGAAATTGGATCGGACTGCATCTTTGAAACGGCTAGAAATGGAAAACAACGTCACGTGCCCAAATAAAATGGAACGAAGCACATTTTGCGGTTAATTTTAGGCATCTTTTGCACGAAAATCGCAGTTGCACTACCTTTTCACGGTGTCTTGCAACAGACTGGCAACATCAAAAGAGATCTGCTGCGCTATTTGCTAACTATTTAGTTGTCGTTATGCTGGTCGAAAAATCGATATACCGACGCTATTACATTTTCAGATAGGGAAGGCCGGAAAGAAGATGGTGAAACGAGAGAGAGAGAGAGAGAGAGAGAGAGAGGCAAAGAAAGAAGGCAGGGAGACCGCAACTTCACAAAAGCGAGATTCATATTCCGCTCGGAGAAACAGCGGCATTCGGAGCAGAAAATAAAATCTACGGGGGTCGTCCCGTCCACGGAAACGGACGCTGCATTCACGGGAACGTTCCTCGTTTTCGTCTCATAACTTCCTCCTTCCTGAACTCCTAACCGACTCTTTCCACCGGCCGTGTCACATCGCTGACCCTTCCTGCACTTAGCCGTTCTAAACCAACCGGCAAACTTCGTGATATGCATTTGAAATGCCGCCACTGAGATATGAAATTTTCCTTCAACTAACTGCAATCAGATTTTCTTCTCACAATAATCGCTAAGGACAGCTACATACTGAATGTTCTACGATAATGTTGCGGGAGAACGGTGCTCTGCCTTTCACAAAAGTTATTTAAAGATCGTTTATAATACGAGGCACCTGATATTATCATCTTGATTTATATCAATATGAAACCATACGATATAATATCGGGTGTCTCGTTTACATATTTTAAGTCACTTCGATTTGGTTAGAACGCAAGCCGATCGTAAGAGCCAAGGACGATATTTTCCAGTCACGCTATTCTCGGCGTTAATCCAATGAAAGCTTGGTCGATATTTTAAGGATAACGAATAATTCTCTGTCAGGCTGAGAGAACGCAGCAACGGAACAGAGAGATATGTATAATTTGGCGAAACAGACAAATATGTGTAATTTAGCGAAACAGAGAAATATGTATAATTTAGCGAAAACAGGAATAGGGTCGGTACACTTGATGTTCTGTACAGTTACGACACAAGAACCTGATTGTGTAGTTACATTCATCGTGCAATGTATGTACGTTTACAATTGGAGTGGTTTGCAAGCCGGCTATCAGGGAACACGCGGCGTAACTATCAGCTAATCAGTCGCCCCAGCTAGCTCGATGTAAGACGGAACGCCTCTTATCCGATGATCCGTCTTTCCTTGAGACATAACAGGGGCTAAGTATACTCGATCAAGCTTCCGTCACGTCGGACCGTGTGATAAATCTTCTGGATTTGTGTGTGTGTGCGTGTATTATTTTTCTTGCGGTTTAATAAATTTTATTATAATTTTGATGCAAACTTTTAGTGTAATATTTAGACTACAAATATGAGAAAGTTACACACATACTGATGTTGTTTATTGGAAAAGTTTTGTCTTACTAATCTTTATGAGATTACTATGATTATTGACCAATATCTGCATCAACAAGATTTCCAATAAGAATACCGTTATGAATTGCACTACATTGCTTACAAACTATAATAGTTTTCATCAGATATAGTTGAGTTAATCGTCGAAGTTCAAGCATGGTCGATATACAAATAGGATATAGGAATCCCGAACACATTGCCGCAGTCTAAGTTTCGGATCTATACAAATTGAACGTAACCGGTCATATCTTAGAAACGTGATCTGGCTGGCTAAACTGAAAATTGTCTAAATTTGTACACGTGCTAGATATGCTTAATTTTGTTCAAGCAACCGCTCAATTTTGATTCGGCTGATGCGATATACGCAAAGTATATATTGTATTTGCATCGTTGATCAAGAACTGGACGTATGCATAAATTATAGAAATATAATTGGTTTTGGTAAAGAGGGCATTTGCGTTATGTATAGCTAGAAATATGCTAATTCAAATGCTAATGCGAATTAACGGGAGTGTAAATAGCGAGATATAACGACGTAAACGACACAATTGATACACATTATTTGGATTAAAGCGAGGCTAAAAAAGCTGAAGCTTTATATACAGGCTGTGTGTATAGCCTGCACGGCACTCGCATAGTAATGGTCGATTAAAGGATGGAAGGATGAACTTTCCGAGTCAGATATTATTTTGGAAAACCGGGACAGAACTCTTAAGCAAACACGGTTTCGTAAACTACCTCTTTCAGCGATCCGACCACTTTTAAATCAAACAAAAAGACCATGTTGTTTGGCCACTGTTTGCCTACTTTCATTGAGACTTTAGAAACTTCGAAAATCCTCCTATACATAAGAACTCGAATTGATATCTATTTAAAAAGTGAGTGCTGCAAAGATATATATTTATTTAAAAAAAAAGGGAGGGGAAATTGGCAGCGTGTACCTAACGACAACCTTAAAATTTACCTATTAAAAAATCCATGATTTTCATTATTGTTTAACACTTTCCCCATATTAATTTGAAATTTTTTCCCGGCAAAATATTTTTAGTTTTAAGCCGAAGAATTAATCAAATTTCCTACAGATATCAGCTGTATTGAACTGTCTCCTATATAAATGATTCTAAAGGCTTCGAAAAAGATGGTAGTTCAAAGGCGTCTAATCGGCCCGGTGAATCAGTCATTAGTAAAGACTCGTTACTTCCGAACTAAACTGTCTCAGGTTTTAGAGCATCCTTTTTACTGTCTGAGCAAATGATGCGTTTCTTCAGCCTGTCCAGCAGTTCAGGTTTTTCGCAATGGTTCGATTTTATGATAAAAGAACGTAGTATACATATAACCGTATGCGTACTCCACCGAACCAAGAACAAGATTTTCTTCCGAATAGTGTCTTTACGTTGGCTATAGAAATAATATCGTATTGCTGTCAGCCCTTCCTTTATGCGACTCGGTGACTATGGATAACTTTATTACAAATTTCAAATATTTAATTCGTACAATTGCTTCAAACGATTATATTCAATTGTTGAACATTCCTCTTACAAATGTTAATCCAATCCGACGGAGAATATTCAATTTCATTCCTGTTAGTATAATAGGTAATTTTACAATTATTAATCGGATTCAAGAATACTTCACTCGTTTGTAATTATTGTAGGTATGGGATAATGTAATTTATATAAAGCCATATACACGTATTTCCCAAAATGTTGTATTTCCATAGAATTATTATATTATCTGCTAATAAGAGGAAGATAATGTTTTTATTTAAATTACATACACATCTCGTAGGTTAAATATTAGTTGAAAAGAGCCAATAGTAATGGCAAACAATGAACATTGAAAACCTAAACGAGAGATCCTTTAATTACATTTAACTCGGCAGTTACAAATGTTTTGCTTCCGCGAAAACTTTAACCGTGGCATAAAACAGACTTGCTCGAAGGCATATCAAATGAAATGAATATTTGGTACGTGCAATAGCGAGTTTCAAGTTGTTGAGATAATATTAAGAGAAAGTACTCAAATAAGGAAATTGTCGTTTGCAAGATTTAATAAGAATTGTTCACAGACCACGAATTTTTTATTCGTACAACTCCAATTAAGCTAAATGCAAGAATATTCAGTTACAAATAATTTAATTTTAATTACAAAAAACTTTCGTAAATTTCGCGCAACGAAGATGTTCTTAATTTTAAGATTATTCCATTTTTCATCAAATAAGCTGTCACGTGCATACATTATTGCGACCAGCATAATTTAGCATACGAATCGCTGTTACATCTGGATCGCCATGAAATCGTGTCTTTTGCCCAATAATTTATTCAAAATTCCCAGTCCCTACCCTCTGTAACTTCCATCTGCACGAAATGTATGTATAATGCAAGTTCTAGTCCCGACTTCACGTAGCTTTTTTCAGAAAGGAAACTCGAAGTACCACCGTATCGTACGTTCAGAGTACCATATGATAATTCGTATTTACGTTATCAATTTTAAAACAAATATTTTGGATTGATCAAAAGCGGACAATTGATTTAATTGAAAGCGAAGTATCAATTACTTAATGGTATTTATGCAATGAAATAAGTTATACTCCGTTGAATTCTGCATCAACTATAATAGGTAAAATGTAGGTGAAATAGGTACTTTTTTCCTTTCTCATTCTTTAAGAAAAACTGTACACGGAGAACTAATTTCTTTAATGCGAGATAAAATAAAGAGGAAGTTTTATTTATTTTGACTAACTTATATACTTGCAAGACAGATAATAGTGTGAAAAATTGAATTTGTCAATGGAATTTACAAATATGTCGTATTAATTACATACGTTCCTTAAATTATTGTATTTATTGAATATTATATTAGAATGTAATAACGTAGAATAATGTGATAGCAATCGAATAATTTAAAAAGGAACATTAGGTCAACCAAAGAAAGACACGATACATCATATTCTTATTGAATCCGCGTATCTTGCAACATACGTTGCATTTATATTGTAAATTGAAATGCATCGTATATTTAAAGTGATTTAAATAATAGTACTCACTCGGATCGAATACGACGGATATTGAAATGATGAAACGTCAGCTTGACGATTTCGTCGGGTTGACCGATAAACGTGTAAAGCAGGCAATCGATATTTGACGGATATCGTTTGGGATAATAAGGGGATGTGAACGTGCCACCTTGAGGTTTGTCCGAGCTGCTGTAGACGACGCAAGAGCAACCTGCAACAGATATTTCGTAATCATTGCATTAACGTAAACATAAACGATCAAGATAGCACATAGAAATACAAAATCCATATAATCTGGATAAATATGTCTTTACCCTAAATCTTTACCCTAATGGGTACGTAAGATTTATGATAAAGGAAATACGATAAGAGAAACAGAAAAGTCTATTTCTACGGAATCTACGTGGAACCATAAATTACAACTATCAAACGTTTCGTGACACGCGTATCTTGTGTCAAGTTTTCGGCAAGCGACTTCTAATCATAGTTCGGACTATTCGAAAATACCGAATTCTCGTACTATACATACGAAATATTACGCTAGATAAAACGATAGGAAAAATTGTTTGACCTAATATAATGCACAAAATTGAAGGTTGTGTAATTTCTCATGTGTGAGTCAAATGTTTCAATTTTTTAAATTCCTTTCATAAATTCATTAACAATAACAGTACTAATTTGTTAGTACGAACAGTGCACTTTTAAATTCTCTGGTAAGTAAAATACACTTGTACAAAAATAAAAAAAGGTAAAAAGTCCGGTATGTGTATGTAGACTTTCCTGGCTGGCTGTAGAAGTAGATAGTTCGATATTACACATATTGTATAACGTGCAATAAAATGGAAATCGTGGGAGAATTTTTAATACTATGCATACGTGAAAGGAATCGAACAAAGATATTCCACGGTAATGAAATCCACCATCTGACAGTATGCCAAAAGTAACGCTTCGGTCTAAAGTCCGAAACTTTTCTTATTCCCAAAATGAACTCGTCACTTTTCCCATCGATCTTACCCCCCTCTCTTATACCCTCGCCACGAGTATAGAATCGACCCTACGTCAATCTCGAAGAATCAAATTAAAGTTTGACTTCTCTGTGAGGAAACGTACCGCAAGAGACCTGTAACTTTTCTGCGAAACTTTCAGCAACAAAATCACTGATTGCCTGGACAGATGGTTCAGTGGTTAATGATCGATCGCGAGAAGTCGCGTTAGCCACGTTGGACCGGCGGTTGCATTTCCTATTTAGAGATTGCGTCCAACGATCCAAGTCAATAATCTCTGGGAACGAAGCAACGAAAGAATTTCCGTTATCTGTCAAAGCGTTAAGCTCGCATCGCAACAGCGATTTAATTTCCTGTTGCACCATTTTCTTCTACCTTAGCTAGACTAAAGCAGGCTCAACGTCTTTGCTTTCCAGACGAATCGACAAAGAGTGCGGAAAATCGGGTGCTTTTTCAGTTAAATAACTGAGCGACGCTGGAACTATAATTGTTATTGTTATTGTTATTGTTACTGCTTTGTTTTTGTTATTGTTGCGGTTTTGTTATTGTTGTGACTATTGTTAGTGTTTAGTGTTTAGTGTTTAGTGTTTAGTGTTTAGTGTTTAGTGTTTAGTGTTTAGTGTTTAGTGTTTAGTGTTTAGTGTTTAGTGTTTAGTGTTTAGTGTTTAGTGTTTAGTGTTTAGTGTTTAGTGTTTAGTGTTTAGTGTTTAGTGTTTAGTGTTTAGTGTGTGACTATTGGTATTGTTATTGTTATTGTGTGACTATTGGTATTGTTGTTTTGTTTTTGTTGTTGATGTTGTTATTGGCTTGATTTTGTTATTGTTATTGATACTGTTGTTGTTTTTGTTGTTGTTACTATTATTATTATTAAGCAGTCTTCCTTGGTTTTAGGCGTTTAAAATGCTACACTTGTTAGTACTACGAGATAACACTATATAAAAATTACGTACTTTTCTCTACAGTCTTAACTTTAGCTCCTCGAAATTCTTGCTTTTCTTTCGTGACAAAAAAGGATTTTGATACTGTGAGAAGATGTTTGACGTCCAGTCAAATCGGGATATCATGTACACTAACAATACCTTCTTTATATTTTGTTCAAAGTGTAAATATACTTTTTAATGATTGACAAATACAATTGGGTCGGAAATGATCCGAAGGATGTAGCAGGATTAAAGTATACGAGTATCAACAACAGTATGAAACGTCTTTCTAAACATATAGCGATTACATCAAGAAAATAATTATCTAGTAGGTATCTTTAAATCGTAATTTTGAACACCGTCTGAACGTCACGTACACCTCTTAAACATTTTTAAGACGTAGACTTGCGATAATATCAACAAAAAGAACGCTTCGGACGACATTCAATTTGATCAATGAATTACACGTAATAGTTTGTTAATCTTCGAACGTTTAATAAGCTAACAGATCTCGTCTGCGCATTTCTCTTCCGTGATATTACTCCGTCGAACAATATTTCTCTATCAGTTTATCGATTTTCATTGTGGTTCATATAAGATAGTTATCGGATAAGCCAGAAAAACCCTATCAAAGTTCATGGTCCAGTGTTATCAACTGTATACCGGTCGAGCAAGATAGAAGGCCGCTTTGGTGCGACCCACGAAATGTGGGTCATTACGAAGGCTCGTCGATACGGGTGCAATAATTTATCCGCAACAATATCACCGACCGTCTCTGCGATTAGTTCGCGTCGACCAGTTGGCGAGCGCAGTTCCGTTGATTATTTCTGCGAACGTGATCCATTACGAAGCGTATAATTCGTTCAAGAGAACACGATTAAATCCCAGTGCGCCGATTTAGAAGAATCCCATTCTAATAGGATCGATTGATTAGTGACAGGATCAAGATCAGTGTGTACTTACAAACACGATTCAAAACCAATCATCCAAGGTTCGCTTCGGAAGTTTCGAATACGACTCATGAGATATAACGGTTCCGTTCATTGTAGCATATGCCTTATTTTGCGCTTTGAATGTCTAAATTAAAATCAAACGATGTCCACTGAAACTTAGTCAACAATAAAAAAAATTGCAAATGGTATTGGTACAAAAGTGATTAACATTAATGAATCAAAAACGAATTTTGTTTTCTGGCGATAATCGTTTGTCGTCGTATGGAACATGTTATACAAAACTGTTCGAAATACAGTGGCGGACAGAAGAAGGTTTAAAATTCATACTTATCTATAATAGCTACACTACATCGTTACTGACTTTGTACTAAACATTGTTTGCCATATTGATAGCACTCATATATATGTATAGGATTTGTTTATTCAGAAATATTAGAAATTAGGGCTTCCAATGTTTTCTACCCTAAATGATAAGTTTATTGATAGATGGGTCTATTTACAATGGATTAAACAGGAGACGATGGTTATCTGACACGAACTAAATACAGTAATGTGATATAACTAACTGACAACTAAATGGATAATTCACAACTCACAATTAATAGTTTACAACTCATAACAACTTGGCAACTCAACTCTCGACTCCTCACAACTCGACTCTCAGTTAACGACTGCCAGTTAATTCCTCTTTCTTCCTTAAGCATCCCCTTGTCTTTTCTCATAGCCCCACCACGTACGTGTTCCATAATCTTTCACGGTCATGGTCACGTAGGCCTTCTTCCGCCTAACTATTCCACTGAAGGATCGACAACACATTGGTGGGCCGCTCGCTCCACTGAAGTTTCCAGACTCTTTTGGCCTGTCGGCACTTAGGCTTTCTCGCGACATTGTTTATGGTTCATCCGATATTTCTTAGGCAATCTGTCCACGATACTATACATATAGACCACATATATTCATAATTTAATGGTTCTTGTTAGATATAATTCTACTTTCTAAACGGAATGTTTTTGTACGTTGAATGTTTCGGCTTACCCTTACTTTTGTCCACCACTGTACTTACAGAAGCATCGAATCTAAGTGGCCAATCTTCGAACCCACCTGTGCAAGTTACTCAAGCCCATCGATAGGCCAATTACTCGAAAAATACCGAATACGAAGGATTCGTCCAATACGGCGGATGTCGCGTTTCAGGTGACGCGTATTAATCGTGCTTCGTACAGTTTCAGAAGAGTTTCAGTAAATTAGCAAAAACCGAGTTCCTAATTTGGCTTCTCTTCTTTCTCGCTTTGCTTAATGGCGACTGTGCGCTCTCCTCTTTTCCTTCGTCCCTATGTTCTCGCATCTCTTTACCCGTCGCCGTTCCTCTTTATTTTCTCATTTCCTCTATTTTCTTGCCTTCACTTTGGTCTCTCTTCCGTCGCCCCTTGCGAACCCTCTTGCCACTAAAGCGCGACGCAGTTACACCTCGGCTGTACCTGCACGATCGCGTTTGCCCCGACTCGCGATCCATTCAGCGACATCTCCGCTCGCTTTGACGCATCAAATATGAACGGGAGACGCGTACTCCCGCGTTATAAAATACACGCCGCCCGGAATTTATCAACGTCGCGACCCACGCTCTTTTCGTTTCGCACGGCGAATTTCAAAGCGCACTCTGTGATCCCACCTGTCTGCCATCGACGTTCCCCAAGGCTTTGTTTAAAGGTCGACTTTGCTGAAAGGTCGACTACCGTTCGACAGTCAGTCAAAATGATCAATTGTGGAGAAGTAGTGGCTGTGCCTCACGATAAATCATATTACTGCGGGTAAACCGTCCCTGTTTTATGAAACGTATATTTAGTAGCTACATAAAAGGAGAAATTGATGGAATATACGATATGAAAAAGTCGACTTTTTAGCATATTTATAAAAGAATCGATCATTCGAAATTCCACGTTTGCCTTGAAGTAACGAATTGGAATGTTCAAGAAAAATAATGTTCACGAATAAACGCAATTATTTCTGTTGAAGTAATTACATCAAGAAAAACTCTACGTCTTTACTTTTATCTACCAAATGTGCAGCTAGGCAAATTGTAAAGTACAAATTAAATAGTAATAAAAAAAATCTTTACTTTTGTATATCAGTGACCTGGAGACTCCTATTACGATGAGAATAGAAAATTTAGTGAAACAAAAAATTCATAATAAAGAGAGGTCCGTATTATTGTGCCCCTGAATATAAATTATGTTTTGGGTTACGATGTCTAGAAACGAAAGAGCTGTAAGTAGATTTCTATTGCTGTTTCTTGTAGCCTTCAGCTAGAGCTACAAGGTTAACTTTTTGGTAATGTCCTTTGCTGTAAATATATGAACCTGCTCCCTATCGTGGCTTCTTCTATCGTATTGTAACACTGCAAGAGTGAGGATCTGGATCAACATACACTATACATTATACTTATACTTATACATTATATTTATACTTGTACCTTTGTTTATTTCAATATATTTTTCTATTACAAATTCATCCACTCGTTCTTCTATCAGTCCACCTCAACAATTTCCATAAATAAACCGCGAGGACAGAATACCGAAAATTTGAAATTAATTTTCACACTATATTACATACTTATAGGAGATATATCGCACATGCGGTGACTTGCATATATGTAAAGAAAAGTAAATAACACGGTAGAGAGTATAGTCTCTTAATTGTTCATTTTTCCCTGTAAGCTGCTGTAAAATCGCCGGGGAAGATCATTGTCTGGTCACGTTCAGCCGTGCTGACTCGAGGATTTTCTAGCCGATGCTATTTATAACCGAATGACATGTAAGGCTAATGGGCAAAAAGTGGGCTACTCCTCTGAGAAAGTGCAAGCGTTTAAAACAGGATACAGTATGTGGTGTCTATCAATTTTCTTTATGACGTAAATTTTAATGGGCGATAATGATGTTCATAAACTAGGTCTTTTGTTTCAAGCGGATACGTTCTACGTTAGATTTATAACTTCGCGACTATCGTTTTAAAAATCATTCATCACCAGAGGAAATCTAGCGAGTCACAGAGGCATGTATCTGTACAAAAATAAGAGACAAATGGATCTGGTAAGATATCTCCTACTCTGAATCAATGTTATGCAGTCGATTAGACGAATCAGGGGGAATAAAGAAGGGTGCTTAAGTCGAAAATTCTACGTGTGATCGCATAGTAATTCTGGTGTGCCGTCAAGTAAATTGTCGTACTTAATCATCAGATTGAAAACAGAGAGCACTTTTGAAACAAACATAGGAACGTGCATTTCGAATCTTAAAGGGAAAACAACCGGAAAAGGATCAGGTTTATTCATATCGATATTATCGCGTTTATTCAATGTATCGCGCGATCATAATCTTCTAATTACCATCGTAAACAGAAACATAATATAAATCGGAATACGACCTACATAAATGGAGTGAGACCCACGCTCATAACATAAAACTTTGCTCGTTAAAGTTTCTACGAGGTGGCAACATGTAAAACGTGATTCCAATAAACGGATGGTTGACCCATTCGACGCCACAATAAACCACGATATTAATTCCCGGAAGGCGTTATCCAAGTTCGAAGTTATCTTTTTCGTGTGACTTCTCCACGGTTCTCTCTCTCTCTCTCTCTCTTTCTCCAAGTAATTTACGAGGCAGCACAGTCGCATTAAGACGCCCACAGCTGGTGGCCACGGTTTGTATCTCTGCAATCTCTTTCCGTTCTCCGCGAGAGCCGCCGCGATCCCACGAGCATTATATCGTAGCTCGAGAACCCTCGCAGGTGATTCACGGATCGCTGATACTAGCGCGCCGATCCGCGCCAGCCAGATCTTGCCCGCTGATAGTCTAGTCGGTACATGGTTATGTACAAACCGGGGCGGCGTACATAAGCTTCAAAATATATTACCAAGTTCGGAGAAGACACTAGAAATCACTTAGCGGTCGATCACAGCGCTGGCAACTAGCTAGCGACGAGTTGACTTTTCAAGATCGTCGACTGACACCGCAAGCCGAGTGATCCCACGACTCGCGAAATCGGCGTGTTTTCACCGTAGACTCGCGAAAGACACCGATACCCTGTTGAGACGAATACGGCATTTGAAGTGGGCGTAGTGTGAAAAATATGAGTGAGAGTGCATGAGCGCGGAAGAACGAGCGGAGGAATTAGCTTGGGCAAGTCACGCGTTTAGAAGATACCCCTATGTTCTTATATGTAATAGATCTTCGCTGTTGTTAGACCACTAGAATGCCCGGTAATTAGTATGCAACGGACGTTCACGGAAAGTAGACAGAACGGCGATACACTCGACGATAATATCGGAGGAACGTCAGTTCGCGTGACAAGTTCCGCTCGGCCACCAGTTCCATTCGGGATAACATTCGAAGCCTCGATGCTGGTCACGACTTTTGTCATTGCTTGGCACGCGAGCGTCATAAATGGGCGTAGTCAAAGTTGGCGTGATGAAGCAGCTTATCTATCTCCGGTTCGAAATCCCTCGCGCGATGCAACGGAGCCAGACATCCGCTGAAAGCTCCGCGCTACTCTCAGATCACGCGATTACCCCGTGGACATAGAAAAGCTTCTGTTAAAGGCTGATGGATAAAGAGAAAGAGAAAGAGGGAAAAGAGAAAAAAACTGCAGGGCGCAGGGAAGAAGAAAAGTGGAGCTGAAGAGAGGAATATCAGTTCGAAAAGTAAAACACCAGGCTAACAAGGAAACTATATACGGCGTTTGTATCGTGTTTCAATAAAAGTTTGAAACGAAGAACCTACGATCTATTTTTCCACCTACATTCCTCCGGAGCGCATCGACAACGAAGGTAACACGAACAAAGGTTCTGCGACTATACGTTGTAAGGTAATTGTATACTGGATCTGTCAAACGATCTTGCAAGTCGTCAGTCAACGACACCCAACACTGATTGCTATCTCCAGTGATCGAAATACGATACAACGCGATCGTTGCAGTATTACATACTCCGGAGATATGAGCATGACGAATGAAATCGAGCCCCGAAAACCCACTAGAGCCCGATGAGTTTCAGTTTCCAGAAGGTAAGTATACACGCGATTCGGAACGCCTGATCCGTATCGTGCAATTACGGTGAATGCAGTTTCGTTGTTGACTCGGACTCGATTCTCTATTATTTGCAAGCCTCGGAATGGGCAAATTAATTCGTTGTTAAATACTACTTACACTGTTATCGACTCTGTAATTGATCGATTAGCAGAGTGTGCAGTTCGTCTCTGCTTAAACGAAGTAGAGAGACGTATGGAAGTAATTATTGACGCGACACGGCGGCGATATCTGCCCCTTGGTTATTTGCACGAGGCGAGCATATTTTCGTTAATCAATGACCGTATCGATGCGACAGGCGCGGGGAATGTTAATTGCATTGTCCTGCAACGAGAAGCTATATACATAGAATCGTATCGTGTACAAATAAAAATGAAAATGATTATACGTAAGTTATTTCTGCGCATTTTGCTGCATTATACTTGTTGATATAATTAGCATGCTCATTTCATGTCGCGTAACATAAATATATTCGCTCGAGGTGGAAAATATTTGAATTTAATTCATTGGAAGACATTCAATTTGGATTATGAATGTTATGAACTATAAGCATAAAACGGAAATTATTACGCGGATAATTGCTAGTTGAGGGATTTGAATGCGATTACGGCAATGTGCTTTTGTACGTATCGTTCGTATGTACGAAAGGCAACATGCGGCAAGAATAATGTGTCGCGTTAATCGCAATGTGCGAATTAAAGAAAACAATTGAATAAAGAAGCAGTTGATGATATAGAAGAAACGTACAACATATAATTAGTAAGAGAAAATTTTGTTTAAAATTCAATGGCGATAACGAACCACGAACATAAACATAAGATAAAATAAAACATACAACATAAAAATAGAATAATCTACGAAAACATAAATTGTTCGTTTCTCTTTAAATTGCTCAGGAATTATTCGAGGGAACAAAATTATAATGTAAATTCAAGGAGAACGATCTTAAATAATATCGTTTTAACGATGTTCATTGAAATTAAATGGCGTAAAAAAAAAAAAAAAAAGAATTGGATTTCTTCTGCAGATTGTATACAATCGAAACCGTATAGAAACAGATTCGTATAAAAACAAAATTGGACAACTGTACACTTTCTCATATTCCTAACAAAATTGCACGTGAAACCATGGCGTAAATTTTCCTACGCTTGCAAAGTCTTCTATTCGCAATTACGTGACTTCATAAAAGAGCGTCGTAGTTACGTAGCTCGCGATTAGAGAAAGAAATTACACGAATCTCGATCCAACTTGTCGAATAAATCTTGAAATAGTTCCTGTTAGGTTATCTGACCTGAGATAAGCTACCTTCCTTTCCGGAAACATCCGAAAGGTGGTAAACGGAATAACGAACAATTTTCCAGCGAATCCTCTCTTGGCAGGATCCCAACGAGCATCTATTTCATTACCCGGGATCGGGATGAAACTTGAAAATTTCGGTGGATATAACAGCGAGAAGACCGTGACGTATCGTGAAGCGGCGAAGAAGCGTAAGACTGGCAAAAAGCTAAGGCACGTTCGCCGAGGTATCGATTCAGAGCAGCTGCCACGACTATTCCTTCGAGAATCGATGCCACGAAATAGACGAGGCTAAGTGGGCGCGAGATAAATTGAGAATAATACCTCCCCTATTCCGTGCACCTTCTTGCCACGTGCCGTTTTTACGAGATCAAGCCTTTCGCCACGATCCTTCGACACTGCCGTTTCCGTAACATCTGCTCGCGACGATTATTCTTGGACATTTTTCACTGTACAGTCCGCTCGAATTACCGAGAAAATTCGCGCGACACTCTTGCAACGTATCGTTGCACGCATACTAATACCAGAAGAGAAGTCGCTGTTATTCTCGTTGCTGAGCGAAGACCTCGAAGACTTTCGGAAACGTTTACCTTTAATTAACTTCCCTGCGCCGGTCGCAGGCCGATTACTATTGCGGCCTCTGCTTGTTTTACTTATTTGTCCCCGGTCGTTTGCTCAGATCACCTTCCTTTCGGTCGAGCCAGGAAAGCACGTTTTAGCTGATCGAATTTCGATCGCTGCGCTGTTTAGTTCGATTGTCTCGTTGTTCAGACCGGTGCTTTATTTCGATCGTTTGTTGTTACTTTGAGATTTGGTTTACTCGAGAGGACACCTTATGTGGCAAATTATCATTGCGTGTAACTATATATAATAATTGCTTTTTTACAGAACGGACGCACGTGAGATATTCGAATTTCATAATCGAGTTGTTTACGCGGCCAATTTGACGAAGTTTTAATACGTTCACTTGAAAGTAGAAATATAGAAATAGAACAACATCTTAATATCTTTTGCTTCTTTCATTCATTCTTTCATTCTTCATTAAATTACATAATTTTGTATTATTGCGTTACTCGAAATATCAGATTGGAAATTTGTACTACGTTTAAACAAAATTTCTAAATATTAACAGTAACAATTACAATAGTGAAAATACGTAACAAGGAACTTCCTGACATCAGTAAATAGATCGACATTCATAGTCTGCGTAAAAATGCGAATAGGTGTATATCCAGTCCAACAAGTTATTTCAGTATCCAGTCATTAGACTATTTCAACTATTTAACGTCACTACCGCGACTATAAATCGTTCAGACGGAAAAGGACGAAGGAAATGGACAATAGAATCACGCGAGGATCTGGCCGACTGAACGCGATAAAGAGCCAAAACTGTATATAAAAATCTCTCGTGAAATTTATGATATCGCCGGACAGGTTCAATTGTTTTGGCAAAAAAAAAAAAAAGTGAACGGCGATGCACCGTACTTCCGCCACGGTTTGCTTGACCGCATTTATTTCGGCAACTGTGGCACCAACAAAAGTTAAAAAAAAGAAAAGAAAGAGGAAGAAACAATAAAACGAGGAAGAGAAATAAAAAGAAGAAAGACTTGTTATTTGTTTCGTAAACAATAGCCTTCCGGCCTTAATCGCGATTGCACATTGTTATTCAGTATTTCACGGTATCGTTCGAAACTACTCGAGCAGAAGAATACAAAGAAAAATTTAGAGGGCCGAACGATATTATGTAGACCGACGATAATGACATATTACTGTGCACGCAAAAATGACACACTATTGTCGAAAACGAGTCATCGCTAGTGATCAGTCTGGAGTCCACGGGTCAAGACTCACATCCCTACCGACTACCTTGAGAATTAGTTATCGATATACTGCGAATTTTTATGCATTTATGAAACACGTATGTACATAACACAAAATATCGGAAATATAGTATACTCACTATGATATTGAGTAGCTAATACAATCTTCTATCTAGGTTCTATTTTTCTAATTATCGTTATAAAGATATGAACTTTTACAAATATTTGCAGTTTCTTCGTCAGACAGGATGAAACAACAAAAAAGACTAGTCGCTTTGCGAGTGACGCGAATCGTATTTTCGATCTCGAGCTCTCCACATGACGAGTCTTAGTCAAGTGTAAGTTTTTTTTTATTATTTAATTTATACTTTACAATTTGTCCAGTTGGACATTTGGTAAATTTTTCTAACTCAAAGTATAAGTTGAGACGAAAATTCTTATATACACGGTAGAAAAAAAACGGTATTCCTTCACCTAGTTTCGCTAAAAATCGAAAATTCGCGTATTTCTGCGCTGTGTGAATTCCATTGCGTAACAACGGCGACTAATTCTTCGCGAATCGAATCTCCGGCAGAGTGAAGCGTTCGTTTGACAGATTTCGCGGCATGCAGAGATCATCAATCTAGGAGCAGGTGGTCACACTATCCACGAACAGATTAGGAAAAATTTATACGTCGGGGAGCACTACTGTTTTTTCTTCCATTGACTGGGATTTGCGCGCGACGTTCAACGGGTCGAATATATTTTTCTTCGTTATTTTGGGTGCGTGTGTGTGTGTGTTTTTTTTTCCCCAGCCACGAACATACACGGTGGCAGCATTGGGAAGATATTTATTCATGAATCCGAAATTACACTGTAGCCGCGACGCTTCCGTTTCACACGATCGGTTGCGCCACGTCGCGGCCCGGCGAAAGTTACACGAACCCGGCACAGTCCCTCATATTTCATGGTTTTTCCGCACTGTTTTTCCCCTCTCCCCCGCCACGATGCAAATGTTAAGTATATTTGAATTGCAAAACGCGAGGCGCACGTTTAAATAAAAAGCAAAGATTGCGCGTTTCGTAAAGATCGAACACGGTTGATCACGCTCCACATGGACGTTTATCGTTTCCGTGTTTGTTTACGAATACGCCACTTTGTGCCCGTTTCGTTCAGTGTAAACTGCAGCGAAGCCGAAAGTATGTTTGAATTCTGGCAAAACATAGGAAATGTATTAATTCATCTGTATAAATAAAGTGCACTTAGTTGGCTGTTTGGAATTACGAGGAAATAAGTAACGCTTTTACGTATTTTTATCGGTACCAGCGATGTACGGATCTGTAACTCGTTTCGTTCAATATTTACAAGAAAATATGTCTGCCAGGAATTGTACAAACATTCTTGCGGTGTACAAATTTTCGAAGCGATAAATGTCGACGAAAATGTCGATTTGAGAAATTAACGTTTTTTGAACGTACGTAATACAGGCATTCTATGTACCAACAGCTATCTATCTACAACATCGATACATAAATAATTTTTATAAAATTTTTATAAAAGTTCTGTTACGGGGACAATGATATCGAGTAATTAATTCTTTTGGTAATTCTAAATTATTTATAAAATTAAAGATGTAAATTTGATAATTTAAATAGCCACGCGTAAAACTAACTTTCATACTTTTGCTTCAGCAACGGTCAAAGAAGAGATAGTACGTAAAAAAAGACATCCGATAAATCAATTCGCTCCGTATTGTCCACTGTCAAATGGACAACGAATACAATGGCATCCTCTCATAAATGCTTAATCTACATGTAGTAGACTGCACAGGCTTCCAGCAGCTACATCAAAATTCGAAGCGTCCATTCTTCACTACGTTTAATATTGACAGAATACATTTGCAACAGCGAGCTCCGGAGATGCAGTTCAATAGTTTATGTTTCTCTGAATCACCCAACCGTTCTAGGGTTAAAGACAGATATTGACTGAACCAGTGGACAGCGTCCTCTATGGACCATCCAGATATTTCCTGCATTTTGTACAGCGGCGCTCTCGAGCGGAAAACTTTTCACGTAATATCGGAGGGGATATGTAGTTGTGGCGTCGCACGATCGACAACGTTCGATCTGAAGGAGCCACGATTGCCTGTTACAAAGTAGATGCTGTTCTCCAAAAATTGCTGGCCATAGAAAGATCAACGGATACTCTTGATTACAGCTTTGTCGAACGCAGGATGGATGGCAAGAGTTTCGAAGTAAATTTTTCAGTTTATTTTTCCTTCGTTATTAAAAATATTGTGCGACTACAACTTCGAATCATCAATTTCCTGTATCTTTATCCATTGTATGTAAGAGAAGATAAAGCGTCAGACGTTCAAGATACGACAGAATCGTCTTTGCGTCTTTTCGTCGGTGCACCTAAATTGTCTGCTTAGAACAAAGGAGTGTCGTACATTTATATCCGATGACGAAGTGTAACCAACGAGCGGTTTCGCGATGTAACTACGTATATCTTGCTATAGAAGTCCGTTACATCTGGTTTATAATTGGCTGTAGAACTTCGTTGTTCCTTTCACACGAAACTAGCGAGCCCGTTACCCGCAATGAATACCTCAAACTGAGACCTGTATCTAGTGCCCATTGCTCTGGTTTAACAGTCTCGATGGGCAAAACAAATCTCTCGTTACGGGAACTGTGTCAGACAATTCTCATTCTGAAGCACGATGCTTCGGACGTTTTTAGGGCCCTTTGCTTTAACTGACGTTAAAAATTTTCCTCGTTGGAGCTCTAGTCAAAAGTTTCAGGACACGTCCTCAAGCACATCCTTATAACAAAGTAATAATAGACCGAAGTTGTACCGCATCCTGTACAATTTATTCGCAATTGACAAAATTTCAAATGATGTCGACAACAAAGCACGAAACAAAGGGACAATCAGATTTTCTTCCTTTTTCATGTTTCGGCAAATTCTTTCTTACGAAATTCTTACGAATTACCCGTTCTGTATATAATTACGAACAAGCGTAAAAGAATTTCGCGATACACCAGCGGCTCACGCCAGATAATTCATTTTCCGGCTATCTCTCGCGCTTGCTGGTATACATAATTTAATCAATAAGTTCGGCGGCATCGCGCGGTTGTTTATTTCGACAGCACCCGCGGCCGAATAGCGTCGGCATTTCAAACAGTTGCACGCAATTCCTTCGAGTGCCGTTCACCGTAAGGTCAGTCGATATCGTGGATATCCAGTGCAATAAAAACACCGCTGCCAAACAAAAAGGGGTAAAAACGAACGATTCTTCGCAACCCATGCGCCGAACCGACAATAGGAGCTCGTTGGGCGATGTATACAGGATATGGCCGAATAACATGTACAAGCGGGCGTGAGATGATCCTTTATAAAAAAAATAAGCAAAAAATATGGTATAAAATTTGTTCGCACGAAGTTCCCTTTTCGAGAAAATCGAGCTGGAAAATTTGTCAAGTATACTTGAATTTGGCTAATTACCGAATATATGTGAATAAACGTTTTGGTAGGAGATCACTGTACACGCGAAAGTGAGTCGAAAATGTAGCGTGACGTTTGTTTGACAAGACGCTTTGTTTCAAAGAAAAATGTGGAAAAATTTTATTCCACATTTTTTGCCTATTTTCGCACGCAGAATGAGACTCCGCCAACTGTTTATTCATATCCAGTCGGTAATTAGACAAATCTAAGCATATGCTTGACAAGATGTTCGAGCTCGATTTTCGCGAAAACCAAACCAAATTGTATTCTATATTTTCTTCGTATTTTTTCACTACCCGTCGCCTCATGCCCCTTTGTACGCGTTATTCCACCTGTATACACCGGTTAGAGTCTGGACGAGTGCGCACGTGTTTCCGAATCGAAATATGTGGATCGAACCGAGGGTATATGGCATTAGCGAAATCGTAATTGAAATATTAATTTATGACGCGTAACGACCACGCAGTAATTAACACGCTCTGTAACCCCGTGTCGACGGACGTGCAATGCATGCATTACTGCGACACAGCCGCATTACATAAATACTCGGCTTTAGTCTGCTCCCGGCCAGATCATAATGGGCAAAGTGTACAATTCGACTATTATCCTGGCAATACCCGGCGGTTACTATGAAAATCCGCGGATGTATACGTACGTATGTAACGACGAAATTGTTCGCCAAGGCGTAGAAGGTATCGTTGTGTTTCGACAGCTTCGGCTCACCTTCCTGCGATAAAGTGCGTTTCGCGTGGCAATTATTACTTATATATCTTCTTACCATTATACAAGTTGGCGTTATAGCGTCTTCGTTGTAATTGTTGTAATTGTTGAGATATGTATAATTTTCTGTGCTGGACTGGGTTAAATGCGTAGTAGAGATACTTGTATGTGGGTATCAGTGTGTGGTGGTATGTGTGTGCGCGGTGTCTCGAAAACAGATGAATGTAAACTATTCAGTCGGTTAACAGTCGGGTACAGAAGAAAGTGCTGAGACGCGTGCAAGTGTGTATCGATGAATATATAAGAAATCGTCCATAAAATAAATATATAATTATTCTAATATTAATTCCAAGTGTAAATTTAATGTTCCCGTAACATTATTTCGGCTTCAAAGATCCACAATTCTCAACAGTAATAAGTTTGTTACCATCTGTCAGTCGAATTGATGCGGTAGTAGGACACTATAAATCAGCACTATAAATTCTCTAGCAGAACGTCCAAAAAAATACATTGAATTCTCCGAGTGCAGGGATTAATAACAAGAGAATGGGAAAGATTCTCTTCGTATTATTCTACTATTCTATAAATTCTTCTATTCCTTTCCAATTTTCAGAAGAAAGTTACCGACGTTATTACGCGCAGTGATGGACGAAGAATAATATCCGAGTCTATCACGTTCTCTTCGTTGTTATTCCGATATCATCGGCAACATTAAGTCGCCAAAGTTGCATGGAAAAACATTCAACTTTTTTCATCTTAATTCCCGAATGTCGGAAAGTCCATCTCCCTGTGGGAACGTCTTCGTAACATCTATGAATAGCCGCGACGTTCAATTTCGTTTGCATTTAAATCGGAATCAAAATATTGCTTCTACCGAAAAATCATTTTCGCCAGTCAACGAACAATGCTTGGTCGGGAAATGCAATCAAACTGACGTTCAACGTTAACGAGAAAAAACGCCCCTTTGGGGTATATATATGCGTACGATATAACTTGGCAAATCGCACTTCTGCTCTGTTTTGTTTCCATCTAAAAGATTTCGGACGTAACGTGAAAGTCCATCGAAGACGAAGAATCAGAAGTTCGTAAGAACGAAGAACTTCTTCGATTGTTCAAACAGTTAAGTAAAACGTTATTTGTAAATAATTAATTCCATCTGAACATAATATACAGCTACTTTTCCTATATTGCTCTTACAACAAATGTAATAAGGTAGTTGAAACTTTGAAGAAACCGCTAGGTAGCGGTGTATAGCAGATATTCTATACTTGCCGATACGAAGCCAATTCAAGAACAAGAAGAATTCGAAGGCTAAAGAAAATCTGTGTAAGATGTAGATGCGGAAAATCGAAGAGCAGCGAACAATATCGAGAGGTGTGAACGATACGCTTGATTTCGATGTACTCCGCGTGTAAAATAACAGAAAAATAAGAAAAGCTGCTAAATTAGAGATAGTTCTGCTTTCGATTCTTAAAATAATTAACTCGCGGATACCAAACTCGTTTCTCAACTTCCTCTATCATTTATCGTAACGCTGAAACGTCGTCATTTATCGTCATGATATCAAAACCTTGTAAATCTTTAAAAATGACAGAAATTTCTTGCACACATGCAGCATAGAAATTTCATTTACTGCAAAAGTAGAAGTGCGTATGTAGGATTGTCTTCACCAGGAACTTGAAAAAAGCCCCGGATAGCAATATTAAGAGAGGTGTTGTGGACGTTCTTAAAGCATAAATCGTCGGGCCATGTCACGGCCGTGATACACTGCAGTATTATCGCTGGCCTAACAATATTTTTCAGCCGTTTGCTCGCATCGGAAAGCGGTCGCTTGGTCAGCTGCTAGCCGGCTATGTATCAATTATACGAGGCTGCATCGTGCACGAATAAATAGAATCGGATTCGTATATGTGGTGGTAAAGTGAGAGTGGTGATGGTGGTGGAGGGCGTGCGATTGCGACTTCGCCACGTCCCGGGTGGTAGTCCGCGAACGCTCGTCCCCTTTCACGGTGAGATTCGACGGATTGGATAGGTCGTACGATAAAACGACCTCACTGGGACCATTCCGCGATAGATTGACCAATATGATGGATCGACTGCTCGGTTATATCGCTCGGTGACCATCCACGCGTACCCCAACTACCTACGCGAGCATTGCAAATTAGGATCATCATTAGTACGGTTAAGCCTAGTATCGCTCATCTCTGAAGCTTCCTACGCGATTATTTGTTGTAGATTAGGAAGAGACCAAGAATCTCGAACAATATTACGTGCGAGCAGTCGCGACTACGTTCTGGCTGGAATCCAAGTGAAATCTTGTACCGCGTGCGTATACCAATGTGTCAGTCTGCGAATCGTTGCTTTGTATTATATCGTGGGATATGTTGTTATACCTTTTTTAAACGTATGTACTGCGAATTGTGAAACGGGTAGAGATAGAAGCGTTTATTTCGTGCGGTTAAGCGAATAAAATTTGCGCTCCCGAATCACACGAGGTAGAATTTCTATAAATAAAATCTAATCTAGTTGTAAAATAGCGTAGTAAGTACGGAAATATAATGATTTCTGGAAATAGCGAATAAAGTAAATTTTGAAAACTATGAATAAACCGAAGGAAGAAGGTATCCAATCAAATGAACCGCGTATTTGGTTTCGTTGATCTAAATACTTTTGTTTAAAATGATTCTCAAAGCAACAGATACGCGCCAAGTAATAATTATGTATCTATTAGAAAACGAAGCATATCGAACCGGTGATACAATTTTCGTAATCTTCTTAGCAGCTCTAATGAAGTATGAAATCCTACTATAGTCCAAAGGTATGAGTGTATTATTATAGTGTATTATTATCTACGTCATATGTACATTATCATTTTTCCCTCATCCTGTATATCGTCTCTCGAAGAATCATCGTTACTTTATTCTTCATAGATACGAGTACTTAATTTCCGGCGTTTCATTTATAGGACAAGTAATTTCTACATTAAAGCAAACTGCAAAGGCATTGAAGAACCGAAGAAGCATCTATTACTAGATTGAATTTTGACGAAATTGGTGGTTGCGTTTTTGTAATTACGTTCAACAATGTTAAAAGCCTTTTGCTAAATTAACGCAAATATTAACAGAAACGTCCGCGAAATACATTTCACTTCCTTTTATTTCGTCTCGTTGCGTGTACAATTATTTCCAATTAATGTTCCACGAAGTGTTCACTAACAGAACGGACGAAGCATTTTGTTTCCAGTGACAATAGGAATTATCCCATTGGAAAATTGCATGAAATTTTTCACGTGGTCCTTTCGGCCGCGAATACCGAACAGCCTCGAAAACTCGTTTCGTATTGATTAAACATCACGATGAATGGCCTGATAAGCATTGTATCGCGACATGCACGTTACGTGTTAGGTTCCCTGTCAATAAACGCATGTTCGAACGTTCAACGTTTGCGTATGTCGCAGTGCACGGTTCGTATTGTTCACTGTTAAATTATTTTATTAGATTTACAGAAATGTTCTATTGGTTTCAAGCAAACACGTACGAAGTTTTTACACAGAGAATAAACGTTTATTTCTCTGTTACTCTGTAAGGCAATTTCCTTGATTGTCTAGGATCTATTATCATCTTCCAAGTAGTTTTCCAACCGCTATAAGATTGCTCGTTTTTTGTTACTGAAAACTCCTTTATTACTTTTTAAGGTTTTTCCATTTAAAAAGTTTTGGATTACGCTAGATAGATGAGGGAATTTAGAATTAGTTGGACTCTACAGATGAGACAGATCACTTACACAATTTCTAAAATATCTGTTATTATCTCCTATCGTCGTTATAGAGCGTCTCGGTGATGATGGTCCGAATAAGATGGGAATGATGCTACGTGATAAAATAAGTCGAAAATGTAAAATAAATTTTCTTTATTCGAGGCGTCGTCTTCGAAATACTCGAATCACGAACGGATTCAAATAGATTAACATAATTGAATGTTATGAATTAATATTTCAACATGCGTGAGTCCGAGTGGAGTCAATCATTTTTACGAATTCGATTAACGTACTTTCCTCTTTTAAACGGCTACTTTATTAAGTTAATTAACTCGCTGAAAAGAGGTCGCAAAGTGAAAAAATGTATGGGAACTTTCGACCGATCGTACAAAGGCTGAACAGTTAAGTCAAAGGGAAAGAAAAAAAGAGTAGTCGCACACACGGTAAATGTTTTAAGTGCACACGTGCACGGCCGTTTAAAAGTAGCTAAAATGTTATATTTTATGTGTGCACGAACTATATTAAAAAGCGAAAGAGGGCTCTAACTTTCTAATTTCTAGAACTAAAGCAGAGAAAATAAGATGGAAATATATTATCGCCGGTCGTTATTTGCAAAGACATCCCATAAACTATTTATTTATGTAGCGGGGATAACTATTTTCGATGTGCTAAGAAAACAGTTCGTATCGGTTTGAATTTGCACAAGAATGTATGATAAAAATACGCGTATAGTTGGGTAAACAGTAGTCGAAATTTTATATGAGACTGCATATCACCAAAAGTATGTTGTAAGAAATACGGTATATCATGTGAATGCGTCACGTCTGCGGGCAAATACGATCGATATATCGTGTTTTATCGACAGTCAGTGCATGGTGTAAAGTTTTCTATGGATATTTGTGGTATTTGTGGTATTTGTAGATTTTTTTTGCGAACATTCATATTTACATGAAACCTTTTATTGGTTATTCGTAAAATATATAGACTTTTATGTGAATGTTCGCGACACGTATAAATTTTTTTTTTTTTGTATATGCATTGGTACACGCGAGGCTATTTGCAATCTGAAACATTTTTTTGCGAATATTCGCGATGTACCTATGTACATGTTTGCATTATTTATAAACAAGCTGTACCATGTAACTTTCCGAGAGAACAGATCTCACGCTTGATCTACAATTTTCCTATTTGAAGTGTATTAATAGTTTTACATAATATAGTAAAAATTATTTATCATACCCTTTGTATAACGAGCCATTTATTATTGCTTTTTCCCAATCATTATCCTATCGCCTGTCCTTTATTTTATTTTATTATTGTAAATACATATACTACGTTACTTTACTCCAAGTAATTAATAGTTTCAACGACAGATTACTAAACTACACCATGTAGCTACTCATTCCAAGGGAACACCAATCTCACCACGTGACCGACCACAGACAGAAATTCAACCGCGCCAAATTTCTTGCCCGTTTCGAGGAGAAACGGCGCGCCGCCAGATTCTCCACTTACCGAACAAGAAGTTATCTGCGCAAGGTCGTGAGAACACGTCGAGAACTATGGCCATTAATTACGTGGGAAACAATCGTTCGTCGTTTTATTCTCACTTTACGATCTACTCGTACTCACACCATACGTGCAATATCTACATAGGTCGATATTATATGCATTTCATTTTTACAGAGTGTATAGTCACTTTTGACTCTGACGGTATAGAAACGACGACAGACAATTACTCAAAGCGATTCTACTTGAACGACACGCTCGCGTCAAATCCGTGACAGACGTGCAAAGGGCGTCGTATTAATGAACTTGGTTGCGATAGAGCTGGATTCCATGGAACGGCCAACGAAACTAGCCAGCTTGAAATGACCGGTTGTACGATTGCCCGCATTTCGATTAACCTCTTTCGTTAATGAGGAGCCGGTGCGTCGAGATTCGCGTTGAATGTAGCAAGGTCGATTCTCAAATGCTGGAGAATTCTCTCCCTTTGCCCACTAGACCAGACCAAATCTCACGAGTACCTTTTGATTTTCCTAGCATCGATTCACCACCCCTCGTCGAAGAAAGTTTCGCGAGTACCCGCTTACGAGGATCGACGCAAATATACTCGAGAAGATTGCGCAAAATAGTTTCGAATCAGCAAGTATTCGACGAAGTGGCATTGTTTCCCTGTGCATCGTAGAATGCGTGCTCGTCTATCGGCTGTAATTGCGGATACATGTTTCGATCGATAGAAGATAGAAGGATAGTTGGAAACGTGTTCGGTTTCTGGATCATACTGCTTCGGAGAAAGTCTTCCCTTTTTCTTCTACTTCTACTACTTCTTTTCTTTTATTTCAGACAACTGCCAAGCGAAGAAGTTCGCACGAAATTAACGAGCACAGAAGAAACCGAAGTTCTTTTATCGCGAGCATCTAAACTTGCGGAAGTGGAAGAGCTGTGGTGTGGAGTTGTATTATTATTTAAGAGTTCGCTTTATTGGAATGAAACTACTTTTCGCGGCATATAGATCTTTCGGGATTGTGCCTGACTTGTGATTGTAAAATATACAAAATATAAGAGGAAGTATGAAAAGAGTTATGAAACTATGACATCTATTTTCTTTTTCAATAGGTGCCCGTTTACCATGTTGGATTATTTAAAAATAATAGCAAAATCTAACCTGAATATCTGTCGGAAAAATATTATTAGCCACTAACTTTAACTCAATACTTTCTATTATTTAATAATATTTTGAGAAAAGACGTTAAATGTCCAGCAATTAATATTTCTTATCCTCTTTCAAATAAAAATACTCTGAACTATTAAAAGAACAGTTATTCCGTCGAAGGAATATTCGTCTTGAAATACGTCACGTTTATTGATAAAAGTCGGGATTTCCAAGCGTTTGGAATCACACTCGATGCCCAAAATCAACGCAGTCGGAAAAACCGTGAAAATAAATTATACTTCCTTTTCATCTCAGGCGAATGGAATATAGCGATATCGCTTTTATCCCGAGGATTCAATACTCTTTTAACCTTTTGACAAGGTTACAAATATGCTATTTATGAAACTTCAGCAACTTGAAAGAGCCGAAGCAAAACTTACACCAAAGCACATACACATTCGTTTGCATTGCAGTATCTGATAATGCACGAGGGCCGAAAAAATGTTGCTTAGTTTATTATTGCAAATATATCATTTATAAGCCTTAGAAATACAGAAAAAAGCATTTTCCTCTGTCATAGTTACTTATAAGTTTTATTAAATTTCTTTTAACGTTTGCAATAGAAGAAAGATTCTCTTTTGGCTTTTATCTAAAATTTAAACGGTGCAAAATTTCGTTAAAAGTCTCCGTTATACACCAATACTTAGATTATCTATCTATATCCGTTTTCTGGAAATTGTTCAGGAGAGTAATTCAATGATACGGAAAGACCGTAATTATATAATAGCTCCGAAGATAGGATTCTCTTTGGCAAGAATTCTGCATCAGTTGAAGGTAAATCCAATTAAAAATTGATGTTTAATATCGTTATGAGCTTCTTATAAAAAGAGTTAAAACATTATATTCTTTGAAAGGATTTCTCATTTAATACAAGGCAGACCAATTACATCAGAATAAATGCATAAAAATCGCTTTTTAATTTTATCAGAAGGATCTCCAATAATTGGTTAGAAATGGATATTTCATTCAAGCGAGATAAACAAATTTAAGGAAACGAAGAAGTGTTCTAATAATATTTGAACTGTATATAAAAATAGCAAAAGAAACAAAATTAGCGGGCGAAATTTCTCTAACTAGAATTTCTAGTGAAATTATGGTTCTACAGCTCATCAATTAAAGTCAGGGGATTCTATGCGATAGGATATGGAGAACATCTCTGCCGAATGGCCAAATCGCAATGGTTAACAAAGTTTCATGCAGTGTTGATCAAACCTGTCGCGCGAGATTCTAATCTTCCACTGTACATGATTACATGAAGAGGATTTCGAAGTAATTTCCATCCGTGATTAACGATATCTTGATGACAAGCGACATTTGGCTCTAAATTTCACCTATACGTAATAATGTAAATAATAAATACGATATCTTCTATTTACTTTCAATTGATGCTGAAAGTTCAAAGAACGTATTTTGGATATGCTCCACATAATACGACGTAATATTTTTTCATCAGTTTAATAACAGTAGTAACATTTAATTGAATGAAATTGGAATATTATACAATAATCATGAGTTATATGATATAACAGTTGTAAATTATTGGTAGTACTAAAATTAGATGAAATAGGTTAGATAATAATAGGACCATAGGGGAATTTTCGTCCCTCCTCTCTCTCTCTCTCTCTCTCTCTCTCTCTCTTTCTCTGAGTATTTATTAGAATTCATATGAAACGAGGAATTTCTGCAAAAAAGAATTTATTTGAATGGAAGTCCATTCCTTGCATTAACGTAATTAGGCAGTGAAAGACAAAAGGGGTAATAAATTTTTTTTATCATTTACTCAATTCATTTGATTTCATTTATAATTCTGTTTAACCTAACTAAATTGCATTTATTTGAAATTACGGATATTTGTGCGATACAAGGCACCATCTGTTCTAGTTCTTCTGTTTCAAAATGCTACGATATTCGATCGTGTTACGACACTTGTCGTCTACATGTAAATTACATTCTGCATTTACATTCTACAGTTGACCCTATTTATTCGTACGTGATCACACATACCATCGAAATATCAAGAGCTAATATCTCCCATCTATCTCGATTTTGACACCTACGTTGAATACGATGCTCTTATGAAAGCCTCGTGGAACTTTAATTACTTTAGTGGAAGTTGGACCGCAAATAGCATTAAACCGTAGACTATAGCAACGTGCAATTAAATTATTTCAGTACGACTGATATTCGTTTACGTTTTCTACAGAATTCTGTAAGTGAAAGTAATAAGTTACCATCGTGCAGCGACCCATGTTACTTTTAACCTTTTAACCTGATAAGAATTAGATAAATTACGTGGGCTAAAAAAATTTCCAACGATGTGAATAGCTAAGATAACATTGTGAGAGAAAAAGTGCGCAGATACGATATAATATTTGGCAAAAGTTAAACGTTACGGTGTGTATTTACTACGACTTCCAGGGAAAGATATATAAAATTTACGTGACAGTCTACGTGTTAAACGGCTAGTTTCCTTTTACTTCGGAACAGAGCCAACTTTACAGCGAAATCTATTCGACGTTAGAAACAATATACTTTAAGTATCGAGTATTCGACAATTTTCCAAATAAATTATTCCGGATTGTATTTTCCGCGAGCTTATTTCCAGCGAGAGTCGGTCAATCTCGAATTCGTCGACGATCCCTGAAATTGAATTCACACAACGCCAGATATTCATTACGAATAGGCTGGCCGCGTATATCGCTCGGAAATTTCTCTTTTTTCCATTTCGTTCCTCGATGCACAGATTTTTATGGTAACGACGCGATTTTTCGCGTTTTCAACTGTTTCACCGCGTTGCAAATAGTTCGTCATTGGGAATAGACGCTACTCGATGGCGGTGTGAACGTATCGATTTTATCGTCGCCGATGTCCAACGTGGTAGAAAGTATTTTCGTGGTGAAATCATTCTGCGACCTACTTGCGCTTGTACAACCATTTGCGATTTGTCAGCATGCGGTGATGTGTCGGCGTGGCAATGCTTTCTTGAACCATGTCAGGTATTGGAGGAACGGTGCGAGCGCGAGCATTGTATCGCCTAGAATGAAAGTATTGTCTGTGGCGGTGGCGCGCAGTAGTATAGGTCAATGATCTAGCGGACGAGACAGCGCTCGAATTGCTTCTAGGAGCTTAATGTTCCGCGAATGAGTAAGTAACATTCGACTATTTTTCCAGTAGATATTATACGACTTTAATTAATAAAGAAAGTTCATCAACATAATATAATTATAGCATTCTAAATTGTTGAGGTTATTCGGTGTGTAAACAGAGAAAACACGTGGATAAATTGTAAGGTAGAAAATATATTTAAATAGAAGTGTAATAAGTAAAAATACAATTTGAGCTGGTCCAGATCCACACGCTAGCTGTGTTACCTAATAACTGAAAAACCCCGAAGCCAACGTCGCCTGTCTACTGTTTATGGCCTGACTTCGTCGCAGTCTTTTGTCTACACGCTGTCGATGGCTTCAGTGCTTGAGAAAACTAAAAAAGACCAGATGTAGAGTTTTCTTAGAAGTGGTAACCACTTCAACATAAATAAAATTCGTTTTGACGGACAGATCTCAATTAATACCAGCCTATATTCGGAGATCCAGTCTACAAAGAGAATATACGGAATGTCCAAGGTACAAAACTTTTTACAATATTTAATAGATAAAACAATTTTCTTCCTAAGTCCCATTACGTTGGTTATGTTAATAAAAATATGAATCTGCATAACTAATCGCGGTCTAATTATAACAAATTTATAATACACAGATTGCTTTATAATAGTTTCATTTATATAACAATCGCTATTTCCTCCTTGTATTTTAAATATCTGTTATCTTCCTTGTTATTAAGCTCCCTATATTCACACTCTGAAACAATCACTTGCTAAGAGCACGCGTTTTCTTCTCAATTTCTAGCATCTTCGCGCCTGTATTCCCTGGAACTCTTTTTCCCTCTACCGTATGAAATCCACGCAGTGGTTCGATACAAATAAGTAAAGCGGTAACGCTTGTTCATATGCCCTGCGACTTTATACCACTTTATCTTTTGGAGGATTTTCTACGAGTCTCGTTCTGTCTCTCCCGGTAGAAGCAAGTTACACGTTCGTAGTAACATACGTCAAATATATGCGAGGAAGAGAGTGCGTACCAGCTGTCGTTGGACCTCGTTGCCGTTCCCGTCACGTCACTGCTATGTGTTGCCACGATAAATCTGGCATGCCCGAATCTCTCTCTCTCTCTCCCTCTCGCGTTATTACTTCGCGCCGTTTCCACCGGGAACCGGTCGCTGGTTACACGTCGTCTTGCAAACCGCCTTGCCCCCTTTTTTCCTCTTCAGGAGCAACCGTCGCGAGATATTCCTTATTGCCACGCCATTCTCATCGCACGTGCCGCGGCGAGTATTATCGAGATGGGGAACAGGAATTACGGTCCGATATCTTCCTGAATCACAAGGACGTGCGCAAGTTCTGATATAAACGCAGGGATGCGTCCATATTTACGGAATCAGACGTGATTCTGCCAGCAAACGAGGCCACTAGTTCCGCTACTGCCTCTTGCTGCAACTGAGAAGATTGCCTGGTTCGCGTACCGCAATCGTGTTAGGCGTATGTGATTTCTTGGACGATTATTTCACTGTTCTTTGCGAGCAACGAACACAGAAATACGTGGCTTAGTTGGACGTTAAATAATTTCAACGTCCACGTTGCTAGTTTTTTTGTTTATCGATATTCGACTTCAAGCGGATTATAAATCCGCGATTTTCAATGGCGCAAGAATTTTTGATATGCGCAACGCGTGACTATTTAGTCTTAAAAAATGTTGCCAGTTGCGTGCACCGAATGAAAGACGATTGGAACAAAGAAGACGAAATTTTGCAACTACACATGACGATTGAGTAAAGAAGAGAATGCGAACGAACAACCGGGAAGAGCATTGCAAACTGAAACGCGATCTGTCGTTTGTCGGTACATCCAATTCGTTTACACTTCTATAGCGTAAATAAAAGAGTCGTTATCGTCAAATCATTAGCCACTGAATTTCATTCGTGCGTTTAAGCTTGCAGTTACTGAATAAAACGCTGAGATAGAACATTATTGTACAGACACAATATGCGAAAACAAAGATATTCGATGGCCACATGTAGGATATCAAAGCCAACATGCATGACGGGAGAAAATTAAAAAGACAGTTGGTCTGTACCAATATCCGGGATATTGATTAAATAGAAAGGATGGCCGTTTGTGAAACTCCCTACAGAGTAGATATATTGAATGGATTATCTTAATAACAATCCATATCGTATACATTGTGTCCCACACTTTTCCACTCCAACTTTCCGTAAAAACGTTCGTTCTGACAAAACAATTTAGCCATTAAAGTATTGTATTGTATACAAGCGATTCATGAATACTGAGTTTCCTTTCCGATAATAGAACTTTCTCCACACACAGGAGTATTGTACGTACTCAGAACAGGGGGAACTACTAAGCAGTAACGATTTTGCCATTATTGAAGTACCTCGATAGAAAAAGCAGCATTGAGTTGCCTTTACTGCCAACTAGAATAATTGAACATGTTATCCCGTACAATTGCAAGAATGGGCCAAGAGCTGGGATCATCTTACCTAGAAATAATATTTCGAAATAATACATATCCGAGCTTTCTCCTTCGTAGATATTAGACAGAGAAACGACAGAAGAAATGTCTTTTATCATTTTTTTAAAGATAGATCAACGACGGTATGTTTTATAAAATCGATGAAAAGTAAAGTGAATTGTGTTAATCGTATTAATGACTTTCAAATGTTTTAATTGAACGTATCTCGATCGATTGATACATAGCAATAAAGGAATATTGGGATACATACGGTAATAGTATTGGTGAAAAACTTCCATTTAAGACCGTAGGCTGTACAACTTTTTAATCTACCTGCGATCTGTCTGCCCTCGAAATCCAGACAGCAAACCGGTCGGAAACAACTCAACTTTGCTGTTCCACGTGTTCATAAGACGATCAAGTTCCAGAAGGAAATTCTCGCCTTACTATCGAGAGAATTCCAGAGATAACGGAGAAATCGCAGTTGATCCTCTTCTTTATTTAAAGGTGCTTACAGAGTTCGAGATGCTAAGCCAACGATCGCTCGCTTCTCGATAATACGAAATTCTCTCCCTTAGTTTCAATTGAATCTCCGTTAAAAAAATGAAGTTCCCGTTATAACACTTGAAATAAATGAACAATACGAATAGAACAATAGCGAAAAGTCGTACTTCGTTCCATCGAATCAGTATGAAACATTTTTATGGAACCCAGAGAAGAATTAAAGCTATTAAAAAATAAATGTAAATACAATGGCGGATAAAACAAGGTTTAAAAATTGACACGCTATAAATTCTAGTATCTTCCGTACCAAAAATTGTGTACCATATTGACGATATTATATTTATTCGTTGCACCTATCGATATAAATTCATTTTGTAAAGTTGGCTTTAGTTGTTTTGTAAAGCTATATTTATACTAAAATCTGATACTAAATTAACTAAATTACGCTTTAAGGAACATCGTTCAAAATAACATTCGAAAAATGTCATTATTATTTCATTTAAGTAGCTCTTCCTCGATAAGATGCTTCCTTACGTCTACTAGATTCATTTCTGTCGAGAATTGTGGATCGTAATTGCCGAAATAAACATGTCGGAACACTTACATTACACGTAGAGATGATAATAAAATAGTTTTGTGTTTACTTAGTATGTGATTTACAAGATATTCATAGATACCCATTGCACGTGTTTCGGCACTCTTCTAGTCTCATCATCTTTCCACCACCTTGCGTACGCTGCATACGCACATAATTCCACACACACTCGTACTCATATACGTGTATCTGTGTACTGCGCGGCTGATCCGGTGTAGCACACAAAATTACATATATCTCAATAATTCCAAATAAGTTCGCTTCATTGCTATATATTGATTATTACTAACAAACGAAACAGCAAATGACTACGCGATATATGCATACAGTTAGTTAGAATATACAGTTATTTCCACAAGATAAAATCGCTCTTTGCTCTCACAATGCATGAATGAAGATCCGGGACCGATACTTCGCATCCAGCGGCCTCGTCATTCTGCATAATAATCGCAACAAAACAGTCTGCAGCCTTTTACTGGCGATTCATTATCATTTCTTAGCGAACTGATATCGGATTTTTTTTCCTATAAGAAACTTGCGGTGGATAATACGCATGGAGAGAAGGCGTGCACACAGTTTCCTTTTTTCATTGGGAATTCATTGAGAATTCTGGAGAAACACCAAGCACCGGTATTCATCCGGATGACGATCAGCAGGAATAAGTTCAACACTGAAATTGCCAACCGAGCAGGAAAGCCTGACAAACTTTTGCGCAACTTAGGTAACAAGGCGAGCTCGTCAAACAATCGCGGTGCTAGGCCACAATGAAACCGCGGTATTGCCAATCGGTTGAATTGGGTTTCGGCTCTGGCTTTCGAGTTTCCGTTTGATTGAATCGATAAGGGCCGGGTCAGCCGACTAAGTATAGTTAAGACGCGATTTAGATCAATTAGAGGAACGGCTGTAACGTCCGCACAGATGTTGCCGGGAAAAATTTCCTCGATTTATTACTGAACCTTCCACTGATACTTCGGCCTCGTTCAACACTTCGCGTAATACGCTGAAGCCGAGTCGTGAGTTTACATGCAGCAGCAATTGAACTAGCCACGCTAGCTTTTCTGTAGGTACAACGAGCACGAGTGCGTTGCAACGATTGCAAGGTTTGTTCGCCGCTTGAAATCAGGAAACATTAAGGATGCAATGTAACCTAACTGCAATGGTAATAGATATAGAAACTGTATTACGTTATTCCAGTTTTAGTATAGAAACGATCGCTAATTGCAAGCTAGGTAAGTTAAGTTTGATTTGCAAATGATGCAAAACTAACGTAAAAACATCTTTACATTGAGAGCTATTTCTAATTAATCCCGATAGGATTCTCGAATATTTTGTCTCGATGCGAGTCTCGTTTAAACCGGGCCAGGGATCTTTCGATGTTTTACGAAGATCTTCGACATAAAACAGAAATTTTTTCCAGAAACTAGAAAAATACTATAAAAATGTTTCAAAGTGATCGATATAATTTATTAAAAACTGGAATCTAGTTTTCAAATGTTTTAGAAAACCGATACGAGGATTCGAAAGCTACTGCACGTTCCAGCTCGTTGCCAAATTCCATTCGCCGTTACACGAAGAGTGGCACCACATCCTCGCTCCCTTGCCTTGGAGGAAACGCGATAAGAGTGCAAAGCCTCTGGGAGCCTAGTTTTCCGAATTAGAAGTCAGACTTACTCGAAAGCCACGAGACATTACAAGCTTATTTTGAAACACTGGGCTTCCAGTATGACACAATCAATCGAATATTTGGATATCTACGAATGGATGCTTAAACCGACCGTGATGTAGAATTTGCTTCCATATCATTAGTATTGAATTACGTTATATAATTATGGCAAATCCTTGAATTGATCATTACGATAATTAGTTTATTTTGTACGTCGATTATGATAATTCGGCAATACAATGGAATCTCGATTAACGGAATACCAATTAACTATTACACGACTGATTATGGGCACATCTATCATTGGAAACTTTGGACATGGTCCTTTGTAAGAAAGATTGGAAAGTAGGAATTGAAACAATAAGAGAACTGACTATGACTAAAAGCTAGTAACGATAAGACGAAAAATATTTATGAGTTATAGGAAGTAGGTATAAAGTTATTCGGACACCCTGTGCCTTGCAATATCTAACAACCATATATATAGATATGACTTGATAGATCCATGTTGAGATATGTCAGGTCACCCAAGGTAAAACGCACAATTTATAACAGCTTGAAGAAGGGAAGAAAAGTCAGATGGGGCACGCGACAAAAAAACGGAGACAGTGGTCCGACTTCTCGAATACTCAGGCACACAATAGAGCCATAAATTAATAAAACCTTGTTCTTGGTTACCTTGACCTTTCTTAACCTTTTTTATGAATTCCAGGAATTATAAAAAATCAATAAATAGCATGGAACATTCGGTTATACGATAGTGGAGAAAAATGTACCTAGAGAAGAAAGAAGTTTAATTATAGGCTCATTTCTGACCGGTTAACTGGAAGAAAATTGTACGTAATGGTATAATAGTGTAATTATTACTAACTATAAATCGCGATACCGCATGCACAATGGTGCAATTTCCTCGTCAGACGCTATTCTCAGTTTGATGTACTTGGCGCGTACCATGAAATAGGCCGAGTGAATTCGCACATACGAAGATCCTGAACAAGAGTCTGGATGAAGTCAAAGTTTCGCCACCTTCCGCGGAACGATATTATTAAACTTCCGGCAAAGCCGAAAGCGAGCATATTCCTTCGCCGGTCTAAGATTGTAATAGCGAACTCTTGGCCTGCGGCTACATCGAGATTTCTTGGCTGGCACGTCCGGAAACTTGGTGAAATTATTCGCGGCAGCGTGACAACCGAATTGATTAGATCTAAACTTCCACTTCCTTTTCGGATGCCGCGTCATATTGCGGCGAACAAATTATCGCAATGGTTACGTGGCAGAACGCGTCGTGGAAAGTTTCAAGCCCCTGCGAAACGAATCGACGAAAAAATTACCGCCTTCAAATTACCGCCGTTCTTCGCCAACTTGTCGACATGCATCGTGAAATCTTTTAAATTGCAAATTTCCAGTTTTTCCACGTATCGCTGCCACTTTTTATCTGACGAAATCGAAATAAAACTCTGCGGCCTAAAAGTTTAGAAAATTCGTCGTTATCGGAGAAGGATGTTTTTTTCCAAGGAAACGAAGAAAGTTCTATTGGATCGAATTAATCAATTAACTTGTACAGATAGTTGCGAAACTTTTCGGTATAATTAAGGAAAGTAGAATTCATAATGTGGTTAATAATAAAATTATATCGTTTCGACTAACTCGGTATTAACAGACAATGCAGAGAAAATACACGTGTGAAAATATTTGAAGATATGTATACGCCATTATACGAAGGAGCTGAAGAAAAAAGCGACGAAGATAAAGGCGATGAAAACCAGATATATTTCACCACATCCTGAATTAATCTACCTACTTTACCAGCAACAAGGCATGATAAATTCTGTTTTCAAACAGATCGTAGAAATATTAAAATGTCAAAACTGACATTAACAATGAAACAAGAACATAAAGATCTAGAAAAGTGATCGAAATACTTTGTTTTTTTTTTTTTTTTTTTTTTTTTAGGTGTATCACATTAGACGAGACAGGCAAGGGAATTGTCCAACAAGAAAGAGGGAAACAACCAAAGCACAAAGAGCATACGAAACAATGTCTGTTCCGTGCTGTTGACCACACGTGGATGCACCGGTGCAATGGTGTAACATCTTCAACGACGTTAGACGACGCAATGAACCTCGTTGCATGCTTCGCCAAATTAAATACCATCTACCTTTTACATAATGTTGGTAGGACTGCACGCGTCTAATGGAACTTGGCACTTTTCTCACCGAGTAAGAATACGTTTCCATTTTTTGGAAACTTCCTTGGATGCAACAAATTGCAATCTGCAATTATTATTATGGCTACATTAAGGATACGTATATACACATATACATTGGAAAATTAACGAATACGAGTATGTAGGTACAAATACTTTTTGTAGCCACTGAATGAGCAATATTAAACAAAAATCTTCTAAAACAGCCAATATTGCGACAACCAGTAATATTTAAATAATTTATGAACGTAGCAATATAGTAGTAAATAATAAAATATACTATTATTATATTTGTACTTGATAGAAATTGTACTTAATGGTACATTTTTAATTGCGTGTTCATTAAGACGACTTCGAACGTTCTATGAATATTCGATCGAACGTTCATGTGCAAAACTAAAATATGTTCACCGCGCAGGACAAATAATCAGACTCGTAAACAATAATTAGAATTTGACGACAGTCTTTAGATATTCGAGGACTCGCAGGATGTAATTACTCCGCGCTAAATAAGCCCTGATACGTTATCTCTCGCGTGAAGCAATTTGCGCTTAGTAGATGGGTTTTAATTAAAATCGTAATTTTTGTTTCGTGTAATCGTTGTTACAACTACGCCCCGACGTCGGCTGACGTACGATTAACATCGATGTAAATTCTACTGTATTGTTTGCTAGATGAACGTGCGGTACAAGGACAAACCCCGTGAAAAATGAAATGTACAGCGAAATAGAAATCGTGACATAGCTGAGTCTCCTTACAGGAAATTTTATGAGGTAGAATGAGACACGAACTGAGCTGATGGATAGTATTGGTAATTTAAATTAATTTCACTAATCGTATGCCAGGTATTGGACAAATTGTACGTCAAAACTGAACTAATTCAGACTGTACACTATAAAATAGAATTAAAATGTATTTCATAGGAAAATCTAAAGGTTTATTCCTTCGGTTTCTGAATTCTGCTTTTCTCGTTTTTAAGAAAGGCGCATCGAGCGAAGGATAGGAGAAATAACGCGATAGCTTGGAAAGTTAATATTCATGATTTGAAACCAGTAGTTAGAAACCAGCAAATATTGATGAATTGAGTTTAGTTTAAATTAGAATGTAATCAAACTTGCTTCCGATTAAACTCTGTGGCCATTAGATTTTCAATTACTCGAAATCATGAGTAATTACGTAGAAAACAATTTTCGATTAACTTCCGTTCCTCCGTCTGTAGCTTTTTATTTGCTGTCTTTATAAAGGAACAATAATTTGTTTGAAACGCTTTTCTCATCGCTAATGAGTTTATCAAGCGCACGTTTCATTGTAATTATAGTGAGAAACGTCGGATAAATTACCAATGAAATTGCAAAAATAATGGTGGCCGGGCATACACCGTTTAAGCGCGACAGTATTTAGCATAACGTTAATTTAGACGAAGCCTACAGCACGACTGCGTGAAGCAATTATACCAGGGCTAATTAAGATACGCAGATAGTCTAGTAATTTACGAATAATCTCGCGAATATCATTAACGGAAAAGCGAAATGAAATGCGCCACTTTTTGCCTGTGATTTCATATTACCATGAATATTTCCATTGATAAGCGATATCGTCAGAGAGTAAAAATTTCGATTCGTTTTGCATAAATGGGGGCAAAAGTGTTATCATAATAAATATAATATAGAGATATAATTAAGAGTGTAATTTCGGAGATATTAGTAAAAATTATGAATTGCAGCAAAACGAATATCAATTGCAAGCACAGAAATGTAATGTTCCAAAATCATTAAAATTGCTGTAATATACACAAAGGAAGTATGTATAATGACACGAATTGGAATGCCCCTACGTTACACAATGTTACTGAAATATCGAGATATTATTATTAAAATATTGGAAAAGCAATATGCCTTTGAGGTCAGAGAGTTTTTACATATTCCAATAGTCTGTTCTTTTTGTTCAAAAACGGTATTGTATAAATAAAATGAACAGTAATCAAATGCGAATATGCACATTTACATTGTCCAACTTCCAAACACAATGCTTAAGTCGCTTCATTTACAAATTTTTGCATAAAGGTATAAATCAACGTGTTATGGGATTAAAATCTTGCTACCAAATATTTGGTTGAAAATATGAAAACAATCGAAAGAGATTTAATGTTAAATTTATTGCTAACCAATCTAACGATACCAAATATTACATTTTCTACTTGCCTTCAGATTTAAAGAGATATAAGGTTAAAGTACGTCGAGACAATAAGTTTTCCTCGAAACAAGACATCGAACTGCAGCTTATAGAAAAAGAAGTGTCACGAAGCGATCGAGCTTCTGGACGAAAGTAAATTTTGCTATAAAATATGAAACGAACGTTTCTCGCCCAGCAGAGAAAACAAGATCGCTTAAAGGAAGTACTTTACTAAAACATGAATTGTAAATGAAGTTAAAAAATTACTTTCGAGGTTAAAGAATTTTAATTATGCGAGTAGTTAAGTTAGTTAGAGTTTCTTATCTCCTCTCCTAGGTCAAAGAATTTTCATCAAATTTTGCATTTTAGATTGAAAACCAAACCGAGTTTCGCGAAAGTTTCATTTGTTGCTTATACTATTCAAAGGATAACATAGCGTTCTATGCAGCATGCTCTAGTAACGTTTGACTATCTTATTTTACTGAGAGCTTTTAAACCCGATGCACGTGTACTACAACTATAGATTGACAGATAATTTAATTTATTTGCAACTTCTGGCTTTGGAAAGCTTCTCTATGATCTAATTCTCGTATTTAACAATTAATTTAAAAGAGATAAATAGCACAGCAACACTTAACGTTCATAACCCATTTACATAATCTAGTTTAATATATATACTTATGTATAATATGAAAATCATGTATGAAAAAAAAAATATCCCGAATCTCTCTATTTGTAATTTTATAACTAATTTACATTCTGTCAAAAATAATCGACGCGAGAATAGCGTTGCCCATACTGGCCAAAGCATAACTTGTCTACGCGGCACCACGCATACCAGTATCATCACATATGCTACATGAATTACTCCCTTTAGCACTTTAAATTACCACGTAGGCATGCAAATTTTATACTAATCATATCAGTAAGCTACTTTTATCAGGAAATCTGTTTGTGTTCATCTATTTTACAAACGAAAGAAAGTTTATTATCATTACAGTTTATTATAGGTAGTAATTCACGTGCAAAAGTATGAGTTACTTCCCACGAAGTACAATAATGAAAGCATAATTCAAGTTATTACCGTTCCCAGGAGGTCATTAGCTGGTTAATAACTACAATTTTCAAAGCATGCACATAGTGATTTCGGATATTCAAAATGTTTCGCTTTATCTCCAAGCGATCATATATCAATATTTTTCATCTGTATTTTTAACTGAAATCTCTGCGCGTACTCTAATTTATGTGCTTCAGTGGGTCCGATAAAATATCTATAATTTGAAAATTGTTAATTTATGGATTGTAATCTTTATCAATTTTCGAATAAAAACGAGTAATTTAGCAATCTTTCGTTCCTCGTTCAGCAAAATTTGGTCTAAATATTTCTTGAAAATACACGAAACATTCCATTTATCAATCTAATTTTTAAAACCTTCGGATACCATCGTCCTTTTATTCTCAATTAATGTTTCTAACATCGTTATAATAAATAGACTAGCGAATACCTATGCATTTATGAGAAATTTCACGATCCATCAAACACCCTCATTGTAAATTACAACGAATGAAACACCCTCGGTCTAGTGATAAAAGTTGCAGCCTTTTCAATCGCAACATCTCAATGATCCCCCTGATAAATACTACAGAAATAGCTAGAAACATATTTCTCTGAGTCATCTGATTTGCAAAACCGTATAAACTATCCTGCATCAAACCAAAGTACATACATGCCACGCGTTCACCCGCACCATTCTTCAAGCGATATCAGCACGAGTGATATCAGTAGTACAAGTGAACCTCTCAACGCCAACGGAAGTTGTATCACGAGACTAGCCAAAGCATGTAACACGCTTCCGATATGATAAAATAAGCGTCGCGATACGCGTACCGGTAGAGGGGGAGGGAGAGAGAGATAAACGAATTGAGCTCGTGTATCCTTGCGATTCGTGACTTCGAATAAAACCGGCGACCATCATCGTGCGGCGATTCTTAACGATCCTGGGTCGAGCAGTGTTTTTGTCCGGCATGTTGCCTAGATACGTTCAAACGCCTAACTTCCGGCTATACATTAACCCCTTAAGGGTGAGACACGAGCACAGCTAACTGTCCAAAATGCAAAAGCCTGTGTGAGACACGAACACTGCTGACTAACCACTTTTTCTATTAATAAATACAATCACGTTTTCGTATTTATAAAAACGCTTGCTTTCTTGTACCTTCTATCTCTTCCTTTTTGCTTCTCATTGTATTAAAAACGTAAGATGTATTATTAGAGTTAGGAAAAGATATATTATTATACAGCCAAGAAGCAATTCCACTGAAGACAAAGCGCGCATTTTTAACCGGTTAAGTAAAAAAAAAAAAAAAATTGTACGCTAATGGGGTTGAAAGTATATACTTATTCATTTCTAGAGCATTACGCTCCTAGATGCAACCTGAGCGCTGCCTCGCCAGCTTGATCATTGTCCTATACTACTGCGCGCCACTGTGAAAGACAATATTTTCATTCTACGCATCACTGTATGCTCTTAAATCGCAAATAGTTATACGGGCGTAAGAACCTCCTACTTCATGTTGCGCATCTTATTGCATTAAAAATGTATGGCATAGCATTGGAATTACGAAAGAGATATATTATAATGTTACATAACCAAGAGGAGTTCCTGTAAAAACAATATTCCGTTTCTTTGACCGATTACGTCGGGAAATATTAACCCAGCTGCGTTCTTTAAGTCATTTTCGACTGAATCGCCCCTTTCTGTTCAAACATTTCTTGATTTTCAAGAAAATACGAAAGAATCGTTTTATTGATACGAATGAATTTTATTCGAACTTAAAATATTTTATGTCTCTCTGCTTGTCGGTAGTAAAAGTATCGGATATAGATATTCGAGGAATATAAAAATTGGAATATAACGATTAGAATATAAAAATTCGAGGGCCGTGGCAGGTTAAGAGATTCAGATGGATGCGCCGCGTGAACGCGACTAGCATTAGCGCGATAATCGGAAGTTGGACGACGATCGATTTTATCGGTTCCCGGAAAATAATACGTTAAATCGATCGTGTCTACGCTCCGTAAGACTTTATGGACGTTAATTTTTCTTCGGATATGTATTCCGACGAGCTTCGCATTCGGGGCGAGCACATTCCGTGAAACGCGGAAACATTTTGTCGTTTGTAACTTTAATGATTCGACGGCGGAGCCATTTCGGAAGTTGGATGGAAATTTACGACAGCGCGTCGGATGAAATTGTTAAGGGTTTTATTGGCGTGGGAAAAATGTTGGAATATAAAAGATCGTTTATACGCGAGGTAGCAGTTTTAGATTGGTGGCAAAGGTTGGTCTTTTTGTATTTCATAACTGGTATATTTATTAATTAAAATTGTACGTGGGTCGATAAATTAGATACGAAATTGTGTAGAAAGTACAAAGCGCATAAGTTAAACAATTCAAGCGTATTGTGAAACAAGTTTTTCATATATCCTCTTGGGAAATGAGATAAACGAATTTATTTTAAACGCTGGTTTTAACCGTTGCCTGTTTAATTCGTTGAAATCCTACGTATTTCTACGTACACCACGCCATGTGCAAAAATATCCACATGTGTGGCGCTTTGACCGTTCAGTTGAATTTTAATCTTCATTTCGAAAGAAAAAACGTATCAGGGTATACCGGATGCAAATAAAGTATTGTAAAATACCAAGCATTATAAAAAACACTATACTTTGCATATTATATATACTCTTTCGTATTATCTGCACTTTTGTAGTTTCAAGTTTCTTGGAAACGCCTAAAAACCTGCAGTCTAGTTGTCACCAACGATTCTCAATATCAAGCGGAACACGTCCAGTTGTTTAGGAAGCAATATCTCGTTTCAAAACGGCACGAAATTACGCGAACATCGCAGAGGAGGCAATAGAACGGTTTAAAAGTTAACGAGAGAACAGCTCTAATAAAAGCTAGGCAAAAGTATCTTTCTATTACCTGGATTTACGGCGTGGCAGTGGTTGAGGAGCGGCAGCCAACAGAGCAGTAGCACCGCTCTCTGCATCTGAAACAAAAACCGCAGATATTTTTCACAAGACGTTTAATTGCTATTCCGCAGCTCCCGACCATCTTCTAATATAATTATACGCTGATTAAAACGTACGATGAAAGCTGCTCGACGAGGCTTCCAGGCCCAACCACGAAATCCAATGGATTCGTGGCTGCACTAATTACAAGAAGGAGCCGTGGTTCAGCTCGAGGAACGCGTCACTAACATTTCGGAGAAATGAGCCACCATATACGTGTACAATTATGTACACATATGACATCGATCCCATAGAGATACGAGTCTTACTTAGCCTTGCCACAGTCCTCGAATATCTATATGCCGATCTCACTGTTTTAATAAGCAACTTATTCTAAACTTGTTACGAGAAGTAAATATATTTTGGATATCTTAAGAAAAACTTTAGCACGCAGTTAAGACGGGAAACAATGCGCATTAAGGAAATTTCTTTAATACTTTCCTCAAACTTCTAGAAGTGTATTCAAAATAAGGGAAATATGATTGAGTTTAAAGTAAACCAAAAACACGGTTAAATAAACCATGAATAGAACATCAAATAAGTATGACGAATACAAGATACATTTCTTTCCTCGTTAAATAATTTAAATATTAATAACCTACAAGTCTAAACAGATTTCCTATAAATAGGGTATTAAAGAATAACGTGACGCGGCACATTTTGAAAATTGTTCGCTCAAGGTTTTATTGAATATTCGACTTCGTAATGCCATTTTATCATCAACATAATCTAGAAGTGCATAAATCGCAGTTTTTCCTTATCAGGATGCATGGGAATTTGGGACCGATAATCACCACGTCTTTTCGTATTGGTAGCCACGTGACGTACCATGGCACTTTGATCATCCAATTTAGAAACAGTCTGTACAGTCGTGCACAGGTGCGTCGGTACACACAGGGAGGACCAATCCTCCGGTGTCCGTTCTAGCGAAAGCAAATGAACTCTTGAACAGAGGCCTGTGCGCGTGCACGCACGACCGATCTGCGCATATACAGAAGCAGCCGTGCGAAAGACGGCGTATACTGAATTTCCAACAAGCAGACTTTTAACTGTAAAATATCGGAAACCGGCTGAAATTCTTCGTAGAACAGGAAACGAACGGCACGACCGATTTGTCAAATTGATTCGACCGGTGAACGCGTGGAATTTTAAGTTTGCCTCTTAGCCAAACCATCGGAGATACACTCGGGATCCACCGAAACCAGTTTTGCAAAAAGAGAGAACATGCACAATTCCAGCGAGTACGGGAGGGGCGATACGAAGTTACTTCGAAACATATCGTTTCTTTTTAAAATATTATGTGTTACGACCGTTCGCGGAGAGACGCGGTCGCTAGGAAAACGTGTCAGCGAGAGGCGTTAATTTCTCGCTACGATTCGGTTAATCGACGCCGTCTAATAGTCGTTCCCCTGTTTCGGTTAAGATAACAGAGGTGGTTCGATGAATGTAACACTGTATAGTAAGTTATAAATCACCGTTTATTCTAACAACTTGTAAAGAAGATAGTTACGCTGGTGCGTATGCGTAAGATGAGTGAGTGACTGATCTACGGGTGTATTCCCGGTCAAAGGATGTTGACTGTACGAAGGATGGGAAATCAGTGCAGTTCGGTGACGATGCTGTGGCGGAGGAAAGCTAAGGATGGGTGTGTCTAGCGCACGGGACCATCGGATTTGTTGGTGACGATTTTGGCTAAGAGAGTGAGGGAAATAGGCTTCGTTGTTAATTGGTTAAACGAAGGTTGGTGGACTAGGAAGGGTCTTAGCCGCCCTCGAGAGAAAGTAGTTGGTAGGAGGAAAGTTACATCGTACGTGAGAAAAACTCCGTAGTAGACAATGGTCTTTAGAAATGATTCGGAAAACAGATGTTTGTTCGGTTTGAAGGACCTCGACTAGGAAATTCCTATTGAGGGTACGCAGTAAGTATCCGAAGACATCTGATTCGCTGCCTTATAAATATGGGATGGTGTGACGTCAGGGAAGGACGTGGCGTGAGGGGTAATTGTTTATAAACATTGTCAAGATATGTTAATGTTGTCAAGGAGCGTTACCAATGTTTGTTAAGGGGAAAATGAGCGTGGAAAGTGCTGTCAGAGTGGAATTTATCGTGGTCGAGAGTGTTGTTGTGACGTAGAATCAGTGAGAAACGAATACGCGAAATGTATGTTATATTCGATTTTGTGAGAGTGCAACGATATTGTGTTTATCATACTGTTTGTTCTGTTAACTTATTATTATAAGTTAACATTCCTACATAAATTTAACTTAAACGTGTACAGTCATTCGTGGCATCTTCTTACGATAGATTATGGAAATAAATCGTTCGTTCTTTTGGAACTGATTTAAACTTATGTCGTGAATTTATTTGACTGTATCCAAAAGCTGGATCGTTACTCATTACTCAACGGAACATATAATAGCATCATCGCCATTTAAAATGTTACTTTAAACGCGTCTGTTTTGTTCCTATTTCGCCGGAGTTTCTATAACATTGTTATCCGCTTCATTAACGACGTCGATATTTATTAAACTTTTCCCGCGAGACTTTAATCGCGGTGTTCCGTCGAACGACATTAAATCACGCATTATTCACCGTTCTGGGCTAATGAATGCAACGTGACACGCGTATATGATAAAAAGATGTTTCGAACAAACGAAACAGGACTTTAATCCTGGCAAATAGCGCGTCCGTAAATATGAATTAAGCAAATGACGGGGCTTCATTAAAATTGCACCATCGATTGGTTCCGAATGTGGAGCGATCTCGCACGGCTAAATCCACTTAAAGCCAGCACCAGGGTAGAAAAGCTCGTATCCATCCGCGCGATATTTCGAAGGCGATCCCAGCACAGGGGAAATGTACGTTCTCAGCCATTACAAGCGAATACTGTAATCCAAAATTGCTGTACCGAATGCGATCGATTCTACGCGCTTCTTTATACGAATACCGTGTCATCTCGGAATTTTTTCTTCGATACGGTTGAAGTATTAAACATAACGGACAGTAGGGAAAAAACAAGAGAAGACGAAGATGGTCTGACGGTAGAACTAGCTAACATTTAATATTTAGCCAAATATATTATTCCTCGTTGATTAGGATTAAAGCAATAGGACAAAAATAAATAAGTACCAGTAATATACGTACGTCGTGTTTCTGTCTCGATAAAAGTAAAAATTAATATTATAAAAAATTCTTTTTAATGACTGAAAAGACGAAAAATATGATAGTAGTCGATTCGAATGGTTCCGTAGATTTAATGTTAAATTAAAAGTAGTATATACAAGGCTATTCAATGTCTGTTGAAACGTAGAAAACATCGAACCGTCATGAGTTTTGGTCGACAGACGTCGTTTCGCTTTGCGTAAAAAGAATTGTTGACATTGGCGGACAATGGAGACCTCTTTGTAAATGTTTCACTTCCTTTGAAGTCAACCTTCGGTACACCTCTTGGGCAAACACTTAAAACAGCGATATTTTTAGTATCTTCTTTGAGGATTGAATCAAATAAAAGGGGAGGCAGCCGGAATATGCTAATATTTGCTCCGACGCGAGCGCCATAATTTTTTTCCCCCGATGGACATTGATAAAAATTGTTAAAATATTTAAGGAACAAAATTTATTATCTTTGAATAGTGGAGCGATAGTTTGATTTCTTCTGCAGTAAAAAGTTAGAAATAGATCGTCACATTTGAGGTAACTATTTCCTATTAAATTCAAGATTTAGACGTGGACTTGTATATTTTCGTTGCTAGTGTAAGTTCAGATAACCGTTTAATCGTGCAACTTTTACTGTATTCTTACATTCATACTGTTTATTCTTTTATCGAATAATTTCTGAATACCGGAGTGAAACGTTGGCAAAATTTCTATTGTAATCCGTTAAATGGTCATTTCAAGAAATAAATGAATACCCTACGTAGAAGGTGGAGCGAGCGATAACGATGTTAATCGAAGATCAATGCATGAATTTTGGGAACACTGTTCTGAAATTTTCAAGTTTTATCAGCCTTATTAGCAGGATTAAAAAGATACATGAACAGAAACAAATCAGGAAAACTGAAGTTCGCGGGAACTTCTTCAAAGTTCTAATCAAACGTTCGTTTAACTTTGGATTTGTGCCAGACGATTGCTATCGAAAGTTGGAGAAAATCCTTAAAGCGTTTGCCTTTTAAAATTAACGTTTAAAGTAGCATACATTTCCTCGCGTTATGAAAATATTATTTCAAAATTACAAGAAAGTTAATAACTTAAATAATAATAAAAAAAATTACATTCAAATGCTAGAATTAATGGTATGACAAATAATTACGTTCATATTCTTTCTATAAGGATCTTAATATCGAAATTATAATCGCTGAAAGTATAATCTAACCCACGTTTTAAACCTAGCCTGCAACCTTTTGATAAATCTTTCTCGGCTTCATTTCCAATAAGCAGCCAGCGGTTGACAAAAGATTTCCGTAGAGCGACAATTCCACTGAAAATTCTTAAACTCGTTTCGCTGCAATTGTTCGGTGTATGAGAAAAATTTTACGCGCGTTTTCCGTATACAATAAGCACTTCTCGAACGATCGTTGAAGATATCTGAGAACTGTGCAAATGAATCGGTTACGCCATTACGCTATAATTCCAACATCTGGATAAAAGAACGGTCGTTCGAGGAACGCAAACGCCGGATAAATGTTCGTTTAAGACGTTTGTGACCATATCGCTGTGCAACCCTTCGCGAGAATCGCTTACGATATTATCGAGCACAAAAAGCTAAACTTGAAACGAAACTTCAAATATACCACGCTATAACATTCGCTGAAAAATGTTCGGTCCACCTTATTTTAACTATTCTAAAAAATTTAGTAAAATAGCTTGCGTCACCGCGGCAGTCAAAATGTTAATTTAGTTCATATTCCTAAAGCCACTAGGACAGAAGGTCAATAAGAATCGTATTTTTCCCCCTCATCGCGGTAGACTGCGGTGGTAATATCCGTTGCGACAACCATTCGGAATAGGAATGTTGTCCTGTAAATAAATTTCTCGTGACAAAGGCCCAGCCTGGCTACGCTAGGTATATAGTCGACTCGGTGGTCGAACGTTGTTAGTTTCGTTTTGCAAGCTACACGAAATAGGCAGGACAGCTGTTAGGTAAATGTATTTAGTGGTAATTGGCGCGGTTTGCATGTCAAAGTCAGGTAAAATGCGAATCACAAGGACAGCGTGGTATAAATTTCGCAAATTAAACTTTAGAAGCTGTATACAGCGATATATTGAAAATTAGGAAATTCTGCGACGATGAAATACTTTCGTCGATCAGTTCTATGGGGAGCCGGTATGTATAACAGAATACAGAATCAGAGAACTTAACTTTAAATGCTAACTTTCTCAGTAGCTATATAGAATGGCATTCGTCACACGTTTAGTGACGAATTTAATAGCAGTGTCATCTCCAAGATGACTTGACGTTTCTTCGAATCTTATAACATACAGTATCTAGTAGCTGTGTCTCAAAAAATAAAAAAAATAAAAAAAGAATGAAGATCGATTTAGGGCATGATTCAGGGCGTGAATTTTACGTCGATGTAACGTGAAAAATGTTTTGTAAATTACTTGCGAACTTTTTCAAAGTATAATAATTCAACGTATAATTGCATCCGAACAGAAGATCAAAGTGTCGTAAAAATATCGCTATTTACGACAATAAAAATATAATCGTTGTTTTTATATAACATTAAGCGAGTCAAAATGAATTCATATTTGCGAAACTAATAGTATACAGCGTACTATTTTCACCGGCCTGACTTCCTGCTGTCCACTGGATGATTAACACGGATGCTGTGGAATGACTGGAAGCACGTTTCGAAGCTACACGTGGGTGGAATCCGGCCTAGATTTTTCATGAAGCCCTTTTCCTCGACGAAATGGAATAAATTAACATCCCAAATCTGGCTCTTTGAGCGGTTACCCCTGAGAACTCCAATAAAACCGGCGTAGAACGATAAATAGAATAGTGGAAGGAGTAGCCATGGCCTCTCCTCGTGCTTTAATAAGCATGTGTCCGACAGAAAGTTCCAATCGGCGAGAAATATCGGTGGTCTGAAAAACTACTCGCGAACGGTAAAATGTGTATTATTTTCACCGTGGAATTCGACTTCGAATAGGCAAATCAAGTTTTAAAGAAGATTCTGCGAAACCATGCAGTTCAATATAGCTCGAGGTTTACGATATTCATAAATAAATTTACTTGAATAGGATCGAGAGAACAAGTATGTAATACATTGAAAATTCTGCCGCGCTACATACCTGAACGAAAGACTGAATCGGCAATGTATCACTGAGTAAATATTAATCGACAAAGATATTACTTGGTATATGTACATCCATACTTAATAGACACTAAAATAAATCACTTCTTGGTCAGATAAATTTTAAACATCACGATAACTAAATATTCCGTCTTGCAACTATCGCGAATATCGTCCAAGGTTATCTTTAATGAGGAAAATCAGTTTGACACCCTCTGTGAAATCGTTAATAAACGTTATCTAGAATGTATCTGCCGAGACATCTGTGTATATCGACACAGGTCTGTGTATATGTATATATGTATAGGTATTAAAGTATATTCTCAGTCGTACACAAGCTGCGTCGCGCTGATACTTGCCCTCGACGCCGTCTCGAAATTGTATTAGCGTCGTCTCGAGTCCATGCAAGAAGTAGGCCGTTCCAGTTGCACTCTCTCGCGGAGAGAGAACGCGGCAAAGGTCAAAAGTGCATGAATTGTTGCGAAGTGCCTCGGTCCTCCACTCGCTAAAGCAGTACAATGCGATCGGTGACCCCGTTTCGTGTTGTCGGCCTGAAAACCACCGGCGACTGCTGACATTAGTGAAAAGCACCGCGATCAACTATATTTCTACGTCTATTTCTCTTCGTTTTATTTACTTTGTTTTTCTTGTGCTTCCCCTTTTCCTTAACGGGCTAATAGACGAAGAGTCGAAAAAATACGGATAAGTCTCTCCCGATCTTTCCAACTTACTCTCAGTACACGCTTCTGCTACGTTCGATAATAAAATCGACGAATGTTGTGGCTAGACGTACAGTCAGTCACGAAAGCCTAAACACATTCGTCGAAAGCTCCGCTCCCCAGAGGCTTAAACCCAAAAACCGCATCATACAACAAAAAATGTAAAGCGCCGACACATAATACAGCATGGCTACGTCGTACCGCCGCGTATCGGTACCTTTGCCTAACATACCATTATAAAAATTCATGTTTATTATGAATAATGCACTTAAAAACTGTATTTCTGGACTCGATAAACTCCTTTGTAAAAAAAAAAAAAAAAACTCGTCGAATTTTACGTATATGACTTACCAAGGTAACTGACACAATTATTGTTGACGTATTTTTATTAACGTATTAAGAAATCTTGACGTAGTATTGCATTACAAAAGCTTTAATTTTTTCAACGCTGGGGAAATAGGAGAACATTGAATCTTATGTTAATCTCATGTTAAGCTTGTCATTTTTATGATTTCATCAACATATAACAAGCGTATGTAATCATTGCGGCATTACATTTTGTATTTTTTTTTTTACTTCAATTTTCCTCGTAAGAAAGAAAGCAAACAAGCCGTATTACAATTTAGCGTTACGTGTCTGAGTGTGTGAAAAAAATTCGTAGAATCAACTTAACTTTGTACCACCATAATATTTTATATTTAAGGAGAGGAAGTGTGCAGAGTTTTGTGACCGATTGTACTTTGTACCGTACTTCGTTAAGACCAGTATAATGTAAGCTGGTGAAGTTCTTTGTTGCAATGAACGCGTTTGATCGGAAATATTAATATCGGGAAAAGTAACGATATAAATTTGTGAAAATAATCGATATACGTACGATATGACTAATATATCAAAAACACTGCGCTTATACTTCGTATATACAACTTCTGACGCGTGAACAGCTTTGAAGATCTCTCAATGAAACGAAAAGCGTTAAAAGCAGTCACTAGGACAAAATTTATACGAGAATGAATCCTTGTTGAATATTTTGCTTTATGCATTAGCGATGAGCGCAAACATGGTTCCGTCGAGCGTTATTTACGAGCTGCCCTTGTCAGCTCGAGTGAGATAGATTTGTATGAATATTTTCTCGTTTTTTCTTGAAATTTTACATTACACTGCTAGTGTCACGTATTCTATTACGAATAAAGACTAGTCGACGCTGAGAACAAAAGAGTGCCTCTTTCCTAAACGATGATCAACAATGGCGTGCCGTTCTGAAAAGAAATCACCAAAGTGTTACAAGAATACGTGTACACATTTCGTGTCACATAAATTCTCTGTTACACTTGTACATCTACAAGCGTCGCGTACATACGCTGAATCTAGATGAAGATTTCCTGAAGGCATCACCCTTTGGAATACTTATTTTTCTTGCTCTAAGTATTCGTCGTAAGTTAGGACTTTCGATGAATCATTTTAAGCGACTGGGGGAGCCTGTATATAGCTCGTTCGAATGAAACTTTTGCCAAAGAAACATAAATACCTTGAAAAATTATTTCAACATTTCGTGCTTATTTATGGCATTTACGGGAAAGTTAAAACCTCACAAGTGTATAGAATGCACATGATATGCAAAAATGTATGAACTACTCGAAATATAATATCTATCGCAATGTTTAATAGGCCAACCAATTCTCTGCTTAGATTCCATTTTTGGAATTATACTCATAAAAATATGATTTCTCATAAATACACGTGGTACCGCTACAAAGGTTTATTACAATGAGACAGTCTATATCGTGACTGAAACGGGTAACCATCATTTTCTATAAATTTAATCGACACTGTAATTTTTCATTTTGGTCGGAAAGGATGGTGGAATACTTAACAGAAATATCATACATGCACCGTGCAAAAGTGGCCAAAGTATCGGCGTATGTATCTTGTCTGAGTTATCGCGAACGATGAAAACTCTCGTTCGATTGGCTCGCGAAACCCGTCGCGAGCAGCAACCAAGAGGGAGCGATGCAGTTCGATACTCTCGTAATCGATTCCGCCGTTTATTTATTCTCCTATTTCTTCCAGTTTCGGAACGGTCGACCGACTCAGAAAGTACGATCGATCCGCGTAATGAGAGATTCGTATGCCAATTCGATACGACACTTAAAGTCGATTCCTCGCCGCCGATGGAAAAATCGTTCATTGCCGTGCAATACCGCTGCGAACTTGCGCGACACATTTCGCACGGAAAGAAACGGAAGAAAAAGGGGAAAGCGTGTCTTCGAAAATTGCACGCTTCTCCGCGAGTTTCCTACGACTCGGAACGGAAGATTAGGGAAGTAGAACAGGAAGAAACTTATATTTTTAGCGCAAGGCTCGCACGCCCGGAAGGAGAATGGAGATATAAAGTTGCCATTTTCTCTCGGTAGAAAACTAAAACAGTTCGCACTCCCTCGAGCCAACTCGGAAACCATTTTACCCAACTGATACCGATGCGCAATAAATAACTTGTGATTAGAAAATCGATGTTCGATCGTGGTCGATAAAAGAGAGCGAACGGTCGAAATATCGTATTGAAGGTCTTCTAAACGCGATGACAATAGATGCTATTAAGAAGTATGAATTGTATTTAATGCCTGCAAAAGTTCTACATGACGTATTAAAAATTTTAAATAATTAACGAAGATATATACGTCAACAGCTTTCATGATAAATAATATATACGTGATAAAATTAAATCATGTAAAATTTACATCGTATGTTGCTCGGCGAAAGCTAATGTACTTTTGAAAATTCCCATTTCAATTATTCCGCGTATCAATCTACAGTATCCAACGTAACTCAATAATGATCTCTTTATTTTATTGTACCAACAGTTTTTCATTATTTCTCGTTTCAATTAGTAATGCTCTATGGTATTGACATCTTGTATCTTGTAATGCCTTTTCCGATAGATTTGATATATGAGATTAGCGCGAATTGCATGGCAGATCGACGAATAACATATTTTTCAATCCAAGATAAACGATATTATTTCGACCCAAATTACGTCGAATCGAATCTGTAGGAGAGTAAAAAGTTAATATTAATTTATTACGATTATTTGTGAGTAATTTCCGAACACTTGCGCTTATTAAATGTGCGATAGGTTGAGGCAAGACGAAAAGCGATATTCCCTGCGAAGTTTCCTGCAATTTGGTTTTATACGCGACATTCACGAATTCTTACGCAACTTCATATTTTTACGAATATAACGGAAACTTGTTTCACTCGATTAAACGTTGTAATAATCATTGTACTTTGTATATTTCACACGTTTTTGAATATTAACGCATTCTGTGCATTTCGTAGATTCAAATTTTGCATAAATCCAGGCAAGTCCGCAGTCTACTTATCATAATCGCTTTCCACAATAACTCCTCCGATATCGCACGTGCTCCGCTTACTCGTACAACTATTTAGAATTGAAAACGCCAAGCTCAGGATAATTCCGCGTTCTTCGTAGCAGAAACTCGTTGACAAGCGAGGCACAGACAAGCCCTGGAGCGACGAATTTCGAAAAGGGGGCATTTTGCGACGCGAAAACAATACTTTCTCCAAGCAAAGAGCGTCGCCGGAAACTTTCAGCTCGAGTTTCAAGCGCGTGTATAACTGGTAAGCGGTTCGCTACTGCGCTATAGTCAGAAAGCAGGAAGAAATATTTTTCGGTGGTACATTGTTTGCGCGTCAGGTCACGAACGCCGCTTTCTCACGAGTGACATCCTGGTGTGTGCACAGACGTCAGATAGGCTCAGCCAGCCTTTTTATTCGTCTCCACGCCCTTTGTAGCAAACTAGAGTGGAAAATGACGGTGTGTGTCAGCCGTTTTACGAAATATTATATCGCGTTCTCGTTCGCAGGCCAAAGTGGCCGCGAGCCGGTAACCAGATCGCTTTAGACCGCCTTTTGGACGAGAGAAGCAATTCGATATTTAATTCTTAGACGATACGAACATTCAACTACGCAGGTGGTAAAGCCGAGTTTGCATCAGCCGACAAAGTTTTATTCGTACGTATATCTCGAGAGAACTTTCCTCAATTGCCTTTTTTAATTTTCATCGTGAGCTTCAGGGTGGGGAACAATTGTGGCGTTACGTTGTGAAAGTAGTACGAATAAATGATAGTATCAAGCGAAGAGAGTCATTTTATAAGAAAAGCTTTTACTATGTTATAAATGAAATGAAATTAACGATATACCAAATATCATCATGAAGTACGATGTCTAAAAAATGATGGAAGCAAAATTAAAAAGCGTTACGGTTAACAAATATTCGCATGAATTTGCCACATGTTTGACTTGAGATTTTTCCAGATTATATAGAAGCAAGTAATTAAAATGCCCGTTAATTACAAATTCCATGCTGCTTATTTAAAGATATTTTATCGAAGTCGAGCACAAACGCAGTTCCACGCGAAATAATCGAGAACAAACTTAACTTTAAAAAAGGTTACGTCAGGGATTTAAAGTTGGCATGACGAAACAGGCAAGTATGAAACAATTGTCCCCGAAGTCCAGGACGGATGCGTTTTGTCAACTGACCCACTACATTCCACTCGCTATAATAACCAGCGTAATTCTGTGAATTTGGTCGACCGCCTCCAACAACAAGATTATGACCTTCGTGATGAATAGCCGTGGAAAATGTAATGCAAGTCTCGACTGACTGGCGTTTTTAATTAATAAAGCGTGCCAGGAATACCCGAGCTATTTTTTCCACTTTTATGTCGAGACTCGCGCCGCTGCACAAAATAGCCTTCTACGCAATTATTATCGTTCTTGGATCGACTACCTTACTAATTGCTACTCACGCGTGAAGCCGTTACGTTGTTATTTTCTTTCTATAAACAAATACAGTGGCTGCAAAAAGTACAATCACACCATATTTTTATAGCATTTACATACTGAATAATTATTTGCAAGAATATTAAATTTCGTGTTATTCGTTGGTATCTTCGTATGATAACAAACAATTTGATACCACGAAAGTGAAAAGTATAATCTGATAAAAAAGGGAATGCTTCATCGAAGAATAAGGGCGTGAGCAAGTATTTTTTGTAGCCACTGTATATGAAAGAAAATATCGATCATTTTAACGCACAAATATGTAAAAGAACTATAATATATCGCTCGGGGTCAAAGATCATTTGGAATTAAACTTTGAAATACATTTGCCGACATACATCTTTTCGAAAGGTTTGGAAACAGAAAAATCAATTATTAAAATATAAATTGACAAGGAAATTGACTTTTATGAGATTTAGTTTGCATTTTATATCATATATTTTATTCGTTATAATTAAAGCGATATAACAAAGATAAATGGACAAGTATATGCTATAATTATGTTTCTATCTCAGTAAACAGGCTATATTCGTTGTTTAATATCACCAGCATGGTAATTTCAGTAATTATAAAAATAGATCTGTGCCTGACATTTTGATGGATTTGATAATTTCAATCTCAATCAAAGGAAACGCGATTAAAACAATGAATATAATGTTATATAATGCATACGTCCAACCATATTTATATAACATTTCAAACACGCGACGTTAAAGTCAAATGCAGCGGAGACCACGGAAATTTTCAGGATGTACTATCAGGATGATTTTCGATACAAAAGTAGCACAAGTAAAACGTTTAGTTGTAAATTTTATGCATTAATAATTTATTTCCAAATTACTGAAACTTCAATTGATTGTTATAAACGTAAGGTATAAGCAGATAGGCAAACAGTACGAGAAGTTAATAAAGAAGCAAATAAATCTTACGAGTAGAAAACAAATTTTCCTTTATCGTGAAGTTTGAACAAAAAACTGAGGAAATTGAACTAAGAAATTCTGCCTCTCGCACTTCATTTTCCTGATATTACTTGAAAGATTTGATACTTCTTTCAAGTAAAAAAAAAAGAAGGATGTTGCGAATGTGTAAACATTAATTTACAGAATAACAACGAATGCGTCGGTATGTCTTTGTTTGTTAAATATAAATTAATGAATATTTCCCTCGACTGATAACACTAATTCGATTTTTTCAGAAATTCAGAAAAAATGTATATACGATCGACCTTTAAATAATTGTAAGTTACACAACGTAGAAGTAGGAGGTGAACACGACGTTCGCGCTTAGATTCGCATTTTTCTTGAAAAAAAAAAAACAGCATCAGCGATATTGTTGCAACAACATAAAATGTCGAGTGCATCCTGTATATCGTGTGTGCATCGATCGCAAAAAGGCTTTCAACGAAGCTTTCAACGAAACTCCTCTCCCAATGTGCAACACACGTAGTACGCGTGTATAATTCATCAATCTCATAAATTATGTTGGCAATTATGAAAATGACTGCTGTCATAAATCTAGAAAATTTGAATTCGTTGGATACTGTGTATTATATCGATTTACAGTGCGCTGTATCATCCTGAAAATTTCCATTGCATTGAGTCGTTTATTTGGAAATAAACTCCGCCAGAAGAATGTCCACTCTGCTGGGATTCAATATTTGTATTACGAAATTTAAGCAGACAGTATTGTTAGTATATCTCTGTCGATTTGATACAAAACCGGTCATTCGAGCGCGTAACAATTCAAATATTTCGGATTATACGCTGCTTGGATATGTTTTCGTTTCTATTTTATAAAATAAAAATTAGAGTTAAGATCAAAATTATAATTGCGGAGACTATCGTAAGGAGAACTTCGAAAGCACTTGTCGGTATGGTTAAACGCAAACGAAGGTTCAAAAGGACAACACACGTTGATGGAACATGCGGTCGTCACACGCGTACCGATGCGTGAGAGGTGCTGTTTGCTTTGGATCTCGTTCAATTTGAATTTTCAATAGATTTCGCGGCGAACAGAGGTCTGAGCTGACCTGAGAGAACAAGCAGAGGTGTGCTGTGGAGGTTGAACCAATAGAAAAGAGTGGTCGAGATACGCTTTTGTCGAAATTGAAAATTTATTTGCTAAATGCTGATTCGAAAGGTGATGGAAGTTGAAGAAACTCCGATTCCTTCTTTTTTCTGGCAAGTAAAAGAAATAGATGCTTAAAAGGAGGAAACTAGATTTGGCAAACTATCAAACAACACAGTTTCAATGACATAAAAAGAATTTAAAAATAAACGGTTTATTTTGTTACGAAACAAAGTGTACACGCCATAAAGCAAATCTCAGAAGAAGAACGAACGTTATATCTACAAATGTTACGATTCCAGGCAACAATGTGCAGAGTTATTTATTTACAAAAACCTTTGAATTATTTTTACATATTTTCAAAAAAATGCCGGGACTACAAAAATATTTCCACATACTCTCATTTTTTAATAAAACGTTCGAAACCTGGCTGTTGAAATATTTGCACATATTCTCGTTTTTTCATGAACTGTTTCACACGTAGTAACGACGATGATTTGTCCACAACGATTTGTGAACTTCATTTTGCCACCAATATTCTGATGCTTCTAATCAGCGGTGTATGTTGTTGCGTGTCTTGAATAATTTACCCCGATAAAGGAAACGATAATCACAAGCAACTGCGAATAAACAGGATCATGCGAATAAGGTACAATTTCTAGAGAAATAATCGACGTGCGCGTAATCGACGCGACCGATAGAACGCACCGCTGCTGAGATATGATCGATATTCTTGAAAAGGCCGAAGGTATCGAGGGAAGCCGCTTCCGCGCGTAATTTACCTCCGCATGAATATCGTGATTTTGGACTGAAGTAAATCACCGAGGAAATAATTCACGCGCGCCCACGGAAACACGCGCCTCACGGAAAGCGCTAAACTTTGTCCTTTCCGCGCGAACAGCCCGCAGCCATCGCATCGGCGGGGTAAGGCTCGCAGCTCTCGCGAAACGAGCACGTTCAAACGGCGAACAGAAATTCCAGAGCGGCAGTATTCGAACAAGAAATTCAGGAGGTGAAGCGTTACGGAACAGCACCCACCAAGCTTCGAAAACGACGCACAAACGTGGGAGATAGTAGACAGGCAGAAGAACGGAACTAACGAGTACTCTTATTTACTTCGCACCACGGGATTTTCTGTGCCACAGGGTACGATCGTTGGTATATCACTGTTTGATTATAAACACTCGTTCTCGCGAGGAAAATACGCTGAGAAAACTCATGCCCTCGTCTCTTCTTTTTTTTTCTTTTTTTCGCTTCCTTTCACCCGCTTCGAAAATCCCAATCTCTTGCAGATTAAAAATAAAGGTACCATTCATATATTTAGAGTATTACAAAATGAAACGTAATAATAAAGGAACGTGATAGATGTAAGAAAGATACGCGGCATAAAATTTCAAAATACAAAATTTTCATTCTTCGTTTTTACGCATTCTTTTAGTTGTATAAGCTGAAAAAAATGGAATTTTTCTCGCGTTTAAAAACCAAACGACTAGAATCTTAAGTACTTACGAAATTTACTTGTCGTAAGAAAGAAAGTTGAAACAACCCTAACTTTGCTATTCTGTATATCATTTAATATTTATACATTCCTCGTAGCATCCCCTTTTTTCCTAAAACTCATCTCGCGGCACGTGCTGTCTACGTTACTGTGTCTACGACTCGAGATACAGGAAGATAATGGTATATTTAAATAAAAAATCAGATGTGAAGGCAAAAAATCAACAATCAAATTCCACTTTACTGCTGGATATTACGTTGCTACAGAGTATTTTTTATGTGTCATTCGTCAGATTTGAAGGACTTTAATCGTATTGCTGAGAATCTAATGAGATCACACATAATGTTAATTTCCTGGTCAGCAGCGTAATTGAGATTATTAAAGAAAGCGCAAATACCAGAATCGTAAAAAAATCGTCGAAAAACCGACAGACAGAATATTTTGAGTTAAAAACTGTATGGAAAAAAGTCGAACATCAAACAAACCACAACAAATGAGAACAGCTACAGTGCATCAGTTAGCGTCTGCCGGCGTAACAGGCCAAGACACGCGCAAAAAGGTTGATAGATTACAGGATTTACGAAGCACGGCGATACCTTAGCAAGACAAAAACAGAAAATTATGCCTGCAGAAAGCGCGTTCCGTTTTTGGTGTTCCAAGCCAGCGAAGCAATCGTAAACTTCGGCGCGGCACTAAATTATACGGTGAAGTAAGAAACGATAAACTTTCGTCGTAGCTATAACGATCGAAGATGCATATGCGTGAAGGGATTGGAAGTTTCGATGTGCAACAAATCTACGTGATAGACGATCCGGTGAAATTACTTTCACGAAACAGCCGTAAAATAAATGTTTATACATCTAGTAACGCACGCGACGACCAGCGGTGCGCACTATCGAACAGTCGAAACATCGACCATATCGAAAGCAAACAGCGAAACAAACTTCTTTTTGATGCATCGTGAAGAGAAAAAAGGCACCAACTATGACCAAATTGCATTTCGTTTCCGTGATTAAAGAAATGATTGAATCCTTTCACGAGAATATTTTTTTATATTGACCGAGTTTATAGAGTTTTGAAATGTTTGAAATAGTTTGCTATTTGTGTGGTTAATTATTTTTTATTTTATTTTCTAGCTGTTTTCATTTAAAGTTGCTCGAATGTTTCTTTCAAATATTCAACTTTTTAAAAACATTTATCGATAAAGAATCTCATCTATATGTTAATTGAACGTATTTTGAATTAGGCATAGTTCGAATCCATTCAATTTCCCTAACACACTCATTCGTTGATTTATTTACGCAATTTCAACGAATCCTCAATGAGGCACAACAGAACGCAAATATTTAACGATTTCCATCGACATACATTGCTCGACATTTTATTTGCAATCGATTTGCACTTCATGGAATCAGTCGATATCAACGATAATGCCAATCGTGTATGCAGCAATGTATACATAATGCCACAACTAACTTCATACAGACATGCAACGTTGTTCCGATCGTTGCTTAACTAGAAAACTAGAGATCTGGGTTGCTACCGTTTCGACAAATACTTGCTTTTCCACCGAATCAAATGCAGATATTTACTATTCCATTAAAAATATTTTCAAATTCATCGAATCTCAATTGACATATTTCTGAATTTCCTACAGCATAACGCGTCGGTATATCGCAATATTCTGCAAATTATTCGTATCGAAGTTCGAATATGTTTTTTAATTCTAACACATTTTTATTGCAAGTTTTAATAATTTTAATTCGTTCTTAATTGAACATTCTACAATCCCTTGCGCGCGCTTTCAGCGTTCTATTAATCTTCTGAAGCACAAATTACGCAAATAATACTTTGCTGCAACGAAAACATCCCCTCGCTATATCGTACTAACTTCGTTTAACTAATTTGTTTACCACAACATAAACTACAACTCCAGCCACGCCGTCTCGTAGCTTTCCTCTAGTAGCTTCCTGTTTAAACTGAATTCAGTCCCGCAACTTCGTGTTAGGAACGAATGATAAAGTATTACGAAGTAATCAGTATTAGGGGCTAAACAGAGTTTATCTCGCTTCCTTTTACCCTTAGTAGAACAGAGGACATTTAGACGATTTCAACAACCTGTGGCACCGAGTCGTTCGATGTTCAGCGAAGGACGCAATACTGTAATCGTTGGATCGTCGAAGTCTTTTTTTTTTCATCCTTTGATCGATCGTAGTAGCAATCCTTTACGTCACTTTTCTGACATATCAGTATGTCATTTCTGCCATAACTTTAGTGTCCATAAAGAAAGTTAAGTGACATTGAAGTGACCATAAAATTAATTCAGCATGTCGATTCGAGAAAATCCTATTGAGTACACCTTTTTCTATACATGCATAATGCACGGTACATCCATCATGTTGGTACCATACGCCGAATACACGTTACACGGCGAATAATACAAGGACAACACTAGAGGATGCGAAACAAAGAATTACCGCAGCATTATTTGAATGGCATTCTCTGACATTCTTTGAATTACGTAAAAATTCGTAGACTCGAATTCACGGAAAAATAGTTAAATGTTTAGCGATCAAAGGAAACAACAATTTGAATGACCGATCGTTACGATACCAAAGTTGTGTTCGGACTTAATATTAGATAAAAACCAAACTTATGAATTATTTATCGAAACAGCCTTGAAAAATGCACTGACGTTCTAGAGAGAGAGAAAGGGGAAAAGAAAACGTTGATAAAGGTGTATTTGCATTGGGATACCAGCGTTGGAAAACGAGCTGACCAAAAGAGTCTGAAAGGAACTGGAAATCGGGGGGAAGGAATTCCTGTAGACATTTCATCGCACAGTTGGGTTGATCAAAGAAGAATACGTCAATACGAAGATCAGTGCGAGACTCAGCCACGGAAGTAATATTATACATCTCTCGGCGAAAGTTCGAAAAGTATCAGGCTGAAAGGAAACCGAAGAAAGACACGGAAAACGGTTGGATGCAGCGCGTTCGTCGAATCGTACACAGTGAAACGGATTGATCCCGAAAACGTTCGAGTTTCCTTGCTTTTGCAGTCACCGCGCGGAGTATACTGGGTCAGACGTCGTGTTTCCGCAACGATTTTCCTTCGAGAAACAGTTGCGGTCGCGCGAAAAATTCACCGACAAGATGGATCGCCAGACCAAGAAAATGAAAGAAACACTTGGAAAAAAAATAGAGCGGGTCAACTGATTTAAAACGTAAAATTGTTGTTAAGATGAATCGTGAAAAGATAATTTCATGTTTCAGTATTGCACAGGTGAATGCATAAGAAATATAACGGTTTGAATAACGATGATATATCTATTAGCCACATTCAATGGCATATTAATGACAAAATAAAATAAGATCTAGGCATAGGTCTATGAAATCTAGATCTTTAGATCTATATCAATAATCAAATTAAAATGCATAAAAATTATTTTTGCGCCGTGACTACAATGCCTCTTTTCTGTGAAAGCTAGCTTTAATAATTTTATTACGCTTCACGTAAACAGTAGTTTTATCGTCGATCGTAATAAAACAGTCAATATTTCAACGATTTAAGCATAAACTTTTCTACGGAAGCGTCTTGCAATGTCTAAGAAGCTTTGCACATCCTTAACGCAAGTAGGATTTCTGAATTCTTCAATAGCTTTAACTTCGTCGAATAAAGTAGAAATTTTAAATATTCGGCAATATCTTGTAAGAATGTGCATCTTCTCCGAGTAATAATTTATCCGTGCTCATCTGTATATACGAAATACTTTTAATCTTATCGATAACATCGATAATACCAATATTAGAATTTTATGGTACCAACGTCTCTTCGTATTTATAGAAACAAGCAATAGAGTATAATAAATTAGGTTTGCGGAAATCTAGGTGGTGATCGATAAATATAAAATGACGTTTCTTTTGCCTCGTTGGTACGATATGCCGATTGGAAAGGATATAAGCTTCAAAATATGAATAGCAAGCACAGCGGGAAACGTTACGTTGCATAATTTACTGGAATAGTTTATTCATTACAATGAATCTTTCATCCTTTCTTCGTAAATGTTGCTTCACTGCGCCGCGTTATTCCCACGCTACGTCGATATCGCATCGTGCGATACGACTCGATAAAATTCTCTTAGCTTCCTCTTCCAAAAATGAAAATGAACGCTTTCTTAAAACATTAACAATTCTTTCCGTTTGCTAGAATGAGAGCAAGACCGAAATATAAAAGTCGAAAAATCATAGCGTATGTTAAAACAATAGAAATCAATTACCCTCTACATTTGATCATCGAAAAGGCAAAATTCTGCCAAGATCGTTTGTTGGTCCGTGCATCCGTCATTTTCTCAGGAGTAAATTGAAAAATCGAAATTAGATATCCGCGAGACATACGCGTGTAAATTCCGAATGTATCAGGCTGTCCGCGGTTTATTGACAGTTGCGGGACTTTCGTAGTTTCCGGATGATGAATAGTCGCGTCGGTAATTATTCGAAATGGCTGCTCTTTCTTTCCAGTCACGATTGGTAGCTTTGTCGTCGAGAACGTTTCGAAACCTCTGATTCGTCGTCAAGTTGAATGAGAGGGTAAAAATCCGAGCCACCCGTTCGTGCAATCGTCCCTTCTCGTTCCAGCGGATTGCAACGCTATTGTGGTCTAAACGATGTGCGTGCAAGCATGTACATGAAACTCGCCTAAGCGAAAACAATGCCGGGCCTCTGTCTCATTATCTATAGTGAAACACAGCATCGTTGAATCTCTAATTGAATCGATCGAGTTGTTTGTGCGTCGATCTCGTTCGACGCAGGGTTAATGGATCGGAAACAGTTCTATAAAACCACGCGAACATAATGGAGATTCGAGAAATGATCGATAAACGGAAGTATATCGCGTTCTTTGATCGATGTCTACGAATACAGGAAACTTGAGTCGCTATACAAAATGAGCTCGGACATTTAATGGAATTAAATTCTACGGTCGTAGATTTTGTAATAAAACGTAGCGATGAAAGAGTGATTTTGAATTTCTAGTATATCAGCACTCACAAGGAAACAAAGTGCAGAATTTTTGTAGATTTCCGCGTGTCTGAAAATAGCGTGAAATCGTCGAACGAAGCACATCCATCGCTACCTCATTTCGTATACCTGATTAGCTTGTTAGTTTTACGAGCTTCGTCTTGTCAAATCAAAATTCTCCAGAATAGCGATATTTAATTCTCACAGAGACTGTTTCAATGAAAAAGTAATATCGATTTTATGATGCAGAAATAAATCAATTTATACACGCTATGGCGTTGCTGTTTCATTTTTCTATAATTCTATTTCACGTTCAGTAAGCTTCTTAATACCACTTCCATGGAAGGATATCGATTTTGATTGAATAAAATGGTGTATGTGTTGTTCAGTTCCATCGGACGTGCTTATTCTTTCTCCATTCAAATGGCTTTACAATGTCTGAAAAAAAGCTAGTAATCTAATAAAATGAATAGCTACGTAACTATTAAAGTATAATTATGATAATTTTATGCATTTCAAAACCACCAATGATTAATTTCGCTCCATAGCTTTCGCTGTTTATTTCATATCAATCTAATTGAATAGCAGATTAGCATGTTTACAATTTAATTACTATCGCATTGCTTCGTATGTAAATAAATAACAATTTGAAAACTGGTCAATATACGTGTCAATCCACGGCTATTGATGTCACACAATATTATGATTCAAACGAGAAAGAACACAATGTTAAACGCATTTACACCGATTTCATCGAATCTCTTTGATATCGATAAAACATCGTTCAACCTGATTTAAGTAATCAGTTCCAATTATTTACTCTAAACCTTCGTTCAAAGATTAACGATAGGAATAGTTTCAAAGTACTAAAACTCGTACAAATCAATTTTATACCGATTTACGACAAAATAATTAGAAAACAAAAGCAGTGCAAGACACCCAATACAAGTTAACATCACACGAAACGTTCAAATACTTAGGACGGATAGTGCATCAACCGCAAACACTGCCGACTAATTAATACCTAATTGCCTCAAATTCCGATGAAACTCCATTAAACCTGCACAAAGGGACGTGACCATAGACGATAAGAAATTAGCGAGATTACAAACGACTTGTTGGCGTGTTTGTGCGGGCCTGCTCGTTGTAACCTATGCGAACGTGATGAAATTATCTCCGTACGCTGTACAATGGCACATCGAGCATTGAATGTGGCCTAACCGTAGTCCACGACCATGATATCGCCGCGCCAGTGTACCTTCTATTTGCAGGAATCACTGCCATTTTCATATGGACAGGCTACTATTAATTCTGGTTAGTCCGGTAATTATTTCACATTAATCGTATAACGAGGTTAGCCATGATCAATCATGCGTCAAGACTCGTGACCCTCGTGCGAGCTCCCTCGTCTCTCTCTCTCTCTCCCTCTCTCTCTCTTCGTTTCTCTGCCGTCGCGCTACAGGATTATGGGTAATTCGTGAGCGTAGTTATTCATACGACGCACGTGGACGTCTCTTCTCCGCATTGTTCCGCGCCTACGCGAACGTGCTTCTAGCCTGACGACCGGCCACAATAATTATAAACCGTGTTCCTCCTATAATTAAGCCGCGTCCGCTTCGATTTTATCCTCCTAGCCAACAGCACGTCTCCAGCTATCAATCCGATAAACGGAACCGGCACGGCATCCACGTGGAATTCGGACGGAAAATGTGCTTGCGTTTTCGGCTCGACGTGGCGGACATTTCAAATGTGAACATCGATCCGGCTCTCTGTCTCTCTTTCTCCCTCGCGACATTCCTGCGAATTCGCTGTTCTGTCCCCGTGCACGTTCACGATAATTGCTTAATAACGCTTGGAAGGCAACCTGTGCGTTGATGAATTCATGAGCAGGCTGCTGGACCAGCGACCTGTCGCGACGGTGTTAAGTGTTAGGTTTGTCAAGAAGGTTCGAGTGCCTGTCCGAGCGACAGTGGTGTGAGTTTTAGTAAATTAACATCTCCATTTTTTGCCGGCATCTATTAAATTTGGAATAAGTTAAAATTTCTTTCTGACAAGAAGTGACGGACAAGAGAAAGTTCACGAAAGAAGAAGCATAGAAAAGCAACATAATTTTAGAAAACAGATGTGTTATATATAATGTAAGCTATAACATGTATATTACGTACTTGGCTTCACGTTGTTCAAATAAAGTCGGTGTAATTTCGGAGTAGTAAACGTGCACACCTCTGTGTTCCGTAAACGGAACAGAGGATTTACATTTCATAAGAGAAACGAATAAATATAGCGTATATACCGCAGAATTTATGTACAGCTGCCACGAGTAAAATATTTTTAGTACAATGTTATTAAACTTCACAGTGTATCAATTTTAAACCTTCCTTTATCCACCATCGTATATCCATCCGTTCGTTTAATAGCATCCTTTTCTTCGAGACGTTATCATCGTAGAGACAGTTATCGTTCTTTCCTTATTTGAATAACCATTGAATAGACGATAAACATGTAGGGACTATGGACGGAATGACGCTTAAAAATTCGTAACCACGTCGTACGGCACGGAATGGAAATTGAAATATGAATTGTGACATTCTGTGTAAAATGACATAGCGAAATTGAGTCGCACTCGAACCTGCTAGTCATACATATTGCATTCGCAGCTGGATATTGCGTTACGGGCAAACGAACACGGCACGGACCCGTGCTTTGACGGTCGATTGTGTACAAACGCACCGTTTTCGTAACACACTTATGCTCCGTAAATCGTGTGAATTATTAATTACTGCTATACCAGGCAATGTGGCTCGTCGGAGGAAAAAGAGCAACAGCGCGAGAGCAATTTTCCGACGGTCGTTGGGTTTACATACTCCTGAGAATAGAGCGAATTGCCTGGCTCATTGGATTCTATCTCCGACCGTCGTCTATCCTTCTGAGCAATGCATGAGAATCCGGTATGTTCGTTGAATATTTTCCCGTCGATATTTTAAACCCTATCACGTAACGAGATTCCGCGAGTCATTTCTTCTTTGAGAGAGAATTCTTTCATGGTATGAAACTGGTTGAGAGATCGATCGTGTTTGGATTCCACGATGCCTGCCATTCTTCCAGGAGTGCGTATAATTTGTAATTCCGTAAGAAATGTTGAAACGTGCATTTCTTGTCGAAGAAATTGTAACAGAGAGAGTATTAAAGTAGAAATTATCCTAGTATTTCAATTTAATATTGTTAATGAAATTTTGTACGTTGCAAGTTATTAATAAATGTTGCTCGATAACAATAGATTTAGTAATAAAACGAATGAAACGTTGCAAGTAAATTTTATAAACATTTTATAAACAGGTCATTTGATTATCCTATTTAACGCGTGACCATAAAATTGTGAAAAGGTTGCCGACCTACGATTCCTGGCTTTTCAATCGTTTAATGGTATAGTTGGTAAATTGTTTTACGAGCCAAATCCTGCTTCCTGCAGCAGTACTACATTTATACAAATCTATAAAAATTAATATTTGTCGGATTTTCGTTGGATAAAACGTAGATTATTTTGAAGATTAGCTGCCAAAATCAACTGGAAAATCAATCTGCTAAATAAAATAGCGTTACTTCGAATCTTTCCAACGTTTGAACTTTTGAAGTAGTGGAATATAATTAAATTGGGAAAACAATTTGAAATACGTAAATTTCGATGCGAACTCTTCCGCGAAAGGCCCGTTCTTTAGAATATTTTAAATGCGAAATTTCGATATACGCGTTCGCCACCGAATGTGACATGGAAAAACAAGTTTATACTTTGTCACAGGCTCCTGGGACTTACCACCTTGCAACGCAATAAACTTCCGCTCCGACTCGAGCTCGTAGTACCTCGGCATGAGGGAAAACAAATTTTCTAAGTCGCTGACCTATAAATATTAATCTCGATTTAATTATTTTATATCCGTTTATGAAATCTTTTCCTCTCTGCGTGGAATTAAATTCTCACGCCGCAACAGTAGTTCAACTTGCTCCAATCAAACATTAAACGATTGGAAAGTACGCATAACAAATAATAAAACCTCGTTTAATAATGGTAACATATTAATATCTGTCATACCGTCGAAAAGCTTCAAACATTCAAGAAATTCAAAGGAATATTAATTACGGCATTTGTTATGAAGCGTTATGATTTACATAACATTATAAATTAAATTATCGACTAAAATTATATGTAATATATTTACAATTATTTCATAAAGATATGCACGGAACTGAATCTGTGCGACATTAGCACTAAACACGCGTACCATATAATACAATACAGTAATATAATAATAATGCAACAGGTTCGTACTCGATATTGTATTACGCGACAGTATAAATATTTTAAAGATTTTATTACGAAGATAAATTTACCAGATTGTTCGAGTCAAACGGTTATGACGCAAGCATATTTAATTCACGAATGGTATAGATCTAACATTTAACCCGACAGAACAACAAAGCATAGGTTGACGTTTCGTTAAAAATTTCGGCGAATGGAGTCTCACTTACAACGGAACTGTGCGCAATTTAAAGAGTCCGTTTCGACGTGACCGCAGCGTCGACTATTTTATTTTATCACCTTCGCGTCGATGGTACTGGGAGGAAAATGTGGCCGGTGGAAGGCAGAGAGTTTCGTGGGTCTGTTGGCTGAAAACTACAAAAGCGAGCGGCGGAAACTTTAATGAAGAACTCGGCCACTTCAACGAACGAAGAAACGTAGAAAGACAGAGGAAACCGCGAAATCGTGTCTACAGGTGAAATTTCCACTGGTTTTCGCCAGAGGTGAGAATTCGGTGAAGTTTTCATTTGCGAGTATCGTCGTAGCGGGAAGGAGGTACAAAAGAATGCGAGAATTCATCGCGAAACGGGTAATGAATGCGCCCTTACGTGCTGGCTAACGTTCATAATGAAGGTTCGCGCGCGATATTACGCCCGTGTTGCGCACAATAATTTGCGATTCATCCGAAATTCGATAACGATGCTGCGAGAGAGGAACACTGCCACGAGTACTACAAAGGGAATCGTTCCTTTGAAATTTATTCCCTCTTTGTTTTCCTGGAAACGATCGTGTTTGCTTTTTTGCAGATACAGAACGTTTACACAGCGGTTGCAGTATTTTCAATTCCTTTATAACGATGAAGACAAACAGTTTTTAAGAAACTATCCTTTGCAAGGGGGCTGGCTTTGTCTTAAATGTTAAAAGATTCTTTATAGTACTGTCATTGTTATTTTAATTTATCGTAGTCGATAAATATATACGTGTCGTGTACCGCGCGAGACATTGATTTTACACGAAACACGCGTACTCGAGACAAATAAAATTCATATAAGTTGATCGAAGTTTTAACATAATTCCAATTTACACGTGGCATTTTGGAAATTATGTTTACATCTCGAAGACTTCGAAATCTGACGCATTTTCAGCCTTTGTTTTGCTGTAAATAAAGTAGGCCAAGAGAAGGTAATACAATGAAAAAGGAAATGAAAAAGACGAAATAAGGAAAAAACAAAAGGGAGCCGCTCGCAACAGTCTGAAAAGGCATAAGTCGACAGAAGGAGAGGACGAGAGGCGAAGCACTTCCGTAACAATGCTGATCTCTTCTACGAAATAAAACACTCGACGCCGAAGCGCAGGAAGAAGGCAACAGAGGAGCAAAAAGGTAGAAAGAAAAGCGAAAGGCAACGCGTTGTTTGGCGGCGAGCTAATGAGCCTCCATTTGGCAGAGAGCAAATATACTCTGCGAAATGAAGATTGATTTTTTCTCGGAGTTTATGCTCGTGTTCGCCCGCAAAGACGATTGTCTTTGTGACGTTACAATCCCGTGATTGCAACTGTTCATCGCGATCTTGCGTTTCATGCAAATCACTTTTGCAAAACCTTTTAATTAAATAGGAGCAGAAAAATGAAATAAACGCAATGTAGATAAACTCGTATATACAAATTAAATGACACGAGGACGATCAAACTTCGAGGGAGCTTGACGATCGTAAATTATAAGAACGAAGATCGCCTCGCGTTAAATAAAGTTCAAGCTCAGAAACCAATTTTTCGAATTAGCAACTTGGTTGAAAGAAATTAGGGCTTGCCTTTTATTTCACGTGCTGTTACAAGTCTACGTTTTTATTAGCCAGCTGCACGCTAAACTACATACAACCCTGGAGACTTTCGAACCTGTGTACACACACGTGGCATACAGCCCAAAGTTTCGACTGATCGCGTACAAGTTACCGGACAGACGCGACGTTACTCTCGTTACATCCATTCCAAAGTAATTCCCAAGTGTTTCGTGCCAGGATATCTCTCAATCGCGTACGTTTCAGCCGAAGCGAAGCGCTACTCGAATCCAGCCGATTAACAGAACCAGTTCTCGTCGTTCCCTTTCTGTCAAGGGACCAAACACTGCTGACTGCCTAGTTCCTTCGTTTCGTTATTGCAGCTAACATTCTTGCACTCTACTAGCGAGTAATTACGATTATCTTTATTGTTTCGTCATTTTCTCCAAAATTTCTTTTCTCCTCATATTGGTTATATTTATTAAATTATAAAAGATCTGCACAATGCCAATCAATTTTGTTCATTATCAGTACAGACGATATTTAAAATCGACATCGTTTTGAATGTTTCAAACGAAACATATATGTTTCTATATAAACTTTTAATTGGTATATCTATATGCAAAATATATTCTAGAGTTTATTAGATGAGATTCGACTATAATCTTTTGCAACCACTCGATTACAACACCTTTGGTTTGTCTTGTGATAAAGCTTGTATACATGTAACGTATGTTACCTGTACAAAATGTAACTACTACGTATTATTCATAGACATTTGTAGATTTTTTTCGTAAGATCTGCGAGCTAATTTAGCTTACTGCTAGCTAAATGATGTTATGAGCGTGTTACGTCCGTTTTCTTGAAATGTGCCCAAAACAACGCAGCCCTAAGCTCGACAGCAATAGAGTAAGTTTGCTAATTTAGGACTTTGTTTGTGATCGCCGGGTGATAAATTTAATTAACCACCCGTGCAACGCTCTGCCAGGAAAAAGTTCGAAAACGAAATTACATAGACGACTCTGTTGCCAAACTTTTCCTGAAAATGTGTCCTATTAGCGAAAGATTTTAACGTTCCTTATCGTTCTTCTGCCTATTTACACGATCTAAGAAGATCGCCAAACTTCTCTCTTTGTATCCCACACCTGTGGTATCAAAGTTAACTCTAAATACCGTTATCGAGCTACAAACACGTAGGTACATGGATGAAGAGAAATCCTCACCTTCGTTATCTCCCGAGGCTGCATTAGTTGCATCGTCCAGCATTTAGCGCGCAAGCTCTTCTAATTCCACAGAGTGCACTGAGAATTTTACGATTATTGGATTGCTCGCTGACAACTAGAAGTATCCATAAGATAATTTCTATGAACGAACGAGTACCTCCGTACGGGACCTCGTTAATCCTAATTAATGAATTTCCGAGCTGGAATCGATACTTTTTAAATTACCGACGATTACCCTAGAACTTGTCGATAGCGAACATACATGACAGAATACAGAATTTATTTTAATGAAATATAGGTTTGATATATAGTTATTAAATAGGATCCCAAATTACTAGTTGCAGAGTTTTTCCTTATCCGTGAAGATTTGTGATACAGCTATGAGAAATTAGAAACGAAGATATGTGGATTAACTATTTCGAGCCTATCCTTCTAACTAAAAAATGAAACTAGTGTTGCATTCGTCGATGAAATAATTGCAGAGAAATTTTTTAAAGGAAAATTATATTATATATTGTATATTATAATATAATAATAATAATATATGATAATTTTATATTGTATTATTATATAATATATTGTATATAATTATATACATTTATATAATATGATAATTATTTAAAAATATATATATAAATATAAATAAATATATATGATAATATAATATAATTATATATTATAATGTAATATATATAATATAATATTATAATTATATTATATATAAATATATGTAAAGAAAGAGAAGATTTTTGAGATGCAAAAATACTCGATACAATATTTAGAAAGTAAAACAAATTTCTCTTTACGTTCTATTTTTTCAATTATTTTTATAAAAATATGAATTCGCGCAAACATCCGTAATTTAATGACATTGATAGAGGAAACCTGCAAAATGAAGTCGAGGGTGAGAAACAGAAAGTTTTGGGATACTAACACCACACCGCGATACATTATAAGTTTTTAACACGGCCGTTGAAAAACGACGAAGGCATATTTAATCATAACGCACTGGGATCATTAATTTAATGTAATTATCTTATGAATTTAGTCTGCGGCGTTCCTAAGTTACTCGACGCACGGAATAATTCCATCGCGACGGATTACGCGTTAAATTTCTAGGTTGTTTATTTAGGTCTGACGAAGAGCAGACGCGGTTCTACGTGCAATATTTATTAAAGGACAACGCTTCATCGTTATACGATCCATTAAAATGTTATACAATGTGTAAGTTCTCATTAATGAGAGAACGAGACCGTTCTGTTCGATGTGTTGGAGTCTAAACAACAGATGTCGGCACCAAGCTTTGTTGTAACGATAAAATGCATTTCGACAACGCTTTCTTGTTACGCGACAATAATATTAAGAAGATAAACAAGTTTGGTGAAACTTCGATATTAGTCGTCAACGTAAACTCTGTTGACTATTGTTCTTATCTAGAACGCCTGGGATGAGCTTGCAAGTACCTCCACTCATAGTTAGCGAATGTTCGTTTTTATTGCAAGATGTACCCACAAAAATTCATTAAAATATGTTTTTAATATCTTATGAATCGCATCTCTCATATAACAAAAGTATCTTTTAAAGAAGATCAAAAGAAAATAAGTTAACGTACGAATAGAATTACTAGAAATAAATGAAATTTGCAATGACGAGCAATACTTTAACGAGCAGATAGTGAATTGACTTCGAGTTAAAAAAAGAATTGTTCTGGTAAATTATAATTCGCTATTCACAAATATGTTTATGCATTTTGATATTACGTTGTCGTATACAATACTTGAAAGTGGAACAATTTTCATGACGTTGCAATGCGGATATTTTTCCCAACTTGGAGCTGTTTTCGTTGATCAGCGTTAAATTCTTCGAAAGACATTGGCCTACATTTCTGTGGAATATCGCAGACAAGCAGATCAACCGACGAGGACTGATGATAGCTCTAAAAATTTCAGTATAGCGTTAACGACTGCTAGTACTTCGTGGGCTTGCTCCCTCCGTTCATCCTGAAAATTTTAAGAGCTCGATAACGAGGTGACTTGACCTCGCTCCAATCCTCGTTCGTCTCGCAATTTTCTTTTCGCGACCCGGTCTGGCACAACGTGAATCCTACGAATATATTCAGAGCCTTTGGATTTTCTAGCCAACATATGATTGTCCTGCTCCCCTAAAGAGTCGCAAAGTGAACGAAGGATTTCGAGTAGGAAAAGAACATTTTTATTTTCGAGAATTTGAAGCAGTACGAGATACAATTTTATATACGACAGAGTATTTGCACAGACAAAACTTGTTTACATCATTATCCTCGACCTAAGTACACAGTCATTTTCTGCTCTGAATCGTAACTTCTGACGCAAGAGGGAAACCATGCTTCATAAAGACAACCCACGTAAAATAGTGAAATACACGCGTGACAAAGAATTATCTATATAAATGTAATTATAGTTAGGAAGAAATAAATGAAACGTTAAATATTTGTATAATGCAATAGGTGGTAAAAAGAGAAAACACCAGAAAGCTGGCACTGTTCAGAATAAATTATAACCAAGCTGATCGAAGAATTTGAAACACTTTGAACACTTCGAGAGAAAAGCAATATGAAATCCATTTGTAAGTGTTCGTACTATTAGCTACTAATATCGTACCATTAGCTAGAACGAGTGTGTAATGCTCGAACCACAAGAGGTATATTACACTCTGTGACAGTGCATATGGTAAAACGACACCATTTAAGAAAAGAAAACTATAATGGTGGAAAGATACCATTTATTAATGATAAAATTGAAAATACACGAATGGAAATTATCGAAATAAATTTACCGAAACTACGACTATCTGTACAGTAATATATCTGACAAGGAAAAATTCATACGAGAAATATAGACATTGGACAAGCAAAGGTTATATCTAGAGCGAGAAACAATAGTATCAGCTGTCTCTTATTGGCCATTCATCTACTATTCGACAAAACAACGAATGAATTCGTGTAACGAAGATTGCTAACGGTTATACTTTTGCAAATAATATAAATTTCTTACTGTACCTGTTTTCTATCGTGCTACTTCATTTGCTTTTCAAACGAATGGTCAAATTTTTATAAAGTATAAATTGCGATCGAATTTCGTACTGCTCAAGAAGAGACAATTCGCGTATGGGTTTGTATACGTACATATAGAAAATTTGGTTGCGTTAGTTTTGAAAAACCCTATCATTCTGTCACGAGATTTACAATTACCAGAATAATGTGCAAACTACCATACGCATATAAATTCCAACTTAAGCTTCTGCAAAGAGTAGAATTATACTAACTCCGATCGCGGAAGTGATAAGTGTTAGATCGTCCGTTACCGAGATTATGTTCTCTACGGGAATAATACTTCACGGCTCAGGATACAACAAATTTCCAGTTTAAATTTCCTCTTTATCAAAACCTTTTTGTACATCGTTTGTTCATGCTGTAACCGTTCACGCTGCGAATAAAACGGGCTACTTTTTATCAGTGTCAAGATAATGATTCATCGCTATCATTGTCATTAATTACCGAACCACAAACTCCACGATCATATGTGTTTTAATATTCATATACTCGGTTATTCACGTGCACCCGCTAATAATTCAAATTACATCGCCAAATGTACTTTTGTCCTGATATATGCGATGCTTCGATAAAACTTGATTTATTTCCGCTCCCACTGAACCTAAAATATACATATGTATGCGATATACAGAATGTTCGAAAAAGCACGATACAGCTGATAAAGAGATTCTTTGTACAAAAAAAAAAAAACTGAAAATATGTAAAATAAGAGTAATTTTGATGTGCGATTACGTGCAATTATAATGCTATAGATTTAACTTAAATTTGTTTAACGCGGTGTTTGACTGGTATTCTTGATAATTTAGTTTGTAGCTATTATTCGATAGATTTCATTGTAAAATGACATGTATCTGTAAGTGTGAACGTGGTGTGTATACGTATAATTGGCGAAAGCATTACAATCCCTTCTGCTTAGGATGACCATTTAATAATCGGGGTGTTGAACTGTCAAAGGGGAATCGACGGGACGAAATAGTCTCCAGACATATCGAACTCTCCCCCCGCCCCGAAACCATTAAGGAAGTACACCATTTTCAGGCGTGCAAAAGTAGAGAATTCTCTGCATAAGTAGTTTCAATGTTTTTCAGACGATATGAACGTAGTAGCTTTTAGCCTTACTTTCTAATTTTCTTCCTTTTTTAAGCAAAGTGCTACACAAGATAGAAAATTTATTCGCTATATTTGAGATCTGTTCTGCTAGAACATCGAATGGCTGACTGCCACTGGCGACAAAAACTGGTACGTTTGAAATAAAAAATTCTTTTTGACTTATAAACTAGAATCTGCTACTTACATACATGTAGCACGGAATTTTTACAAAATCTCAATGGCAAACAGCACTTGGCAGCATTTTAAAGAGGAAAAGAATTTTTAGCAAAAAGTCAACCTTACGCGTTTCTGAAAAATCAAATAACTAAAATATCAAGAAGATCTTACTGTAAATAAAAGAATATACCTGCTACGTGAGATAAAATTAGAATTCGAAGAAAATCCGAAAAGGATAATTTCAAGGAAAATAAATAAGAAAAGTTTTAAGATAACATTTATCATTGATGAGTTTCTCTATAGCAAGCTTAAAATTTCATGAACGTCGAAAAAATTTAATTTCTTGGAGCTGTCAGAGTGGTTAATCCCCTTAAGTAGAGGTCACCATCAATTTAGATCTAGTCTTAAATAATTGGTTCTTGGGCACGCACATTTTGCTCGCATGCGTAGCGTCAGGGACCTTGCTAACAAGATCTGGACAACCAGGGTAATCATCCTGAAAAGGGAAGGGCGCTTTACGACGTAAGCGCTAAGAGGGATGAGCTTTTTGTAAGCGACGAACATTCTGAATAGTATGTAGTGAATGTTAAACCAAGCCTCCTTGTTATAAAAAAAAAAAGAAATATTATGAGATCTGTCTTTAAACAAAACTGAGGTACATAACCAAATTAACGTTTAATTTATGAAAATATTTTATAATGTAAATCATTTCCTTTTAAAATCGCTTTTGCTTATTTTACCGATTATTATATGTTCTTAAAATTGAACAAAAATTCATAAACATCTTGCATGTCGATTTCTACGAAAATAATGGATTTCGGGGCAAAATTGATTTCAAGAGGGAGCCACGCTGCCATCCAACTAGAGATCTGGTCAGAAAATTATTTCTTTCCGACCTCTCTGCAAAGGCGAATTTAAAATAACGCTGCATAGTATGAAGGAAAACCACGAGAAAACTACGGATCGATTTTTCACAACGAAAGATAAAAATATATTGCGATCGAGGAAGCTAAAAACAACCACGATTCCTTGAGAAATTCAGATTTCCTGCGGGCTACAGAACTATCCGTTTTCCAAGTCTTTTCGGTAGAGTAATCATAATCGGAATAAGAAATTTGGAAATCGTTTTCTTCAATTATGCGAAGTAAGCTAGAATTCTTAAAAAAAAGTATTGGAGGAATAAAACGAATATCTTAAAGTACCTTTTTAGAATATATATATCATAACATATATCGCTACGAATTGCATGTCATGTATATATATTATATTATAATAATAATAACTTTAGAATGATGTAGTTTTTGTTGCTTTATTCTCCAGCTTGGTTTGATAGCTTAAATATATTATATCTATACGTATATATCTATATAGATATAGTTCTATAAATGGTTCTATAACCAGAAAAGTTTAAACTTCGCTTGTTTTGATATTTTCTCTCAAAACGTCCATTCACTGCCACAAACATGATATTTTCTATCGCCTCTCACCACCACTTTCACTAGAAATCAACGAATAAAAGTATTTTGTAACCACCTATGTAAAAACCGTTTCAGGCAATAGATCGATTAAACCGAACCACGGAACGAGCGACATCGTTTTCAACTCTCCAAATTCCACTTTCTAAACAGTCATCATACAAAGGGAAATCTACAGAGTGAGATTGAAATAACTGCTCGATATGGGTCCAGCAGATTATGAGTAATACATGCTGATAAAACATTATATGAAAAGTTATTCCTATAAAACAGTATGTTTCCTATAAAATGCTAAAGCCCTAAAACATAAATAATATCTAAATAAAGTATAATAAAATAAAACATAAAGAATAATATAAAATAATATGTAATAATAAATACTGTGATAGTTCGTAAAATCATCGATATTAAAGAAGCACATATTGATCAAAACTCACTGCATGGGCTTTAATTAGTTGTAAAATTCGAATTCTGATACTCGAACTTAATATTGGTTGAATTAGTTTGTATTAATTAGAAATGAAGGTTCCATATAAATGTTTATAGCAAGTACCAGAAATATCGAGAGAGAAAATGTTTAGTCCGAGTGGCTGAAATTAGAGTGTGAGAGAAGGGTGCATAGACATTCAAGATTTCAAGTGACCTCGGAATATCTGCAAAGTTCGCTTGTCGTGAAAAGTATTTTCAACTGGTTTTACCAGTATAGACGTCTTACCCTGGTTTTTCCGTATAGAAGCTTTAGCCTGATTGCTTTCGAAGGTGATGTTCGAACCGATTCTAGGAATGTTCGTCGTATACTCCAGACAACTAAAAATAATAATCAAATTGTTAAATGTAAGTCGGTGTTAATAAACGGACTCGCTCGTTCCTTGCAAATATACACGTGAAACAGAAGTGAAAAATGAAGTGGCATACTTTCGTAAACCTGTGTATATACTGTTCCGTGGGCAAAATTGTTACAGATGATCAAGTTTACATGCACAGTCGTGATTTACCACAAATTACATTTTATCGCGTGTTTTTGATTTCGCCATCGATAAATACCGATCTAAGTTAAGCGAAAATCGATCGTCGTATGAACTAGGTAAAGTTTTCGGATTTGGTGGTATTGTGTGTTCTAATTCGAGCCAAGTGTTAAAAGGTCGACAGGGAGGAACAGACCCTCCGAAGTGGAAGGAGGACGTCGGTACGAGGCTTGGCATAAATCAGCCATGAAAAGATCTGCTGCGGTTGCTGAAAATAATATCCTACGTGTCACTTCTTTATCGAAGGAAAAGAACCACTTCAGGAACCAATCCGGGATTTGGCCCTCTTTTATTTGTCCAGTAACGCTACTCGACCTACCATCGCTCTTTTACGTCCGAGTAAGATTATCACGATACTTCACCGCGCCACTGGACAAGCGCCATAGTAGTACAAAAAGATAACTATAAACGTATAACTATAAAGCCATTTTCTCTCAATGGTTTTGCTTCTGTCTCTGATTATAATATTTAGAATACTTTCCTTCGATTCACAAACTTTCGTATCCATTTATTACAAAGAAATAGAGTATAGTTGTATATATTTACTTTAAAAAACAAAAAAAAGGATGCTATCAGGGATATATTGCTTTCGTTGAATTTTGTTTTATCTTTGTACATTTCTATCGGAGTAGTGCATTTGAAAAGTGAAATAAAAAGTTCAATGTATTCTCCAGGATTTTAAAAGCCCTGAAGTCATCCTTAACAATGTCTTTCGCAAAAGTATTCTGAAACTTCGATAGTGAGAAGAGCAAACTTTTTCCATAAATAAAGCGCCAAATATGACGTTATCAGATTTCATGACGTGAACACAATGCACGCGTATTACCACTGGGCATAACGTTCGCCGTGTTTCAATATTCTATGGATATATCCCACTGTTTAGAAAAACGTTCATACTGATTGAAATTTAAAGATACAATCAACGTTTCCCACGTATATATCGCACGAACCAAATTTTTAGTCGACACGATCTTTCGCGATTTTTTTCATACTTCTTTTAGGAAAAACGTAAATTTTTATAACGACAATATTTTTATTTATACTTAAAATACAAGCATCGTATTCTGTATCGAGATTAATTATTTTATAGTAGCGTGAATGTAAAGGACAACGAGATGTCTGAGTGTTAAGTGGAACAGGCTCGTTTATTGTCAGACGTATGTAATGCGGACATGCGTCTATACTATTTCGTATTATTCTAGATCTGAACGAACCTAGATAAACGTTATAGCTGATTCCACAAAAGCAGGAATTATTTGATAGTGATTTCGTTCACGCGCTCTTTCATTTAATTTATGAATTGTAGCAAACTTCAAGAATCGCTGGGGTCATACTCGTATAGCTACAAAAGCAGCCAGATAAATAAAAAACTATTTTTAAAAACTATATATTTGAAAGACTGAGGTGGTATCCAGAGAGCTGAAAATTTTGAGATTAAATGTTAAAAATTCTCAAGCAAATTACTATTTAATTGTGGTATTAAAAGGAAAATGGAATGCCAGCGTTATGTTTACGTTATATTAAATAAAATTTAGTAAAAATAACAAATTTTCTGACTGACTGCAACAGGTGATTGCCAATGAATCTCCAATTTCAGTTGATAAAAAATGGCCACATGTTACAGAACGTAAGAGGCGCTCTAAATTCACTTGATTACTTTCCACTTGCTTCCGTAATTTATTTTTAATTATTATAAATATCCTTTGTTTCTTTTTAAATAATTTCACAGAGAGGGGATTGAGATATAAAAATAGCGACAAAGATTCTAGACGTTTTTATCAATAAAGCAAGTAAGCAAAAAGTATTTAGACTAATACTTTTCTGAAAATATAAATATATATGAAACCAATCGATCAATTTCTACTTCCTCTCTCCAAAAACGATTACAAATTTCATGCTGTGAATTCAATCAAATTTAATACAACTATGTATCATCAAAAAATCTGCCACACTTGATTAATTCGATGTGCAGCGTATCGAGAATGTCGCGATCATTTCGGTGTATCAGTATCAATTATTATCACTACCACTATCGTGAATACGGCGATATTATCCGCTTCGAACACTTTCAAACGTGAATTCTTTCAAATCACCTATCCAGTATCGAGCTTGCAACGATCTTCTCCGATGCGACAATCAACTCCAATCAACTCACGATTACAGTTACTCGCATTAGTATTCGAACACGGCACTATCTCTCTGATGATTGTTACTTTGTATAAGAGGGTACGATGTAAATGCCGCGTTAAAGACCGCATCGAACGTAAGGCACAAAGATGGCAATCTTGTTTTATTAAAAGTCTATCGTACAATTAAATGTTATTGTCAGGAAGAAATTGTTTACGTATTTTCAAGCTGCAATAAATGGTTCGTATTTCCGTGGATTAGGCAACACGACTTAAATAATCCTCTCTCATAGGAAGCAACAGATGGAGAGATAGTACTTGGTCCAAATATTAATATAGGTAACTGTATTTCCGTATTAACCGCGTATTATCTGAAATTAATCTAAATAGTCAGCTGCTCTTCATTAATTTGACGTGCATTATATCGAGAACGTCGTTGTCGCGTCGCGCAATAGTTACGATGTATCGGTACCAATAATGCATAAATAAACAATGTTCGTATAGCAATAGCGGCGTAGCATCGGCGCTAATCCGTCGGCTGTGAGACACATTGTATTCCGCCTATTATTCACTAGATCTAATGCATTTGCAAATACGATCAGCCGCGATCTGGATTCGTTCTCTTTGTCAACACACGCATGATAATTCGATTATTATTATTATAAAACGATAAAAGTACACCGATGGTATCGTTTTCATTAACGTGTGCACCATTGGCTGGCCTCGTCGAAAATTGATGGTGCCACGTCGACCGCACTCGGAAGATTAATTACGCGACCGGCCTTTTCGTATCGACCGACTCATCGATAAGTCATTCTCTCTGTTCACGACCCGCCGTTTTTCGTTAATCGAATTAGTCATCGTGGAAATGTCACTTTCTTGCTTGGTCTTTCGTCAAAAAAACGAGAGATCGAAGCGGTTCCGAGCGGAGTGCTACATCTTGGCTAGCATTGAACTCATTTTAGGTTACTTTAAGTTCGCTCAAACATAAAACGCTTCAGGAACCTTTTATCAAGCGATCGCGCTAGATCCGTGACAGACGAAGGTTTTATTCTATAATACTTATTTAATTTAGACCTTTTTCGTATAAGATATTTCTAGGTCCTGAAACGCTATACACGATAAATACGGTAGATCGGACTGCTATTGATAATTACCTTAATCATGCCACTCTACTTACAAGAATAGGAATACAAGTTAAATTAGGTATATTAATTTTCGTTAGAAGAACAAAGAGCTATCACTGAACATTTTGTCCTTAAGGGTGCTCACTACCCCTAAGTCCACTAAACGTATTACAAGTAATCGCCCCTTAAAATCCATTCCTTGCGAATCAGTAGTTTAAAGTCTGCAATTTCCAATGCTATAGTTAAAATTCCTCTACTACTTCTAAACAATTCAATTTGAATTTACATATATCAATCGAATGGCGATATAGAAACAATTATGGAATAATTGAAGTAAATGTACACATGAATAGTAAAATAAGTTCCACAATTATGGAAATTAACTTCTTCGGTGTCGAGAAGCTCATAATTAAAAAGTGGATTTTCATGCATAGTCTAAAAAAAGAGACAAATAACAATATTTAACAATTGTCTATCCAAGTGCCAGTTTTTTATTATATTCATAAAAGTATGAATTTGCGAAAATATCCGCGGTCTGCTCATAATATATACTTATATAAAGACAAAGCTAGAAATTAAAAAGCTGGACACACTCGATCTCCTTAATTGAATAAAATGGAAACTTACTTGCATCCAGGAAATTCCTAAATTTCCTTAAGTTTTAAATTTAATTATCACTTCAGAGACCGACCATCGAATTACCTTGCAGGCAACGGTTTTTTATATATGTAACATTTAGAGGAGAACAAGTTTGCCAAGTATTTGCAACTTCTTCGAACAAGCCAAATCGAAATAAGGGGCCGGAAACTTTAATTGTTGCTCGTGAAGCGGCGAGAGAAGAAACAGGCTCTCGACCACTCACAGACGCTCCAACTTCGCTGCAAGTAAGTACTAAATTGCTTTTAGTTCGCCCGGGGCCGATGCATCAATTGATTAGAAGTCACCACGTTTGTTGCAGCTTTCCAGAAAAATACAGTAGCCACCGGGGTCTAAAGACAGAATGTACTATACTTTGCAACGCACACACGTGAACTTTCGTATTTGTAGAGGCTGCTACATTGTCTCATCGGTATTGAAGTCACGTATGACTAAAGATTCGAGCCAAGCATGAAAAATAAGAAAGAAGAAAACAAAATGCAAATTTTGAACCGAACGCAATTGCTTTCGACGAAATGTCCAGAAATTCTATGCTCTTATCTAAAACATCGATTTGGTCATTTTGATCGTGTTGCTTTTAAAATAGCGCTAAATATCGAGCAAGTAATTTCAAAGGTTTTGCCTTCCCATTTTCGTTGTCACTAATTTTACAATATTTTCTGTTTGATTAAAACGTGCACTCGATTTACATCAACGATTGCTGCATCGAGTTATACGTTAATCGATAAAGCAAGCATACAACATCCTGTGCCACGAACAACTGTAGTTTCGTTGAATTGTTACGTTCAATATTCTGAACAACGCTGATGCTTTAATTGCTCTGAAAATTACATCAATAACAGAATTTTTGGAGGAGAGAAATATTCTATAGAAAATACTTCTAATCGACGTAGATACATTACTTTAGAAACTATTTGGGCCAATGCTAGTCATAAACAGCATTCAATCACTTACACATTTCAGTTGCTTCCTTCGTTAATTCATAGTAAATTACTCGCACGAATCAATAATTAGATTTACCATTTAAATGGACTCAGTTCGTAAACTTAATTACTTTGTTGTTTAACAATCTAACTGCCAAACTAAACCCGCGATACGTTAGAATACCTACGGAACTAAATTATCAGCTATTCATCAATAACACGCAATGTATTTATAAATACTCACTTATTTTTATGTCAATAAGAAAATTGTTATCTAAATATATGTAACAAATATTTTGCTTCAAGACTACAAAATATTAGGTTGTCCGATAAGTTTCTTTCGTTTCATAAGGTGATAATAGATTCTGTTTTATATTATTTTATTGAATTAGGTATGATCCATTTCGTTATATTTCTATTATTACGTTCGCGCATAATTCGATAAACTAATATGAAACAAAAACTATTGTACGTCTATTATTTCCTTACAAAACGAAAGAAACTTTCCGGACAACCTAATAGTATTCATCTTCCTCGAATCTTCAGAAACAGCTTAAGATAAAACGTACCTTACCCAAGTACTCGCATAATAACGTTCCTAAGAACTCGGCATCATAAGGAGTTTCTTTAACATCCACAATTTAGTGGCCACCGTCGCTTTAATAGTTTAACAATCTGACAGATAATATCCGACTATAATAACGTCACTACCGCTCACACCATGAGAGGCCATAAATGCGCCGTCAGCCTCATTAAGCTGAGCGATTAATTAAAAACAACTTTCCACGTAAAGCTCACTTTTAAAAACAACATTGTAAAAGCCACAATGGAGAATCTTTTACAAGAACTTAGTAAATCATTGCCGTCAAAGAAGAAAAAAAGACTGTTCTTTTCTTCGCTGAAACCGGAATTACAAATTAATTTGATTGAAATTCAATGGAGAACTGAACAAAATTTATCTTCGAATAAATCATATCTCGTTGAATTCCATTGAAAATTTAAATCCATCATCCGGAGAGTAATAACTTTACATATTTAAGCTAAAGAAACGTTATTTTTCTATTACGTTACGATCACTTTCGAGCGAAACCAGAAAATTATCGAACGCAGTGTAAAAAAATGTTAATCCTTGGATTCTTCCTCTTTCTAAAAAGAAATCAGGTCGCGCGTTTCAAGTTCTACGATTATACCTATTGGTCGCCTGATTATGTTCACAGATATCCGTTCACAGTGCGCGCGTTACAATTGCGAGGATTCGCGCATAAACGACCGGATATTACCGGGTCATTGTTATTTGAAAATTCATACGGTCAAGAGTCAGACCGATTTCGCTACGTTGCACTGTCCCGATAAATTGCATCGCGAACTACGCGAATGTTTATGACCGGATCCACTTATAACAGTAATTCCGTACATGCGTTCGATTCACGCGATCCCCACATCCCATGTGCCATGTACATATCGTAAATGCAGGCTGAGTCACGCAATTTGACAATACAGTGCTAAAAGAAGAAGGTTAAATTGTATCAACAACTGCAATTCACTTGTACTGACAACTACCGACAAATGTCCTGAGATAAGGATGACGAAGAAAAAATTGAATAGCATAGAAAGACTCCTGTCGTTTACGTCCGCCAGTGACACAAACGCTTATTTCTTTTCCAAGAAATTTTAATTCTAATCCAAGATAAGGTACGACTTTCATGGAGGCGGAAAACGTGTAAAATGCAGGTTTCTTTCTGTGTTGTGAGAATGAAATGTTTAAGCTGCGAATTTTTTAATTAATATGAAACATATTTAACAGTCAGTGTGCTTTTACGATACGCATGTATCAACTGTATGATTATAGGACAGTGATACAGAAGTACATGGTATCTATCGAATAATTTACTAAACATCGTTTTCATGTATAACCAATAACTCCTAACAATTTCTTAACACCTTGAGGAAGAGGTTATTCTGTAAACGAAATATAAAAAATGTCTTAATTTTCACAGAAAATAATAAGCAATAACTTTGTATTATATTACGACATAATTACAGCGCGTGAGCAAACATAAGCAACAATCTGCCCTTAGCTATTCGCTACTTTCGGGATTCTTTGTTTATCGAAAAAGCTTTCTCCGCGCGTATCTTCGTTGAAAAGCACGGCATCTCCGTAAAATGAGCTTCGGTAAGCAACGCATTCCTCAGCCTAGCCGTCGATGCATTATTGTGTGCGGTATTGACGTATGTGCATCGGTTGCGTTGCGATGTGTGGTTTCTGGAAAATTGACTTCCGCGCGAAACGTATTTGCACACGCAAACATGCGCCTTCGTACGACCTACATACATACATATAGGTATACGTGGCTGGTAATGTCCAAGAAGTCAGGTCACAGTTGCACTCGAGGCGACGCGTGCCGCTCGGCCGCTGCAAACGGTTCGAGGAGCCTCGATTGTTCCGAGCCCATTCCGTTATCCTTTGTCGACTAGTCGCGACTGCCGCTTTTCAACCAAAGAAAACCTTCTGAACGTGAATTTCCTGCACGAACGAGCTGGGAAATCAAGAACGACCTCTAAGAGTGGCGACGATTAAACGCGTCTGAACATGGAAATCTCTGAATCTGGTTAGAATAAACAGGGTAGAAATGAGATAATGTATAATGAGAGGAAATAATTTGGATGAAATTTTTCGGGTGGAAATTTCGACAATATCGAAGAAATATTTATTTGTCGATAGCGAAATGGATATAAACGTACGTGTACTAGGAGAGTGAAATTAATGTTCGGATTTAGAGAGTGAAATATCATCGGGCCGAATAATTTGAAAATTAGTTCAGATGAGCCATGTATCGGTCGAGTAATCAATTTTACTGAAAAGATATTAATTTAAACCACTAATAGCAGTTAGACATATATTATCTGAGTCTCCTGACAGCGTAGCGGTAGAGAAGGAGCAAAATTTATCATAGAGGATTCGAGCTGGAATAGGTAGACACAATGCAACTCCGTGGAGACAGTTTCATAGGAATAGCTCCATCGCGGCGAAATATAGGGGTAGTAAGTAGCTACGAACGTGTGTGGAATCCGGAAAAATGAAAATGTGATCTAACTACCTGATATATATGTGCTATTTGTAAAACAGTACTGGTTATAGTTTTGTTACATCCGGAGAAGGTAGGTGACGATAGAAATTCAGCGACTTTAACGAAGTTGTTTTCTCGTGCGAGGCATTTGGAGGTCTAAAAACAGGCTTCGGTATATTTTGCAAAACTAACTTCCTCTCGATATCGTTTTAATCGAAGGAAAATTTAATTTCTAACGAAAATTTTCAACGAAGAAACCATTAATTTAGATTCATACGAAGACTACATTATTACATGATATTTATATAATAGATGATAATTATAAATATGGAATCTACGAGGAAGTGAGAGCCGATAATATTGATAAATATTATCTTTGTTCGTCTTTGTTGATTGATCGTTAAATAAATCCTATCGAGCTATTTCGAATTTACACAAGTCGAGAAGTACAGTTTTAATAGTAAATACGGTCATTTCTTTCGCATTACGACGTAGTCTTGTAGATGTAGAAAGTTTAGAAAAAGAAAGTAACGATATTTACCGATTCTTTTTCCCTCAATACTGTTATTCTTTCTAATCTTAATATTCCAAATAATATTTAATTTTACAATACATAATAGAAGAAGAGATTCGGAATAACAGCATTGCTTAAAAATTCAAAGAAAAAAGAGCAATAAAGTCATAGTATGGAAAACATTGATACCATCTGTAAATATTTTCGATGTAAACTCAATATGTGATCGGGTAGCCTGAAACGTGATAAAATATTAAACAAAAATTGAACTGATACCGTAAAGTCTCCTTTTTACGACTGAAGCAAAACAGCCACTAGAATTCCAATCCACCGTTCAGGAGGCGAGAGATCGATACCGGTGGCTGCGTAAACGATCGTTAACGAGGGCTCGGAAATCATAGAATGGCTTACCTTCGAATCGAAGAGTTGTCATCTAACTTGTCCATGGATCCGTGGCACAATAGATTTCGGTTTAGCTCGGACTTACGTGCGGTATAATTGGCCGTTTGTTTGCCTGGTTGTGCACAGTCGAGCATGCTTACCTATTCACTAGGCTAAATTAGATGTGTTTCTACCGTTCTACGCGACATTCTCCACCGAATTCGTGCTGAATCAGCCGGGATTGGGATGGCTAACAGAAAATCCTTGTCGCTTCGAGAACGTCTGCACTCACTGATTTTCCGCTACACTCTCGCATAGATAGATAACTATTTACTTTGACAAAGAAATCTCGTATTATGATATATTATTTTATATACCAATTAATTAGATGCGAGTATATTAAATTTCGTATTATTTTTCAACGATAATTTCATATTTGCGCGCTGTTGTATATATTACAGCATTTATATACTAATTAATTAGATCCAAGTATCTATATTAAATTTCCTATTTAATGGTACATTTATATGACTGCGGAGATTTGATTCTATTATTTCAATGAAACGTAGAACCTGATAAAAAGAAGAATTCTTCATAGGAAAATAATGGTATGTGCAAATACTTTTTTCAGCCATTGTATGCGTAATTAAAAGAATTTCCAAGATTAAAATGTTGATGTTTGCAAGAGAAATGGGGAAGTAAATGTGGCTCAACCATGCATTTACAGCAGGAGGTAAATAGCTTGTATGTACTTACTAGCTATGAATTAGTAGCACGGCTTTCATTAAATGATGAGAAAACGTAGAGAACAATGGAATCATTACAAATGTAACATGTTTGTTAAATGCACGACTATTAGTAATCTTGAACGGTAATTTAAATTTTTAGAAGATACCAAACATTTACTCGCCTTCTTCTAGGTATGTAGATACTCTGGATCATAAATTTTATTGTGTGAATAGAAAACATTTATTTGGTAAATAAATAATAATTACACGATCAGATATAACCAATATTAACCATCAACGATACATAAATTAGTTGATAGTTTTAACTGCAATAAACAGCTAATAATAACTGGAATCAATTTCGTTTGATTACTAACCACAGATTTTAATCAACACTCTATAAACGATATGGCTAGTAATTACAAGTGCAATATTAAACAAAACCGTTAATTACGACTAATGTTCTCTACGAGTTCGTACATATATGTCTGATAAACGTCTCGGTGTAATATGGATTCGATGATTCATCTGCATATTCAGAAATGACAAAAAACATAAACCATTTTCAATATACATGCTATAGTGATTGGCGAAAGTTAGTTGGATACTTTGTAAGGATAATGGCTTTAGAGTCTTTAGTGGCTATAAAAATAATTACAACTACTATGCCTACTACATTCTAGTCTACATTCGCTACTATGCCTACAAACATTCGTTTGATTTGTAACTTAATTTTGTGTGAAATTATATTATAACGATCTGTCTCTTCTGTTACTTCTGGGAATCGAATAGGGAATAATAGTTGGTCAAATCTCGCGCGTGACAGTTACTTGCCTGATTAATATTCTTGTGACTATATATATCTTTGCTGTGTCTGTTGTATCCCTTTGTTGTACGTATCGCTAACTAGGAGGCTAGTAAGGTGATCAACAGAGGGACTAGACCCATGGGGAAACGGCCCTGGTGCACACCATGTCAAGAGTTTATGACACATCGATCGCTATTGAGAAGCTAAATCCAGCTGTTTATATGACACGGCAGAAATGTAAATTTTCTACGGCCATGCATAACACGTGACTCTGACATTTGTTCATGACGTAGAACATTAAGTAACATTTCTCTTGAAAACGGCATTGTTTACTGTTCCTATCATAAACGCTACCAACTACGGTTAACTGTGTTAACTTAGAATTAACAATTTATAATTATAATTCATTATAATCAAACCAAACACTTACATACTGAAATGCAAAACGTGTAAACGTTGAGAAATATACAATGCATTATTTTTTACATATAAAACATGAATTCTAAGGTAGAGATTTTACCTAGAAAATAATTTTACGAAATCGTTCGCGATCTCTTATGCTGCAGAAAATATTGCACGTTCGCTTCACGCACATTTGGCCATTTACGTTCGTGCAAAAGAATCTGACGATGAAAAAAATTTTCTTGGCTTTCTCAGTAGCTTATTTATTCGAGCAGACATGGTCGCAAAACGACCATTCGAAAGTTTGACTTCGCGGGCTTTTGTCTCGCGAAACAACTTGGCGAAAAGAGTCGTGTCGTTTACGGTTGCACGCATCGTAAACGTAACGCGAGAATTAATTAACCCAGATACAGCTGGTCAGACAGCGCGACTGCTCTGCAAGAGGAGAACCGAGCATTTCGTTCGCCAGGAAAATTCGTGCGCCTCTGATTTTCAGCGAAGCGTCCCTGCTACGTGTCATTATATTGTAAATTACATCTCATTAGGAGTGACATTAACCGCAGCAACTAGCCGATGTTAATTACATGATCTCCCAGTTCATTTTATCCAGTAAATTGTATATTACAACTTCGTTTCACGGATTCGCCGCAACCACACGTCGTGTCACGCGTATCGCTAACTTATAATTTACGAAATAATTCGCATTTTGCTTTACCCAAACATATAATAATAATTAGAGCGTACTTGCGCGGTCTACCCATTATCGGCGATTCAAACGACCGGTTAAATATGTGTCCGATAAAAAGCGGTCGAATAAATTTTCGACGCTATATTCCGGAGTATCGGTGTATCCGCGCGTTAATTATACCGCCTACGCTATTTTGACCAGATCCCCTAGTTCCAGAAAAAAATTAACGTGCGAGATAGAAAATTAAAACAGCGAAAGTTATGGGGTATTGCGAATGATTAATTGTTTACAATAAATCGAATAGTTTTTATGTATGCATATATTATTCAATATCGATAATTTGTTACTGGTATCCGACATTATCCTCTTCGTCCGTTGCATATTATCTCTCGTTTCCGAGTACAGTGACTCAAGCTTTCAGTGGTGACAGTTTTCCCATTTTTGCATCTGTATTTTATATGAAATGCAAATAAGGAAACAAAGTTTATAAAATAAGAAGTAGAGAAGAAGACATTACAATTTTACAAAATGGATTTATACTTAATAGGAGCAACGAATAAATATAACAGCTATATGTATATCACGAAACAGATGACTATTACCAATATGGTATGCGATTTTTAGCAGAAAAGTTACTAAAATTCACAGCGTATCAATTGCAAACTTTCCTTTATCCGCAACTGTATCTGCAACCTGTCTGTACTAAAATTACTATCAACGAGTGCAGGACCATACTTTGCTGCTAATTCAAGTTTGACTAAAATGTGTTGCACAATCTTGTTCGATGTTTTCATAAAATTGACGCATTGCAAGAACAATAGCTCGTAGCGTTAGTCCGTTATGCTAAGAATCGCTGTAAAAGGAGTTTCCATAAGCGACGTGGGATAGTCGAGGCATCCGTGTGTTGTAAATGAAATCCAGGGTCAATTAAGTCGAGGAATCGTCGCATCTCGTAACCCAGTCAAACCGGTACCGAGTAGAACGAAAGAAACGGACACCTATCCTGCACTCTTGAACGTAGATTGCGCTCCCGTGTATACAGGACGCGGTTCTAAAAGGGAAACCCTGCGTATTTCGCTGAATTTCTCTTCGGCAAGTTTTTAGACCGCAGAGCGGTGAGCCGCTGCTCGGCTATACAGACCAAAAGAGAATACAGGCCGGGGTTGGCGAGAGGAAACGCCTTAGCCTTCTCGTTCCGAGTATTCTATGGGAAACATTGGGCTCTCTACGAGCACCGTGCACAGACACCAACGATCCACAGTTACTGGACCGTACTGAAATCGAACTTGTTTGAACTTACAAAACGACCAATTTTCTCTGTTTCTCGCACAAGTTTCGTGCCAAAAATTCAAATTAATTCAATTCACGCTGGATCAAGGTACAAACGATTGCGATCGTACTAACATAAATTATTTGGTTTGCAAGGAAACACGCGCATAAATGAACTTTTAAATAAGCTGTAATGTAGAATTCTCGATTTCTGATGTAATTTATCGGATGTAACCAGTCAATGTTTTGTATGAACCGTTTCACATCAGCGATATTTATTAAATCGGAGAAACAAACAATTTTGTTACAGGCAAACAATTATAAAAATATAAACGGACAAAATGAACGAATCATATTTGTTACAACGGCATCATCCAAATTGTTTTGCCGGCTGAAATTTTACTGTGTATACAAGTATCAATCAACGCACTAGTTACGAGAAAAAAAATTGATACAAGCACGGAAAAAATACAGCATTCCAATTTGCAAAGTAATAAAAGTTGACAATACTGGTACGCGATACAATAGTATTATCTGAAGGGAAGCAATTCAAATTCCTCGATGCAGTGCTATTCAAACATGGCACGTGTTGAAGAAAAACATTATTTTCTTTGAAAGTGGAACACGGTCGTCGTTGTAGTTCGATCGTCTATAAAACTATCTCCCTCAAAGCATTGTATCGTTGAAGGAGCATTCGCCGATAATCCCGACAAGCAAAATATACGTCGTTCGTCGTGCTCGAGTGAAAGGTTTTTATTCCACTGTCAGAAATTACAGGTATCTTCTTGGGTGAACCGAGTCAGCCGACCTAAAGAGAGGCTGAATCGATATAAGAACCAGAGAAAAATTTAATTGGATTGAAAACTTGGAGCGTTCCGCCCTTTTCGGAGTGTACGATCATTCTGTTCAATCGTTCTGTTCGACCACGAAGAACTTTGATATAACGTTATCTTTCGACTATGTATAGAGACGAGGAAGAACATTGGATTCGATATCGCCGAATGAAAAATTTTCCCCTTTTATTGGCGGCATCGGTCAGTTGATTTTGTTCCGACGTTCGTTCGACGTTCTTCTTTTCAGGAAATCATACGAGAAAATTCTTTGTTCACATAGCCTGACACAGGTAATATACGGCATGAGTAGTTATTTTTTTAATATTATATACGAAAATATTAGGCATTCTTCTTCGATATTTATTTCACCTTCGATAATATCAATATCATAACTGTATTGTGCTTGAATGATGAATTTATCGAAGTCAAAAACCATTATCTAAACCAAACAATATCACAGTATAAAAAGACCGATGTATATTGTTTACAAATTACTTTAAGAGAAGAGCAAACACGTTAAAGATCGGTAAATATTTATTAATTTTTATCGTGCGAATATTCACTTCTTACCAAACACTTTTCGCCGAACAAACTTTCGATTTCCACTTCATTCTCTTTTTATCGACGCAATCGTATTTATCAAACGCTTTTTGTTAAACAAATTTCTCATTTTCCTTTCGCTCTTTTTCTTTCCAAGCGATTCGCATGGCGCCGAGTCTGCGTTTTTATTACTGCTATTATATTTACGTACATCATCGAATACCAAATAAATAATATATTACAGTAAATAAATGTAAACAGGTTCCAAACAAATTGGACGATTTGACGTTGCCTCTCTGTTCACAAAATACCAACGGAAGTAGGTTAAAATCGCACGGTCTGTTTGGCGAACAACTCATCAATGAAGTGGTCAGTGAAATTTCACTAAAGATTAGCTTTCCCGCAGCGGTCGATTTGCGGCAGACTTATTTACTTGTTTACGCGCGGATTCAGTGGTGCGAATTCAATTTAGGTGGCGGAAACGTTGAAATAAAGAGGCACGACAGAATCTGGCAACGAAATCTGCACCACGACGCAACAAGCGTTGTTATCAAACCCTCTTTGAATCAGCTATGAACCTCACTACGGCACGCTTGTTCTGCAAACTTGTTGTCAAAATGAATTCTCCGCTCGTAAATTCAAATTATATTCCTTTGAGAGGATTAGAATTAACGAATGTATACGGTGTCTTAAAAAGGAACGTACGACTAATAGATTATAACAGAAATCAAGATGTTTATTAGACGCGATACTTTACTTTACTTCGCCTGCCTAGAAAAATAAAATTCTTTGATAATAAAGCAGAAAGTCTGCGGAATAACGTTAGCCAATTTTCTGAAATGTATCTTAACTTCATTTAGCGAGTAACCTCTGAAACGTTCTTTCTGGTAAAGAGATAGAGTTCTAAGAACATGCAGAACGTTCGAAAACTAAAAGAATTCGTACGAAATAATAGATACAACATTTATATCTTAGCACTTGTTGTTGGTTGCCACAAACAGTTGGTATATTTCTCTGTCTATTCGTTCTAAAAAAAAAAGTATAAAATCAATAAGCACTTGAATAATTTAAACCATAAAAGTTGGCACGGAATGCGTATACTGCTACACCTACGTATTTACCGAGCTGTTAACAATAGTTGGTAAACGGCCGATTACGTTGCGATCAACAACACCATTCGACTGAAACTACCGGCTCACGCGATCGTATCACGAGACTATTAATCAAAAGAATCGCTTACTTCGCGTTATATTCATGAATTTACATTCTTTTTCAAGTCGTATCTAAGAATGCCTATCTAACACTATTTACGAGCCAATTATTCATTTAAAACACTAGATCTTGCAACGTATTGTAACCAGAATTCTCCGTAGTAGTGGCAGTTAATTTTCGGAAAGCCCGAATCGTCAGAAACAGGAATAAACCGTTTTAGAAGCACCATGTTGGTTTTGTTGAGAATAAACCTCGATTGATCGACTCGTGTACAATAAAATACAATAAACAACGAAAGTTAAAATGACCAGTCTCGGTGGCGAATCGCGACTGAATCGATTTCGTTATAGGGACCGAAGCTGTGTAGATAGGTACGTGTACGTACGTCGAACGGTGATACTTCATATCGAGCTCCCTCAGAATATTGAAAACTATTTCCTGTGCCTTCGTACCGCGGAGAATTTTACTTTTCCGTGGCTCGCAGACTGAAAATTCGTCGATATGAAATTTATAAGAAATAAAGCAGCAGCGATTGTAGGTAAAGCGTTCGAGTGACATATACACATATATAATAGTGACATATATATATGTTAAATGCGTTTATACAGCGTGCAAAAATGTGATTCACATAACATTGATTTGTCTACATCTTTTACCATTCATTTATATTCCTACATACTTCATACCTACTTGATCAATCTTCAATTTAGATCTAGACATCTAGCGCATAATGTAATTGCAAAGTCGCGTATTCCCTCGCAGTATCATTTATGCTGAAAGAAAGTATGAAGCAAATTATCAAAATTCAATCCTTTCTTTCGTGCACTCGATTCGAAATAATCACGCGATGAAGAGAAGATATAACGAGATGTGAATGATGAACGATAAAGCTTTTAACGCTGGCATAGTTCCTCTTTCTGTCGAAAATACTCGAAAATAGGGAACGGATTGCCTTTCGGCCTACCTTATCCCTATGGATTACTCGATGCTCATATTCGTTGAAAGCACTTCGATGTTAATAAACGCTCGCGCCATATCGATGCCACTAGTCGAGGCCAGCAGTTCGATACCAGTGCGATATAGCTAGGTGGTACGCGCGGGAAAACTTATTTACCTGCGTCGATCGGACGAGAGTTTTCCATTGAGCTATTACGACCCTTTCCACCGAGCCCAGTCCGCTAGTTTGTCGTCATAATTAATTGCAAAACTTTATTACGAACCCGTACACGATATTATATATGTAATATTTTCTAATCACGTGGACGAAATTTTCATCGAAATAATTCTATGTATTCGATAATGGTAATGTTCGGGAAATAGATAATACTGCAAAATATAAGAGCTTGCAATTTTTTGAATAGTAATTGATATCAGAGAAATTTTTCATCATCGTCAGAACCCTTTTGATTATAGAAGATTCGTTCGGACTAAAATTTTTTAAGTATCTCCTCGAAAAAAATTTCCTAAATGCCTTCCGACGTATACATTTACAAACAATACAGAAATATTATAGAAAGTATACGGTTTAAAGAAACTATACGATATGATATAGATGAGTATAATTTACAAAATTAATCAAAATTGATCATATTTCGCTATTGAACTTAAATTGTCTGGGATTTGCAAGTATCCTAATAATTCTGAAAATTTCACAAAATTATCTAATAAATTTCAACTTTCCAAAGTATTATATTTTTCAACAGCTTTCGCATCTACCATGTATAATAAATATTTTTCTTTCCATTATAAAACTGTTAACTGGAAGGGATGCCTCTCTATACGATGGAACAAAGGTATAACTCACCATGCATTGTTCGAAGAATTACGAGATATTCGTACGTACAAGAGCGAGCAAAAAGTTACAAGTCCATGCAAAAAGGAGGTCAACTTTTTGCTGTGGAAAATGCTAGCTCTAGAAAACACTTTAACTCCTATAGTCGCTCCTCCCGCTCGTTATTTATCGTCCTCGATCGACATCTCTCGCCGATGAGTAACTCCTCCGGTTGTTTCTCACTGACTTGTTCGCGCACAAGCAAGGGATTCCCACAATTGAAAATAAATTTTCCTGCGAGCGTGGAATTCGGGGTCAAGATCCTTCGGCGAAATAGAAAAAGGGCGATGTAAACGCAGTCACGGCAATAGCGGAGACAAGGGCATTCGTAATAAAAGCAAACGTCAGGACGTATTTCGCCGGTATGCGACCTACCATACGGTGTTCCATTATGATTATTGGAAGGGAACGGCACGAAGAAAAGCACGTCCGACGAACAACAAAGCAGCTTTATTTTAGTACGCTGAACCATGTACGCCACGCGACTGATGATAATACGAACAGCGTTGTTGACGATACCAGAATAATTAACTAAAGTCTCGGGTTGAAACGAACCCATATCGCAGGAACAAGCATAGCGAACGAAGTGGATGTTCGTAACGTTCATGGCCTCTTTCGTATTGTTTCTATCTGGAGCGTTAATTTACATCAGTTTCGTCCCTCTTAAAGATTTGCTCGCAGAACGTATACGGCAAATAAATGAACACCCGTTAAATATTATTTCTTTCCACTATCTTTGATGGTCCAGGACCGTGCCTCTCGTAGCTGCAACTACTATTAACGATCAGTGAACGTGGGAGGCATAAACGTTGATCGTTACGCGAAATTTTTCTCGCTTTTTGTCGCCACGAAATAAATTTCCCTTTAATTGACGCAATTAAAATAATTTCGCTCGCGGGGACTCTGGCCACGTTTATTGCCTCGCCGGATAAACATTTTTTGCTTCGTCCAGTCACGGTTCTCTTCTTGCAATCGATAATAAATGGAGAAGGAGGACGATTTAATTTAGAGGGACAAAAGCTATACGACACGCCTCCGCACTGCTCCGTTTCGGAAGCACGCTAAGCTACGACCAACCCCTTAACTTTTAACGTGTAGGATTTCCGAGAGTTGTGGAACGACGTTCAAATCATCGAAGCTCGGACACGGCCCGATAGCTGGTAGATCCAGAAAGTTATTTGATTTACGGTAAAAATATCACCGTAATCAGTTTGAAAGCAACCAATAGCGTAAAACATTCTATAAATCGAAGTTAAAATAATAGAGTTTTAGTTGCAAGTTTATAATAATTTTCTTATTTGTCATGTCAGTACTGGATTTTCATTTCAGCGATGGTATTTTTGAAACTAATAGAAAATGGATATCATACTCCATCCTCGATGAAAAGCTCGTGTTATAACATCGAAGAAACATCAGAAAATTGTTCATTTCTGTAATCAGGATTAACAAATGGAAGGCAAACGAATGAGCAAACGATTCGAATTTTGTATATCGATGCAAAAAGCAATTATCAGCGTGGTCAATTGGCTGGGAACATTGTAACTCGGTCAAAGCAACGCTTCTCAATCAGGGCTAACACACCACGAAGAGGTCACCGATGTCACTTGCTTGTAAACATGTTGTTTAGCTAGCCGCATACTCGCCTACCAGTAGATTCTCATCTGGGTGTGAACGCGTTTCGTTCCCCGTGGAAAATAGACGACGCAGAAGCTCACGCAACGATATAAAAGAGCTTGCCTAGCTGGTAAACGATCAACGCCACCGATCATTGATTCTATCGCCTGTTACAACCGTATTGCTTTTCAGCGAAATACTATACGTCGTTACGTACAAAAATATTTGTACATGTAGATGGAATGGCATTTTTCAAGTTAGCTGACGTAAATTTATATTTAAAATTGACATAAATACCGTCGACAGAAGGGATATAGCGATTATTAGGCTAGATATTATTAGACTGCGGATTTTTACCCGTTTACGATAAATTTAAAGATACAAGATTCCACGGAATGCATTTGATATACAAAAATATACAAAATATCCAAAATGGAGTCACATCTTTTTAGCAGGCGAAACGAATTACATTTCTTTAGTTCTCTCCATAAAAATATAAATTATTTTTTTTTTCATTGTAAAGATATATTTTGTTTTACTCAATTTCATATATATATGAAATTATTTTATTAAACTTCATTTTTACGTAAAACACAAGGATTTCTGATGCCTCATAGGAGAGAGTCCATTCTACGTACGTTTGATACATTTTTTGTCGTCGGTCAGAAAAAACTAAATTGCTTCCTAAAAGTTCCCATGGAAAGTAACTACCTTATTCATAGGTCGAAAAAGTGACAGCAATAAAGTCGCATATTTTGTCATCGATGATATATACAATCCAGTCAAAATGGCAAGGTGCCAAGTGGGTGGTGTTAGTGGGATTCGTGGCTTGAGCTCGACGCCAAATACATTGTCCTGCAAAAACGGTTGATTTATTAGGACCGCTGGTCCAGTGTGCACGATTTTGCCGGACCTCGTACAATCGCATTCAGTCCGATAATTTGCCTGCTCCTCACGCCGCTAATATCTTCCCACTGTGAAGGGGAATCGCAGCTGGCTATTAACTTCAACGAGAATTTTCCAACTACCACCTAATTTGTCCTCCAAGTAATTAAAACATACAAGCGGAAAATACTGTAAAAGATTCTGAAAATTATTTTCCCCGAGCTTACTTAAGGCGTAAGTTATAACTTTCTAGGGTTATAACTTTCGCAGATTTGCATAATTTCTCAATTTATGCTCAATCATCTATCGGATAAATAATTAGTAAGTCTAACGCATAAAATTTCAGTAATTTTTTACTATTCGTTCGTATTTATGATTTGAAAAGAAAATGTACTGCTTTCCGATTGACATTAGTATCATATTATATTCTCATACAATTTATCAGTTTAGCATTGTTGTCATAGTTTATTTTACACACAGTTGATATTACATAAATTGCGCATCCTCTGCTTTAATCTTTAGTAATATTATTAACATACTACAAACTTTATGCTCACATCGTTAAATATATTAAAAACATTCGTTAATTTGTCACCAGGTACATTTCAAAAACACGCTAATGTACAGTACAAACTCTGAATACAATTTGCGTTAGATACGTCTATTTATCTGGTTTGTTTTATAAAACCTACTTTCGAATAATCTATTTCATTCTCGTGAACTGATCATAGAAACATTAAAGAGATAGCAAAGTCGAATGAAAATCTTGTTAATGCAACCCATAGAGAAATTCGAAGCAAAGAACGATCATTTTTGGAAGATGACCCTAACTTTTTGCTAGATCTTACCTGTCATTTGCATAATAGGTCCGAGCGAGCTTATCCATTAAGGACAAAGTTTGGTAGAAACGATCGATCGTCCGGTTCGAACTAACTCGCCAAGCTTCGGCAAACAAAATCTTTGTTATTTCTTGCGTCCACGGTCTCATCGTTTCTTGCTGATATTACCCTGCGACCATTTGCAAGTATTCAAGGCCACTTCATCTCTCGATACATAGACATATCGTAGCATGATTTATGATCGGAACAGTCCACAGAAGTGCCAGCCACAATCGATCTATCTTGAATTCGAAGGATAGCCTCTCCATATACTTGAAAATCTGGCATCTACTATGCCATTCAATACGCTCTCTATCCTCCTTTTCCTTCTATGTTGGATATTCTATGCCATGAGATATTAATTCACCAACGATGTCTTTTTTTTTTTTTTTTATTTCTAGCTAGTCATGGCATGTCGAATAAACTCGCGATCAATACTGAACTAGGTACGGTTGCCGTTAAATGATTTCCGAAGGATTTGGTTATTAGACCTGAAGTAGACCGACGTTATCTAGCATTCTCAATGGCCTAAGATGTGCTATGAACCTGGAGTTTCCGAAGGATAAAGGGATAAGGCATTTGTAACGGTTCAGTGGAAATCGAACCTTGAATGATTAGGAAACCTGGTAGAAATTCTATGATATTACTTAATCTTCATCCGCTTATCTTTAGGCAAAGACCAGTGGTGTTTTCAACAAACGATGACATCGCTAATCAAGCGATTAGTAACTATGTAATGAAAAATATGCTATTTATCTAGATGAACCAATCACTGACCACAAACAAACGTTTTACCGGGAAAGCTCTTGCTTGGATCGGTTAAAATGAAAAACTTCGAGAGACAGTTTGGCCGAAGCAGCGAGTTTTGGAAAGGAAAAAACACTACAAACATTGACCGAAGCAACGGATTCCAAAAACGAGATTCAGAACTTCAGAATCAGTTTTCATTACTGAAACTGCAAAAGCGAAGCAACGGGCTTTAAATATATACTTTGGGCTATTCATTGCAGGCAACAGGTTCGCTACCCTAACGCGAACTATGTGCGAGCCAAAGAAAAGCGAGTTTCCACGAAAACCCATTGTCTGTAAATAAACAAATTTTGTATCTCAGATACATATAATATCGAAGGATAATTCATTTTCGGCGAAGGAAAACCCAAAATTAATCTTCTTAATTACATATTTTTCAGTGTCCTTTCTTTAAATAGAAAAATTTCGTCTACTTGTACTACGTTCCCTGATACAAATGCACCGTAACGATTATACGTGCAACGCGACGATAGTCAAGATACGCTGCACGTCAGATTAATGGAGTGGAGGTGATTATTTACATAGTACAGTTATTGGAGCGAAAGTAATCACGCGTAGATTGAATTTGAAGATAATCACGAATTTGGTGTTAGATAGTCGAATCGAAGAATTCATGTTTGAAAAAACTACTTGAAAATGATAATATAGATTAGAATAAATAAGCAATGTTTTTCTCTAGTATCGTAATCTGATGTATAATATTTAAAGGACATTCCTCTTCGAACATACTATTCCATCATTTGATATTATGAATGTCAAATTGATTCCTTTAACCAAAAAAAATTGATTTTTTACCCTAAATTTCTGAAATTTTCTGAAATTTCTGAAACGTTTTGCAATTACTTGGAGGATAAGCTTCTCGATTACCATTAGCTATGCCTCTACTCGCAGCGGAATACTATTGTAACATTTTCAATGCAACGGAATATTAATTATCGTGATTCGTGCTCCTGCTCCAATAAATGAGAACGACATTACTCTATATCAATAGTTTCCGAACGAGTGAACACGCTCCTTGAGGAGAACCGGGACATTCTGGAAGGATCGCGGCGCATAAATCTTCTCCCGCTCTGGATCCATGAATTTTCTATCAACGTGGAAATTCTTCCGCTATTAGGTCCTTTATTAGAGTCTTCGGACGATGATAAAGAAAAAGCCCGGGGCCAACCCGAGAGTTTTCCATCGAAAGTCGAAAATAATACACGATGTCGCGAAGTTGCGGCAGAAACTTGCCGCGTCCAGAGGAATAAAATTTAATCGCGCCACAATGGCGAACTTTGTCGTCACAACTTTCCTTCGCACTCATCGCGATCAATAACTCGTCGCAGTGTTGTTCCGCGCTTTTCGATCAAGACTTTCTGAACACAACAGAGGAGAAAAGTGTATTGCAGCAGAGAGAAGATAAAAGGAGAAAATAGAAATAATAACACGACAAAAAAAAAAAAACACGGAGGTCGCTACATAATTTTGTTTTTATTTTAAAAGAACACGTGGATTTTTCTTCGGTACGATCGGTGCCATTAAGTTATTTCGAATGGAAATAATGTCGCGACAGAGTGGAAGCATGGATAACGAGATTCAAAGCAGTAGCACGAACAGGGCGCTGCTTCCGTCTACGTTCAAGCAAAAGTAAAGGAGCGCTTGAACCTTGGTGAACGGCGAACTACTCGCTACATTCGCGATAAATATCTCTGCCGTTCGTTACGTAAGTGCAGGGACCACGAACGCATCACGAGCCCAACTTCCACGACACAGTACTTTATCGTCATCGAAATGTCGTTTCCATTAACGGCGACCAAGTGACTCGCAAGCGCAATTTTACCTTTCGTATATTCCATCGCGCATAATTCGAGATTGCTGATCGTCTTCGCTAATATTTTCTCGTTTTTCCAAGTTGCATACGGTATCTTTTCAATTCAAAATCACCATTGGTAATTTATTGTTTCTTACAATGGAATACAGTTACAGTAGAATTCGCCTGATGAAGAATACTCTCACTTTCCAATGACTCTATAGGATCGAAATATATATTAAAATCTAATGCAATATTCTATTCAGAATATTTAAATAAAATATAGGTCGTATTAATTAAAATCCTGTAAATATAAAGTTGGAAAAATAAAAATAGTAAAAATGTTTTATAGCAGGGAATGACCGACTTGCTCAGCCACGCGCTCGGTTCCGAGGTTTTAGAGTAAATCCGTGCTATTCCTCACAGTCTTCTTACCAAAAAGCACCTCGCCTTCCGCACATTATAGTCAAATCCTTCAGGATCAATGGTCTTCGAGGCAACGCAATATCTGCTTGCTTGCTATCTCTAAACTATCTCATACATCATTCAAAACAATCAACGTGCGAGGCTCTCAAAAGCCAAACCGACCATCTCCACCTTTTGTCAACGTCTCAATTTTGTTACAAACAAAAATACGTAGAAATTCATGCAGTAGCTCGAGCAAATTATCGCCTGCAGAAAAATAAAACAAACGTAAGAATCTGTTCGTAAGAATTTGACCAATTCCCTTCTCTATCTCTCTTATTGTTGGTCATGTCATAGAACACAGAAAATCGTGTGTACTATCTCCTCAACTTGAGAGGTTGTCGTTATTCTACGATGGTTTCATAAGCATCCTTCATACGTGTTTGGTTTCGACACCGATGACATAATGCAAGGAAATTTCACACCTTCGTAACATGACCAGACAAATTTTGTTCCATCTGCATGTCGCAAGCGATATACGTAACATAGCATTCGTATCTTTCTTCAAGTGAAATTGAGATCGGATCGTACGAAAGAACATATTGAAGAGCATCTAAAATGGCCAGCAGTTTTAACTCTCTAAGAATAGATATAGCTACAGCGCCAGGGTATAAACTATCGTATTTCCGAAATTACGATATAAGTATTTAGTTACTGGAATACCGCGAGGGTAGTAACGTATTATCGAAATTAATTTTGATCTTGCGTGTATACCGTATACTCCTGGATAGGTCACGGTTAAATCACGGTATATTTGGTACAATTATTTATTGCTTAGCCGAACATGTGTATGATATTTGAATTATACTGGCGGTCCACAAGAGCATAAATGTAACGCGTGTAATGCACGAGGTTATTTCATATTAACCATGCAGTTGCGACCACGATTCTCTTCTACATTACGACCTACGACCATGAAACAGCTTTTGTCCAAACCATCGATCGTAGTTGGGAAACCGACAATAATAATTGTTAATTTAACAAATAGAGGTATGTCATCGAGTAAACAAGATTGGAGATCGCGCTCCAACTATGCGTGAATGAACGTACGTTTAATTTTACGGAGCCTTCCACAAATTGGAAAAAACGCAGTTCGGAATTCATAGTTTTCGAAATTTCGTAACAACTTTTCTTATTTTTGTAAAATCTGTCCATCTCGAAGAATAAAGGAAAGCACTCGCAATTACATTGAAACCATTTTACTGCGAAATAGAATGACGATGTGCCGCAGCACAAACGCGTCGCGACATTAAAAAAAGAGTTGTCATACGTAGAATGAATTACAAGTTTTAATAGTTTGGACGTTTACCATTTGTTTGTCGTCGCTTTTTTGCCGCATGGTACGTAACTTATTTTTGATAATAAGAAGTTATTTTTCATTCAGGATATTAGTATTGCGGACGATAAAATTTCTACGTCCATAGTCGTCGATACCTGCGAATATCATAAACGCAGCGTTTTTATGAAGTCAAGAGATGATGAAGAGATCCGTAAGGTCGAGAAATTTCACGCAGAGAAACATTCTTGCTTTTAAATATCATGAAAAGCGTCAAACCCGTTCAGATATCGTCTATTCTTTCCCTATCCCTATTAAGCCATGCGCTAAGGGCGCGTGGAAGGGTGTCTATGATACCATAAAAGCATGCTGATTGGAAATTTCCTACGCTAGATGGAAAACGAAAGCGATGGAAACCTTGATGGAAAAATCGACAAAAGATTGGTTGGAGTGAAACATCTCGGAATTATTTTGAATCGTTAAAAAGGCACGTTTCTTGGAAATCTTTTACGATTCCATTAAATTTTCATCGATATTCTCAAAAATGACGATCTAGTCGTGAAACAGGTAAGAGATAGCTAGGAGCCTTTGGTAATTCATATTTTCAATGAACGACGAAACTTGTCGTGTATTTATCCGCGAATTTCCAATCGATATCTGATATTTCACGCCTCGTGAAACAAAACGCCTCGCTCTCTCCCGGTAATTTTCCTCCCGGACTTGCTTGCAGCAACGGCAGATCCGCAAGCTCCTTTCACCGCAAAGAAACAACATAAAGCCGTACATTTTCTTGTTAAACAAACACGTGCGCTTAGACTTGATTTACCCGCGCTTTAATTTCGTTCACAACTAGATTCTTTTTAACGCTTGTTTCGGTCCATACCTACAAACAGACAATATCAAAAGGATGTTAGGAAGAAATAGGAGATACAAGTGTCCGTCTGTCGTGACTTGGTTCGAATAGTATCAAAAGTGATTATTGGATAGCCGATAATGTTAGAGCTCGTGAAACGTACCGTTTATTAAGCTTATCGAGACGGAAACGAGTAAAGGACGAGATCGAAACGTACACAAGTGTACGTGCGTTTATCGCGTTGTTAGTAAGACGATAAAAACAACCATGAGTTATGCCATCGGTACGTGCATGTCCACGAGTAATTTCGCTGACTTCTCGCAACTGTATAACTCGTTCGTATACGCGCGCAAAGTCCGCCGAATACTTGATCTATTACATACCTGAAAACCTCTCTAAATACGGATCGCCTAAAGTTACCAGTTCATTTTACGTGAAACATGAAACAGCTGAAAAAGTTACGGACACCAATCAATAGATTCGAATCCTGTACGTTCGTTCCATTCACTGGCCGTAAATATCGCAGCTGTCGAGACGGCGAAATGGTTTTTTTTTCGTTTTCTTGCACCAGATGGACGAACGATCGCGCTTTCGTCTTCATTTTCTTTTCCTTAACGCACTGTTCGTTTCTACCAGCTGGCAATTTGCAAATAGTCGTTTTCATAATAACACCTTGCACGGTCGACTATTAGCAAGTTATAATGTCTAAGCAATCATGGAATCTTCGCCGAACTTCTCTAGCGATGCCATGAATCAAGATAGCTTAAAGAGGTAATTTTATTTTTTATTTCCGCCATTTCTCGCCGCGATTTAATTAAATAGTCTTCCAGTTGAATTCAGGTTGCTTCTTTTCTTTCTTGAGTTTATCGTCCACCTTCGTCGTCACGGAAAATAATTCAATTTAAATGAAATTCTGAGTTTCGCAATAGCTTGGAGAAAACGTCGAAAACGTTATATATTTCTGTTGAAAATTTTTACGAGAAAATATCGATTCTTGAGGAATACGGATTTTAAACGCGAGAGAACATTTAGGTTTGCTTTGTAGCGAGCTATTCTTCCAAGATAAAAGTTCTGTCTACGAACCGTGTAATCAGACAGAAGAGTTTTTAATGGAAATTTTTTCTACAAGTTAGTTACCTCGTAACCACAGCCATTTCTGTATCTTGTTGGAATTACGTGTTTTCTTTCAAAAAGAATATACAACAGAGTTTCATTGTACTTGATAGCATGGTTGTGACATTGTCATCTTCAAAAATTGCACTGCAAATAAAAAGTTTCGCAACATTGTATGAGCGCAAACCACGAATAATTTATGGACAAATCATTTTTCTGTTTCATGTAGCAAAAAAAAGTCATTGTCAAGAATGCTGGTGTTATCGATATTTCCTACAACGCAGTAAACTTTATTCCAATGATTTATCATCTTCGTAATGTTTGCCCGTAATGAGCAATAAAACTTGCTAACGCGTTATAAAGGTAATCCAACATTAAAAGTAATATTTCCAAATTGCAACGTTATAAGGCTAATTTGCCGCTTGGATAGAAGGGTCGATGTATAAAGCATAAGGGTGGTTTTCGGAGTTTCCCGATACTCTCACACACACACCATTATGAACCTAATTGCGCGACCGATCTCCACATGTACGACAGTTCGAGTACACTCTCAAAGGATCGAATCCCTTGACGATAGCACCAAACAACGGAACTTCGGACACTCGCTTGTACGGAATGTATACTTGTGAAACTCAAAATATCTCGCACGTTGACGCATAATAATGCGACTCTCGTCTCGTTCTTAACTTCTTCCGAACGCGTAATGAGTTTTTCTTTTAAATTATGCTTTAAGAATTTCTCATATCATCGAACGGAAAGAAGATGTTTGCCTTTTTTTGAAATGCTAATCGCCTTTATAAAAGAAATTAATAATTCCCTTTGCCTCGCTTGTCATAAATTAACAAAGCGTTATAAAGCAACGATCGATCGATGATTTGGCTCGACCAAACACCGTCGATTCTTTCGTTTGCAATATTTCATGACTTCGCAGCGAACAGTTGCCGGCTGACTTTTAACTTCAAACGATGCACTCGTTGCGCCTCTATAACTTAGCGTGAACCAAAATTTACGTTTCAGTGGCAGCATTATTTATCGGGCGATCGAAGCCAAGCGTACTACACACAGACCGAGGTTTATGACTTCTTCTCTGCCATACGAACCGTTCGAATTGCTAAGAAAACGTATACCTCTACCATTCGTACTTGTATGTTGCAACACGTGCGGTCATCGTAAACGCACGTTGCTGCAAACGTTTCAGGCATGCATATCGAACCGATTTGCACGACACGTTGACACGCGTATTTGATTTGCATATTTTTGGATGCTAATATGCAGACGCGTTTAACCGTAAAAGAGAATGTAACGCTTTCACAGAAACGTCAAATTGACTTACCTTTGAAAAGATATTTTCTATCGATTTATTTGACTTTCTCGACCAAAATTATATAAATCGATCGTAAAAGGAAGATATATGAATGCGCGACAATGTGTACTAGTTATCTTATTTCATAATTCACGAATATTGGATATTTTTATAATTCACGAATTATAGAATTTATTATCTATTCACTTTTGCAAGTTGTATTAATAATTGAATTTATCAAGTTACGCTAATATTTACAGACGAAGGATGTCCTTATAGGCGTCAAGTAGAGAGAAAACTCCGACCAAGAAATTATTTTAAGATTCAACTATTCTCCATCTTTCGCTTCGTTTCGAACAAATGAGAACAAACTAATAAGATAAAATAGAAAAAATTTGCGAACGATCGCCATTCGTTAATTTACATTGGCGTAATATCGGGGACAAAGTTGGGCAATTTCCAGACGAATTAAATCGCCGATATCCGTATTCGCTCTAATTAAAATATTGGAACGCGCGAGAATGATTAAACTAATATCTCACGGGTTCGACTGCTAACCGGCTAACGCAATTTAAATACCAAAAACGCGCTTTGACGCTATTAGTTTACAAACCCCATTTATCTCGAACGCCGCGTGCACACGAGGGGCTGCAACGTGTGTATTGAGCACATCACGCGGTGTACCGGTGCATATGAGATATCAAAGTAAATTGACACAGCTTTACTTGACAACCAGCTAAAATTGCTAAACACTTTCTACGCGTTTAGCCATGCGCCTGTATAAACAACCGAATATATTTACATTGCAGAATAAGTTCTCCCGCAGGATCTCTCCATTCCTGAAACGACGAGTGCCTCTACAAAATGGAATGGAACAGAACTACGCGACATTGTCTGCACGATACCCCCGAAACATGTCTGTAATCATACATATTTTACGCGTACATCGAAGCAGTATTACGTTCACATCGTTAAATAATAAATAAAGTTGATTAATAGCACTCTGTGGCGTTACCGTTAAAGCGTAACTCGACTCTGTAATGTTCAACACGTTGACTGTTGCGTGAATTTTATATAGCCGCGATAGATTGAAATATACAACGCCATAACGTTTAATTTTTGCAAAATGTTATATCGTATTTGCGCGTATTTTTCTCTGACAATGTCATTTAAATCATTCGCATCGTTGACGAATTTTTAGCCCATGAAATATATCTCGTTTTAATCATCCTAAAAAACGTAGTAAAAACATCGCGGTCATCGATGATCACCGTGGCAGTCAGCGTGTTAATACGTGTAACGCTTTACCATTCAAATTTAATTTTAACCAGTAAAAATTCATTCCCACGGAAAACGCTCGTACAATGTCTCGTTAACACAACTTTATTAATTAGTCGTCGTCACAGAGAGACATCACGTTCTTCCATTCACAGTTTCGTCGATATATTTGCATTTAACGAAGAATATCGGTTCAAAGCGGCAATGAAACGCGCGCAAAAATGGCAGATGACGTGGGACGAACACGGGAAATCAATTTCCAAGGCGTGAACGGGGACAACAATTCAAGAACTTTGTGCAACGAGTGCAACGCTTGTAAATGTACTTCGACAAGCGCGTGAATGGCGATTCTCGTCACGTGTGCGGGAACTCGCGCGCGCATCAAGCCGCGCACACTCCGATATCACGTAGGGGTGGCCTGCCGGTTACCGAATAAATCATTGCCCGTGAAAAATATCCCTGGACCCTTGGGTAAACGACGGAACGACGGCCTTTTGTCGCGAAACCGCGAAACTTTCCAATTGAAAGTCGAACCAGATGCAACATCGTCCTCCCTTTTCTTCCGCTTCTTCTCCTGTTACTCGACATTCTCGCGAAATCACTTTTTATGCATGAACCGAAAGATCGAGACGAAGATTAATTTTTAAATGACAAAACGAACATCGGAAACGGTGAAAAATTGAACAACTTTTTAATTAGTTCTCCGCCGAAATGTAATTAACCCTGCTGCATTCTGCCTGTCATTTACGATCCAACTGTATTTTTCTAACGCTAGAAGATACTCCAGGTTTGAACAAAGTATCCAAAAATTCTATTTGACGGACAATTTTACGTTGAACGCTTCGAGAAGTTCAAAACCTTTTTCGTTTGCCAACATGAGAGCAAGATTGAAACATAGAAATTCGAGAACCGTAACAGAATTAATCATCGATTTGACACGTTTGAATATAAGTATATTAGCTGTGACGAGTTTTATCGCCATTGTATCGAGTGCGATTGGACATCTGTAAGAAAACTACAACTCCATAAACGAGGGAGGGTTACGAAGCCATCTGTGCTGATTATGGTTGACGAGGGAACTGAACTTTCAGCTTAATGTTTGTCCTACGCGAGAAATACCCGATCGTGTAGAAAAAAAATCGCGAGAACGCGTCTATCGAGCGTCTGTTTGAGAATATAAAACTGGATATGTTATTAAAGTCGAGAACTTTTATAAATCTTTAGCGTCACGTCAAACGCGATTCACAGTTTACTGCGCTTTGGATAATGTAGTGTTGTAATTTCACACATGTGCATATACTCAGCCGCCTTCGCTTCAAAGCTGTGCGTGCTATTGGTTGTAAGTACGCATTCTGATAACTAAATCGCCTCGTACGAGACCTTGCCTCTTGCCACGCGACGAAGTAAACATTGCGACCACTTTAAAGTGATCGTACGTGCAGACTTTTGCCGCATGCAGGCAAATTTCTATATACCACGTATTCTAATCTACTCGATGCTCTAGTCGATAGAGTCCAGTTCAAATTTTCGCTGGATCTACAATTTGCTGCATAATAACTTATTAGATCAATTTATTTCACAGAATTTATAAGAAAAATGTGCAGTGCGATAATAGTAATTACACAAAGGCAGTGGAATAAATTCAAGCGCAAAGTAAAACAGAGACTAATTAAATGAAAAAGATATATGTGTATGTATGTAATAGATAGAATTCCTTTGAAGCAGTTAAATTAAATTCCCTTGTACAAAAGCAAATAATGGAACAATAAGAACGTTCGAACATTAAGATCTGGCTGCATATTGCTAATTATATCCATTATGCGTATGCTAATTCTGTACACATATCCATATACGTGTAGAGAATACAAAAATGTCTTTTCTCAGTTTATGTAATATCTATACAGGTATATTAAATTACTCAGAGAAGCAAGAAGGTATAGAAACGAGCGACAAGCTTGGTTCATTTAAAATGGCTAATGTATACAATTGATTTCGCATCAGCGAGATACGTCGATTAATGTCAATGTAAGCGATATTTAAGCTAATTGCTGAACCAGCCAAACCAGTCCTCGGTCAATGCTCAGAGCATCGTTCTTCCATTATGCAGTTAGTATAAAGCAATTAAATTAAACAGTTGATACGATCGATCCAGATTGTTCAGGTGTCAGGTTATCGATGTGCATGACGCAAAGTGGGATAATATACATATAGAGTAAAATCGTGGGTGCCATTGTGTCTGACCTGGGCCAAACATATACTCAGGTATGTATGTAAATTGCGCACCTCGACACATGCCGTTAATGGCTGATTGTCTCCTTTTCTATTCTACACTTTCACAGAAACAACCAGCCAACGCTTTCGATAGAAAAACTCGACGCATTCGCAAAAACTTTAAACCGAACATAAACTAAATGCTAAAGTAAATCGGTAAAAAAAACTGTTCGTACGCTATTTTTTGCCTTGGGCGCACGAGATATTCGCGTACTATATAATCCCATAAATTGATCGAATTTTAATAACGAATACTTCGATATTGTGCCAGGTGATATTAAAATGTTTCTGTTTCTGTTCCTACTTTGAAAGTTATAACAATACTATATTTTCCGTTACACGCGAATGCAACATTTTTATATATATTTTTTACGCCGTTTCCGATAATACGTGTTTGAATTAGAAGCATTATTTTAATGCATTCGAAAAATACTATAAACCTTCCGTTGTACGAAACTTTGTAAAAACGTTCCAAAATGTGTTACTGTATTATTTAACGCCTCGAGTTCATATCACGAGTCTCTGGCTCGTCATCGTAATACCTACAATGTAGAAAAATAATGGTAATATCGTTGTATACAAAGTATACAATGACGAGATAATACGAATTAAATGGTACATCAAGGGGTTAAAGACTATAAATTGTAACGTTAAATAACTGCATCTTTGAATTTGGTGCCTTAAATGAATTTGCTGTGTATAATGAAATCCCATTATTTATACATAAACGTTGAAATACCTTAAATCAATTTACTCGTGGTAATGTCGAAGAACAATGTAATAACGAAAACAAGTCGTAATTTACGCTACTCTTTATCAACGATCATTTGCATGCCATTACTACGTTCAATGCTTCGTAACACGGAGAGTTCTTGAAAAAAAGTTACATACCTTTGTGACGATTTCGTATTTTAACTAACGTAAGTATAATTTACAGTTATACGTAATAAGAAATATCGTTTCTTTCAACCGAGATGTTTATTATACTATCGTTTTTCAAATTTAAACAAAAATGTAAAGACACTGTTCAAATAATGAAATTTGAAACGAAGTTATATTTTATGCCAACATAATGAACCAAAATGACGAAATTACATTTATAAATAAAATGATTCTTTTTTGAAAAGGTTAATTAAACAAACCGTAACCCTCCTCCGCAACACATACGCGTCATTTCGAAAGATGAATGTATTTGGAAGCAATTTCAAGTAAAATCACCGTTATTTCGTGATTTTATTTCCAATGATAAAAGGAAAATCCCATAAAAGAATGGCGCATCATACCGGTGAAACATTAATCTGGAAAGTCGATGTTATAGCCGACGAGTTTACTATGAAACGATGCAGACAAAACCGAAACTCGGACATTGAAGTACTATCCGTTATCAAAAAGAAAAAAACGAAACTGAAAACGAGAAGAGGTACACGCGAACCAATGGTCAAACGTTGCTTTAAGCCATTTGACTGCGATATTTTACACGGTTTACGCACGACAGTACAAAGAAATGTAAACATCGCAACCGCATACAATTCAACGAAGCATGTATATTTGGACGGTCGCAACAACTCACGAGGACTCGCACACGCAATGTGAAGTTTGTTGCAATTTTTTATTCGTACAGAAGTGTCTCGTGGAAACAACAATGACACGCGAAATGGTCCTGAAAACGAACACAAACAGTACTCTACCACCGTACTAGGTATGCAATGCTACACTTCCTGAAAGATTTATGCCCGCTCCATGTGCGATTTCAGCATTTCCAGCCAGCTGCAGGGTCCAGTGAATTGCGTCTAACCAAACTATCGATAGACGAACCCGGGTTTGAATGGAGGAATCCAGCGAATAAAAATTCAGCGCACTTACCATTACGTTAAAGATGCGACGTCCCTCATGCTTCGGCGCCCGATACAAGCATTCCTTCACAGCCGGGCGACGTCTCCGCTGAATACACGACAGCTTGCACTTTGCACCAATTCATACTAAACGCACTTTCCCGAATTGCTCCCTTCACACACCGTTCATCAGAATTCCTTCGAGTACACTGACTAGGCACTCTACGACAAATCGGCAACAAACCGGCAGTGAGACTGTAAATCTTGAACACGATCGAAACAGGGATTGAAACGCTCGCTCGAATACATTCGACCGAATAGACCTCTACGCACTCGCTCAATCGCCACGTTTCAATTGCCTTCTATGCTCGTAGAAAGTAGGAAAATTACAGCAAAGAACGAACAGAGATACACTCGCCATGGACACAAACGGACACTATTTTATTCTTTACTACATCGACTCGTTTAGGACGAACAACAGTCAAACGTAGAAAAGGATCGTCGTGACAGTTGTAACGATTCGTACGACACGTTGCCCTGTCATGTTCGCGGCATGATCGCGGGAACCATCGACAAGCGATAAGACATCCGCAAAATGATCGCACGATCGCTGGGATTTACACTTCGTATCTACGCGAAGCGACGGCAACGACACAAAACTCGCGATGAGATCGGACGTTTCCGCGAACGTGACTTGTTTTCGGACAACAAAACGTGACGGAGCCACGCGAAACGGGGTGGTTAGAGGTAACAGGGTGTAACGCACACGACTCTCCAGCGGCAGTTGACGCGACACTAGAGAAAATCCGAGTCCGCTTGCCGCCACCGGATGCCAGACGCCGGACGCCTGCGCCCTTTGCCACCGCCTCCACGAGCCACGAGATTTCGTGCAATCGACGCAACGCGCCAGTTTAGCTCACGATCATTTCGCAAACGGATGTACCGCCGACCCGTCGAATATCATTAGCTTCTTTGTTTTCCGCCGTAACATCCCCGACAATCGATAGAATTTTACGTCAAGGTTACAAAGGCATCACATCAAGATTGCAATTCAGACTTTTTCCATACGATCCAAACAAGGAATTTCGGTCTTTCGAGCTCACTTCAAATACTTTTCTCGTCGTATTATCGACGCGATATTCCTTAACGCTTGAAACTGTTTCGGATCTGCCCTCAAGACGCAGACCGCAACATCTACGAAACATCGATCACGGCCAAATACAACGTACACACGATTTCTGTCGTAAAAACCAATAACATGACAATCGAGAAGAAGCAAAATAGAAGTCAGAAACAAACTATCAATATAGTTCGTAACTATTAAACTTTGTCAACAAAAAGAAATTGCCGATATTCACTGAAAATTAGAAAATAAGTTAATTGAAAATTTTGAAATAGCGCCGCATATTTTTTCTGATACTTTATCGTAGCTTCTAAAGAGACGAACAAGCTTAGGTGACTTTGTACCTCAAAAATGAAATAAAAATTTGTAAAACGTAGCTACATCATACATCGAATTATTTCTGGTGAACATTCTCATTTACACATCTCGTATATACCATATCTACTTGAAACGAATCTGCGTTAAACGAATAAAATGGTTCGCTGTAACTACGATTGATTAAAACGGTCTTCGAATGAATTTTTTCGAAATTCTATAGCTAACGAGCTCTTCCATAGATACTGATAATATTCACAAAGTAGTATAATCGTGGGATTACGGTTAGATGCAGGCTCTTGGTAACGAGCATGGGTTAGTCAGGTCGAGTTCGGCACAGATGCAGATAATGGAATCGTAATGCTATCGGCTGATCGATGATAATTCTACATCGTTCAATGGAAAGCTTGTGGTCTGTGAAGTATAATGAGCACACGAGAAATAGTAAGCTTCTGTGATTAACAAGCTTGGCACAACGTTTCTCTCGATGCAATGGTAATTTTGCACTGATCGCTTGGAATCGTATGACCCGCAAGATAATTCTACTATAGTGACAACTATTTCTCGGAATTATTGCGATGCAGCGTTAATACTACATATATCAGTGCTTTACAATACATTTCAAATAATATCTGGCACCCTTCTTACACGGTGCATACGTACACTGCACAAAACAGCCGTAAAAAAGGTCGTGAAACAATTGATTTGTAACAAAGCATACAATACGCATGTAACAATACGCATCGTCATTCTCTATCATATCGCAACATGTTTTCTTATTACTTAAAAAAAATCAAATTTCGTCGCTCGACCGTTACGATGACATCTATTTCGTTTTTTCCTTTAATAATTGTCTAACAAGCCATACAAGTTTTCAGATCCCTTTGAACTCGTGAAGAACGTTCCAGATTAATAACATTTGCGGTAAACAAAACGCGTTAAAAACATTGCATAACTGTAACCAAAACGTGTTAAATAGACCGTGTAAAAAGAAACGGTGTAAAAGTAAATCGTGCAAGAAAGGTACTGTGCAATAAAGATACTGTATAAAAAAAGTCCCAGGTGTATTTATAGTTACGAACATATTAATTAATGGAAGAGCTATTTATATGCGTCTACGTGTATCTCTTTTTCTACGCAAATTTAATAATATTATGGAATAAAGTTTAACTAGTTATTTATGTTTGACTTTTTACAAATTTCGATATGTACTTCCAGATTTACCAGATTTAATTTCATTACAGAAATCAACATCTACGTGTATAGGGTTCCAAACTGCTGTTACTTGGTAATGCAGCTGTTTTGAACAGGAGTAAACAAACTTCTTACTCGAACTAGTATTCTTGTTGGAAATTATACTAAATTACACTATCACACAAATTGGAAATTACACTGTTACAATATCACATTCAATCAGAAATTTCCTTATATTCTGTACTGTAACGCGGTAGCGTTACAATTTCATCCATTTCAGATAAAATCATGCTGACAGAACCTCGTAATTTGTACTCGTAAAACAATACTTGTAACAATGCTGTGCTCTCCGTAAAAAGATACAATCAATTTTTACCTAGTTTTCGTGAAATGAAAACATAAATTGTGAAACTCTGAACTGACCAAACTGATAAATTATTGTTAGTATGTAAACAGTATCTATTTCTACCGTATTTTAACGTAAAAACAACGTGTGGATTTTCGGAAATTCCGACCAACAGGAAACACATGTTACATTACGTAAAGGAGGAATTTTATAATTTGAATACTTCGTTAGTGTAAAATAATTTCGTGTTTGCACTGATGCAACGAAGGCTACATAATAAGCCAGTCACGTTCATCTTTCTGTTTATTGTGTATTCACCGTCGAGGAAGAGCTTACAAACTCCAACGCAATTTGGATGGAAAAAATCGAATACGTCAAATGTAGCAGTTGGTGAAAATAGAGGAATAGTTGAAAGGAAACAATGACAACGCGTTCATGCATTATTGTATTTACAATAGAATAGTATCAAGCCTGTCATTGATAGGTAGGGCAATTTACGTTTCACGGTTATGTCATTAGCCCGACATAAAAGCGATTACGGCTGCTTCGAATTGCCGGCAGTAAAACGAACTTCTGCTTTAATCTGACATAACATTACGGGCCATTGAATAGAACTGGGTGTTCCTCATTTCGCGAACGAGGAATATCGGCTGCTCGATTATTGCACAAGGATAAGTTTGTCAACAATTGAATGCCACCGTTCCCTCTTCCACATTGAAACATTTTTCAACATTTTGAAATGCTCTTGATCCATAAAATGCTCGTAGGGTTGCACGAATTTAAATACGAGGAAACGAAGGGACAATACGAACAATTAATTACTAAAATGAAAAATAATAGGTAACATACGAAATATTCATTTTCTTTGGTTAAAATACAGTAGTTAAGAAACAATAAAATTCATGTAATATCAAAAAATATACGATAGACGCTTGGTCTATCGTATATTTAAGTTCAAGTTTTCTCGGGATAGTATAAGTTGTAAATTTAAGGTATAAACTAAGAATCGTAAGAGTGCTGGGGAAGAGAGAAAGAGAGAGAGAGTGTGTGTGTAAGGAAGAGTGCATGCCTTGGTAACGTTGAAGCTAAATGAGTAAAAGAGTGGGAGAAGGGTGCGAGGGTCGACGGTCAGCATTTTTTGATCTGTGAAGACAGACGTTGTGAGCCGAGTGTGAGAATAAGACGTACGACGATATTGTAGTCAGATTTTGCATTGGGTATTGCTTGTTAAAATAAAACTAAACTTCACTTCAAATAGAACATCCTTTCTTGTCCTTACTCTAGACTATTTAAGATACTACATTCATATTATTTCGAAGCACTTTCATACGATTACAAAAAAGGAATAATGGTGCGCAGAAATGCTCCTTGTAAACATTATAGTTCTATCGAAGAAAAGTACGTAGATATCGAGACTTTATCGACAACGATCTAAAAAGGAATTCAAATATTCTGTTAAATCGGGCAACTTCCATTTGAAGAACATTATCGTACATTTAATAGTTAGAGTATATTTAAACTAGGCATACTGTGCGTAGAAAAATGTAAATATTCATTAAAACCGACTTTATTTTATTAGTACGATGCCATATTTTTCGACGTTCGCTGATACAAAAGACGATACAGCTCGTGGCAGCCATGAGCTGTATTGAGTCTGGAAGGAGTTAAGATTACGGCGAAAAGTTACTTTAAATATTAGAGGTTCCTATCTTTCCGCCTCTTGCAGGGTTTCTACAAAGTTTATTACGACCCGTAATCCCTTTTCCCTTTTACGACAAAGTTCGCCTAACGGAGAACGATGACGTCGTTTAAGCCGGCAAAGCGTCGTATCACACAATGGTTTTGAGTAGAAAATTCGCTTTCTTAACGATTCTCCGTGTAACAAAGTTACGAGCCTACGCGCGTGGCCGCGTTAAATCCTTCGAATAAAATATTTGTACCATAACGTTGGATAACGAGAAAGCGAAATAGATCATTTCATCGGCAAATCGTAGAAACAATCTCTTTTCTGCTCTCATTTTAAAGTCACATTTTATCACAGACGATAATACAAGTACCAAACGACCAACGTGCCAAAAAAACAACCAACGACCCGTGCTTTTCTTTCTCGTCCGCTAGCATTTGTCTGGATTAGCTGCCAAATACTCTCTAATTTCTTCTATTATCTCTGTAATACGCGGCTGATAGGATTTCATAATACGGCATTGATTTTTAACGAGATCGCTGCGTCGATCACCGTACACCACGTGCTCCAGTTGATCGGTAGATCCTATAAAATATTCTTCCACCGCTTGACGCGTTAGTAGCATTATTTGCATGTTAGCGACCGCATATGCCAATGCCAGGCCTTGAATGTCCTTGCAGCTCTCAATGAATTGCGCGCGAGGTAAGCAATCCTCAACATCGAGACCCTCCGCGGCCAATTCTTTCTTCATGGTGTCACAGTAAACGTCGATAAGCGACTCGTCGCATCGACGTCTAGTAGCACGATCGGTCGACAACAGGAAACAGATCACAAAATCGATCGCTGGCGGAGAGTATCGCAGGAATTGGAAGTCTATCAGGTAACACCCGATCGTCTTACCGCTAGAGTCTTTCTTGAACATGATATTATTTGGCCATAGATCCCGGTGACACATCACGTTTCTGAATTTATTTGACGTCTTCAGCAATTCTGGTAACCTCCATACCCACTTGGTTATCCAATTCTTAATAAGAGTCGCCTCATCGTCTTTCAGCTTCTCGTTCATATCAACTATAGTGCATGCACCTTTGATGCACGAGGAGAGATACTTCTGCGCCGCCGAATCGGTCTCGATGAAAGCCACCTCCTCCAGGTACTTGCCGTAAAGGTCAAAAATCGTTTGACCGGTACTACGGCGAAGCTTCTCGTCCAGGATCAAGGATCTCGAGTGGAAGAGCGAGATCGTCTTCGCTACCAGAATGCAGTGTTCATCGTCGAACGGCAGATATTTGTCCAGGTTAACGTATCCGTTTTGCCCGGCGTCCTCCAAAACTATTATAACGTTATTCTTGCCAAAATAATAATCGGGCAACCATTTGGGTCCCTTTCCTGTGCCCATCTTCGGCACTATCTCACTATAGACAGCGATCTCCTTGTTGAACGTATTGCTGCGGACTAGAAAATCGTACTGTGGACTGGTGGTCGGTGGCGGTGTCTTCGCAAAGAATTTGAAATGCTTCGATTTGTCATCGATTTTCACCGTAACGGAGAGAGTATAGTACAAGCCCAAGAAACCATTTATCTCCCCTAAGTTATCCAAACTCCAGTGCAAAACGCGAAAGTTATTCGAGAGAAGTTTTCGCTCGACGATCTTATTGATGTCGGAGTCGGAAAGAAGAGCGACTGGTTTCTCTTTGACGGAGCAGACCTGCGACTTGGTCGAGTCGGTCAAACAGCAAGACGAATCGGCGCTAATCGTTGCCATGTCGAGGGAGCACGTTGAAACTGTCGCGACGGAGGCAATACCAACATTTATATACGATCCCTGTTCGCGATTGTCGCTTTTGTGGGATCGTAAATAAGCATCTTGAAGCATTTGAGGGAACGCCGAGAAGTGATACTTTGACAAATACGGAGTCCGCTATCAGCGACACGATTAAGAGCCAGTTAAATCACAGGTGCCACCCGAGGAAGGAGCGAAGATGCGAGTAAACGATTCGATAAAACGTCGCCGCGACGAACAATCCGATTGTAATAATTTATACATTGTGCAAATTTGTCGGACATACCTTCTAGACGAGAGGAAACGAACTAAATGATTTATGCCTTTGCACGAAGAAACATAATAAGACTGCGATAGCGCGCCTGCACGAAGAACAACTGGTACGCTGAGGTTTTAGAAGCAGGAGTTTTGTGATTCCACAAAAATGCCGCAACCAACATAGTTTCACAGTCAAAAAACGAGATATGCACTCGCGAAACGAACTTTTCTCGCGTCGATTATGTGATTTAACGCATTTCTTTTGTCACACTTTTCGTTTAATTTAGCGCGGTTCTCCGACAAATTACATCGAACTTCCTAGATAACGCTTAATCTGCACGGAACTTTACGATCATTATTTAATGCTTGAGAAAGTACTAAAATGACAGTTTGCATGACAGTAATTACGACGTAACTGAATGTTTCAGAACAAAGAAAGTTTGGCACGACATTATCGTTTGATTATTTTTTATGCAAATAAGATAGCAGATTATTTATAGAAGCTCAGATCCCTTATAATTAGTGGGATTACAATTCATTCATATCCAAACATGATATTTTCAAAATTCGTGATGCACGTGAGATCAAGAAAGTTCTATGGCTCACAATAAGTCGAAAATTATGAACCGCGTTAGAGACATCGTTTTTAAGAAAATCGAATTTGGGTACGCGTTTATTCACAAATATTATGGTATTTAAATTTTTCCTATTATCACTTATTCTTTGTATGTATAATTATTACATAACCATAGTTTGATTCATTTCATTAAACAAAATGTGTCAAAATAAAACGAACGTTTATTGGACGATGAAAGTAAAATTTTGACCGAACTGCGAGCTTTGGTTAAATCCTTTTTTGGAATTTTTACATACAAATTTATTAGAAAATTTCAAATGTTTGCATATGTCCTAAACGTCAACGTAAATTCCCAGGTTTCTGAATTTAATGGAAATCCAAAAAAAAAGTATTTATTGTATACCGTTTTACCAAGCATATTTATCGAACGTTAACAAACAAATATGTTTTTCGAAAAAGTAACTTATAGCGATCTACAATGCATATACACCCGCATTCTGAAAAGAGAAACTTTTATACGTATAAAGTCAAAATGTCGCTGGCAATAAATGGATTATCGGTTGACAGATAGTTTCAAACTGTTTGACGATATCAAAAGACAGGAACGTACGATATCTTGCGAGTTATAAATTTTATACTTTTGCCACAAGTTGTCGTTTACAATTTCCGCGTGAAGATCACAGAACGCATATAGAAGTTACTTAATAAAGCCAATGCTTAAGTGCATTTCATGAGGCATAAACCGTGAATCAATATAAAGAAGATTTGAATAAATATTAGAAGAGAATAAAATGGAAATATCGACAAACGGAATATACTGAAACATAAAAAAATAAAAACGGAGAGATAATGTATATCAAATATATAGACTTTTATAATTATATCAATATTTAAATTAAGCAATTCTGCATCATCAAAATAATTATGTTTTGTTATTTAGTGTAAGATGTAAATTCTAAACGAAAATTATTATCGATCGATTAAACATGATTTAATATGATATAAAATATAATGCTTATTAATTATTCGTTCATATTTGACGCTCTAAAAAGAAACTTGACGTGTTTTACCGCGGTTTGTAAAATTGTTAGAAATTAATTTAAACTTGCATTTTTGCTCGAATCTCTTGGGTAGATGGAAAGCATACAACGACTGATTTCTTTTGGGAATGCCGATCCTTAAGGGGTTAATGTCGGATGCGCTTCTAGTAATTCCAGCGTACGAATATGCGATTCGCAAAAAAAAAAATACAATATAGTTTTATCTTACAGCGCAATAGCAGCAAATGGAAATAATCAAAATTTATGCAATGGACAATTTAGAGGAATATTATTTATAAGCGACGATATTTTACCAGTTTTATTTTCGTTTAAGATATTCAGGGGAATTTAATTGAGCATCATATGGAAACACTCAAAGTTGTTAAAATTCAATGTTCACGTTTCAAAACAATCGTTAAATGATTAATTGAGGGACTTATATCAAGTATCGAGTGTTGAACGCGGTCCGTTTTTTTTTTCACCCGTTAATAAAATTCAATTTATCGGTGACCGATCACTTGAATTTTTAGCAAGCGAAATATAACATTTAAGCGAGGGATAAAAAACGTAAAGCGAGGAGCGCGACGAATATTCTCTTCTGTTCAAGAGCAAAAGAGAAAGGGCGGGAAACGAAGAAACGAAAAGACGAAGGGAGAAAGAGAAAGCGTCGAAGTCCATGGGGCACTATAAAACAATTCCAAAGAAACTTCTCTTCAGGACTCTAGTAGTTGGTGAAATTTATTTGCGTTCGGAATACATCTAACTTCTTAGGAGAGCAACGTATTAATGAGGTCACACTCTAGATAACCCTTTCGGCTTCGTTACTTTACGTTACCAAAGGCAATTCGATTAAGCGTATTGCGGAGCTACGAAGGGTAGTGAACTTGCTAATATTGCCCTATGTACACGCTGCCATAATTATTGCTGATTGAGTTTTCGCTTGAGACGTTCACCCATAATTCCAGGTCGCAGTCGTTTTAATCGCTTCTCGATCGTATCGAAATGAAAAGAAGATAATTATTCAGTCCCTTTAAATTAATCAGATAATTAAATCGTCGTAACTCTGCAAGCTAAGGCCCTTAAGGAGTATCATTATATAGTGAAATTATATTTTTTTCGATTTTCAAGTATCTTCTAATAATTGAAACCTCTTTGAAAAACTAACTTCGCAAATAGAAGCAGTTATTAATGGATCACACACTCTCAACAGTCTCGACCAATTCGTCGTACAAAATGAACAAATCAAATCGTAACTAACAAAAACTCGATTAAAAGTGAAATGAAATCATCAAATCAAAAACCATGGAGAATTTTGTTTGACTATCAAACATAACACAGATGCACATCGATGACAAAATCATGCAGTCGATGGACATTACCGATGAATTTAGATCGGCGAAGCGTGACTTTTTCAAGTAATAGATTCACTTCATCGCAACTTCGTTCAACTGCTATTATACAACAAATTTTCTAGCCGAGATGACTTTTTAATTGCCCGTTTGGTCACATAACAGCAACGAACGTATAGCAGCAGGCCAACAGGCAACTGCCAGTTATCGCGAGCTGCTCTCCATCTTTTTTGTTCTGCTCTTCCGTGACGAAGTACACGGGAATGGGTCGAAACAGAATTCTGATTAATTGACGTGGCTTTAATTAAACTTTTAATTAACGAGCCCAAAACAAAGAATTGAAAATAAGCGTTAGCCTGTCCCTGACCTCGGACGATTAACTAGAAACAATAGGGAAGTCTTTTCGGACTACGATGAATACCGGTGGCCACGTTTATGCGCATAAATTTGCACAAAATCTTCTTCGATTAGCGGCCAACGTTTTACCCGTCACGCGAACTTTCGCCGCCCGCTTTAAATTCGTGTCATTGACATGGATATTCTGCGAATAACAATAATGAAACAAAATGTCAGAAAAATTCAATCACCGGCGCTACGCACAACGGAAAATGCGTAAATATTATATGTATTCTTGAAAGTTGATATTTATTTTTAAATTGAAAGTAGTATTTTCATATATTTGATACAGACAGCGAATGTGATTCTTGCCCCAACGGTCTATTTTATTCGATTGAATAAAACTTCCTTTTGGAGAAAAGTTCAATTTTATATTAATTTCGCAGAAATAGAACTGCAAAATTGCCAAATGAATTTCGTTTCCACAGTTTGTGTTTTTGTTAAAATTACTTTCACGGAATAATAACGCGATAGGGAAGTACAACTACAGTACAAAAGTGTTTCGTATCAATAATTCTATTTTAGCTTTCAATTTACACATACGTACTATATGTATGAAGAATAATGTGAATTACAGTTCCTTACTTCAGGCGCTTTAAGTGTTGCGAATATCGTAGTCTACGGTAGACGAGGCATCAAAAGTGACGTCAATAAATTACCCGGGCTTTTTATTCGAGACAGTCGTACAAGGACAATACTTGACATAGAACGTGAGATTCGAAACAGGCAACAGCAGAATCTGTGGCCATCGATCGATGAATTCATCATAAATATACTGCACACATCCAATCGCCAGGGTATGTGTGTTCTAGGTTACATAAAGCTGGTCGATTCGTTTCGATACTTTCTATACCGGCCTTTGAGTTTCAGCGATCTCTCGATACCTTGCATAAAACTTGAATCCAACTTGGTATAGCGAGATACGGAGGTATATATCCGATGTCTGCACCGTGTCTACATAAGTGCACGTACCTCTTTTCATGGTGTTTCTATCCTCATATCCGGAAATAGCAATCCCAGTATCGAGCAACTTTCCAGGACATGGCAGTAAAAACAGGAATATGTATATATGAAGACATAAGGCAGAATATCTTTGAACTGTCAAAAATTGCTTATAACGTGAGAAAATCGCGAGAAATTTTAGATTTTAAAGTATCACGATGATCGGATGACATGTACTACTCACGAAAATGTTCTAATATACTAATTTCTCGCTACATGTATGTATGCGATAAATGTCCTGTAACTTCTACATATATATATTTTCAATGATTCATTGATTATAAATTTTCCTATTATAATCCCGATGGTTGAGTCTCGTTACAATGCTAACGAAATTTTAAAAAAATTTCTTACAATGCACAGAGCGCATTCGTAAAAGAATTCTGTGGTAAGTGTCCGAGTACTTTCGTGGCCACTGTATTCGTGATCCTTCGGATTTCGGCTGTGATTTTATTAATATGTACGGCTACGCTTTGTTCCAAGGTTCCGTGAAGCTGAAAAATTGTCAAGTCTGCCTGCAAAAGTGAATGTTCACGGAACAAAGCGGAAAGTATCATTTAGAGAAATATCTAAGGCAATTCCTTATAACGGACCGTGCGCTTAAAATTGAAATTACACTCTCGTAACGAACATTTTGGCTGATTCGTAATACCGGAACCGTCCATCTCCAAAGCGGAAATTACGTTCGCGAAACGAAATTGCGATCAGCATGGATCGTCTGATTCGAATTTTCTACACATGACGGAAATATTCGTCTTCCAGTGTTTCTTAGAGATTAATGTTTAAAGCATTGTTTACGCTAACTAATTAAACATAGTATCATTGAAAGATGTGGTAATTAATGAATCTTTTGTGACAAGTTTATAAAGTGGAAATTGTAATTACAATTAGGAAGTATAGAATTCTGGGTATACTCGGTGGAAGTTCGAAGCTGGTACTAGTTTAAGTTCGGTATAGAAGCAAGCTCTATATGCGTACCTACAACGGTTCCATGTTCGCCATCTCTTTCAACGATCTGTCCGACAACGTAGACTCCTATCCAAATCTGTACTCCATTCGAATACATCGTAACAGAAAAGGAAATATCAGAGGATTAACAGAAAATGCCTATACTACTAGATTACTGATCGGAAATAACTGGTAAAAGTGACCAGTAGATAAAAAATTACAATTTTATAAAGAATTATTTTTATACATACATGTACGAAAAATAGTAGAAAAATTATGAATTTACATTTTTTTTATAAATAATCGTATCGACAAAAATCTCGAAGGAAAAGAAACCATCTTACATGTATACATATATTTTGTATTATTAAATGCTTCGAAATTAAAAATTGAGCAGTTGCACTTCGTTTTTATACGAGGAAGATTTTTTAAATTATATAAAGATTGTTTAATCTGCAGTATAATAAGAAAATTTGTTCAAAACTGAATAAAGCAGAGCCATTCTAAAGATACGATGTAATTTATTAATTTAAAATGTAATTTTTTTCAGAGATAGAAATGAATGGACGTATATGTTAATCTTTGCTTCTTATTATCTCTGTACAGTTCTTTCAAGCTTCCAAAATCTCTTAAAAAATACATTTTATTAAAATACTGTTATTCAATTATAGAATAATTTTACATCTTGCATATTTTATTCGTGAAGTTTTCACCCCATTTTTTTCCCAATATCAATTCTCTCACAAATACATTTAGCAGCAGTTTTACTCTTTAAATCATAAACGTATACAGATAATTATATTATCCTTTCCTGAGAAAGAAATTAAAACAAAGAACAAAATACATACACATCAAATATACCAAATATAATATAAATTACACGTTAATGGAGATCATGTAACATTAACCACGTGTATATATTCTTATTCTTAGCACTTTGATCTTTTTAAGATTAATATCCCTATTGTTCGTACGTGCACCACTTTCCAATAACAAATTTGGCTTCATACGTCGTGCAGAATCACCCAATTTTCATCCTGTCTGTCACAGAAAAAAATTTCTGGGAAACCAGATTTTAAACATTTACGTTGCTAAAAATGATGGTAACCTCGTAGAAGAATTCTTCACGGAAAGCAAGCAATTTTAAATTTGAACGATGCAATATTGATCCCCGGTAGTAGATGAATACGTGAAACGTGTTGAATTTGTGCTTCGCTGAATATGTGAAAATTACCAGTCAAAATCCCTATAAATTATTATATGTCACTCATAAAGAATTGAAAAAGGTATGTAAGTCGATTAATGATTACTGAATTTACTTTCAAGCATGGATTTCGCCGTGAATATGATTTAATACAGAATGTCAAGAGTAATAATCGGCTGAAACATGAACATACAGATAATTCAGTCATACATGTTATTTTCTTTTAAGTACATAACTAAATGGTAAACTCCCTCGTATGCCGCTTTATTCAGTTAAATGGAAAAGCTTCATAAAACAATTTTTCATACTTAATTATAAGAAACATAAGCAAAAAGTTAAATTATATAAAGAGGTTGATTCAAGAACTCTATTACTAAATATTCTAGTGTAATCTTTTTATCAGTTTATTAAATATCATTCAAATTTAATATTTTACATGCACACGAAGCATGGTTTTAACGAATTCTACACAAATGTGATGTAATGATAGTAACACTTTTCAATCGTATTTTATATTACATGTAATATTAATAAAATCGGCCGAACTGATGTTAGAAAAAAGAGAATCAAAGAAAGCTTGCCTAACAGATTCACTCTAGCAGAACGATCCGCTTTCCTCGCCGCTAACTAGACTAAAACCACAGCGAATGTAGAACTCTTGCATTTTGCTCGATCGATTAAATTTAGTCGCAGGAAAATCGACTTGAACTCTGTTCGGTCGACCGTACCACAGATTAGTAGTCATCGGGACCTTGTGGTCTTGGTTTTCCTTTGAGATTTCCAACCAATAAAGGCTAGGCTTGGTACGATCACATCGTGGCTTGGAAAGATCGAAATCTACGCTATGAAGACGCTCATATGCCGATTTTGCGCTGTCTTCTTTGTTGTTGTTAAAATACGTGATCGAATTTCGAAGAGCGAACGGCTCCAACTGAAATCAATAGTGTCTTCAAAGAACCACGCACAGGGTGTGCGTATTAAATACGTATTAATACTTTTGTATACGAGGATTGAACAACAAGGTTTTATCTTTCAAACAAAGAAGAAATTATCCAATTTATTTATAATTGAAATGTCTTTTCGTCTGACAACAATAAGATGAATCATACATCATGAAACATACAACATATTGCGGTACTTATACTTGTAAGACATAAAAACTTCCACGATTTTGTCAAATATCTTCTTACTTAAAGAATCAAGCACAAATAACCTATGATATTTATATAATTCCTTCAATATTTTTTAATTAAATTTATCCCTGGAATATTTATACGTACATTTAAAAATCACCCTATGAACAAGCAGACGACAGTTTGATACTTAATCCAAGATAAGCCGGTGCATCATTATCCGAGGCAGCAGTATCGAATGGTTGGAAAGAAAATTTCATCCCGAGTGATAGATTTCCGAATACGGCGGGAAATGGTTTTTCCGTATCTCACGGGCTTGTCTCAGTTTCAGCGTGAACGAACTACCCCCCCGGAATAGAACGTTCAGCGAGCACTGCCGCTCTCGACGTTAATTATTAAACTCTCCGAATTCGTTTGGAAAGTTCTCTTACCACGGGATATTGCCTAGATGCTTTTAGAATGTACTCCTCCCTCGCTCGCATCTGAACCCAGGGTATAACGTATTCCGTTCGATACATTTTCTTATCTCCTTTATCTTTAACATGAGGAACGATTTACAATCACGAGAATTAACTAAGAATTTCCGGGTGTCACCAGACAGAAGCCGTGTTTTCCACGAATGTCGTGGAACAAACTGAAGATGTCGCGTCTCACGAAACAAAGGACGTCGAGAAAGAAAATGAAACTCGTCTTCTCAGAATGTAATAACTACAAGGTAGTTAGTGTAAGGATGATTTTGAAAGGATCGACAGTATTGTTAGAAGACACATAATAATTTCATGGCTGAAGAAGAGCAAACGAACTAACAAAATTAAGATGTAATAAAAATTATTGTTGTTTAAAACTTTATAATCTTATAAAACGTTTTAAGTGATACTTATATTCTATTTAAATTGAAGAGGCTTATTAAAATGAGTGTCATATCAATAACGAGAGTTGGGAAAAAGGGAATAAATAGCCAGGAAAGCACCAAGACATAAACCGAGAGTGGAATATCTTTTGCATTTCGCAACACTAAATTACTGTAATCACATACACAATAGAAAATTCAGAGTAAACCGCTAAGAGTGTTCTGTATGTTTGCCATATTAATTATTTTATTATGAAAAAAATTAAACAAAATAGAAACCTCCTGAAACTGTAGCAGGAAATTCTTTTACGCAACGCTAATAAGTACTAATCTATGCACTCGAGTTTAAATATACACAACACTAATTACAAAAGTGCAGTGCAGCCGTGTTAAGGCTGCTGACAACCACCTCTGTACATCTTTTTTAGCTGCAGCAGGTGGAAAAAATTTAGGCACTTTATAATCGCAATGCTACTAAAAAACGTGATCATTTATTAAGGCAACATTAACTTGAAAAGTAATTGAAACAATGGCAATGAAAAAGTATCGAAATATTAATTCATAAAATAAATTCAATAATAACTACTTCAACTGTTCTAGACAGCCAGAAATAGCAACGCTATAAAGTTAATCAAAAATTGACATTTTTCTAATTCAATCTTAATTTAAATTACTTCGAAACTGTAACTCAACCTGTAAGTACTACTTCGCGACACTGATAACAATCAGCGATCTAGCCAATATGATGGTGGATCGACATCGGCCAAAAAAGAGTACTACCACAACTACCAAAAACAAGCAGAGTGACAAAGTAATACCGAAAATGACTTTCCATGTTCTGGAGGATCCAGGGGATGGAAAGCCATTAGTAGTTGCCCTCTTCTGTGGCAATTGTTCTGTCCGCTGAAACTTACATTTAAGCTCAAGTCTTTCTAATCGCAGTAGAAGAAGTATCTTATAAATAAAATAAAATAAAATAAAAAAAAATCACTCATCCTAATGATCAACATTATATTGAAGTTTTAATCCTCAATGTCATGTCTAACATAAAAGAAAACGCGTTGTGCAAGAAGACCTATCCTGAACTAATAAATAAGACACAAAAATAATGTTACTACTCACGAATATAATAAATATCCGCGGTCTCTGTGCTCGAAAAAAATTCTACGTAATACAACCAGTCGTCCGTATCGATTCGAATCTTTTGTCCTACGACATGATTGGATGACCAGAGGAATATAAAGACATGCGACTCACGATAAGATGCGGAGACGTTGCCATCGATGATGCAGCAATTCAGAGGAAGTCATCACCAAAACAATCATCAAGAAGGAACGATCAAATCTCATACAGGAAAATGGGAAGTTGTGAAAAGTCTGTAACAAAACATGTAATATTAGACTTTAATTTTAAAGATATGACTAATCCTAATATAAATTTTATTTCTTAATCAATAACAATTAAAGTACGTGAGAAGTAAAATTAATTAAGGTACAATTTACAAAAATACTTACATTTTTGGCTTCTTGAACACCCTCAGATTTCTTCTGGAAAGCATAAGGAAGTGGAGACTGTAAACAACCTGAAAAAAGTAGCAGATTAGTACAATTTGTTTTTGAAAACACAGTGTTGATTACTTAAGAAGTTTGAAATAATAGAAGATGAAACTCTATTAAATTTAGAACCTTAATAATAATAAAAATTAAAAATAAACATTCCAAATTTTAATAATTACAGAAATTGGAGCTCTAATACAACGATCTGAAATCTGTAAGTTAACAAAATCATTTAAATAAATTAGGATACAATATACCAAGATACCAGATACCAGATATACCAGATTCTGATTATTAACGCGTTCATTTCGATTAAGTATCGTTTAAATTAAGTCTCCGAACAAACACTGATTCTAATTTCGCATATGACAATTGAATTGAAGAATTTGAAGTTACGAAGCAAACATTGATTCTACCGACTGCGCGTGGTCACACAAATTTTCTGAAAGTAAAATTGTATTAGTAAAAAGAGGTAGAGAAGAGAGAAAAAAGAAGAAAATTTTACATATTTTTCTTCTTTACTTTATCGATAGTTTGTTAAAAAAAAAAAAAAAACTCTGTAATAATAGACAGCAACAATATTCGTTAAACATACCCGATGTGGTCACAATAACAACACGCCTAACCTTGAACTAAAACATTCCTCAGCATATCGTACAACTCTATCTCAAAAATAATAAAAATTGTTCATACAAGTTTAATGGCGATATTAATACCGAGAATTCATGATTGAAATATGAAGGTTATTCAAATTTTTTGAATAAATATAACAAAAACTGAATGTTTAATAATATTATATATTAAATGGATATCTATTATATTACAAGTGAATCAAAAAGCAATACGTACATGTACCTCCATCTTCGTTAAAGTAAATCCAACGTTTCCAAATCGTTTTGCATGAGATGTCATCGAATTGTCACTGTTAATTGTTTTCGTCTACGCATCTCTAATGCCCACATCTGCATAAATCATAACCATAAATTTAGGATTAATATATGAAACTGAATCAATTGTGTCAAAATAGAATAAGAATCAAATTCAAATCCTCTTTCAAAAATTCGTAATACAACGTATTGGTAACACTGATACTCAGCCGATCGACGAATGAACAGAGAAAATTGGAAAAACTATAGAATTTCACTTTAACAGCACCTAATAAAGTACTAAATAAGAACATATTAGTTAAACGAACCTGATAATACTCGATTAAAGACGATATAATACTAATAAAAACACTATATAGTTGAAATCGCACACTTCAAAGAACGACGCAAGTTGATACCACGATTTTCACCCGTACTATGACAGCACGCGCCAAAACTTCACTTAAGTGACACCTGATTGGCTGGAGTGAAATGGCTTCTCTTTCATATAAAGCCGCGCGCAAAATTGAAATATTATATGTCGAAAAATTCGTGGTGATCATCAAACTATAACAATTTCAAGGCAGATAATTATAAAGAGTTTTCAAGGTTTGATACCTCTTCCATTTCTACACCGTTAATATTAATCACATTTTGTTCGTCACTAGTCTTCTTTTATTATTATTGCTATAATTAAGTATAGTGGATATAATGTTCCTCTTTAATAAATACAATAATATAAATAATTAAGAGAATAAATGAATTAAAGTAATATCTATAATATATGTATGTAATATCTGCTTAGAATAAATCGAGAAAATTTATAAATTACTATGAAATATAGATTAATAACAATTCAAACGAAATTTATTTTAAAGTTAAAAATTAACAGAAAATACACACTAGCGAAATAATATTATATATCTATTGATAGCCAACTTTGTTTATAAATTTTACATATTGTTTAGCTGTTATAATTTCATTCTTAAATTATTTTTAGCTTTGCATCATTGTCTAACAATAAATATATATGTGAATATATCGCGTGTCAGATATACTGTATACCTCAGTACAGTGTACCAGTGTACCTGTGTTGTTTAACAAGTGCCACAGCGCGCCATCTCACGAAATGTGCAACAAGTTCTTCCGAGTAAATCATTAGTTCGACGATTTTATGCCATGCGGCGCTGCTTGTATAATTCGTACTAATTTCCGCAGGAGTGAACATAATCGAAATTAAATTAAAAAGCCCCTTAATTAGTTATGGTAAAGTGCGACTAATAAGATACAGCATAGTTTTCCCTTCCGGTTCCAGCTTTCAGTCAACTTTCGTTAATTCAATTTCAAGCGATTCGAATTACGTTTCACTCGATCATGGCATCACAGGTACGCTTTCTACCCCGATAAACATTTATCTTCTTCCACTTTCAAAATGTTTTCCAAACGTGTAGTTTGCAAGGAAAATTTGATTCTAAATACACGTTCCATGAAATCTTTTGTTTTCGATAATGATTCAGAATTATATTATGAATTTATATTACGATTACATTATGGATTATGTTACGAATATTCATATTTACGGTTTGCACGATGTTATAAAACAACGAAAGTACTATCGCCATTTTTCAATAGAGTATTGAGTGACGTTATTAACAAACTATACAAGAATTTCTTAATTAAAATTACATTCCGTAAGTCAACAAATAATATATTAACCTAAAATCTATTTCGTATTTAATAATTGTTGCTAATATTTTCACTAAGCTGATAGCAAGTTTAGTAACAAATTTGGTATGTAAAAACTTCTTTATACGTTAATTAAAACGGTGTTTCCTATTCGTGGAGGAACGTTAAGTATAAATAGAAAAAAGAGCAAAAGGCCATAAACATGGAACAAAGGAATGGAATTTTTCACAATTCAAGTTACACGTAAATAGGAGTAATTGCGTAAATACAAATTACATATGCATATCGCTGCGAAGATTCACAGAGTATGGCTCAAATGTATTCTGTACAAGGCAAAACTGAATATATTAAGAATATGTATGTTAATGTTTTCTCTTGAACGATTACTTTTTTACGTACGTATACGCGTAGCGTGTAGCGACAATGTTATGCAGTGACCGAGTCCCACGGTTCATCGAGGACCGCGTCGCGTGCATTCGATACTGTTAAAGCAAAAGAGCATAACTACTCCCGGAAGAGAAGTTTTTCATTCATTCTTATTTCCAAGTAAAATGTCACATGCAGTAGCGAGTTCACAAACAATGCAGAGGTCATACAAGAAAGGAGTACAAGTCCACCATCGAATTTGCGGTAGATATTCGTAAGGGCAAACTAAAAACATTTCTCATATGTATTAGTGAATTAATTTCATTTCCTATTCGGACTAGACAACTAAAATGTTAAAGAAATATTTCTGATTGATTTAAATCACGCATTCGTCGATACATACTTATATTTAAACTAAGGTTTTCATGCATTGATGCAGAAATTAAAATTTTTGTTTTATATCTCATACATATGTTAAATTACAATATTGTTTGTTTCAATTACATAATCTTTACAAGTATTAAAATCTGACTACTGCTTTTAAAATCTAACGTGTTACACACATTTATATATATTACGTATTTGCACTAATGAATTACTTCCAATTCTAACTAAGCTGACTGTCATGTCCCTTTTTTAAGTTTTGTAAAACAAGATTCATAGACGGTAAAATTGTTTTTTTAATTCGAACTGTACATATAACTTGTAAGCTAACGTTCAAACGGCGGGCTTTAAAAATTACTATTGAAGTCTCGATAAATTGCACCGGCGAATTTGCGTAATTCTCATTTGTATCGAGCGCCGCTTCGTCGAGTTCGTTACGACGTGCGTCGTGTCGAGTCTAATCAAACTGAACCGAATGTCGGACGCGGTTAATCGTCTAATCAAATTAGTCGAAACAAACGTCAGGGATTGGTCGAATGTTCGACCCATCCATGAATCACGTTTTACTATTTACCAAGGGATTCTCTGATTTCTGAAGTACTCCATTATATCCTATCTCTAGCATCACAACAGCAATCATATCCTTCAAAATTTCATTTAAAAGAATCTTTCAATTAGAAGTTTAGAATGCACGAAGCAGGATTAATAATTTCGAATAAATTCGAGAAATACTCCTGTAAACCAAATTTAACAAGAACAAACAAAAATATATTCTGCGTCATTTCGAACGTATAAGAATTTCTTTCTAAAATTCGAAACAAGAAAGATTCGAAAGCGTTACTAAACGTGTTCGTGGCATCGCATATCCGGTTAACTGAATCCAAAATAGAGAAATTTGAATGGTATGTTATGAAAGTAGCTAAACCTAACTTCGTCCGTCGCGACATCACGGATCGTCTGGAATGATCGAGATCGACTTGGACGAGCAAATGGAAAAGTGGCAGTAACAAAGAAAGCAGGATCCCCTGAAAGGCGGTCCTTTGCAATTCCATAGGAAAAGGTAGCGCTTCCTAATCTCGAGTAAACCATCTCACGGTGTAACGAATCGGGAAGAGGCATTTGGCCAACTCGGACGTATTTCTCGGCGAGGAGATCGCGCGCAGATCAGATATGGTATCGGTGATCCTGTAATTCTTCTCCCGTCTTACCGAACGGTACGAGATCGATCGAAGCGAACCAAGTAGAGAGAAAAAAGGGGATCGTGACGGAAAGAGAGAGAACGGGAGAGATACGAATGAGAGAAGAAGGAACGGTAAGAAAAGGGAAGAGAGACGGGGGAATAAGAGAAGGAGAGCCTTAATCATAGAACGAATGCAGGGAAGGAGAACAGGGAAAGAGGTGAGGACATGACTGAAGGTACTGAGTGAGAAGGGGGTAACGGGAAGTAGAAAGTGGAGGTGGAGATGGTTAAGGCAAGGGGAGTACAGGGGCATGTCATACGACACACAGGGCAGAGTTTAATCAGGTTCGACTAGTTAGTTGGCAGGTGCGAGCGTCGCGCGCGCGCAGGAAGGAGAGCCGAGCGGCCTCCAAGAAGCAGCGTGGCTCCTGCGTGTTGCTACTTTGAGCAAGAAACGTAGCTCTGGACAGCCACCGGACGCACAATGCCACGGACAAGAGAGGTCTATCTTCGTCCCCTTCTGTCCGCGACTCTTTATCTCCCGATACGTTCTTTCGGTGCTCTCGGTACGCATCGACGTTCTACGCTCTGTTCTCACAGTCGTTAAATGGTTATAATTTTAACCGCTGTCTTTACGAGGAATTCCGTTTTCCATTCCCTGCCGCGTCCCCCTTTCCGTAGGAAGAGAACGCTAAGCTCGTGTCGAGATCCGGCGACGATACCATGCACGACTTACGATCGTCAAACCAATTGGTTAGAAATCCGATTGATCCATGATTCTCGGAATTGGACGGTAGCAACCAGGTTACTGGCCAAAGAAATTATTGCTGTCTTTCAGATTGAAGCGGAGTTGGATCGGCTACCATGTGTACAATCGTAAAGACACTCGAGAGACTGCGTGTTCCTTGGTATTTGCTTACTGAATTCTTATCAAACAATGGATACAGAACGATAATGGGGTTGCGAAAAAATAATTCGTATCAAATTACCCACTATCTTTTTACATATATTTTTATTCTTCGAGTAACAGATTGTATCAAAAATCAAAGATAAAAAAGAATTATATCAGAAAATAGGTCATAGCGATCGACATTCTCAACGAAAGAGAAAAAATTCGTAAAAACGCTTGGTAAAAGTACAGCATGATGAGCAATCGTACAGCTATCTCTGAAACGTCCATTTGCTGTTAATGAATTCGAATCTATATTTAATTTCATTCTTGCTATCGAAGCGAAACACTCGCGACGATATGTTTCCAAGAAGCATGGTCACAGGAACAGTACCTGTATCTGAAAGTGTCAAAATCAAGCTCGGAATGGTGAATTGGCGCTGGGCGAGGAGAAGCCGGCCAGGTGATTTACAAGCGAAATGCAAATAAACCGCTCTTTTACTGTTATTCGGAACATGCCCCGTCTGGCAATTTTTACCGCGGCTACGCCGGGCTGCGCCTATATTTACCGAGACAGCGAGGCCGTCTTTTTTCCCACGTGTCGTGAGGCGTGACCTCTCGCGATCGCATAGTCTCCTAGGCCCCTTCTCCGTTAACGAGCGATCGGCGTCGAATCGTCGGGGCGTTTGCGTTAATGGCGACGTGTCTCTCTGTATACCGTTAAAGGCCTCCCCGATGCCCGATGTACCTAATTAATGGCACGTCCATGGCGCGGATACCAGGTACGCCTACGGCGGGTTCAGTGGATAGCGCTGACGCGCACGTGCGACGTCATGCCTAACATTCGTCTCACTTGCTGTCACGCTATTACCATCGCATTTCAACTACTCGGTAAATAGGCATACCTATCGGCCGCGCGGAAGATTGCAGCCGCCGGAGACAGCCGGCACGTGCTTCTTAGCGGTCTTTCTGATGCGTGTACGCGCGCGTATCAACGTATAATTAGCTCGCCGCTATCGCGGATCTAAACTCGTTCCCCGTAATCGAGATATCCTGCTAACAGTGCTAACCAGCTGGATCGAATCACGCGCGACCATCATCAATAAATTCACCGAGGCGATGCAGAAATCTTTGAAACGGTGCTGAAACTCACCTGGATACGTATCCGCCACAGCTATAGTTTTCCAGTTTATACTGGCCGGGTTGCGCGCTATTTGCGTTGTCACGCTGACACCCGAGGCGTCTGACAGGATTAAGCATCGATATGTTTTATAGCCTTTACCCGTCCGTCCTACCGGAATAGAATCTATGCGGGTCTCGATTGTGCCGGTAAAACCGATACAGACTATTACGTGACCGAAGAAGATATTAAACCACTGGCGCACTATCGTTCGCGTTATTTACGCATGCGTCGAGTAAATACCTTTTCTCGTGTTGACGTTTTATTTACTGATTGTACGTTTATGAAATAATAGCTTGTTTCTTGTTTACTGATAAATGAATATGGATGAGATTCTTTTATGATTTTAGCTTATCGAACGGTACTATTGCTTTTAACGTCAGCTGCTTTAATGACGCGAAATTAACTTATCTCGGTTTTATGATTCTAAAACATCGTGCTCCGTAAAATTCTTTTCCCGCGAAAGGCTAATTACGATTACAGCAATTGTTAAACATAATTTAATAAATAGATAACTTAAATGATTCAAACGACGAATGTAGGAAAATATATATTGCATAATTGTCATAAAGGTAACGGTAAAGTGTAGCAGTGAAAGAAAATCATTCCTCGTATGTTATAATAAAACTGTCTACTAGTACCGTAAATACTATTTTACTATTGTATCAGGAATTAGACAAATAAAATGTAAATTAAACAAATGGGAAGGAAATTGTTAATACTATGTAGCCGAGTGGAAAGTTCCTCTTAAAATAGCATTTAAGTTGCACCGTACGTTAACAACAACAGCTATAAGCTCGACATGCTTAATCACCATAAGCGTTTATGCGATTAGCTGTTCCCGCGCACTTTGAAGACACGTGCGTCGAAAAAAGAGCTTAAAGTGTAACCGGTAATATCCAAATTGCGTGTTCGAGTCACAGCAGAATGATGAATCTGGAGTGAATTCGACAAAGCATTTTTTGCATCGTGGGACAAGCCTACCTGCAACGTGTCTGCGAGATGAGAAACGACATAAGAGAGAGAACGAAGAAGAGTGCAAAGGAAATGAAGAAGAAACAGACCACTCTGTTAATGCGAAGTAATGGACGAAGCTAACTCGCGAGCTACACAAATAATAGGCTACCACTCAGACGACGACGTGTTTGCGAGCGTCAATTCATCCTTTTCTTCCTTCTTGGTCCCCCATTCTCGCATACTTCAATAACAGACTGCCGCTTTAAAATGGCTAATTCAACCTTACAACGAAACGATTTGCAGACAATAAATGTTTTCTACGTTCGGCTCGTGCATAGTGAATACTGACTAACCGATTTAGAATGCCGAGCCAGAGTCTGCAAGAAGGACTCTTAATCTTCGACATGATCGTGGCACGCGTTCACGTTTATTGGTAGTTCCCGCCAACAAATGATCTTCCAGATAGTAGCTACTTAAGATAGCAGCAGGTAAGAGATAGACGGAAATATATGGAAGCAACTGGAGAAATGAAACGAGGAACTTCGAAAAATATTTGTGCAAACGATGTACAAGTCCGCACTCGACGATAGTAGCGAATTACACGGACGACTGGAATTGTAACGCAAATGAAAAAAGGAAGTAGATAATATACGGTGACTGCAAAAAATATTGAGACACCATTGTATTTATTGTAGCGCTGAACGCTTCTTAAGTATTTCATAAAAGAACCCCTTCATTGGAAAATAGAGTGTCGATGCTCTTTGTAGCCACTGCAAATGTCTCGAAAGAGTCAGAACTAACAACGAGAAAATATTGCTTCCGCAGTTCTCATTGAGCATGTAGAAGGCGAAAATCCGAATATCCGGCTTCGCGTTATAGTCATAAATTTACTAGCCATTATCACATACCAGAGAGAGTGGGTCAAGAGCGATTCCGCATGTATAAAAGATCGTTTCAGAATCATCAATCGCGTTAATATCCCACTAAAGACGTAGCTCGCTTGCAATTACTTTTCTATACAGTCTTAAACCTCGATCCCTTCTAGCTACGTCTTTCACACGTCAGAATAAATTAAATTCCTTCGCATTAGAAATGCTAGACGCAAGTTGGGAAATTACCGTAGGAAATTATCGTAGGAAATTACCGTCTATATGGCTCGATAAGCAAATCCGAATACCAGTTTATAAATGTTGAAGCAAAAAAGCACCCATCAATTCTCCATAATTTCTCTATTAACGCCGAAACTGAATAGCACACGCGCATGGGAGCCAGAAAATGGACGCGAATTTTAATGCGTAGTCAGGGTCATATTATTCGTGGCAATGCGCCCGATTTACTCCACTTCGTTCTACATACATATCTGCCAAGTGCACGACACGTATAAAATACTTCTACATCCGGTTGTTCCTGATTTCTGATTTCGGTGGAGGCATTACGATCACCGGTGCATAGAGATCGTGGAATTTTAGATGAGCGCGATGGGAAAGATTATGGTTGCTAACTAATGGAAAGTGCTAAATAAAGTCGTCCACTCGCAACGGAGTCAAGTAATAATATCGACCCGAATAAAAATCGCTGATCCTTAAAGTACGTACATCGCACATTTACATCGTTTTCTATTGGAAATTTACTATTCTATCCACTTTACTGTTGTAATTGAAATTTAGAAATATGTACTTAAATATATAGCTATAAGAATGAAGGTGTCTTTTTTACGAGAATGTATTAGAAACATTCGTGCAAAACGACCTCGTGTAAACTTGTGAAACCGGATGCTATACTGTCGTACAAGCCACAGATATCTGAAAACTTGTAAACGAAATACTTCGTTTATCGTAATATTTCATAGCCGTGCATTAAAGTTTACTGCCTAATAAATTGATTAGAAATTTTTGAATCAAATCAGTGAGAAAATTACTGCTACGTACCAAGTTAACTCTGTCTGAAAATGTCAACATCGACTTCACGATTGAATTATTCATACGCACCTCGTAAAATGACAAAGAGAACCACGTTGCTAATTGACGAACACGTTATCTGTACCTCGATCAACGAATACGAGAAGAATCGCTGAAAGTGAGAATATCAAGAGATTGTAAGCGTGGATTGAAAAGTGTTTCTTGAATTATCGTAAAAGCACGTTGCCATGTCCCCATCACTCCATGTACGACACAGAGTTGAAGAGAGTTTATTCCGGTGAGCATCTCGCGATTGCCTTATTCGTTGCGCCGATGGGTGTCTTCTTCCACTTGGCTCAAGATTCGCGAGTGTACGACCTTGACATCGATCGTCCTTGGACCCGAGGGGAAATCGTGCGAAAGTAATTTTCAGCCTCCTTCTTTTCTCTGTCTTTCTCTCTCTTACTTGCGCCACTCATCTAGAAAACTGCATGATCCGCGCCAATAAGCAGTGAGTTCCGTGCTAAATCGTAGACGAGACGTATATCACGGTTTTGATCCGCCTAGAAACTAGCTCGAAGCATGACTATCTCGAATGCAACTCGCGTGCAGACACGTCCGTATACAACGCAGTTTGAATGTCTCAAGAGTCGTCGGCCCAATGCCTCGTGAACTCGGCATCCAACGTGGTTCGCGTTAGTAGCTGATTCCGCGACGTGTGCACCACTTTCAAACTTTTGACCTGAAAACGAACACTCCACGCCTATACATGGAAAGCACGTAGCCGTAAGTTACCGCGAGGTCTTGGTCAGAAACCTGGCCGGTTTGAATCCTGGCCGAAGTTTAGTGGTACCTGTGTACCACTTATATAGCTATATGTCACCCGAGGCGCAAAAGGTATCTGGTAACTCAAGCTACGAGAAACAGGATATCGAGACTATACTCTCGTCTATTTCTGCACTCGATATCCTTCTGCGCGAGAAAACCAATTTATCGAAAATGGAATTGTAAAGTATCAGTGTTGCCATGGTTTTGCTTGAAAATCTGATCTTCGCGTAAGATTAACTTCTCGTACAGTGCTCGCTCGCGAAACTACTCGAACACTTACTATAGAAATTTTTTAGGAATATATTACGTGCATTATACGAAGCTTCTTGAAATCTCGTTAATACTGCGATCAGACACGATTATCGTGATTGCGGTAGCAAATTTGAAACCAATCCGAAAATGTATATAGAAATTGCAAGTTACGCGTTATACGTAATGAAATACGTTATACGTAGTGAAATACGTTTCTAAGAATAGTCGAAGTGCTAGCTGTTTGAAAATATAATAGATCAACGTGTATCAGTTTTTACGAAAAATTGAACCAACTATACACGAATTATACATACATAAAACAACCTCGCGAAAACGATCAGTTTGATCGATTCTCCGTTCGCGTGATATAGACACCGCGCAATTTTTTGTCCACTGTTAGTTACGTTTCGTTAAATTGCCCGCAGCGGCAATTTCGAGAGCCTGTACCTATGATTTCTATAGCATAGATGAATGAGTCATGGTTGACGTTGGCTCTGCAAAGGTCTCGCGTCTGCCGAAATCTATTCTACTTCGCGCTTGAATAATTGCGAAACTCAGTCAAATCCCTCGATTCAATACCTATGATCGCTCTACATAGGATACAAAGTCATTATCATCTGCTGTCGTTGAATTCCGATGTACGAACTAATGACACACAACGCGTGCTTTACAAACGTATTTGGAACGCGATTTTAGTCCTTTTCGAAAGATTTATGGATTAACCATTTATAAGTTATTGGGCATGAGCACGCAGCACTAGGGCATTATTCGACAAACCAAAGTGCAACGTGCTAATGACATTATGATAAAACTGGGCGAATAACGAATACGTTATCCGATCATCGTAAAAATAAAGAATCTAAAGTCTTCTAAAAACATTGCAAATTTTCGTTGTTTATTAAGATAAGAACGATGAAAGTTCGAGAATCGCGGCAAGAGGAGTTAAAAAGAGGAGTTCTACGCAAGTGCGCGCAAGAAACGTCATCGACTTCCCGTAGCATGTTCGTGGCCGAAGTGTAGCTCGAACAATAGGTTACTGTACGTTTCTTGCATGATGTAAAAAAGACGAAAGAAATTCCGGTTGCTAGTTGACCGCGCGAGTTTCAGATACCTGAAGACGTCTCGATGGGTTTGCGTAGTAAACGATCGACTAGTAACACGATTGCGGCTCGCTTGACTCGAGCGAATAAAACGATTCTAATGGGCCGGACGTTTCTCTGAAGCGGACAAGCGTAATCACGCGAGGCAGCTTGCAAGGAAGTAGTTACCGAGAAGTAATTAGCGTACACAACGTGACACCGTCTAAACGACGATCGAACGAGCCGTGATTCAACTACGGTCACCTTTCGTGCCAATTCATTAATATGCGTATTGCGACCAAAGAGAATTCATCGGTACATGGGGGCAAGCTATTGGTCAGCGGCGTCTGCGGCTCTGTTTCGCAACGACGACTAGTCGAAAATGCATCTCACGTACCACGTGCGACCAAACTGTGCTGTTCTCTGGCTACTGACGCGTTTCAAGGATCAATGAATAGGTTTGATCGCGGCTCGCTGCCAAAGAGTCCGTCCTCGTGCGTGAGAACTTTCCCGAGAAGTCGACAACAGAACGATACATCGGCTACGACTCTTTCTGTCTCTAAGAAAAACTCGAAATAAATATGTATTTATGAAATCGCTGATAAGCTATGCCGATCAATATCGTAAATTAAAATGCATACGAAAAACGACAATGACAAACATAATGCGGAATTGATAATTTTGTGATAAGCGGAGTCGATTAATTTCGCCTCTGAGAAATTCATAGAAATCTCGACATTTCTTTAGCTACTCTTACTTTTCTTACGAAATTTAAACAGGAGGATGGGATGTCAAAGATTGACATAAACGAATTTATTACAGGGAATTCGTGTAATGCATACCCGTATGTACGTATATCTGTTAAATTATGTACTTATACATGCATATATTTTCAATGATAACGAAATATTCTATTACTCGTTGTATATAGTTTTACTGCATACGTGACACGTAAGGAATACTGCTCGAGTTGATTACGGTCTTCGAAGCAATTGAATTCAACTTCTACTTTCTGTCCGCAAGGAAAACCTCGTTCCTGAGATATTTACTTAAAAGGAACATTTTGCTCTTTCTTAGCATTCAAACAAAAATTCATGAATTGTCAGCCTTACCTATGGGATACGTTTTCAGAAATGTGAATCTTCGCTTAAATTGTACATTCACTTGGGCTTGAAAAGAAGCTTCAAATTTTTTTACATAAACCCCACAATTATTCAAATTTCACTACTGTTACCAATACTTATACTCTATTATATCTCTTCTACTTGAAAATACTTAAAAAGACAGCTTTCTTTCCATATACTGATATTTGATGCGCGCGTATATCGCGACAAGAACGAGATTGTAAAAAATATAAGTTTGTATAGTTCACGTCTACAAGTAGTTGTGGAAAGAAGGTAAAAAGAATCGAATAAAAAACAACAATTAAAAGCAAACGAATATAGAACGTTCATTCATAAAATGACAGAGGAAGGAGATAGTTAATGATACAAATTTGCGAACCGTGGAAATAAATAACCTTCGCGCATGAGTTCATGGATTGTGCTTATGCAAACGTTGTATCATTTTATTTGCGATAAATCAAATTCAGATGTAGATACGTGTAACAGAATATAAATGGGTACATAAATATAAAATAATGCAACGAACCATGAATTAGATTTTTATTCGATACGTTTCACATTGGAATATATCGATCGGAATCGAAGCGAGTCAATTATCAAAAAATTCGTACTTATCCGAAGATTTAGTCGAAAGCGCAAACCTAGTTATAAGAGAATAAGCAAATTCGAGGCGTTGAGAATCGATGATGCGCGATCACGTGGCGCGCGTTCGGGACACCTCGCTATAGGCATCGTACTCCTGGAGACAACGGTGACTAGAGGTAGCAAAGAGAGAAGAACTGCCTTATAGGGGAGTTAAGCGCACGGCGACGACGCCTCGGTTGATCTTCGTCTCGTCTTGTCTCGCCTGGCCTCGCCTTGGATCGGATCGGATCGTCCATCGCACTTCGCCCCGCCTTGCGTCGCATCTTCTCGCGTACATGAACGCTTGTGCCGACGTCCCGCGACCCCGATCCTTCTCAGAACGCGCGCTAGAGACTGCATCGGGTTTTTAGCGCGATCTTGAAAACGGAAAATGTTTCTTTTTTCGTCGAACGTTGCCCGTACTCGCCCATCGACGTAGCTCTCCAAAGCTGTTTCTCGCGAGTCGCGCTGAAAATCACCGACGAAGGGTGAAGTATGTAACACGCGCTATCTCGTCGGAACTAACCGATGAATATTTATCGGCGTCCAACTAATCGTTTGAATTAATTATCATATTTACTTGGTTCGACAATTTTTATCGTGAAGAATGTGTCACGATTAACGGTTAGCTGAGTTACACAGAAATCGGGAAAAGAGGGAATGATCGATGGGGGATGTCGTTTGGATATCGAACGAATACGAAGCGCGAAGAACGAGAGAAGCCGCAACTGCAAGAATGAAAATGGACGAATAGAAGGAATATTGATAAGGAGAAAAAGCGAACCGATAACGACTGGAAGAAAAATGACGGATGATAGTTTGAGACGCAACCCTGTCCATCTAGCGCTGCGCGGCGTGGATTGGCGATGGAAAAAAGCGGAAGATTGAAAATCATGGTCGATCAAACGGTAGAACGTGAAACGAGTAATAGGTTCTGTAAACGTCGAGGATGACGATTCGATTAACGATGTGGGATCGCAGTCGATATATCCTCGCAAATAGTCATCGCGACTTGCCGAGCGTGGAACGCAACGAGGAAAGGGTCACATCGCAGATCGTTCTCGAGATATCACTGTTCCCGGAGCTGCCCTAGTCGAAGAAAGAGAAAAGGTATGAACGAAAGGAAGAAAAAGGGCGAAGCATGTACGTATAAGACTACGGGAGAAGACGAACAGGAGAAAGAAGAGAAGGGTAAGAGCGAAGGAGGAAGAGGATGAGAAGGATGAGGTGGCGCGATAGCGGCAAAGATGAGGAGGGTGGGAGATGGAAAACGCGGCCCGGCTACGAAATGGCCGTGCCCCAAAGAGGCCAACGATCGAGAATGACCACCCGACGTCTCCCTAAATAATGATAATCCCAGCACCCTGGTTTCTAGCGTTCCTTCTCGTGCGAAACTTACGAGAGCTTATAAACCTAACGAAAAGGCGTGAACTCGGATCACGAGAGATTCTTAATTCTTAAGAAGGGACGATCAAAGACTACTTTGAAAGGTAAGACGCCTTTACTGGTTTTTCGAAACATCGTCGACCTATAAACCAACGTGAGTTGTTTCGTTGAATTCGTTAAATCTAGAGATAGCGCGTTAGTAGGTAACAGTATGTTAAAGGGGTACGTTGAAATTCCATCTATCGTACGACAGACGGTCAGGTGTCGATCGATCGATCAATTATCGAGAGATTCGGAGAATCCGAACGGCGGCATCGGTGGCGGTGACGGTGGTGACGATGTAGTTTTCGGTAAATGTGTCGAAGCCCACCGACCCGCGATGCGGTGTCGTTGCCCTCTTCTCTTCGGTCTGCTCGGTGCTGGTTGCACGGCCTGCCGCCGCCGCCGCCGTCGTCGTCCAGCTCTCCCCGTCTCTTTCTCCTTTCTCATCCCTCTCTTTCCCAACCCTCCCTCTCTCCGTTCCTCGTAATCGCCTCTCATTCTCTCTCTCGCAATGCGTATACGCCGGCAAGAGCTACCACCGCCGCCGCCGCCGCCGCCGCTGCTGCTGCCGCCGCTACGAGTAGGTTATCCCTGTCCCCTCCGCGAGACCATCCTCTTATTCCCACTCCTCCTTCGGAGCACCTGTCGTGCTAGGGAGTTCGGCGCGTTAGGGGCGCTTGCCGGAGGTAAGTAGACGGCAGGTTATCAGTCCGCAGAACATCTTCGTCGCGAACGGAACCGTAAACCAGTGTGGTTACGTATTCTCTCGTAAGTGGAGGAACAGAGAAAGGGAGAGCAGGGTGAAAAAGAAGGATAGAAAAGGGGGGGAAAGAAAAAGAGCGAGAAAGAGTAAGAGAGGAAAGGTGGAGGTAGTAGTAGCGGAGGAGAGGACAAATTGACGAACGTACGTCGCGGATCTTTTGGCGGATACACTACTTGTCGTTGCTGCTGCTGCCGTTGCCGTTACCGGTACCACACTGCCGTTATCGATGCTCAGTCGCAGCATCGGCTACGATCGAACGGGAGTTTGATTTTCGTTCTCTCTCGTCGTGTCTCTGTATCGCGCGCGATCTTTTCCCTAGCGCAAAACCATCGTACGGAACAGAACTATCGGTTCACAGACTCTTTGCCGTGAGAAATACGATATTTCATGGACTCTTTGTGTTACTCTTCATTGAACGACCGCCGAACGAGCCGCGCGAATAATCACAGTTACCGATCGGATCGTTTGCCCCAATTCGCGGTATGCCACTCGAGAGCGATCATCTGTTGTCGTCGCGCGATCGTCGCGATTGAATCGATGTAAACGCCACGCAGAAAAGTCGCGGTACCGGTGAATTGTGTTGAGTGACGGATCTCGTTTCATCGTATCGAGAATAATTTTACACGGAGAATAATTACCGAAAATACGAACGGCGACCGGTGTCGATGATAAACGGTGCTCCGTCGATCGTTGGGTGGTTCAAACGCAGGATCTAACGATTAGTGTGCGAACGTAACAAGAGGAGGGGCCAGTGCCACAGAACACGCACGGCCAAGCTTAACACGCGACAAGGGCAGAAGGCGGGCTTGATAAGGCGATAACGCGGCTGCCGGGATGCGGCACGAGGAGCCGCTAAGCTGCAGCTAACACGTGGCGACTCCGCACGCACTCCGCGATCGCTAGGTGAGCCTTATTCGTGTAAACTTATTCACGAGAAATATTAATCTTCCTCGTAGCACGATCGAACAATCGTCGATTCGAAACAAAACTCTCTGATCCTTCGATTCGCTCTCGGAGTCTTAAACGGCAGAAATAAAGTCAAACTTGTCCCTTTCCCACTAACGATCTCACGAAAATTCCTATTAATTACAAAGTTATTCAAAATTATCCTGTTGCTGTTCCCAATGAATCTGTCGAAATAGATTGCGTGAACTAGACGAAACGTCAACGGAAACGATCCTCGAGATGGTAGGTCTCGTAACTCTGGAAAAGAATTCCTTCATGGGCCGTTCGTTTTCGTTTAACGGGTTTCCCATTCAAGCGGGACTGCGCGGTTGCGACAGTTAATGCAAACCGGGCCGATGATCCGGCTGTCGATATAAACGCGCACGCGGATAGAGTGGACCACGGCGAAACAGCCAGGCGGATAAGGTTCTCGTACGAGGAAATCGGGTGGGGAGGGAATGTGGTCGGTCCGCAGGCAAGGAGGCCTCACCAAATTTTCGTGCCGCTGGTCTGGGCGCAATGTGCCTCGAATCTCCACGTACTTCGAGACCGTCTCTTTCTCTCTCTCTCTCTCTCTCTCTTTTTCTCTCTCTTACTCCCTGGTATCCTCTTTGTCTCGCTCATTTGCCATCTTCTTCAATCGCGAGCACGGAGGCTCCATTCCCGCGGGCCTCTGTTCCACTCTCTTCTCTCTTTTTCTCTCGCTATCCGTGTCTCTCCTTCTTCTACGTCGGCCTCTCTTTCTCTTATTCATCGTCGGAGTCGAGCACCCAACCGCTTCGCGGAGCTTCGAGACGCTCAAGAGTTAGCGCTCGCGCATTCCGGTTAGCGGTCCAACGAATACTCGGTTAGTGCGTCTTTAGTCCATGTTAAGGACACTGTCAACCTTCTAACCGGAGAAATGCGACGACGAAATATCAGAAAATCGATGAGAAACGCCAACGATCTAAATTTTCGTTAAGCTGGAAGAAGTAAGCTGACAGAATCGCGCGAACCTTTTAGTTCAACGATGTCTCGACACGCGATAAAGATTATCTGGTCGCAAAGTCGAGATTCCCACGTGCGAGAGACGGTGAAAAACGGATGACGTTCACGTACACGCTCGCAAATCCTAGGAAGCTTAACTTTGCTACGATCCTTATCTTCTTTGTGTCACAGTTTCACTCTTATTAACGAACAAAAACATCTTTAGCGTTACAAAAAATACTTTGACATCCACTCAAAATCAGAAATCATGCATATCGATAACGGTTCTTTTATATTTTCTCAAACTTAAGAAACTCGTTGCCGATAAAAAGATTAAAAAATCCACGATTGCGTCTAAGATGATTCGGAGAACGAAACAGAATTGCAGATTTCCTCGCGCGGAAACACGTGATGTAAGATGTAGCGCGTCTCCGGAATCCTCCCGCAATCGGGGCAATCGGTCTTAAGAAAAATCCAAGTCGCACAACGTTGCTTTTCGCGTTAACGAAGCGTGTCATTCGTGCCACGTTTCGCGAATAGCCGAATTCTTTGCACTCTTGACGAGTTTGAGTTGTATCAACGCGTTGCATATAGATGCAGCTACCGAGCTATTATGCGATTCTGGGAAGAAGGTCGACTAGGGAGGCCGATTCAGGTTCGTTCGATACACAGGCCGACTTCAAATATACTCACACGCATAAGCAAAAGAACTTTATACATCTGCCTACATTTCGACGCTGGCCGAACATTCGTTTCGAAGATGCTCCGAGTCGATCGATTTTATGTCATCGTGGACCTAATTGCAACGAGCATTCTTCGAAGATTTCGAAGTTTATATTTTCTCTTCTTCCATTCAGAACCGTAAAGACAGAATTTGTTTTCACAGTTTATTCGATTGTAAAAGGAAATTATATACCAAAGTATATTATCGTTTGATAATGTCCGCAATGTATTTTTGTCGTAAGCCGTAAATTTGTCACTGATTAGTTATTTAACTAATCGATTTAATCGAAAGAGTATATTGAATGGAATCGACATAAAAATTTCAGACGAACGATCGGCTATAAAACGTTCACGACTTCATCTTAAAACAGGAATCGGTGTCCTGTATCGAAGCGTTTGATATTTTTCATTTTTAACAGCTCGAAGTGTGAAGTATTATCGACTGCTGAGGATTTACTAGATGCATTAAAGTATTTTAGTAATATGCCAGTCTTTTTGGTCGATTAAATTAAAGAATCATCGACAAATTTAACGATCTTTTCCCAATATGATATAAGTGTGTTATATATGTATTCCACCATTTTTTATCTTTTCTTGTAAAAAGATACACAGACGATTCAAGGTCCTGTATCCAGAAATACTTTTGTGCAACAGAATTTCTGTTGCAGTCTCGCGTCGTCTTGATCTTGGTCTTCGTCACCCATTAAGTTAATAGGGCAGCTAGTTTTCAACTTTGTACACCTTTTCCGATTTTGTAGAATAGACCTAGATTTTTTCTTCGGTAACGCGAAACCTTGAAACTAGCATTTTGGATCTTTATCGGTATCTATCGCCATCACCGATACCGAAACGTACTTTTTCTCATGCTCGAGTTTCTCAACCCTCGTTTTGAATACTTTGAACTACTTTTCCCGAGCACGACGAGTACGATCACGTACTCACAATCACTTTGAAATATCGCATAAATCTCCTGGATCGTTCCAAGGGTCTTCGTTCCAAGCTTGAACTTATAATGCCAAACACGCATGAATATCAATGTTAGCAGTAGACATTTTCCAACAGTTTCTTTCGCATCTATAATGACGATGGTCGATGACAAATTTTTCATACTAATTGACCTATGACAAGTTTCTCTGATCGTTCGAGGCATAAAAGCAATCAAACGTAATGAATCATTTGGTTACCAAATGTCAAAGCGGCGCGCATGGGAAAAAATCCCAGGAAATTCTTGGGCCATTTAATAATTCGTAGCAGTACTCGCGAAAGTAACCGGACTCGAATAAGTTGTGTAAAACCCGTAATAAAAGTCACGTAAAAAGAATGGCCATAATAACCGAAGAAACATGTGGTTTCTAAATCACTTCCATTCTCGGTATATCATTAAATTCATTAGCGTCTTCGTCTGCTTATTTTTAGATAAAATTTGAAATTACCTTACTCGATCGAGCAACGCGCGTTAGACGACTGCGGGTTGTCTAATAATTTACACGAAACGATTAGTCGGAGGTTCTCGTGCCATTCGTCAGACGTTACGGTTTTATTAAGGGTACCCGAAGACACGGTGCACGCGTAACTGCTTCCTGAAACTTACCCGCGACGCGCATTCTTTTTAAAATTTGCATCGAAATAAGTCGCCGAACGTCCGTTTGCCATCGCCGTCCCGTCGTTGGCGGGCAAAAGGAGTACGCTAACGGTTTTCGAACAGGTGTCATCTCTTTTTTCCGCGCTTCATGAAATATTCACCAGGCATACGATTACGCTGGTACCAAGCACTAATCCGTACGTTGTACGGGGGCATTCAACCTCCTGGCCGCGGAGCGGCGACGCGGCACGGCGGTGGCATTGAGATCACGCCCGACATAACTTTGCATTCGTTTGCCAATGTAATTTCTCGAGGAATTAATATTAGCATACCGCAACTTTGTCTATTTGTCGTCACGGCTACACATGGCAAGAAATAACGACCGGTTGTGTACCGCGAACAGTGTCACGGGCCAAGCGATACTTGTGACTCGTGTTTCATGAATTTCGGCGTGCAGCAACACACTGCTTTATTACGAATACTAATGTCTGTCGCTTGAGTTTGCAAGCTTGTCCCTCTCGCGTGCTGTTACGCTCGAATACAAGAAACTTGTGGCGCAATCTCCAAACTATCATTGCACTTTTCAGCGAATTGCGAATACGAAATTATCATCTTCCACGTTTCCTACCATTTTTATATCGCTCTTTATTTCCGATGCCTTGGGATTTCATCAGATACATTCTTTAGTTATGGTGACCCATTTCAAGTATCTTGCTATATCAACGGGGTAAATGAAAACGTGTCTTTTTTTCATTTTAGCGACTATTCAATATTTTTCAGTTCAGGATAGTCGAGCTCCAACATTTCGAAGCTCTTTTCGAACTTGTCTTTGTTAATAGCCAAACAAGTTACTGTCGCCGTTCGATTAATCTTTGTTTCTGTCCGTATATCTCTAAGCAGTCGAAAATTCCGAAAATTAGAAGCAATTTGCACGAGGTCTAACAACACCGTTCCATCGTTAGAATAACCCACAGAAGTATTAATTTTAATGTCCGACGTTTTCAAGTTTGTAATTGTAATAATGTCCGATCTAGATGCATAATTACCCCTAATCGGATTGTCCGCGGTAGTGCTCTCCTGACAGCATTAAAGCATCGGCTAAACCGTAGGTGACGGCTCTCACAGATTTCACAGCTTTCGGATTTTCGCGCAGCATGTCGGTCGCGCACGGTGAAAACGGTGATATCGATCATCGGTCGATTTCCACGGCCCATGGAGCCCATATATATATCGCGAACGTTATCGCATTCTGGCGCTGGCAATAGTGGCTAGATGGTTGCGCAGCCTATAATACTTTACGCATCAAGCGTCGCAAATACTAGTGGAAAACGTAATCGGAGCGGGGTTATGCGGTGCGCGTGCGTGCGCGTACACCGCGGCCGCGTATCATTTACAGCGGACGATTCGAGCGGACGCGTGCATGCTCTGCTACATGAAAACCGGTATTGGTGTAGATTCGTGCCATTATCCATTATCTACCACGGTATTACGTTCATTTGACACGCTATCCGCGCTCGCAACCGGCACACTGAAACTATTTCCAACGGCGCGCGGTGCGCCGGTCCTTTACACGCTTGTCCATCTACGCGTTACGCGTATATGATTCACGCTCGTTACCAGATGCCAGTCTACAAGGAGATTCTCTCATTAATTTCTAACCGAATCACGACGGCAGATATAAAAAAAATCCGTACCGCTGCCCATACAGAAACGGATTAATGCAGGCAGACCTCGCGCGGAAACGGAGCAGCGTGGCGCGTCACAGCGTTAACCTAGTTTCTTCCTTGCTCCTGGTTTCTGTAGCCAGGCTGAACGAAGATAATGATGATTTGCGACAGCTGTCGGTTTTGCGGTAAACGATTGCTGCCCCGACACGCCAAGCTGCTCTTAGAATTCGTTGGACCGTGCTATCCTGAATCTCGACAGATCAACGAGCGCCTTTCGGCTTCCTTTAACTCTCTTCTTTATAATACTTCCTTCGTCATTGATGAAGAAGAGGACGAGCGAATTAACACAGCACCGTGGAAAATTGTGCGCGAATATCGGTACACTTTCGGGTAGCGTAACCGTCCGCATAAGTCTCTACGATCGTCTTCTTATGCTTTATCAAATTAACGCATCCCGGATGTGCAAAAGCTTTCTATTCTTTATGTAACAGATGTAGGCTACATCGCTATGATACAACTGGTCGTAATCGTAAATTCTCAGTTCGCCACAATGAAGGACCTACTTCCTTGTCCATATGTCGACGATCTCTCTCTCTTGACAGATCAAATTGATTTTCACCTATTAATAGAAGAAGGACGCGCGATCTCCTTGAGAACACCTGACTGAAACGGCGGTAACGGGTTCACGATAGCTGTGACTTCGTAACACGATGTCCGCGCGTTAATTACCTTCGTCTTCTATAGGATGGAAACTCGTCTGGTTCGGACACGCGTATTGCCGGGCTTTCCATTCACGATGCTCTTATCTGACCGTGTGTACGTCTACATTTACATAAGCGTACACCGCGAGTGCATTCACATGGTCGAATGCACAGGGCGCGTGTAGCTCACGTAATACGCGGCTACCACGCAGCCTTCGTTCGAGACGATCGGTACGCAAGATGAACATAACACATGCGATAATTGCTCATCGTTGTGCCGGCTGTCCTCTGTGCCGCAACAACCATCACTGGGTCACATTAACCGTTAATGTTAACATAACCGATCTCGACCGCACGGTGAATGGATCGTAAAGTCGATTACTCGTCCAGTTAGTGCTCGTACGAATCTCTTCCATTCCATACTACGCTCGTGTTGCGATCTCGTCTCCTTTTCTCTTTGTATCCTCTTCGATTTACCGAGCAATAAATTCTTCAACACCGGCATCGAGGCAACAGTTGCGGCTGGACACGTATTCTAAAGGTCACGCCGGTCAGAGCATTATTTTAGATCGTTTTATCTATCCGCCGGAAGGGATTAACCGTCTATCTATCATATTTTTAACTACATCTTATTACCAACTGTTTGATCGGAATCGTTAATGGTAAATACGTTGTATCGCCGTTATACCACGCTATTTATAGTATTTAATCGTTAAAATTCAAAGATCCATTTTATAACGATCCGTACTTTTGCACTTGTTATAATCGTATCTTATAAGGTAATTTATTAGATTATTAGAATCTTATTATTCGATAGATTTTCCTTTGCAATAATGTTGTTTTACTATTTAAGGGTTTTGCGATGTAAAAGGTATTCCTTGGTAATTACGTACAGTAAATGTATAGTTCTTAATATATATAAAAATGATATATATCGTGATATAATACGTATCGTGATAATTAATGGTATTACAGTACAGTTACTTAGAATAATTAACGTGAATAACGTTTACGATTCGTTACATGAATAATTTATTATATCTTAAGAATAGAAAAATAGTTAGTGCGTCTTCGCTATTTGTTAAGAAAAATGATAGATATTTACAGTATATTCTTACGTATTTAATGGAATATACATTTGCAGATTTTGTAATCATTGTTAAAGTTGCTCAAACAATATATTATGTAATCCACAGTAGGTAAAGTATCAAATTTGAAATTGTATCATATGAAAATAATGCCAGATACATGGTACACATGTAACTACCAACATAAGCACGTGAACTTACACACTATCGTTAAATATTCTTCTTTTCAAACGACGTTTTAAATCTTCTAAGCAAGGTGTATTTAAGCCACATGGATATCTAAATGACGACAAATTTGAAATATTCAGATCCATGTTATAATTATCTCACGTAAGTATCTGCTGTACGTTTGCCACAGTGTAAATGTAGTTTTCACTGAACCATTTTAATGGTACCGTTTATTCAAGAGCGCCGAGATTCAAGAAACACATTTAAAAGTCGCTTGATTTAAACGTCCATTAAGACAGACTTTTTCGAATAATTCTATCATTTCTCATCACGGTAATTGCCACTTGCGCGGTAGACGCATCGTTTAAGAAACGATATTTACATTTGTACGCGATTATAATTAATCGTTGCTTATGATCGAATCTAAGAAACTTTTTGCCAAGGAACGAGTTTGTCTCGCGTCGTTAGTGCCTGATGATCAAGAGACGCGTATCTGTTTCGGTTTTTACTCGATTCAACTCCCTGATAGTTTTGGAATAAGTTACCGTTGGCTTTGGTGACACTTACAAATTACGAAGCGATATAAGAATTAATGACCTTAGCCCTGGCTCCACTACTCGTACGTCGCTTATGGGAAATCTATGTATCTTTCCGTGATGAAATAATACGTCTCTCCCACGTACTACGAACAGTTTAGTTTAGGATAGTTTGCACGAAACACTAAGAAATTATCGCGTCAGTGTGAGGAGATGCCTCGAACTGCACGAGACTGGATATATAATTTCGAATCTAAACTTTGCATTATTATTTCTATTTTTAATATCTATTTGTTAATATCCGACACTTGGAGAATTAAATATTCTACATTGTTTTACACTATCTACTATTTCTCGTGAACATTCTCCGAGGATTTAAGTAAAATCATTGGTAACATACTAAGTACTGTTTAGTACTGGGAAGTTTTGTATTACTTACTCTGTGGAATGTGATAAATTATACGTATCATTTAAAAAATGTTTAATTGCTGAAAGATTTACGATATCCATGAACAAATTAATATAAAAGTGCGTCATAATTACAGCACCGTGAACTGTTATTACTAGCGAATAATTAAATTGAAGACCTCCTTTATTCGGTCATTGTAATTAAAAATTACGAATATCTTCCGAGTAAAAATTATCTCCAACAGCAATCGTTTATACATTTAATCAACGTCAATTTTAGCTTGAGTTAAATTCAAATTCTAAGAACCAAGGAATAATAAACCAGTAAATAACACGAAAACCGCGAAATATATTTAAATAATTTATACACTCTATAAAATAAACGTAGGTATTACATGAAACGAAGTATATTCTTTGGTATCGTGTTTCAATATTCAGCCAGTAATAAAAGGGTAATTTTGCGACATTTTAACACAACGGAAAATCAAGCTGTACAACAGCGAAAGAGCTGATCTCGCGTAACTAATGCGATCAAGAGATTTGTACTGCGATTTATTCGCGAAGACAAATCATCATGCCGTGGCACGCGTGCTCGTAGCTCGCGTCCGGTTTTATTCGCGGATGCTCGAGTCGATGAAACAGAGAATCGCCTGGGAAAGGACGTACTCGGGATCTCATGAAAGGATGCCACGGGGAATTATTAACGTGGGATCTATCTGGCGAATCGCAGAAGTAGTAAGTTGGGGACACCGTTACGGCGCCGCGGCGATACGAACAAGCCCGTAACGTAACCGATCGTTCGAAGCATTCCAACTTTGAGACATTGCAAGAATGTCTAGCTCGCCTACCTTTCAAGCGATCCTCGTTAAAAACTTCGTGCACATAAATAGACGTGTATTTGATACTCGGAAGATACGTTTCGTGCATTCTACGTTCGGTATATGTAATCTTTCACAGGTTCGCGAGCAATAATTCCTGCATGCTATGGGAATTTCAGCGAGATGACCCTGCGTATCCGGGAACAATCAGAAAACGATCGGTATCTCGATCGGTTTAAACGGCAAATAATTGATGGTACGCTTGATTTTCCATGCAGAAGCACGAGAGAACCTTGTTGCGAACTATAACACGCGACAAACACAAGAATATCAGTTACAATATAAATAACCGTGCTGGCGATAATGATTACGACATCAACGATAGAAACGACCGTCGTGATGGCGAAGATAGTCGCGTGGTAATCTTTTATGTGCATTGCATAGTTCATAGGCGTGCCAATTAAAGGATATTGGTACATGTCAATCAGTTCCGTGGCCGATTCTCGGCCGACTAACGCTAAAAATCTAAGGTAAAGAAGATACGTATGTATATAGGTCAGGCTGCTTTTATGTCTTCGTTATAATTAGTCAATTAACATTTCCTGTTCGCAGAAACAACCGCATTAAAATTTATGAGGTAAAGAACATTTTCTTCGAATTGTGTTTACAATCTCATTCATATCTCCATTCTCCTGCATGGTAAAGCATTTCGGATTATTATTTCATATAGACGTTAATCGGTAAAGGCGTACCGTTTCTCACGAACTACAAAAATACGTATTGTACGTAGTAAGCTTCTCGAGGCCAAAGAATAACGAAACGATACGTTAAAAAGGAATTCGGCAAAACGGAGCATAACGAATTTTGTATCTGTACTTTAATTCGAATGCTATTCGCATGATTTTACGGCATTCTTGCGCTCATCGAGTTTGCTTTCGCCGATCGTTCCGGGAGAATAAACACGAAACGATAGCTATTCGATAATAGCCACGAATCATTAACTGTGACTCTGTTAACGCATTAGCAGTGGCAATTGTTCGGTATGCGCCGATGCAGATTCGAATCGATCGCGATGAGATCCATTTCTGTTTGTAAGCGTTGCCACTGCGTTAATTAAAACATGCTTAGCGATACGGCATTCTTAGTATCCAGTCGACACGCTGCCTACCACACACGTCGACTCACGAACGCTGCTGACGTTCAACTATATTATTCGTAATCTGTGACGTGCCACTTACGCGTACAACACAGTAGTAAACTCAATTTTAATTAACGTCGTCCGCATAGCAGCGTCGTACTCAGCTGTTCGCCGATATACGCCAGCTGGTTTCTTCCTTTTGTTCCGTGTATTACGATGCAGGCCTAACAATTGGCAACGTGACGTCGCGACGTGTACATCGATGATTATGTAAATACAGTCGACGAGAATAATAAGTGGACAAGTAGTAGAAGTATCAATGAATTTTGATCGAACCGATACTAGTTTATATACTTCAGTTTTATTTATTACATGTCCTCGTAGAAAACTCGAAATTAATACTTACATTTTTGTATAAATAAGCCATATTCGACGAAACTTCATTAATACCTACCTCCATTAAGTGTCCATTTATTTTTGTCCCCTTCGCAAACGTTTAACAAATGAGTATTGAAATTAGATCTACGTAACGTCGGAAACGAAAAAATAAAACAGAAACCTTGTGTATGGTGTATGTAACTAATGAATTGTATCGAAATGTAATAAGAAAAAAGGAGCGTAAAGGATCGAGAAAGTCGAATCCATAGACAGTCTGTTCGGATCGTATTTCCAGAAGGTAAAGTTAGGTCGACTCGTAGAGTTCGATAAAAACAGTACTCTTGTGAGGATTAAGTTCTTTGAAAATTACCAGTTACTAATCTACTTCGATGAGACAACATTTAAGACTATAAAAAAGCGTCGAACCGCTCGTTATTGGATAGTCGAGGAATAGAAAACGGTCAAAGACCGTTGAAAGCTGAGGCTGCAAGGAAAACAAAATAAATCGCTTGGAACGGCCGTAACGCCGCGATCATTTGGTTATTAAGAGAACGAGGTTGTAAGGCGGTCGCTGTCAATTGAAATCTCGGTGAAGCGATGCATTTAATTTGGCAAAAAACAGTAGACTCGGCAAGCCGCTGATCAGCTTCGACTCGATTTGCCGTTGAGATTTGCTTCGAGCAAAATCGTGACGCAACGACCGCTAAAAATTTATTATCGACTCTCGTGACAATCGTAAAGCTAATCGCTGAATCATCGACGTTTGGTCCATTATACAGTCAATGATTGATGTGTACCGCCGATTGTAACGTTGAAAATCCATCGGCTTAAGCTACTCATAAATGGCTTACCGCGAAAATGGACCACAGTCGTCGAGTTTTATGAATGGTTGCGGAGAACAGGTTTCAGTCTGGATACGCGATCGTTAATTTTATTTTTATCTCGCGAACGTTTTATTTTCCTTTTAATCCGGGATACCCATATCGCTTTAACCTGCGCGTTTCATTTTCCCACGCATGAAATTGAAATCTCAAATCGATCAATTCGCTCGTCTAACACGAATCGGCACCAGATACCGAAGGTTGAATTATACGCTTCTTTTACTTGTTTATTGCTAGCCATCCGAATGACATAGCAAATAAAACGAAGCAGATGATCGGTCTTCCCTCTAATTATCATTTCCTCTCGTTCGTTTAGCTTCACCCGAACGTGATACGGATCGTGGAGCGAAATATATTACGGAGCAAAATACTGACTACTCTGATTGATCGTAGGTAGGATTTGCTGTACGCAAAGGCACGGTATTAGAGACGCGATCAAAGGAACGAGGAACTGGCCGAACCGGTAACGTATCGCTTATCGATTCATTAGCGACTTCGTTTCAGCTACATTCGAGCCAACAAAGCGTCGTTTCTAAATAGGTCAGGCACGAACTACAAAACAAACTACCAGTTGTAACTTCCTCCATGCTTTTAAGCGTCGCTTTTTTCATTCGAGAAAGAGACAACGTTCAACCTTGTATTATCCTCGCAATGGATCTCGCGCGATAAACCGATATATCAGTTGAACGACAATTATCGTGTGGGATAACATCGATGAAGAATAGAAGTGCCAGTGCATTTTGTGTTAGCACGAAAATACACGAAACTCGTTACGCCAAAGTCATTTGTCTCGTTCATACTTTGACTTCTATGCTTCTTTTAATGTCTACATTGGACGTGGCAATAGATTTGTGAACGATAACGTCGCTCTGGTGTGTAAAATACGCGATACGTGAAATACGTGAGAAAAGCGTCCAAAATGAAAAAGAAAAATACAACTCGTGTTAAAATTCGTTAGACGGACATTTTACTATCAATTATAGTAGATTTTATATTCAATGATGGTAAAAAAATCAGATTGAAATGGCTATCGAAAGACAATATAACCAAATCGATCAATCTTCTTTATCTGAAACTGATCGTAAACGTCGCGGATCCTAATTCTACCGAACGGATTGAGCACGCGTACGCTCGAAACCCCATAACCATGATTTCTCTCGGCAAATCAATTTTACGCCGAGACCTCCTTGGGATTCGAACCGCGACCTGACGGACGGTGTTCAGTTAATTTGCTCGCTAGACCATGGTGGTCGGATAAATTAAAATAGATCCGGCTGCAAATTCCTTTTAGAGTCAGCTCGCTTGCATACGATTACAATAAATTAAGGCATGCTCTAACGACAAAACGTTCGTCTTTTCAGAAAAGCGTATCTCATCGTGAGAGGCTGGGACCTCCAGGATGCCAGGGGTGTGGAGGTTGCTACGTATGCTGATCTATATGGTGAGAAATATTGCTAATCCCTGTACATACAAGTAGATTTACAATAGCTTGAGGTAAAGATTCGTTATAGCTTGAGCAAATACATGTAGGTATACACAGTTAGTAACTAGAGTGCGGATTTTTATCTCTTCGTGGGAAACGTGACGGCGTTAAGTATGTAATATGCAAAAATATATAAAATATTCAATCTAAAGTATTCATTATAATACTTAGTGGATAAAACAAATTCCTATCCAAGTTCCATTTCTTTAGTTATATTGATAAAAATATAATAATCCGCGGTACAATAATAAATAGATTTAGCATAGCTTAAGCGAGAGAATAATAGCGCGAATAAGCCCATATGGGAAGTATTGTTCGATACGACCTAACGGTAACCCATATAGAACCAACACGTTCATGGGTTATTTGTAAGCTATTGATAAATGGACATGTACAGATCGGGTCGAGGTAGTCGAACTTCCGGTTCAAAGGCTATCCAATGGTTCAAATAATTAATAATCACGCAACGCTGTAACGTCCGACTGAAAGTATGCTACTTTCTCGCATAATGTACGAACGATTATTATTAAGCTTGCCTGAGTGAATAATGAAGACAAAACGGGGATTAGCATCTAATGTGCATATTTACGATCAAAGTTTAAGCGTCAAGAGAAAATTACACTGCAAATACGTTTCACGTCTCGACACTCGAGCCAGAAAGTTACGATAATAAAACAGATCATAAGGAATAAAGCGTAAAATGATAAAATTTTCCAAACGAATTTAAGCTTGATCTATTTAAATATCTAGAAAGCATAAATACCTCTGGCATTAATACTAAACTGTCATTATAAATTATATATATATATAATAAAATGCGATGAGACTCGTAGATTAAATAGACACTTACGGCACATTGTAAGAAAGCTGCAACATGCGTAATATCTGATCTGACTATATTCTATTGACCGAAAGTTTACATACATACGCGGATTTGCATGCAACCATTAGACAAGGAGAGTAAGTTATTAGACTGTGAACGTGAAAAACGAGTTACGGATACTATCAAGTTACAGTGGCTCACGCGGATAGTTGGAATACCTGTACATAATCCTACACCCATTACACCGCCCAACGATTCACACGATTCTTCGCACGTTGTCTCTTATCTGCTAGCCATTTCTTTCGTAAGCCAATTAAACTCTAGAACATACTGAACTACGGCTACCAATTCTGATAATGGGCTATAATTTCAGTGAACTGCGTTTGCTGACGCCGCGTTACTCATAGATCCCTTCCTTAATTAAAGACTAACGGGCTCTCGGTAGTCAGGCCCTAAAGATAGTAGGTAGTAAAAGGTACCGTTCAAAAATTAGAAATCAAGAGAAGAATGAAGGAGCATCACGGATAAAACTGTTCACTTTATATCCGTGATGATCGTTACGAAATGATGCCTAATGAAAAATTCGTCACAGTTGGATGACAATGCGATGACGCAGCAAGAGACGCGACAGCTTGCAAGCGGATATTCGTGCCTACTCTAGGTACCGTTACCCGTATCTTACGACCTTCTTTTCCTCCTTTTCCCCTTGCACCTGCTTCCTCTGAAAGTTATTCAGGACCCCTGCACAACCTATTGCCCCCACGATGTTATTGCGTCTACAGAGTGAAATCTCTTATTGCGGTTTCGCGCAGGAAACGCGTCGTCCTCTCGTGTGCTTACTGCTTCAAAATTTATACCCTTCCGTATCCACGTTGTTCGTTCTACCGGATTTCTATATTCATTCCAGGAAACATCGTACATAGTTATCGGCGATTTCCATCCACTTCTTCCTGTTTTACCTCGCCAAGCTCTACCGGAATAATTTCGTTCAATAATTCGGCTTTATCATAGCCGCGGTTATAAATGAAAATTTTACAAGAATTATAAATTATGAACAATTCGAGAAACATGTACTTTGCGGAACGAAGAATGAACGAAACTTGAGTTAAGGGTCTTTGAATAATCAGATATTCTGAAGAAATTGAGATTTTTGTATTCAGTGGCTCTGAGAAGTAAACTCTGTGGATTGTAGCAAAATATTTGAGACTGCATGAACAATCGAGAGAGTTAGTAAATTCAATGTTTTTTTAAAGCACCGAAATAACAAAAAGTACAAACATCTTCCTATACATATAATTAATAATTCACGTTGAAGATTATTTACTAATATAACTTTTTTTGTTCAAACATATAATATCTTAATCTCGAGACAAATTATATCATCAATCTAATACCGAACGAAATAGAATTGGGGTTCCATATCTCATTTCCTGTTAACTCTTGTACGAGTCTTCGCATATACAAATATACTAACCATCGGTGATTAACTGCTTTTAGAAGAAGTACCGCAAAAACCTGCGTGACTATTCATCGTTTGCTTTTGTCCCCGGCGTGACAGACCACGAGTTTTTAAAGAAGGAACTTCAAATACAATCCATCGCCGAAATCTTTATCGGCGCCTATTCAAAAGAACGTGACGCGAAGAAATAGTTACTCGTTCCAAGTAGAGAGTAGCACATAAACGAATACAGAGGAAGCTATTTCCGCGTGTCACGAGGAATACAATCGAGTACACGGAGACGGGCATTAGTATTCGAACGCCAGAAGAGCCGCGATGGGAAACTCACCTACCGGCGTGCCTCACGTTCGAGTAACTCGGAATACTGATACGTTCGCGGTTATAACGAACTGAAAGCCTATATCCCGCGAATTGTTTCCGCCTGTAGCGCATAATATAAATATCGTTTACCATTCGTTTCACGTTCAAGAGCACGAACGTATTGTCTTCTCTCGATAAATGACCGAGTAAAGAGCGTGGATGTTGCGGAACATTAGGTATTTCTCCTGCATTGATTTTATCTTTTCGATACGTACGGGATATCGAATTTTTAAAAGACTTTCCTACTTACGTTATCGATTTTCTAACTCAACGATCAAATCGATCTTGTAACATCTCCAGAAATTTACAACAGTTTACAAACGAGTTACTTAACAGAATGGACGTGTCACTATTATCAAGTACAATTTTACTATTTAACAAAAAGGATACCGCACAGTAGCTTTGACGATTTCTCAACAGGGAATAATATACATAAACAAGATTTTATTAGAGATCCTCAGATCCCGAAGACTGTTACCTAAATCTTTAAAGAAAGGAGATGCGAGACGAATGAAATTAAGAATTTTCTACTTCGAATTAATTTCCTGACAAAATTTCCTTCTTTTATCGCTCTTCCAGGAAACAGACAATATGCTCTCACTCGCAACTCGGATCTGTCTCGTATCGATGCGCTAGTTTAAAATTCCATCCCAATTTCCTCTTATCTACTCTCGCAATCTACCAAGAAGAAGTACATTAAAGAGTCTAGCTACCTCAACATCCGTTTTATCCGGATCATTGAACCCTCCCGCCCCCCTCCTGTCAGCCGTTATTATTCGCACATAATCAACATTTTTCTACAACGTTCGCGAAGGATATCGCAAAGCGCTCTGCATCGGACGATTGATTCTCGATCATCGACCGTGAACCAAGGTGAAGCAAAATGACGGAGAAAGAAAAAGCGAGGCTCGCTCGGTTGTTCGCGAGAGCACGCAGTGCACACAAGCGCGTGGTCCGTGTATACCAGGTGCGTAATCATTTCTAATGAAACGTTGTCATTTAACAGTGCGATTGTAAGAGCACAGAAACTTGTTTTCACTTGCGCGAAAAACGGCGACCGTTAATGCAGCGGTAAAGACGCTTCTCCCGTTACAGCATTGCGCGAGCACGGTATATACGCCGGGAACACCTTCCTTCAAAGATCTTCACTTACGCGTACGTGTCGCTGAGATTTTCTGCGATTCTCTGCAGCCAAGCGACGCGATCGCCGCGGCGGCGACTATGCGTTCGAAGTAATACGCCCAAAGCTGTACGCGAAGAATGCGGGCTGGCCAGCGGCTGGTGATTTCTAGAGAAATCCTCAGAACATAACACGCCTAATCTCCCACGACCTGTGCACGCTTGCGATTTTCATGCCAAGATTCTAGGATATTACGCCGCCGTGAATCGCAACGTTTGCGCTGTATGTGAAAAACGGCGGATCACCGTAAGGCGAAACATTACAGTGTTTTGCCGGGCTTAATATTCCTCTAAGTATCGCGAAATATGTCCGCCGAACGATACGTTCTATGCACGGAACGTTTATTTGCTTATCCGTTCATTCATTGCGTGGCATTTACGGTCGTAGGAGAATACCGAGGATAGACGCGCAATAATAATTTACGGTAAACGTAATGGTATAATCATCGCTGCCGATTGGAAATAAAGATACGTGAAATGCGAAATTACAGATACGGTCGAATAAGTCTCGTTATCGAGGGATTTGTTCGGGAATTGTAGCCGCGAAAAGGTACTTATGTTCGACGATGCTGTACAACCTCGCGAAAGTCTTCCAACGATGATATATCTATAATTGTAATGGACACAGATTCTATGGTATAGCGGATGTTTTGAAATTGCCACATGTATTTTGTATAGGATATGTACGAGGATAACGTGTATCATTGGAATATCTGTAGCGAGATTTACATTCTGTTTGTTCCTTGCTCATTGGTAACTGAGATTTTAAAGATTGCAAATCATTTCGATCGATCGTTTCAATGGATCATAAACTACAGCTTACGCAGCTTATACTCGCATTGTTCATCCTTGACTGATCTACATGATAAGTACGGTTTACAGTAGGTGTATAAGTAATCGTAACTTCGCGACTCACAAGAGGATACTTTCGTGTATAGAAACGCGCATAGGTAGGTTTCAAGCGTAGATACGTGCAATAAAGAATAGGTCATTGATAAATATCTGTTGCCCGCAACTTAAGATGTCTCGAATGTTTCTCATAAATTAAGAGTGACGCAGACATCCGTATACTTAACAATATTATTAGAGGTGTAATGGCACATCGTGAAATCTGAATCTTCGAACATAGCTATTGAAAGTTTTACTAGGCTCTAGCCAGGTGACGTGACAGGTTGCGTGCTGCTTGAAAATATCGTAAAAACTCTATAAGAACAAACTTTACGCGTTGAGACAACACGTAATAAAATACAGTGTGTCGATATTTAACAATCATACGAGTACTTGTATCTATAATATATATTATGTCTGCTTCAATTTGGCACAATGTAAAATAATCGAATATCAAATAAATTAATTTATTGCAGCGTGTTAAACATAGTTAAATGAAATTGGTAATTTTTATTGACGAATTAGTCGAATAAGAATTAATACGTATATGACGATGAACGATATAAATTTCTCATTTGACTTTGTCTCGTTTTGGACTAACATTTACGATGTTGCTCCATTAGTTATCAGAGCATAACTAACATTGTAAAAATTTCATAACGGTTATGCATCTGGGTAGTGATACCGCAACTCTTAGCGTTCTATTATTCGAACAAATTTCTTTAACGCTAGCCTACTGTATTGTTAAGGTGTATGTTGGCCATTATCGCTTAGGTAACTTCGTAACTTACGGATCGTACAGCGATCGTTAAGTTTCATAAGAGTATCGACATTTCATAGAAAACGATATTAGCACTTGGAACGTAACGATCGTTACAAGAGATCGTTAAGTTGTAATTGTACGATCATTTAAGTAATTCGATATTTATTGTATCCAATTTAAGAAGAAAAAATGCGAATATAAAGGTATTAGGATACTACACGTAATCACGATAATAAACGTAACCCCGTATTAACGTTTTTACAAGGTGCTTAGTAAGTTTAATTTATGTGCGCGCTTCATAGAATTTTAAATGCAATTAACTACATAATCTGCGAAATATCTCTTTTTTTCCCCTGTAATTTATCGAATCTCCTACTGAATCAACAGGTTCTAAGATCATCAACTATTAACACATCTCATACCGTATAAGATAAGATAAGATACCACTGAACTAATTTAAGAGTGAAAATGCAACTCAAGGTACGGCTTGATGGATGATTAATATTTCTTACGTAATTAAATGTCTACCAAAAGCAGCTGGAAACTACATAATGGGTAGATTCGTAACTACCTTTCATAAATTTGTGTATGACAGGTTACTGATATTGAAGTAGTATCTACTTCCATCAGATACAGACATAAACCGTAAAGGACCGCTTCATTCGCGATAAATTTTGATGCGGTGGTTATTAATGTAAAACGTATACGTTCAAACATGTTCGGTCGAACATCTGTAGAAGGTATTCGCGACAGTCACGCGTAGTGTAGTGAGAAAGGAAGACAGGTCATGGTGTTCAAAGTATAAAAACGTATTCCTTGAATGCACAGGTGGTTGGCTTGAAGAGCGTTGGTAGCAATAGCGACATTTGGCCGCTAGAAAGGCCAGAGGGAATGCCAGCCATACAATCTCTCGAAGTGATGTGTGGAAAGGATCACATGGATGTACATCTCTCGTTCTCACAACCCTTCGAGGGCATCGTCTCGTCCAAAGGCCAACACGCCGATCCGCGATGCGTCTACGTTCCACCGTCCACTGGCCAGACTTTCTTCTCCTTTCGGATAGCCTACGCGAGGTAAGACCGCGAGAACATCGAGCATTCGTCTATCGAACCGTATCTACCTGTGAAAAGATATACGTAAACTCGACACGATTAGATGATTTAAGGCGTGTGGAAACGTTGCTCGATGCTCGAGATCGATTATACCGTCTCGGTTTACCGCGATCTCCATAGAGGATTGTTAACTTACGACTTTAACTGGAACTTATGAGGCGTCTGGCGCCAACCGGCTCGCAAACTACGATAAAGGATAATTGGACAAGCGATTGGGTTTAACGAAAAGTTATTTGACAGGCTATTAATCGATTCTAATGGGGTTTCGCGCGTATTTCAGTGGCTTCTAAAAATTATCGACGAACGATGTTTAGCGTAAAGACACGAAGAACAGAGACGTTAAGTATTATCTCTTACGTTTTAGCAATGAAAAATAGTAACAGTAAAATAGTTTATCTGCAACGTTTCAGCGATTAATAAATTCGTAAATTGATATTCAGTCTAGATTTTGTTCGTCTGGTCGCAGATGCGGTACCAAGCCGGATATGCATGGACAGTTCTATGAGAACACTGTGGTCGTTCAGTACGACAAAGATTTGCTCGAAGTCTGGGACGAGGCCAAACGACTGCGATGCGAATGGTTCAACGATTACGAAAAGACTGCTTCGAAACCGCCAATGGTTATAGCAGATCTCGACGTAATACAGTTAGACTTCAGAGGTATAATTTGCTATTCTACACACATGCAAACAACATATTTCCACATCAACCTCGCTTAGTGATCTTCGCATCTCCTAACTCTCGTCTAACATCGATGTAGTAAGTCTCGTCACAGCATCCCTTGACACGATCAATATCTTAAATTTTAATACGTTTGTACTTCGGTCGATAAATACAAGCGATTTGCCTTGATCAAGGTTTGCTATACGAAAGACTACGGATATATAGTTAATGGGTAAAACGATGATCCTTCTGTGCAAAGTGTTTTATACGAGGTACAAATGGTCGCATCGCGCACGGTAACTCGTGTAGCAGCGGTTAACCACAGGTAGGACCGCAGCCCCGCCACTTAACTTCATTTTATGCAACACGTATAAATCGCACCTGACACGTTGTGCCTAGAGAACGGGCAACAGACTGCCTGCAAACTAAAACGCAAATGTAAGTGTACCATTCTATCGGTATTGCAGGCGACAACGTGGATTGTTGGATGGAAATTCAACATGGCAAGGGACCATGGGCACCTCCGGTTTCCGGAATAGTACCGCTCGGCTCTACTCTCACCCTAGTCGTCGCTATAAACGATTATCGAGGTAACGTGGCAACGAACCATCCAACTTTATGAAACTTTTCGAAACCTATAAGAGCGTTGATGCTTCCGCAAGCTGGATTATTGCGTTCGACATTGTTGGAGGCTTGCAGGCGTGAGCCGCTTCCAACAGGAAGAAATTGTCGACGTTCCGCCAACATTGCAGCTAGCTTCATCGGTAGACTGCGGATTTTTATGCAAATTCATATTTTTGAAAATATAATGAAAAAAGTACAACTTCGGTAGAAGATTGTTTTACGTACCAAGTATTATAAAAAGTATTATACCTTGAATATTTTATATATCTTTTCGTGTTATACGGATTTTGTGTACTTTTGCGCTTTTAAAGTTTCTACAAATAAAAATTCACGGTCTATACATTAGAATTCGAAGGATACCGAGTAGCAGTACACGCTGACAAAGCTAAGTGTAATACCGACGAAACGTCGGTAATCTCTTCCTGTTGAACACGGCTCACGCTCGGAAGCTTCTAATAGCTTTCGAAAGCTGCATAATCCTCGGGTACATAATACTTGGAAACGGCTATGTATTCGTTAATGTCATTTACGGTAATTAATTCGACACAGGAGAATTCGACATGCGCGTCAAGTCGTGCGTGGCCTCGGACGGCGGTGGACACACGATACAGCTGAGCGACGAGTTCGGATGCGTGCTGAGGCCGAAGATGATCAGCCGATTCTTGAAAGCACGGGGTTCCGACGATCGGGCGACGGTCATCACTTACGCCTTCTTCCACGCGTTCAAGTTCCCGGACGCGTTGAGCGTGCACATCAAGTGCAAGGTAAACGATGTTGGGTAATATACAGCGGATAACACAGCTTACGATCGAAAACAGGATTACCGACAACTGAAAATATTATTACGCGCGACCAAGGTGCTTTGGCGCACCTTCTGTTAACTTGGAGAGGTGTTCGTCAAAGTAAAGAGCAAATATTTACAATTAAACAGCTTACGAACGGCTTAATGAATTTACTCTGTAAACGGCAATGAACGTTAAATCATTTGGCTACTCATTATGCAAATTTGTACTTAGAAAGACAGGAAAAAAAATGAAACGATGACTAAGAGGAACATCAAAGCAATAAGTTGTTTCGATCAATGTCAAGGTTGAGATCTGTCGTCACGGCTGTTTGGATCACTGTCAGCTCAGTGGATCCGTTGGCCACTACATTCAAGAGCGCAAGGATCAGATACGACCGCAATACCCGCAAACCACGGTACCGCCCACCGTTCACAACGACGAGGACAACAGTGCCGACAAGAGTAACGAAAACGTAGGTGGTGGAAGCGAGCAAGGTGATGGCTCCCTTTACGACGACATTATTCAAGATGGTGATGAGATGACCTCGATAGGAGGTCATTTCTTGGGGGTCGAGAAATCAGTTCCGAAAGCACAGGCGCAGACAAGCAACCGGCTACCGGCACCGGTAGTCGAGACACCAAACGAGGAAATTCATTTGGATGACGCTGATCTTTCAAGACCATTCGTAGTAAGTATATTTCGTTCTTATTTACATATTTCCTAGATAAATGAGATTCTAAGATGCTATCTTCGGAAACCTTCGGTAGAACCGCGTTTATCCGAGTAGATTATGAGACAAGGATAATACGTATAGATTTCCTAGATAGTGAACTCTCTTTTTCGGCTCTTCTTATTAATTTCAGTGTTGAAATTTAAGTGCTAGGAACTAAATTGTTCCTTCGCTGACACGTACTATGTATTTTAGATAAAAACAGATGTTTTCGTATATTGATATTTATATTCGCTATAGGAATAAGTGTCTGTACGTATTACGAGATTAACTCGACCGTAGTTTGGATAATAGAGGATCAGCATTGATTTTCCTATGCGAACGAGATGCGGATAAGTGTATTGTGTATTCACATTTCGATATATTTGTAACAGAAAAGAAGGGAAAGGAAATAAATCAACAAACGTGTGGACGAGTTTGTTTTCTGTCTAGGAGATTTTTCATACGCTTATACATTTTCCACTGGCATATCGTCGACACTCAGGGTTCTTCGTTTGCAGGATCCTCCACGGATGACACGATACGAGAGTGATCAAGACCAATTCCCGCACGGGCCTCGGAATCTCGAAGGTGACAGCAGCGCGATACCCGTGATACCTCTCTCGTCTGCGAATGGCAGACGAAAGAGATCGGTCGTGGTATCCGATAGGAAAATCCGCAGCGCCGATGTCGGCGTCAGTGGTTTGTACGAGGTGATCTCCGAAGCCGATCTAGCCTTTAGCCCGGACACACACGCAGAAGCAGTAACGGTGTTTCAAGGTAGAATACGCGAGGAAGTAGTTTATGGTATCTGCCTGCCGATGCCCGGTTTCAGCGCGCTGTTTATCGTCGTGGCGCTTTCTGCAGTCATTTCCGCGCTTGTCGCCGGCGCGATGCTGCATCGGTTGCAAGCGCAACGCGAGGCAGTCGACAGCAGAAAGAACAATAGAGCGGTTCACTCGACGAACGGTTGGCTACCTTACGGATTGCTGCGCGTACGCTGCACGACGAGACCAACTCATCTGGAACAAATTCAACAAAAACAAACGAATCCAGTCGCCACCAGTCCTTCGGTCGAGAGAGGTTGACGATTCGTGACATTTGTGTCGCTAGTGGGACGCGGCCGTGTACGCTCCACGAAAGACAATGTACAATAATACGCTGTACAAAGTATTTTAAGTGCGTCAAATCACGTGCGACAGGTTCTTTTTGCGAATGATTTCGAGACGATCGTATTTCCTTCGAGGGAGGATTCTGCGACGGAAATTTTTTCATAGATTTCCATGAGAACGATATTCTCCTTTTTCTTTTCACACGAACTCGTAAACGAAAGCATTGCTAGATGATCATTGTCGAGAGGCAATTATTGGTATTGGGTAAGTAAAGAGCATAATCACGCAGGATAATATTTGATCTAGAACGAATGTATACAATTAGCAAGGGAGATTTCCATCAAGAGGACAATGTGACAGCTATTCGCTGTGAATATTGTAGAAATGATATTTCATTTTAAATATTGCGAATGATATTGGTGGAAATGTTTTGTTTTCTTTATTCGATGTTTCATTAATCGGGTCAAAGACGATAGGGAAAATGCTTTCGCCGCGTATTTTTTTCTATAGGTAATTCGTTAACGAAAAGATGCGCATTAGTATTTTCTATGAGTCTGTAGAGTACGAACTAATGCAATTAAAATGATTTATTGTTCTATCGTAAGTCGTAATATGCCTTGTAGCATTGCGCGTCTGTTATCTATTTAATGATGAATTCACTAGAGGTGCTGATAACGATATTTGTTAATTATAATAGAAATCGAACGGCGTTCGATATAATAAAAATTAGTATGCTACGACAGTGTAGGAATGACTATTGAATATATACAATTTTGTAAACTATACGTAGTCTTTATATTTTTATTTAAAATATTTCTTTTAGAAATTGACATTTTGATATTTATTATTGACAACTAATAATAAATATTGTACATAAAAGGAAAATATTTTCTACAAAAATTTAATGTTAATCTGCCTTTGAATAATTTATATACATTCATATACTACGATTAACGATGATGTTATATAAAATTTATATACATATATTTTTTCAGAAAGAGATTATTTTCTATTTGTATCTTTATATAAAATAACATTTGAATTACATTTGTATAAAATATAGAATTAAAATGTTTTATATTAGTATTTGGCAAATAAGAATTCTACTTGTTAGATATATGTATTCTCTTCCTTCTCATGGTCCTATTTTTATACACGAACCTTTGCTCATTATCGATGATGTAGGTATGTCAGAGTTTTCGATACCTCGTATCATTTGATTTAATTACACTGCACTTATTAAATATTAAAGCAATAGATATTGAAATAATCGTAACATCAGAGAAAATGTGAATATGCGATTCCGGCCGTTCTCGATACGATGCATCAATATCATTAGGAGAAAGTTATTACGTTACCTTACACATAATATAAAATCAGTATAGAATACACCGAATCACATAAACTAATGAAATCTAATAATTATCCGGTTTTTTCGAATAATCGTTAGTTTCGTACATTGCACGGAAGACGTGATTGCATATTGAATGAAATGCGTTGGATTATCAAAACTCTTGGGAAACTTGAAAATGACAGCACCTCTAGAGTTAGCCCTAAAGAGGCTGAGAATAACAGCTAACTGAGAATAGAAACGATATCGTAAATATTCTCAGGAAAATTGAAAGATGCTACTACTAAGCTTAAATTTTCATCTGTTTTTAAATATTTATATTATTACGTTAGATTAATACGAAAAATCGACATAGTTTAATGGATGCCTCGATATGTTTAACCTTTCGTTGACATTTTTAATAAAGCACGTATTAGACGTTAAAAGAATCGATTTAATTTTAGATTGAGAAATATATATATAATATATATATATATATATTTTCGATCCTTCTTTTGTTAGTGTCAACTGAAGGTTGAAAATTCCATGAAAATCGATTGCCTTCTCAGGTTTTTTAAATAGGTGACTACATAGTAGGCGAGATTATTTAAAAATCTTTGAAACGCAACGCGCATTTAGAATGTCCAGGAAGACATTTAATACCATGAACAAGATTTTGTTACTGAACTTGAAATACCAAGTATATATACGTAATTATATATATATAAATAAGAAGCGTATATTTGGAAGGTTCTATCGTAAAAAGGGCTTTCCGCTTTAAAAGTAGTTGTGCAAGTACGAAAGCAGAAGGGGAAAGCTTTCCGTACAGGAAAGCAAGATTTCCTCGTAATCCCTTCTATACGTCCTTTTACGTATTACATTTTCACTTCTGTCTTTGTAATAAAAAATGAAAATACTTGTTTTTTTCCTCTTCCTCTAAGAACAGATTAATTAATGATGCGGTGTTTGGATAATTACATTTTATATACTTATTCGTCCAAACGTTTTGCAAATCGCCAGAATAATTGTGTTACGCTAGATTATTTTAAGTACATGTATACACGTGTAAAAAAAAAAAAGAAAGAACATTCTCGTATTCTTGGAGAATACAAAAGTTGTTAAAGGAAGTATCAACAACCACCAATTATGTGTGCAACTATGTGCGATGCTGGACAACTACCACAATACTTCGAGCGAAAGGAACAAAGAATTAAGTCGATTGTTAATCGATAGGTTGTGTTTTTATTTAATATAAATCAATGATAATGCCAATAAATGTATTTACAGGACCTTGATCTATTTCCACAGAACCAACGATTATTCTCTTCCTGTGTCTTTTTACCTCCCAAGGGAAAGATAATTTAAGATTTACAATGGAACACAAACAACGTCGATTTCCCATATATTCGCTAGTCAGGTGAGAATATTCATGTAAAAAAGTATGGTAAATACAATTATATATTTACTCGCATACAAAAGTTAAAGTACTAATATTCTTGTAAAAAATACATTATTTCATCGATGAAAAATAATTTATAAACATTTTTATATCTATATGCTTATATGCATTAATATTAAGTATTAAATTATAATCTTTTGTATGCTATTACAAGCTACTGACTGTTCTTTTATACACTTGATCTTAACGCTTTCTATCATATTCTTTCACTCGTGTAATTAGCGGAAAAAATTATTCAACTGCATTTTTCGTATACGACAGATCGATACATATAGTAATACGAGATTGATCGTTGTTTATTGTCTATGATTTTTCACACATCGGTTTCGATTTCTTTACAGTGAAACGTCGATTATATCGCAAACGGGCCGACAGACAGGCCCGACAGACCGATAATCATCATCAAAATCAAGAATATATCATCTATCTGTAGCATTCTGAGTTGCATATCAACGTTACTCACGTTTCGAAATACACGTCTACATTTTACCTTTAAACGAAACATGTAGCAATTACAATAACAATGTAAAACCGAATTGGAACGTCTCATCATCGATTAAACCGATATCTTAAGAGAAACGCAGACAATGATGACTCAGAATGTAAACTTGTGACTACAGTTAATATTTCTTTATCTACCTTTGGTGAAAAATTATTATTAGGAAGGTAGAAGTGAAATTTTTTAATTCGTTGGATATTGTATTAAAATGGATGAAAGCGCAAAAATGTGATAACCTTTCAAATATCTACTTCAGAAGGAGTAGCGAATTTAGCTAAATCTAATTTGTTTCTTACACTTCGGTACTACGCGTTCTTTCATACAATACACGAGTGTATATCATTAAACATTATTTTATTCTCTATTCTATTACGGAAAGTTTGAAATTTTAATTCTGTTAAGCCGATTATGCGCAAAATCATTTACTGGAAAATAATCGACGTTTTACTATAATTGCTAATACGATGTTTTAAATAAAGATACATAGTCTATTTAGTTAGAAGAAGAAACTCCGTTACATGGCAACGCGTGTATACATAAACTAACGTATAAAAGTGTTCGCTTCACTGAAGCGAAACGTTTCGTATTTATTGTTAACTTATACATAGAATTATTCAACTCGAGATAGCAGATTTTTTAATAGTTTCATAATAGTGACTGGCTCTTACACCGTTACAAATACACAAGATACAGCATATAAAGCCGCAAACATTTGAAACGTTATTATCTAATAAATAAATAATATTAAAACAATAATATCGTCAACAATGTTAAAAAACAAACATTTTTTGGACTATTTTTTCGTAATATTTCAGCCTTAGTTGCATCGAGTTACATATTGTCAATACGTATGTAACGGGTAACGATTAATTAAAAAAGGAAATACCCAGATACCATGGTCCCGAAATGGTTGTAACGAAGAAGTTGCAAGGGCAAAATGTTTGATTATCTTTGACTAAATTTTCAGAGTGTCTATACACAGTCGCCAGCAAGGGCTTGAGCGTAAGTTTCGTTATGACGAAGCACAAATCCATATTAGTCGACCGTTCTGATCGAACAGACATTCTACACGTAGCAGAGAGCATCCTATTTATTTTAATACAAACAATATTTTGTCTGATACGTGTCGATGTACAGAATTGTGCTTGCGACATTCTGTAGCCTCTACGATACCTGTAATGGCGCGACCAAGAGGACCGGTTTGCGCGACATTCGATATATTAAATATAAATCTTGATCGGTCTGAGAATAAATACGAAATAACAACTAACAAGTAAGTTACCAGAACGAAATTGTACACTTTGCTGTATAAAAGATCCGGCGACCGATTTATTGGGCAATCCCGTGGCGAAATATTAAATAATATACGTATCTAGCTTTATACCTGCTTCAATAAATAATTTAACACTATGAAAATCGTCAAACCGGTCTCTAGGAAGAAACCCGCTTGATACGAAGCTTCTCTACGCAAAAGTAAAGCCGATCGACAGCATAACGTTTCACAATGTACATGTTTCACAATGCTATGACCGCTTGTACCTATGAGTAAAAACACGTCCTGGTTGACTTTTTAGGCGTGCTTTGTTCTTCGTTATAGTACGTCGCAGCCTTCCTAGCTTTTCCTGAGAACGGTCTTAGGCGTAGACAGAGGTAGGTGGAGAGTATACACGAGAATAATAACACGGCAAGGAGTACTATGAGAGTAACGACGAAACCTGGAGTAGTCATGCAAATCATAGCCGCGTTCGCGGTGTTCTCATTCCGTACAGGGAAGATCATCGTCGATCCGCTCGATTCTCCGTTGTTCGACTCATCGATGGAAAACGTCAGGTCACCTGTAGAAACAACTCGTATTATACGATTGACTCCGACCGCCTTCTGAGGACTCGGCATTATTTCTCGGGATTTTCTTCGTCTTTCGTCTCGAGGACGTCCCGCGGCCGCCTGCAAATACGCTTCCAAAGGAAGCGGAATAGGGGGCGGAAGACCGTAGCCGGAGTCAGGATGACCACTAGATGGAGGATGATGATTCTCCAAAAGACCTTGAGACTCCAGCAACAAAGGAGATTCGGAGCACTGCTCTGGACATTGATACCGACATATCTGTATGGTGCATTGAAAATGCACTTCCATCGAGTCGGGGAATTTGAACGCCTGGAAATGAGCGTAGGAGAGTACCGACGCGGACGCGCCGAAGTTCTTAATCTTAGTGAACCGCGACATAAGCTTCGGTCTAGTAATGCAACCTCTCTGATCGACCAGTTGAATCGGCGCTCGTTTTCCGTCGTGTGCCATGCAGTTTCTCACGAGCATATCGAATTTCGAATCGTCGTCTTTTATCGCGAGTACCATCGTCATCGTCTGACCAATTTTAACCAATCCCGAGACTTCGGACGCCCATGGACCCTTCCCGACCTGTATTTGCATCCAGCAACCAACGTTATCCCCGGCGAAGTCGGCGCGCACCACGTCCAACATGTCGACTGGAAACGGACGGAACGTAACAGATTTCTCGTACAAGTCGTGCCAAGTGCATCGCAGCTTTCGCGCCTGATCCCAAACTTCCTGAACTTGCGGATCGTATTGCACCACGATAATGTTTTCAAAGTACGTTCCTGACCCGGATTCAGCGCCGTACCCGTATAAACCATTCTCTGTATTGCCAGCTGTGCCACACGCGTGAATGCTAATCTCGAAGTTAACCGAGGTGCGCCCTAAGCCTGCTGGTAAGTGCACACAATTAACGTTACTGTAGTGGCCTTTGCTAAAGACTATACCGTAGAACGGTTTATCAAAGCCGAGGTAAACTTTCATCAAATTTTTCTCGCACTTCACGTCTAACGAAATGATCTTCGGCATATCTGGCGTGGGTGCTGGCCAGGGTTCTGCACCTACAGCTGTGCTAATCCCACTACCCGTTGTGTAGATCTTGTCGATGGCCTCCGATGACGCTTTCGATGGCGGCAAGGGTGGCGGTGGACCATGATACGCGACGTTATGGTGTGGTCTTGGATGTGGCAGTCCCAGTCCACCTCGACTTGGCGGCAGAGGGAGGGGATGACCTCGGAGACCACCCGGTTTATAATGATTACCACCGGCATCCTTCTCGCCTAACGATTCTAACGCCAATTGGTCCGAGGTATTTATGTCGTTGTCTTGACGATTCAAGGCTGAATTATCGTTACGACTGTCCTCTCCGGGAATTGCCTCGACTACCTCGACATCCTCCGTTCGAGCCAGCTGCGAACACACCAATGAAATGCATCAGTGTAAACGTGTTTCTATGCAAAGTAGGCAGTGAAGTATTTTGTAGAACGTCCATTGAGAGGAAAGGGATAAACGACGAGAAAGCGTGAAAGTAGATTGACGTTGTCGGACTACATAATTTACACACGTGCAAGTTCTTCAGGAACGGGCTACCTTTATACCGGATCAGCTCGCAAGTGCAATCAGCGAATACCTATACATATACATTCACCTAAATTATCGTGCAACGATGCACAAATTTACTCTGAACGATCCTGACAAAAGAATTAATCTTCAACATGCGAACGAATGATATGTACGTAATGGATGTAGTTTAACTTTGCGATATTTCGCATCTCGCGTGAATTATTATTGCTTGAATCTTTTAGCGGTAAAAATTGTTTATCAGATAATACAATATGTAGCGAATCCACATTTCATTTTCATAGAATCAAATTTTTATTGTGGCCACTATATGCGTATAAATGTAACTTAAACAACAAATAACGAATATTCCACTTGTTTCTTGCATGATATTGAAATTATAAGAAATAAGGCGATGAAAATAATAAGATAAAAATTGTCGACTTCTGCAAAGGTAGATGCATTTTTCATTCTTGGCCGCTTGTCACAATCCGAAGATTCGCTCAGAGAGCTATCTCCTGCCGTGTGCATTCCTGATGGCCAATACAGGAGACAACAGCCTCCGATCAACAAACCCGTTCTGACTGTTCGACGAATGACGGGTTCGGAGGGTCGAGGAGGGGCAACCAAACGATGAAATAGGAGCATCGGGCCCGTACACCAGTGTAGTGGCTGATTGCCTCACGCGTGACCCTGGGGCATAACGGACCACCCGTGTCTTTAGCCGCAGGTCAATCGGCCAGCTCAGCGCTTCGGATACACGTTCAGTTTTCCGCTTCTACCGTCCTCCGATTCCGACATCTGCTTATCTGCTCGTTGTAACTATCCGGCCAACGCGTCCCATAATTCGGCAAAAGCTTACTGGGTCAATCGTGAATGAATCCACGATGAATTTCGACCACGACGATACGCGTCCAACCAGAAAACACGGTGACCGTCCTTCGGCTAAAACGACTTGGATGGTGTTTGCGTATCGCGCTGTTCTCATTTTCAATCCGACAAGCTTCTCAAGATTACATCGCTAACAAGCTGTTTCATTAGAGACCGTAATAACGATACGCGATAACAGCCTACTCTTTTACTCGTAATAATAACGACGTAATTAATTCTCTGTTATTCGAGGTCTGATTAATACCAATAAGAAGGAGATTTGACAAAAAATGAAAATTATAGGAATCACGAAGGTCGGTGATTATCCTCTACACCGAGCGATCTCCTACCTCTGAGAATTTCTCTTGTAGTCTTACAAAGGTATTTCATTCATTCTAACTGCGCTTCATTCACTTGACTTAGCCTGTACACAGAGACTGTCACGCTCTCTTATATACTGTCTAATATCATTCTTCGATATTTTAGTTGGAAGATATCGTTGAAAGAATTGCAAACCAAGGCTTGAGAAGTAAGTGTGGTTAAATTCCGTATCTTTTATTACGTATTTTTGTAGGATATTAATAAAAACTGTGATCAACTTTCTTCGAAATATGGTCATGAAAAATCTTGTTCGATATATGATTATACGTGATACATGTTAAGTAATAAAACAGACAATTGCACGTCGGGTAACTTGCTAACTACAGTATGCATAATCGTGACACTATTCTACTATCTAAGTCCCATTCAATAAGAATACGCTTGAATAATTGACACTATATATTCACCTATGATACGTTACTTCCTTTAATTACGGATTGATCGTATTATTTATAATATTATCAATTAAATTAATCGCAAATTATAATCGACTTCGTAATTGATAGAAGAAGCACTGCGTTACAGAATTAGGACGAATTAGGGCGTGGAAAAAGCTTCGAATCTCGATTTGCCAATAAACACGTTAAATCATCGCGATATAGTTTAAAGCAAAATTTCCATTTTCGTAGAATCGTTCCATGCATATCTGGCAGCGATAATAACGCTGATCGTTAATTTCAATCGATGACGCAAAAAATATTTAAAATGTTCCCGCGGTCTGGAAGAATGAACGTTGTCCGAGTAGCGATGGGAAAAAAGTAAGCAACGAATTGAAATCGTGTCGGTCCTCAAGAATGCAGGGTGGGAAGGTAAGATCACGAAACCGGTCGTTTCGTGTGCGATTTTTGCGCGCAATCTTGTAAGACCGATTCGTGGTGAAGGTCCGACGATAAAACGTTACTTCGTAGTAGACGTGGATGAGCCGGATCGGAACGCCGCGCACCATTTCAAGACATCGACCGGGTCTCGAGTCGCCCTTAGCTCTGGGTCAGAGCACTGGGTAACGGCATCGCAGGCTATGTACCCACCGCGATATCTGGGTTATAATGTAGTAATTACCCACGCAGACATACCGACCTACCCCCTTTGTAATAATGCCGCTTGTTTTTCTTACCTCCGGTCGGTTTTGACCACTGATTCACTGTTTCACGTATGTTTTTTCCCGACTTTCGGTCCCGTTTATCGAACGTTCAATTATTTTACGCAAAAAAGTCTTTTAAAACTGGTAGATTTTATTCGAAACTACGTTTTCAAGATCGCAAAACGTTCCCTATATCTCGTACTGGAATTTTTAACGTGACCGAAATTTTAATAAACGACGATATCTTTGGAATACCAATGGAAGTATAAAAATATTAAAGGATTTAGAAGCAAACGTAGACGTTCGAAAGATAGTTATTTGAAGAATGAAAGGGAGAATCGTATTTACTTACCCCCTTTAGTAGGAGACAGGCTAAAATGAAGATTCGCCACCGCATACCGTGTTAGCGTCCACGGTGAAGTATTCCAACCGTACCGCTGAAAAAATAATTGTTCTTCTTTAAATTAATACAATCTCTTAATTAATACAAACAAATTATTAAATTAATGCAAACAATATTCACGCCTAGAGTTATTAACAAATAAAATATCTAAGATAATAATGGCCAATCGAAGATTATAGGTTTCCTTTTACGATCGAGATAAATGGGTCATCGAAATTACCCAAGTTAACGAAATTAAGTACAATTCGTGATTGAGAAACGGAGAAATTACCATATGCACCGTAAAAAGCTCGTAATTGCGATTATTTCACGGCAATCTGAATCGATGTACGATTAAGATGATACGAAAAATTGTTAGTAGAAAATATCGAACATTAAATGGACGAACCGGTCCATCACTGGACACCTCGCTCGTGTTTAATCGTCAATTATCAGACACGCTCGCTTCATGCGACCACTAGGCCACCTGTCCCAAATTCCTGTCGAATGTCCGGGTTTTCGCTCCGTTACCTCGTTGTAGTCCGCGATACCAGACTGCCATGATCGATAACTATAGGTATAAAACAAATTCGTCAAAGCCGCGCCGTGTTTCAGAAAAGATCATAAATCATTTTGCACGTTGTCTTCGCCAACGATCATCGATTCTCTTTGCCATCACTGAGAAATAACAACTGAGAAGAAACGTAAGCTGATTTCACTATCGAAACGATCGTGATCGTGTCGGCTTTTCCGCGCTCCTTCGACTTTACCGTGTTCCTTCATACGTGTAAAAGTATCGAAAGAGGAAGACGAACCTTATTTAAATACAGGTAATGTATTATGTATTCGAGAAATATATGTCTTCCTTCCGCGATAATTATTCGACCTTACAGATGTTTCCGGTGACTGGTTAATGGCGAGTACCTGTGTTTTCCAAATATAAAAAGATGAAACAAAATTAAGATTTCCAGGGCAAAATGATCGCGAATCGACCATAATCGTGTGGTGAATTCGAGATACACAGAAAACTACCGATGAATGTAGGCAAGTAGGTTTTCACCTATCGGCGTACCGAATCCACTTACGTGGATTCAATGCTAAAATCGTCCTTGGCAATAGATTTCTGCCCTATTTCAAGTCAGACAACAGGCGATACACGAAACGAATCACCGATTTCAGATTTGAGTGGTCGTTAATGTGCCACTTCGATGATAGCGAGCTGAAAACTTCTTAAAGGTGATCAGCTCGAAACTCTTATTGATCTCTATACGAAAATTCGTTTAAAGTGACTCAAACTTATTTGATATTCGATAATTCTTTACGGTCACGATACAGAGAATTTTTAAAAAATACTTCTCTTCCACTTATGCGATGGCGAAGCATAACGCAGCCGCAATAAAAGTAGTGTTTCTTCCTGTTCGTAACGTGCAACGTATATAATTTATTCGTTCCTTTGAGAAATCGCGATCTACGCCGAATTCCGTTAACACGGTGAAGTCACAAACGCTTATTTATTACTGGCATACATTAATTATTATTCTACTTTACGATTCGTGCCATGATAGACCACGACACCTGTTCTTTCTTTCACTACGAGGCCATGTTTAAATAAAAATCACCGGCGGCTGTTTACACGTCCGTTGTTCCATGCTAACCATGAATCGAGCACGCTGAAGATGTGGCATGGTGCCAAATACATATAACGGTTTCAGCGGTGTGGTAATTCCAAAGTCAGACATTCGCATAATAAGTGCGTAGCTAATAGTGACCCATATGGAAAAAGAGTTGAAATATATTCTCGTTCCCCTTTCTTCTCGATTACTACACTATCGGAATAACGAAGACTATGCGAATCGTTTCTGTCGTTAAAATATAACAGAAATAAAAGAGTTAACTCTTTCATCGTTGAATTCAAATATAAGAATTTAATGGCTCGTTATCCACCTTTCTCTTACTTTTTCACTTTAAATCAGTTTTGTCTCGTTAGTTCAATCTGTCGGCATGTAAACCAATGTCGATTTAGAATCAATGTCAAATTACAAAAACAGGATAACTAATAGATAGATAAAAGCTCATAATCGTATGCAATAAATGGAAAAGCGAAGATACTTGCTAGTATCGTTGATGATGTGTTTATGAAATGTAGTCACATAATGTATATACATTACCCTATCGTCTATAATCTAGTGATTATATGGTAATCGAACGTAATAGAGCAAACTGACAACTTGATGGCAACTCGATGCGTTTTCCTAGTAAAGGCGTGCGTCGTGTTACAATCACATAGAAAGTAACATAATTCGATGTTACCAATCATTCCTTGCATATGCTAATTATACTTAAACCGGCATATCTTTAGTAATAAGCTTAGCTGGAATGTCGTCATTAATAATTTATACGAGTTTCGTTTGACTGGAAATAGGTATCTACTCGATGTTATATTTACTCTTTTACGAAAAAGTTTCACGATTTACAATAACAAAAAGATTGACTGAAATTATTTCGCTTCACTGATTTCTGTACCGATTTCATGAGGTAATAATTCTTGATCGACTAGCAGCTGTCAACTGTAGCCGCACATGTGCGCACGTCCGATAGAACGAAAGCGCTTACCACGTGGTTAACTATAACGCGGTACATACCGTATAATTTCTCCGATTTTCAATTCCTCTTATCGTTATCAACCAATAATTGAATTTCATCTTAACACGTGGTAATTATTCGTTAATTCATGGTGTCCTACAATAAATACGTCTAAAAGATCTCGCACGTAATTGCCTCACATAAAGTCATGGTCAAAGAATCTAATTACTTTCTGCTTTCCATCGATTCTAATCTCCATCGATTAGCCATCGGTAAATAATAAAGCTATCAAATTTCTGCAAGGCATTATTTACAAGCGATTTATCGACATTATGCGCGATACGTACAGCTTAAAAATATCTTACGTTTGTCCAATCGGAAAGTAGACGTGAAAACGCAGATGAACTTCTGACTTCTGTTTTCCAGATTCCGTGTCAAAGATGTGCGATGAGAAAGAAAAGGAGGGTTCGAGCAATGCACCGCACTGATTGAAGCACCATGTGCCGCGAAATCTCCGCGTACCCGCGCGGTCGGAGCCTCTCTAAAGCACAGACAATTGATCTCGACCGATTTCAGTGGCGAAAACGAGGACGAAACCGGCGAACGGCGCGAGAAGGTAGGACCCGAGAGACGTTTGCCAAAGCCAGTTGCTGCTGATTCGTGCTCTTCCAAACGACTCGTTAAGTGTCCTCGAAGGCTCCCCGTGCGACTGATCTCTTCGTGTTTACCGCGATGCGCCACGATATCTGTCAAGGCAGCTAGAAAGACACGTTGCAGCCTGGCTGTCGCCCGATGGTGCACGCGAGAACTCGTGGAGTCGGAATGGGGTACACCTGTCCGATATAGAGAGTATACTATAAACGTGGCGGCCCGCCCCCTGACCCAGACACACAGTACAGTTATATAGGTCTCTCACGAACCGGAGGATATCTCTTCTCGTTCGAGCCACACTTCTGACGACCACGACCACGACTCCTGTAGATGTGGTCGCGGTGGTGCTCCTATTCGTTGTTCTTTTCCTTCCCGATAACCACATGTCGTCGCGTGTATGCGTGCGACTCGTCCAACGTACAATGTTGCGGTAACATGCGTCTTTAACATTTTTCTGTGTACCTACTACCCACCGTGCAGGTGAACGTTGCGTGGTTCACGGAACGCCTGAATTTAATAGACGTGGGAGACTAATGCGTAGAACAATTCTAGACGATTCGACGAATTCTTTGGTCTTGATAGCTTCGTACGCGACTACGTTGAATCGAATGTTTCCATTATCATTATACTTTACAATTTCACTTACGAGATTCGTACTGTTAAATGCAATAGATGTTTTTAATATTAATCTGTGATCTCTTACTCTTTTTTAGTAAATAATGTTTGTCGTACTTACGAGCGTTTATAATTATTACGAATTATATAATTTTAAAGGGTAGCATTAAATATTTTAAAAATTAAAGCCTCTAATTTTTAGCATTTCTAAATAACGTTCATAAAAAGTCTGCGTTGAATCGACATCGACAAATTAATCGTTAAAAGTCTTTGTACATCACAATTTAAGTCGTTACACCATTCGAGTACCATCAAGATCGGGAACTATGTAATGCTTTATAGTACTGTTCACTTGTTTATTTCACACGAAGCTTTAATTGCGTAGTACACTTTTATCCTAATTACCCAGGACAATGACTGCACATACATACGTGCAACCAGACGTACGAACATTGTAAATGGGTGAATCAGTTGACAGTCAACCGGCCGGCCGACCGACCGACCGACTGACCGCACACGCATTGCTGACCTATAGATGAGTACCAGCCGGTACTTGTGTCTCTGTGTGTAACAATGGATAGAATCTTATTAGCAACGATCATTGTTCGGTTTCTCCTCTGTGAATATACCCAGAGGCGTTTCCTGTTGGTGTAAGGAATACTTAACTAAATTTTGACCATTAACTGTTGCGTTTTTTTTTTTTTTTTTTTTAAAGATACAACATTCCAAGCGTGTAAGAAATTGGAGGCAAAGAAACGATCGGGTGAAATGTACACGACGATTCGATAGATGAAAAGAAACGTTTCTAATGATTAAGGTAAATTTTATGTATATTATTGTGTGACGGCAACTTAAAAAACAGACACATTTCCATACATGAATACACTATTGATACATTAATTAATATATTACATGATTACTGATTACTACGAGATCACAAACAATAGTTTTGTGCACGCCGCTGTCGGAATGACAATGTCGTTAATAAGCGATTACGCTATCGCTTGAATAATATATTTACAATTGCATTTACACAAAATACCTACAATTTCTTTCCTGCGTATTTACATTAAATTTACGATACAGATAAAATACATCGTACATTATAATTCGATGGTTTCACCACTTTTGCGTCTGTGCAAGCACTTATAATATTTAGCGACACAGAGATCAACCATCAATCCATACTTCACCACGCGACTGAATAGCGCATCATCCTTAAAGACATGATTTATCAAATACGCAGAATCGTAAAATGCAGAGTTTGAAACAGCATTAAGCCGTTGCCCCTCGTACACGGTATACGTCTCTGCCGTTATAATTGACACGTTGCGAAACAGGTATTTCGTATACCCTTTAAATCAGATTAAAATGACAGTTACGACATCGTGTCGAACATTAAACATAGCGAGTGTTATGAGTATTATGTAATACACGTAATGTTTGTGTATGAAATAAACTTTTCGTTCACATCGACCGATTGGATTGATACAGCATGTATAAATTAAATATACACAGTGTGTATACACAATGTCAATTTTCATATTGAACGGGGTGACATAGTTTCTAAAATGCGAATCCTGTTCGTACAAAAACTTAACAATGATGCCTTTTAACTTCAAATCACCTTCTTTTTTTTTTTATTAATATATTGTCTTCGATGTATTACGCTATCTTATCACGGTAAAGTTCTAGAACATATTTTAGAAACCATTAGGATTTGAAAATCCAATTTGATTTTCATGAAACTTTCTAGATACTATCCAACATTTGCCTAACGATGGATCATCAAGTATAAGTTTACGTTTATTCATACAATCCATTAAATTGTTCTATTCAGCCATCGCTTGCGTGCCTGTATTTATACTTTGTTTCTTCACCAAGGTGCTCTTTCGGTTTATAAATATAATAGAAACGAACAATTCCGTTAAACACGTGTATTTCGTAACATAATTTCGGCAAGATTTCCATGTATAACTCTATATGACCGCAGTGAACCAGCACCGAAAAGATATAATACAAGAGAGAAAAATCAATAAAAATACGTTCAATTTAAAAAAGTGCTAAAAATACGGTACCTTATAAAACTAACGGTTTATATGGCTTACTTAAAGCTTTAGTAGAAATTATGTATGCAAATGTTGTTTAATTTACAATAAATTAAAAAAAAGCATGTTTTTGTTCATCTTGATAACAAAAGAAATCGATATATTGCCTGAGCATTGAATTTATCAATATTTTAGTATTATTAACTATATCTTAGCTTTCTTTTTGTGAAGTAAGCCTTTTGGCATGCATCTCAAAATATTCTGTTTTTGAAAGTATTTAATACAATCGTATTTACTTTAAAAACAGCATACAGTGAGTCCTACATAATCCACTGAGGTAAAACAAATAGTTCTATATAATATTGGTGTTTTCTTATTAATTTTTTTTTTTTGTATTAACAATAGTGCACAAATAAAACTAGTACTGTGTTACGCGAGAGCAGATGCTGGTAGGGAACTGTGCTTAGGTTTTGTCTTATTTAGAAAAACCTTTATATAGCCATTGAAATCCGCACTCACAAGAACGTGACCGCCACAGCCTTTAGTACGCTGCTCGACCACAGGATCGACGGGAGGAACATCTACGGTGGAACTACCCAGATTTTTTGCATCTTCTTTACCTTCCCAGTGCTCTCTTTCTTCGATTTGTTTAATAATACTATCTGGATTTGGTGCAAATACTGCGCATGTCACCACAGCGTTATGTGCTTTTATACCTTCCCAAAAGTCATTTCGATCTCTACGTACGCTTGAAAATTTCGAATAATCATGATGAGTTTTCCAAATATAAATGCATTGATTTTCCGAACCACTAACTATATATTGTCCATCAGGACTAAAGCTTGCTTTAATTTGACTACTGACGTTAACATAACCTTTGTATTTGCATGATAAATTCAAATCTCGCAAGTCGTACAAGCGTATTCGGCTATCGTTTGAAGTAACTAAAATTTTATCTTCTCCCGGCATTGGTTCGATACCACTAATCTTCCTTCCCGTTGAATTTTTACCTCTTGTTGATCGAACGTGTATTTGCGTGTGATACTTCAGCTGATCGGTGTTGTAAAATATACATCGGCCATCGTAAGAACCAACCACTGCGAATTTCCCATTTTGACAAAAGTTTGCTGCGGTAATCAATTTAGTTTGACCATCGACTTCATTCCACACAGCTACCTTTTTATCTGGAATATTCCATAATCGAAGTTTTCCGTCTAAAGATCCTGAGAGAAAATAACGATCATCACGAGGATGGAATACTATTGCTGTAACAAAATCGATGTGCTGAAAACAACATAAGCATTCCTTTCGTGATATATGCCAAAGTCGCACAGTTTTATCCATTGACGATGATAAGATAAAATAATTTTTAGACCATGAAACGTCGAGCAAATCCGAAGTATGTCCAGTATAAGTGCAAAATGGCTTTGGCATAAAGGGACTTTTCGTCCCTTCTATTTCACTAAAGGCACTAGCCACGACATTAGGATCTTCCATAGACTGTTGCGAAACCAAAGATTCTTGGGAAGGAGTTGGACTAACTTTTTCAGCATTGTATTTAGTTCGCATATCTTGAAAATACGTAAAAGCATCCCGTAAAACCCAAATTCTTAAAACTCGATCTTGACCTGCAGTAGCGAGTAATCGTCCGCAAACTGAAAATTTCATACACCAAACAGGGCCCACATGCTCGCCACTCAAATCTTGAACATGCTGTAAACAACTAAATTCATATGGTCCTTTGTGACTATTAGAAGCTTTCAGTTTTATGTATTGCTGTTCACCAGGATATACTTCATCTACTATATCCATAACATCTTCTTTATGTCTTGCATGCGATACTTCTTGTGCGATAGATTTTGCTTTATCCATTGTTTTCTTCACGGTAGATCCTAAAAATCGTTTTAACTTCTGCGTTCTTTTCCGAACTCTACCAACAGATACATCTTCATCTGGTGGTATACTAGACATTTTACTATCAACACTTTCCTCGTCACTTTCTTTTTCCTTTTCTAGACTAGAATTACTTATATATTCTGAAGTAAGTCTCATAATATGAAGTGACAAAGGATTAATACATTGCGGCAATTTATCTTCTGCTATACTTAATGGTACTCTTTCTCCAGTATCTAAGTTTAGAACAGTTACTTGCTCCAAAATTTCCTAAAAATAATTAATACATTATTGCGGAAATATAAATAAGAGTAACAACATTTTTAGATTTTCCATCCATAACATACCATATCGGTTAGTCGTTTTCCAGAATCTGTTCTTGTTCTTACAAACATATTTAGCTGTTGTACCATATCTTGATCACCTGCCGATTTTCGTCTTTCTTTCGAACCTTGAGGACTTAAGCCCGATAGTTTATGAGGACCTAATGAATAGCGGCCAATACTATTATTGGACATGGATCCCAGTGGACTACTGCTAGATTTGTCACTTGATCTCAAACTCATTAATTCAGCTTTCATTTTTTCCAACCTTTCCAACTCTTCGGTCGATGGACCTTCGGCTTTTGATCTATCTTCATCCTATACAAATAATGACAATAATAAACAATTTATACTTTATGTAAATATGAAGCTATATTTTACAGGTATATAGTACTACAGACTTGTGGTTTAACAACATATTGTCCTTTCGTTGCAGATCGAATATCGAGAGAATGTTCAAATTCTCTGGTAATAGATTCAATAGTGCTTGCTGGACTTGGTAACGGCGAAGCAGATAATGCCAATTCTGTCGTGGAAGGCTAAAATTATAAACCTATATTTATTTGTCTTATTCAAAACCACTTTCTAGTAACAATCTTTTATGCTATTGCAGAAAGTATCTTTTATGCTAGAATGTTATGTTAATAAATATCGTACTGCAAGATCAGAAGGTGTTTGAGCTTTTGACTTTTTTTTACGTCTTGGTGGTGCAACAGGTATCCCAGCCATTGTAATGTCTTCGTTTGACTTTCCATTATTCTTTGTACTAGCGATGACATCCGGTTCTTGAAGCATAACAGTCTTGTCATTTTGCAAGTGAGAATTATAATTGGACCTACTGTTAACAGAGGATTCCTGAAGGATATCCCCTGATAACGTAAGGATGCTGGAGGACTGGGACACCTTACCAGATGCTGTGTCCTCGTCTTTGCTTGGAATACTAGCAATGGAGGACATCTGGCTTTCACGGGTAAGGGTGGCAGAAGTGGGACACTGGGTTACATTTGGTGCAAGTGTAATAGATGCACTGTCCCCGACTCCAGCTAAAATTCGACCTACTCGTCCTAAAGATGTCATGCTTTGTAAACTAAGAGTATCATGTTCTATAATCCTGAATGGATGAGTTGTTTTCGAAGGAGTGGGATAAACACCCTCGATAGACGACGTTTGACTATCTGGAGGAGAACTGTTAATTGGAATATCATCATCCTCTGTTTGCATACGTTGTCTAAGTTCACGAAATCTTCTTCTGCCTACACTCTTATCTGTACTTGAATCCTTCCCATCTTCTTCCTGTTAAAATAAACAACTTTTATTAAAAATTAACACAATGCTAAGCATATAATAATTCAATGTTGACAAATACTTACATTTTTATCTTTATTGACTATACATTCTATTGTTACATGTTCCTTTGGTTCTACAATTGGTTTAGGTTGAGCAGGTTTCACAAAAACATCATCATCCATTTTTTTACTGGATTCTGATCCATCCTTACTTTGTATTTCAATGCTGATAGAATCACGTTGTTTGCTTTTTCTATGGAAGTGAAATATTTTACTTTAAGAAATAATCCTTACAACATGAAACGCAAAAAATATGTCACATTACTTTAACAAAAATAAATTAACATCCAAAACAAATAAAATATGTAAATATTTACCTATAAAAGTAAGCAAAAAATGTAATTATGTCAGAGTGAGTGAATGATTTATTAAATAGATCAACAATAGTATAATAGAAAAATTTTGAAAAATTTCTAAAATTATAATAACAATCTTTTAACTTCTAGAAAATTTACAAATGCTAATCCTGAAATCGCCGCATATGATCATATGAACGACTGATATAAGTGCTGAAAATCAGACCTAACCAAAGATAATTACTTAAGAACACTATACGACGATAAAAATTAGATACACAAAAGCGACTCGAAAGAATCTTCTCTATCTATAAGAACTTGAAGCAAAAATCGAAAGAGAAGGAATTGAATACGATAAATCGAAAGAGAATAAAAATTGCAAGTTAAATTTTATTATACGTTATTTTCAAGCAGTATTCAGATAGTAATGGAATTTATGCAAGAACAATTTTTATTATATGTACAAGGTGTATAAAAAATTAAATATATAGAATTTAGAATAGAATCATTTAATAAGCAAGAAGTGATAAAATTACCGTGCATTGTGATGAAAAGTATCATCCTCTGCATCGAAAAATTCTTCAGAATCGCTGCTTCCAGACATTGTCGTCTGCACTGAATAATCGGTAATAATACTCTTGTCCGCATCGGTACTGTCAAGGCACGTCACGCGTTTCGCAAAATCGCGAACACTAGGGCCAGGTAGAAGCGGCCACAGGATCGCAGGCGGCACGAAGTCATGATTCGACTTCTAATAGCGGTTACACAAGTGCACAGGTTTTGCGCTGAATGCGCTGGTGCGTATTTCAATTATCCTAGTTCTTTCAAACGTGAATTAGCGATGCGAAAGTGGTAACACTGCACGAGACCGTCCAATAAAGTGGCTGCATCATGGAAAAGAGTTGTACGATTGGTGAACAACAAATTTGCAACCTCGAACTCGTGCAGCTGCCCGCTCGCTAGCATGCCTGCTGCAAAGGAGGCGAGCCGTCACACAAAAGCAAGATGGAGGATCTCACAGTCGAAGTATGCGGCGAAAACGGAGCATATTATAAGGTTCGTTCTGTGAAAAGTATACAAAAAACAGGGCGGAAGATCGAGGCCGTGGATAGACCAACTTACGGCCCGTGGCGCGGTTCTAATCTCACAAAAGAGACGCTCGTACTTCGCGAAAGCGCGGCCCTCAAATGTTCGCGAGGTAACGCGGCTTCCTCCGACGCCATGTCTCGTTTGACAGGGCGTGATTTTCGTCAGCATTTGATGTTGCGTTTCATCTCAATGTCCTACCGATTCATGAAAACGCATATCCTTGATACTGGAATTATAAAAACATTGCTCTTTATTGTACCCCGAAAGCATCGTGATATATTGTATTTAAATGTCTTACGCCACTCGTTATACCTGTGATTCTTCAACGAATAAATTTCTACGTTTTATGTCTTATTTTTTCAGGCCTTTGTCACAGATGTCTTTGAGGACGAGGTTCTGGTTACATTCGAAAATGAGTAAGTATGTTTTCCATTTCTTAGGGATAGTTTAGGTGCTAATATATCTGAAGGTTCACTCTAATATTCTGCTAATAACAGTGTAGTCTCCTGAGCAAAGGAATTATACTATTTTTATCAGCAATAGGAGACCTAATATTTCTAATATCTGTGTCAAAAGTTCTCAAAAATTGTATATTTTTTATGGATGTTATTTGCTGCCACTATTTTTTAGGCTTTTTCATATATCACTTTTCTTGTATGTTAATGATAAAAAGTATATTAAATAATCATAAATATTGTAAAATATACATAAAATTTAATGCAAAGGGTTAAATCTATTTATACATATATAGTTATTATATATATACAAGCTGTATATTTTTTCTTTGTTTCTTTCTTATGTGTAAAAACAAATAATTTTATTTTGAGTTTTAAATATATTAAAATTAATAATGTGTAAGTATATCAAAGAATTATATTTTATTTTGTTCTAAATTTGATACTATATGTAAGGGAAAACATAATACATTCATGACATCTATTAAACAAACAATAATGACAACAATAATGTTATTCTATGGAATTATAATTTTAACGTATAGATGTATATGTATAATATATATTTATATGAATAAAAATGCTTCTATCAGAAATTATTTATAAGTGTATATAGTTTTTGTTAAAATTTTGATATTGTGTGATATTGTTTATGGATAATTAATGAATAATATTTAATGAAATATATTTCATATTCTAGCTGGCAACCAGAATCGAAATTTCCATTTGCTCAAGTACGTCTACCTCCAACAGATGTTCAGAAACCTGAATTTTCTGAAAACATGGAGATTGAGGTATTTTCTAGGTCCAATGAGCATGAAGCCTGTGGATGGTGGAAGGCCATTATTAAGGTTAGTAAAAAATTCTTTTAAGATATAATTTCAATGAAAAAATTTTTAAGTAATTTCACTTACAAGATTTTATACGCTTAATTTTGTTTCAGATGAGTAAAGGAGGTTTTCAAGTAGTTGAATATTCGGGATGGGAATGTGCTTATACTGAAATTGTAGCTAGTGAACGACTGAGAGCAAAAAATCCTAATCCCCCCATTGATAAAAATACATTTCACAAGATCGAAATAGAAGTACCTGAAGATCTAAGAGAATTGTACGTAGCATGTTTAAAGACTATCTTCTTTTGTAGAAGATTAACATATATTGATCGCATGTACATTATATTTTAAACATCTTATTTAATGTACATAGTGCCAAAATGGAAAATGCACATAAGGAATTTCAAAAAGCGATAGGGGCGGCAGTGTGCCGATACGTGCCTGAACGGGGAGTATTGCTGGCCATCTCCCGTCATGAAAATTTACATCGTCACAGTAGCATGCTCCAAGAAATGCACTTTAGAAACTTATCGCAAAAGGTGAGTTACAAAATTGGATTTGGTCTTAAACAACTTGGTGATAATATAAAATGTACAAATTTCATAAAAACATATTTTGATATCACATATCTTTATATCTTACACAATATTTTACTTGTATATTGCAGGTATTGCTTTTAAAAAGAACAGAAGAAGCAGCACGTCAACTTGAGTCAACGAAGCTTCAAACAATTGGGGGGTAAGTAAAAAGATTAGAGTTGGTGTTGCAATTAAAAAAAATCTTGTGACATTTAAATACCTGCCCTTATCCATACACTGTCCTGGTTACCATCCTGTCTGTGGTTTGCATTTACTGGCAGAAAAATTCACAAGATTTCCAATCATTAATTAATATGTTTGCTTCAACATCATATAATTTTCATGAATGTTATGTAGTCACATTACAAATATTTATTATACATTTCCTCTAGTTTTCACATATTACAAGTGTGATTGTGTATAAAATATTTAATAAATTTTACATGCAACGTTTTCAAAGTTCATATAAATCTTTGTGTGTTAGTTATCTTATTTTACATACTTTTGCCAGTCACAAGAGCACGATGTGCATATAGTAATAAATTTGCACACAATGTGTTTTTTCATCTGTCTTTAGTGAATGTCACTTTGTGCTGACAAATTCTTTTGTTTATCTCATAATATTACTTATTACAAATAGATTAATGCTATGTTTTTCATTGTTTGCTGATTACAACCATTAGTTTACATGTAACATGATCAGATTAATTTAATTTAATCTACATAATGATACATTTTTTACAGTTTTAATTTTCTAATCATTGTGTTTATAAGACAATAAAAGCGTAATTTTTTCAATTATATAAAAGAGTTTAGGAATTAATGGTTTGAAGGGACATCGAATAGCAACTTTCAGAATCTAATTTGCAATAAATGATTTTATCCATTAATTATGATTAAATAAAATCAAGATCATTTCTGATAATTAAATTTATGTACTATAAAGTACACATTAGATATGCATGTATTTGCAAACATATATACATGTACACACTTATTCGAAATGTCATAAAAATTTTTAATTATTTTTCCCATCATATAGCGTATGTCATAATGAATTAATTTGAAACAAAATTCATTCAGCAAAATACTTGTACATTAATAATCATATAAAGAGTCACAAATATCTTTGTAGTTTTAGATGCTTTGCGTGTTCCTGCAGCAAACAATGTCATTATATGTTTCAGCTATTAATACATGTAATTAGGATAACTTTAAATTCTTTTTAAAGTTATCATTTCATACTTTCGAACGTTATAATTATTCTTAATAAAATTATATTTTTAGATTGAGATACACATACCTCCATACATTCAGATAACGGGTTTGTATAATTTTTCATTGATTGAATAATAATATTTAATGAATCTTAGGAAGTTAGTAGAAATTGGGGAGAAATCGTTTAATGCTAACACTGGATACTAATTCTTTTTTACACAGGTATGTCTATGAATGTCTAATATATAAAAGAAAAGACGCATAAAATGAATATGCAATGTTATATTTTATTTTCAAATTGTAAGTGTACTAACATACATATAAAAAATAGTACTACAAATATTATTTATGTCTCAGTATTAGTATAAGAATACTGTGAATAATTATTTCACATAAATATTCTGGAAAGCAAATTCATATAAAACTTCTCAAATTTATTAGTAAGGCGCAAACAGACAGAATGGCAGGGACATAGGATAGGGCCATCTTATATATGAATTTCCAATAAGTTACACCAAGAGTTTCTTTCTCATTTCAGCAAATTTAGATCTTCAAACTTTATATATCAGCGTGTCTCAGACTTTGAGGCAGGAGTGAAAACAAATTCAAGGTGAGATCACAGCAGCGTGGTTTAGATTTAAGTTTAGCTTACTGTATGATAAATCACACAGCTGCATTTTTCAAATGAAAAATGAAACTACACTATAAATGTGCATGCTTCGGCGTTGTGTAGATCATTCACTTAAACTCAAATGCTTTAAGTACACTGACATACAAAATTTATTGTTTATTTTTTCTACTTATTATGTGTTCTGTAGCAAAATTTTGCGTGGTTGATAAAATAGTAAACGAACATAAACGTGTAGCTGTGATCTGTTTTCTTTTTCTTTTTTCTTTTTTCTTTTTTCTTTCTTTTTTTCTTTATATACATATATATATATATATTTATGTGTTTGGATAGAGTTTTAAGTTTATTAATTTATCTCATATCAGAAATTATATTCTAGCCTGCCAATGTTTGAGAAACACTGATATATTAAGTGTTTTGTACAAAGAACTGAATAAATGGTGGCTCTATCTAATATATTTCCAAATCTAAAGAATTTATAAAATTTCAATAAGGATTTTTAAGTAGAACAATATTTCATAATCAATGTGAAACTTTTATACATGAATAGTTATCATGTAGGCTATTATAATATTTTTAGTTTTATTTATGTGATATCACTTATGCATTCCATCTTCATTTATCAAACATCTACACAACTTATATTAGTTTTATAATCCTTCATGTTATATCATAGTTACGAAACAGTTTACTTATATAAAGTAAGAGATTTAATAGCAAATATTTTTCTAATTATATTAAGATAAACTTTCTTTAAATCAAAACAATTATATTGTCTGTTTTCGATTAAAAAATTATCTTTGCTTTGTTATCGTATTATATTGTTTTCAAGTACTATTCAAAACTTGACACATTATACTTGTTTTTATTAATATGATTTAGGAAATTGAATTGAACAGAAGAATAAAAGTTTTGTTATTAAGATTATTTATTTAAAGTTTTCAAAAATTTATAAGTCAAATTAAATTTGTAATATATTTTAAAATACAATTCCTTTATTTTCATAAGAAAGATATGTATGCATGTCTTTTACAATGACTTCACTATGATTTTATTGTTTCAAATTGATATTCATATTATATTGCTGTTTAATATAAACCATTTTATATACATACATATTTATTTATTATTACATCAAAATATATATAAGTATTTTGTATGAGTGTATGTATGCACACATATTATGTGTCATAAACAAATTTTTAAACATGTATTGCATGTTAAAAAGTCATAAATTCCGATTTCACCTTTACTTAATTTGTAGAAAATGTCCAAAAATCAAATTACTCTGGTGTTAGTATATCTAACAATAATTTTGAAATCTTTGCTTGAGTATCACTTTATTATAATTTGTAATATATATTATATGCATTTGATGCTACCTCATAATACATTTTTGTATTACTACTTTTATCTGCCAGAATGCAAGCCACTGACAGGAATTTAAATTTCATTAAAATATATTATGTTCATTATCACTGTATTGTAATGTAATAACATGTGCGCGTAATAATGTAAGACTGCATGTTACTAATGAAAATCTAAATTTTGCATTATTAAACATCAAAATTTGATTATACAATATTATTAGGATATGTTAATAATATTCATATACATAACTAATTATTTATATGCTACATTATTATTATCCGCGGTTGATATCGATCAGAAACTTCATAGCAGTATTTAATCGATATTCATTAATTTAAAATATCATTAAACAAAAAATATTATTTTGAATTGTTCTATAGTAATTTAACATATGTATATTAACATATTATACATATATATATATATATATTATGGATTCTGCAATGTTTCAGTAGAAGAAGGTGCTTATTATACATGTTTAGAGCTAAATATATAAAACAAAATTTTGTTTTTTTAGATACACAGATGAATTTAATGTCCGGGAAGACTTGATGGGCTTAGCGATTGGTGCACATGGGGCAAATATTCAACAGGCAAGGAAGGTCGATGGAATTACAAATATAGAGTTAGAAGAAAATTCATGCACATTTAAAATCTATGGAGAGGTAAAAATTGAAATAAGTTTTTACTTTTCTTTCATCATTCCTTTTTATTACGTTATGTTTCATTTAATGAATTAAATAACTCAAGAATTATAAATTGTGAAGGTTCTGTACAAAAACGTAAAATGGTATATGCTTACCTAATTGCAGACACATGAAGCTGTTAAAAAAGCTCGTTCTTTGCTTGAATATAGTGAAGAATCTATACAAGTACCACGTGTTTTGGTTGGGAAGGTGATTGGAAAAAATGGTCGTATAATACAAGAAATTGTCGACAAAAGTGGTGTGGTAAGTATTGTATTAGCATTAATGTAATTTTTAGAATACTTATTATGTAATTCTAAATATTATAAATTTTAGGTACGAGTTAAAATAGAAGGAGACAACGAACCTCAACCAACGATTCCAAGGGAAGAAGGTCAGGTGCCCTTTGTCTTTGTTGGCACTGTTGAAAGTATTGCTAATGCCAAAATGTTGTTGGAATATCATTTGGCACATTTGAAGGTATAATGATGTAAAATGTGTATATAATATATTGTAGATATTATTGTTTATTCACATATTTTTGTAATTTTGTGTTATTTGCTTTAAAGGAAGTAGAACAGTTGCGTCAAGAAAAATTAGAAATAGATCAACAATTAAGAAACATGCATGGATCAACTACAGGACCAATGCCCAACTTTCCTCCAACAAGACGAGGAATGAGTACAGGCCCAGAAGAAGGTGGTGGAGGTCGTGGAGGTCGTGGTGGTCAATCTCGTGGACGTGGTGGCAGGGGTAGGGCTCCCACCAGACACAATGCCGGTAATACTATTACTGACTATATCAACAATGTAGAGAACACACAAAAACGTAATGGCAGAAGCGGTGGACCCAACACGAGAGACAGTAGAGAACCCAGAGATTTTAAAGACAGAGGGCGCGTTGTCACAAAGTAACATTTGATAAATTGTTGAAGTTAAAATCAGTACTAGGATTATTACTATACAAGGTTTATAGTAGAAACTCATTTATTCGGATTTGGTGGGATGATTATTTGATCTGAATAAATGAAAATTCGAATTATCCGATATTCATCCCCAATATCATCTGTTTAACTTATTCAACACTCAATTCAATGCAAATATATTTTTTGTGTAACATACACGTAGCTTATCATACGTAATTTATTCCATCTTTACTACATAATAAACTATTTATTTTCTATAACCTGTTGAAAAATTGTATGTATTTAAATATTTCTTTACATCTAGAAACTGATAGATAAAATAAATTGCATATATAACTGTACATTAAAAAATGTTGCTTAAAAAGACAATTTTTTCTGGATTTATAAATATTTTCTAAGGAATTATTTTCATTTTATCTGTTGAGCCCAATAAATAAAATAATTGCTTAGGGATTCGGATAAACGAGTTTTTACTGTACTTTATTCTTGCAAATACCCATTAAATAATATATTTACAAGTTTCTTTACAACATTTAACAAATTAAAAATCTTAAAAATTTGTAAATGTATCAATATAAACATAGAAAACATTGATCAAAACATATACAAAGAGAATAATTTTGTTCTTAATATATTACTTTATTCATGATTTCATGATGTTCAAATTAAATTTGGCCTCTATTAATAACTATTTACAGTTGTTGTATCTTTCATTGTTTAATTATATAGATTTAAAACTATACTTGTTATAAAACCGTTTCAGCTATTTAGTTTTTCATTGTATATCGTTATTCGTAATTCATTGTTTTTGTCATAATTACTTTATATTGCCTCAGTTAATATCTATAGATATATCAACAATTCGCATTTGTAAACATGTCATTACATAGAACATGGAATTATAACATAATAGGAAATAACTACAACCATATGCATTTGCATGTTTGTGTTTAATGGAAATGCATGTAGTAGCTAAGTAACTCGCGGTGTATGATTCATTTGATTTATTGGTTATTTGACATAATAAATAAAGTACATAATATCGTTTTGTGTGCGAATTGTCTAATCAAATATTATATCTTAAGAGTAATTACTTTTTACGGATTAACAAGTATTTCGCCTCAAATTTATATATAACATGTACCTATATAACAACTTTTGAACCTTTCATTTAACTAAATAATACATTAAATGTAATTAACTTTAATTGCTTTTTAAACGTTAACAAAATTAAGTGTTATCTTAGCTATATTAGGTCGTTTGCAAATTGATAAATAAGAAATTAAGAAGCAATTATGTTATTATTCTTATTAAAAAATGTACTTATATACGTTTTATAATAAAATTTACCTTGTAAAATACTCCATGTGAATCTGATTTTTAACTTAGGAAATATTAGGTAGTAACAATCACATGAATTTTACAAATACTTTTAATTACATTAATGTAATCTAATAAAACTATCTTCTGTGATTTAATACTACACGCTAATATGTTAGTTTTGATAAAAATTTGTACAAATTTATGCAAATATAAGTATATTTAACGGTAGAAGAAGAAATTAAAAAATTAGTGAGCTTGATTCCAAAGATGCCTCTTCACTCCCAATTAATACCCTTAGTTATTATAATGGGAAGCATCATTGCTAATGTGTTAAATGCTACATTGATCATCATCAACTACAAGTAAGGATACTAATCTTTCATCATTTCATTTGTTTTACAAAATCATTAAGATGTTTGTGTTCATCATTTTATGTTCAAGGTTTAACTTGATTTTTGTTATAAATATGGTTTAATTTACAGGATTACGTCGAGATACGTTAGATGGTAGTGAAGACCGAGTAAGGGATCTACCTCCAAGAGGTGGTCATCAAGGAGGTACAGGCAATTCAGGGTACATGGGTGGTAGACAAGGTCGTCCTCCAACTCAACGTAGAGATCGTAGAGATGAACGCCGTCGAACAACCGATGATGAAGATACTGTTCTCGATAGTCAAGACGTTTCAAGCATTGATAGAGGTAACAATACTTTTCCGATAATTTTGTATAACAGAACAGCCGTTTCGTCCTAAAGATTGGTAAAGTTCTTTGAGAGTGGCATGGATTGTGAAACAAACACTTGTGACCATCTAACACTAACAATATCAACGATGATTACTAATGCACGCTTACTAATGCGATATAGCTTTCTACGTAATCAATTCTATAAAAATTTGAATTTCAGTAATTCTTTTATATTACTTTATAAAAAGATGGTCACAATGGTTTGCGTATGCATAGAGTCTGTATCAAGTGTGGAGGGAGGACCTAAAGGCATGAGGCGAAGACGGCTTCGACGTTCTCGACAACGTAGTTCTACACCAACAAATAATCAAAAAGGTAATCACGTGAAATTGAAAAATTTAATTTGATATAATATTCCTTTAGGACGATCGGTTTAGATATAGTATAAGAGTTAAGTACAATATTAAATAAATGTTTTAGAATGAATATCGATATTTACACAGTAACACTCAGAGTTAATCTACATATTTGTTTAGGCAGCAATGCCGGCCCAGGAGACCAATCAACTGTAACTAGTAAAGAAGGAACACCAGCAAATGACGTTTCTGCTACTAATAACAGTTCCCAAGGGCCTAAAGGCCAAAGAGAATTACGGTCTCGCCATCCTCGTATGCAACAGAGCAATAAGCCTAAGGAAGCTCTGGTTAATGGTACCAGTGGCTAAATAACCATTATGATCGACAACTGCTACTTACATATAACACTACACCTGATGAGAGCTATTAACACCCAGCACATAACATGACGCATACCTACGCAAGGACTACACGATTATGGATCGCGACATGATTAGTCTACGCTCGTTGTTAAGACTGTTTGCTACCGATAAGAATATGACAATTGTTTAAGAAATCGTCATTCTCCTTAAACACATTTAAGGACACATATTAATATCCATGCATGGTTTAGTTTAATGATAGTGATTATGCTATCATGTTTGATATATGGATACATTCATTGGGAGATAGTAGAAGCATCTGGTAAAAAGGAATCCCCTGATTGTGAAACTGTGCCTCATTTTTATACCAAGCTCCCAACTTGTGTGACAGTAATTCGGATGTACTATAAAGTACTTCTTAATCACTTGAGAAATGATCTAATAATAGGCTGGATATTCGTGGCTCGTATGTCAATTATCAATTTGAATAATTTTCGCCTAGATATGTCGCTATATTTATGAAAAAATAACACAATACGTACAAAGATGCAGGATATAATCCATTTTAATAGATTTTCTTTTTGTTCCTCTTCTTTATTATTTCTTTCAACACTGCAATGATTGTTAGAAAATAATAAAAAAAAGTGTTAACATATTTTAATGTATGTTATGAGCAAAGGTACGTGTTTTGTGTTATTTTGTGTTCATATCTAAATGAAAAAACACAATAATTGAACATACCGGGTATAAAATATTTTGCGACAAAACTAGGACGAAACGTGATGTGGTGCAAGAAAAAGATGGATTCCATTGTTAGTTATAACAATGGTAGGTGGCAGCTGCATGAAGTCTTGGTTAAAAGGTGTTCCCAATGATGTTCCTTCTATTTACTTAACAAGATTGAGTTTTTTTTGGTTTACGATTATTAGTAGAGTTATTTAACAACACTAGGTTTTTATGTTTCAATACTGAGTGTTGATTAATAATACCATGAATGCTAAAATGACTTATTTGATTGTGGAAAAACACAAATGAGTGTACGCAGGAAGTCGGTTTTTATTTCCGGGTTCACTTTTCATGTAATTTAGTCTTTTTTTTTTTTATTACAGTCTAAGCATCTATATCAAATATTAGAATTTGATATGACGTTCGTTTCTGCATTGTTTCGCATGATTTAAAAAGAAAGTAAACGTATACTTAGTAATACCAATGTATGATGTGCCAGAGAAGGAATGATACATGTTTTATGATATCTAGCTGAAGTGCAGACTTAGCGCATACCTTTATTACTATAATACTACTTAGTCGAAATGTGAATGTCTGAACAAATACATTAGCTTTACTATACTAAGCTATAAAATAGATATGGCTAACTGTTTTAAATTGATTATCTGTCAATTTAAAACAGCTGCCTCTTCTTCCGGATATGACAACAACTAATCGGACATGTCTTAAGGATTTTGCAAAAACGCATGGCGGTTGATGCAACACATTGACACCTAACAAAACAGCTGCCATTTTATCTGAATATTCTTATGGCAGCCAAAAAAACTGAGACATCCCCCAACTTGCTTGTTTCAGATACATTTGTATTGATTGCAATTTGTGCATAATTTAAGAATAAAACATTTCTGTACATAGAGCGGTCATTAGTACGATGAACCACAATTTTTTCGAAACATTGATAATCGTTTTTTAATCTTAACAGTCGTTTTAAACTACAATCTTCATCCCTATCCTTAACTTCCATAACATATCCATTATTAAAAATAATGACTATTACGCTTAATCTGTTATGAAGCTTTTAAAATATTTATAGTCTGAAAATGTTAACATCTAATTACTAGTTCTATTTATAATGACAAAAAATATTAAGAAATATTAAAAATACATAAGAGAAATAATTTCTACATTAATTTAAAGCACTAAGTAACAATCGCTTAATTTATACAAGATTTGCAACTTTTAGCGTTACTTAATTACATTTTGGATAAAAACGAATGAAACTATACTAGAACTGATTTATATATTTTTAAAATTTGTATATATCTAATGTTGAGGAAATCGTCTAATTTCAAATTATCAATTTTTATGGAAAAAGATAAAAATCAGGATATTATCTTTTGTAATACCTCTTAGAGAAATATATGGTATTATTATCATATAATAATTTATCATAAGTATGATTTGCTTCTGTAAAAAAAAACAAAAATATATTTCTTCATCATACAGAAATTTAACATATGATACAAGATTTAAGTTGCATTAGTTGAAAAAATTTTTGTGTGATCTCAAAACCATATATGCCTACTAATAAATAAACTTATTGCAAATTACAAGTAAATATTATAATATTTACAAGTACAAACAAAATAAATTTTTATGTTGTTATGAACTGTTGTATTTAAATTCATGAATATACATATAATTTTAAACAAAATGAATTTTAAACTTAAACAAATTCATAAAATATATTTCTAAACTATATTAATTATTGAACATAATCTTTAATTGATTAAAGTGTTAGGAATAAGGAACTAATAAAAGTCAAAATACACATAATACAAATAAGCATAAATTCCATTACTGATTCAGAAAATCAAATAATATAGCAGCTACTGTTTATATATTAATTTTCTATCTTCATATCAGTAAATAGCTAACATATACTTCTGACTGAAATATATAATCATATGTTAAAAGATATGAAATTAATGTTACTATTTATAATAACTTGAAAATTAATATTCAGATAAATTAACTCATCAATATTATTAATTACTAAACAAATAGCATCTAATAAAGAATTTTAAATAATTGTTAAATAACAGTTTCACAATCTAGTATTGAGGTGTATAAACTGTGCTTTTATAAATATTTTGCGTGAAATAAGAAAATATTCATATTTGTGCATACATAGTATTAATGTTAAAGAATGAAATATTTAATTATTTTCTAATTACTTTTTATTCATATAGAATTCACAAAAAGTATATAGTAATAATTACAAAATATACAAATAATATTAATTTAATCTGATTAAACTTAAGATTTTTTATTTGAGCGGTGTTATATCAAATGTTTTCAGGCAGAGGCGCTGTATGTTCATTTCTATATTTCGCTCATTGTATCCCTCATCTAAATTATATGTAAGATAAGTCTTTAGTCAGAAGCCGTCAGCTGTTGTGTCAAGTGAACATTCTTAACCAACAAAATAGGTAAAACTTACCAATAGTGTGTAATTCTAATTGTGAATCTATTATTAGTTACTAAACGTGGTGTAGATTTGAAAGTATTTTTTAACAGGAACCAGGTACGTTTATACGTTATTTAGAATGACTTTAGTTGGTTTTTGCTCACAGACTTTTCACACCTGTATTAATGCTAGTCATCTATGTATAAGATTTCTCGATATATAGTTCAAATGTGTTTTTTTGTATTCATTTTTTATTTAATTTAAAGAATAAGGTATTTTATTCTATTTAAAACGACTATAATGTTTTTGTTTGAGAAAAAATACAGTTTAATTATCATACACATTATATATATTTTATAGTATGTATATACATATACACATACATTCACATATATATACACATATATAACATATTCGTGCATTGTATATATATAAATGTGTATATATATATATACACATTTAAGCTATTACAAATGGCGATTATTTTGCATTTCGTACTAAATTTACATTAACATTAATTATAACTGTATTTATACTCGGGAAAAGGTTATCTTTTCATAAATTTACAAATTTGTTAGATAAATCGAGTTAAAATATAGTATAAAACTTGTATTAAGTAATTTTCTATATCTTATGTGTTAACATGTTAATGCAATCTGTGGAATATACATATAATCGATTTATAATACTATTAGAGATTTGTATGGTGTGTTACATGTCGAATCATATATCGTTTCTTAAAATGCTATATGAATTGGACATAATTCACATAATTTATATTTATATTTATATTATTTGGATTCGGACGTTCGGTAAAGGATAATTATAATCGTATAACGGTATGGTATATGATTTATTAAGTTAAGGTTAAACTGTACAGGTCGAGTAATCGAACCTTAAATGCTAAAATATTTCATGGTACATACATAAAAGATTTCGAAATGCTGATTATTTATGCTCTTCATGAACATGGAGAAATCGTAATTGATGACAACCGCTTTGATAGACTGTATAATTCCTTTTTTAGTGAAAGTAGTAAAGAAAATGTACATACAAAATTGAACGTAAAGTGAATTTATTGAGAACGTTACGTATTAATAAATTTATATGAATTATAAATGATTTACACTAATATACAAAAATTTTGTCCAAAATAATTTTTATGATAATTAATTCGAAAACATTAGAAACGTAAGAACCTTATGTGTATTTAAATACGATCGATATAATAACATGTAATACATACTACACGTGCGCTTATGACGTAAAATATAATCGCTTGTAAACGGTATGTTTGATACGTTTGTATTACGATATACATTTTTATTTTCAATATTAAGCATTGTATAATATGTGATAGAAGATATATATCATAGTGATATATATGAAGTCCTATTATATTTACTTCTTTTCCCATTATTTATTACAGATTGAGTTACCTTAATCGCGTGACACAAAGAATGAGACAGTAGTGACCTATAATACTATTTAAGATGTTTAAAGAAAATGATAACAGTTCTGGAAGCTGTAGCAGTACAGTCCCTAGACCACGAAGAATGTTAGCGCGATTTTCTTTGCGTCGATTATTATATTCAAGCCCACTTATTGGACGACGAATTGTGAGAACACCTAGTTCAAGTAACAGAAATACAAAAAGTATGAAGTGATATTTGGTCTGAAATAAATATCGTAGATAAAATACAGAATGAATTATTCTTGAGAATGAATTATTTTTCTAGCAAAAGATCCAATTGGTGGCAAAATCACAGATGTTGAAAAAGGAGAAGCTAGAGTAAGTAATGGTTCAAGCCATTTTCAATTTCAAAACATAGATCTACAACGTGCTTCCAGTAAAGGCTCAGTACTTTCTTCTGCCGGAAAGGTATTTATAGAATATGTACTTGCAATGAAATTCTTAGAATTGAATTTCTATTAGATCTTGATTATATTAATTGTTTGATAATTTTAAATGATATCCAGGTTGCAAAATAAATATTATTTCAGAGTAGTGAAAGTGGTTTAATGGAATGTCCTTTATGTTTGGCTGAATTGCCTGTGGAGTTCTTTCCTGTTGTTCAGTCTTGCCATCATCGCAGTTGTTATGATTGCTATCAACAATATCTTAAAGTTGAAATTTCTGAATCTAGAGTTAACATAGCATGTCCTGAATGTTCAGAACCAATTCACCCAAATGGTAAATGCATTTTTCTGATAAAAGTGATGTAAACTTCTTACTATTATTTACTACTTATTTATTACTATTATTTACTGAATTTATTTTTTTATAGATATTCGAATGATCCTAAATGATCAAACGCAATTGGAAAAATATGAAGATTTTATGGTACGACGAGTTCTTGCTGTAGAACCTGATGCGAGATGGTGTCCTGCACCAGATTGCAGCTTTGCAGTTATTGCTAGTGGTTGTGCTTCGTGCCCAAAATTACGTTGTGAACGACCAGGATGTGACTCTTATTTTTGTTACCATTGTAAAGCACGTTGGCATCCTAATCAAACATGTGATGCTGCCAGAGCTCAACGTACTCAATACTACGAACGAAGTTCATCTCTCAGTTTCAGTCAAAGTGATTCACAACATAGTATGTGTTCTTTATATTTAAAGATTTCAGAATTAGAGAATCCTGAAATTCTAAGATAACACGTGTTTTTGCATAAACTGTATCCACAGAAGATGACGTCAAACCTTGTCCAAGGTGTCAAGTCCTTATTGTTAAAATGGATGATGGTAGTTGCAATCACATGGTTTGTGCTGTTTGCGGTGCCGAATTTTGTTGGTTATGCATGAAGGAAATCAGTGATCTTCATTATTTAAGGTAAAGTTTATCCGAGTTATTTATCTCCATATTTATTTTTATGAAATATTATTTTTATAATTCTTAATTTTTCCAATTTTTCATTTAATTGCAGTCCTTCTGGTTGTACCTTTTGGGGTAAAAAGCCATGGTCTAGAAAAAAGAAAATACTTTGGCAACTTGGAACCTTAGTGGGAGCTCCAGTTGGAATTGGTCTTGCTGCTGGAATAGCTGTACCTGCTATGATTATAGGTTCGTATATTATGTTTTTCATATTTTAATGTTAAACTGAATGTGATATATTTATAAATATATCTTTCGGACAAAATTTTGTGTAACTTTATATTTGTATATGTATGTTTTGTTACAGGTATTCCAGTATGGGTGGGAAAGGAGCTGTATACAAGATATGAGAAAGATAACAAACATAAGAGGAATGCTTTTATTGTTGGAGGAGTAACTGCATCTGTAAGTTAAAATCTTATTTTTCATATTTGTACATAATTGATTTTCTTCAAAAGTATATATATATATATATATATATAATATCATCAGATGATAGATAAAGTATCGAGTGTCTTACAAAGTAGTATCAATGTAAATTTACAGATATTTTTTTTTAAATTATCAAAGTAAGATATTAAAAAATTTATTAACTAGTCGTAATAAAACTACTTACTTATTTACACATATATGGATATTGCTTAGGAATTACTTTTATGTTTGAAAATCATTGTACAAATTCATGACAACATCAAAGTATATTTTATTTATATAGTTTGTACAAAGAAATGGAATAATATAATTATTGCGTATGTGAATTAGCAGTAACAGAATGTCGGTCGTATAGCCGTAATAGTAATTGCGGGAAGAAATTTTGATAAAAGAACAAATTCAAATCAAACGATCGTTATATTTAACAGGCTCGTGGAGGAAAATGTTACTCCTGACTTAAGTTATTTGTTATGGCACGTATTAGCAATTCTTTTACATTTCGAGTCACTTTTAATTTTAAAACTTCATACAATGTTTATTGATATTCTGTTTGCTGAACGTCCTTACTAAATTATAGGTGTACATATCGAAAGAACAATTCAATATCGAAATATTTTTAAACATAAGAGCCTAACATCAATTCTATTTCCACCACGTTAACGAACTTTAACGTGATTTCGATTCCGCAATTACATAATTATCGACACAAGCCCTGTTGCTTGAGATGTATTACGTTAATCGCAATCGTAACGTCAATGGCAGACGAATCGAGCTGTTGAACAATCAGTTCTATAACTTTTGCTTCCTCGATTTACATTTCGCGTAGAAGTATTAATTCGCTGCAACACTATCATAGGCAGTAATAATGCTGACTAAGGGTCGTTTTCGCTATTAGCAATCGCAGTCTCATCTGTAAGTACACCTTCACTATGAAGGTCTTTTAAAACGTCGATCAAGCGTTGTTCTGTATCTGCATCGCCTAAAGCAACATCTACAGATCCAATACAGAGTAAGAGAGCGAGGAGTTGCGATCGCCTATAGTCCTTATTTAAGTCTTCTCTCGTGTAGCCCAAATCTTTCGGAATGTCGACGCCGAGACGAGAACACGTCCCTATTAGTGCCTCCCAATAGATATCAAGGAAGGTTTCTGTATGTTTGCGACGTAATTCGGTTGGCAATGAACTTACTATCAACAGAGCAATGTCGTTAGTCGGTCTACTATAGGTAACCATTTGCCAGTCGAGGATGCAGCATTCAAGGCCAGATGGTCCTTCCTTAAAAAGTAGATTATTACACCAGAAATCTGTGTGCGTGATCAAGGCTAACGGCCCTTCTGGCGCAAGGAGTGCAGATATTATATGCTTAGTTCTAGGTCGTAGTACAAGTAGGGCCTCCAGTATCGCTTCTAATCCTGGCGTACTTTTCAAAAATTTGGCAAGTTGTGGTAAACCACGCTCAACCAGTTGTTGATACGAGTCCGTTGCCTTTGCTGTTTGGAAGAGGAATGGATAACGTTCGGACAGAGGCTCTCCCTCGACAACTTTCATTGCCAGAGAATGCGCGTGTATGCGTGCTATAGCATCTAATGCGACTTTAGTTTGATCGTATGTCATTCCTTCGCGAAATTTGATATTTCGAAAATCAGAATCGCGAAGATCGTGCAGTACGAGAATAGAATCTGGCGTTGTAGGGTTGTCGTCTGACTCATCAGCTGGTGTGTAATGTGCATGATAACAGACTGGAACTGACAGAAGGATTTCCTCGTCCGATTTATTTTCCTGGGATGCTAGTTGCTTCTTTTGAAACTCTTTCAGATCAGGCATGACCTGATATAAATAGAATCCAAGTTATTATTTATTGGATAGAACAATTTAAGATTGACGTAGCAACAGCATGGTAGCATTATATTAATTGATTGCTTACCTGTGTGTAAAATTTAATTTCCCGAAGATCGAATTGGCCTTCGATAACAAAGAAACGACTGAACGCATCTTTTGGAAGCTCTTTCACGATAAGTGACAGGTCTTGCGTGGTATTTGTGTCGTTCAACACGTACTTGATTTTAACACGAATTATAGCACTGAGCGCGCTTTCATTACTCATACAGCCCGGACTTACGTTACATTCGGTTATTGTGACCTGTGTACATGACGGGTTAATTTGCAAGCAATTCAAGAATACTTGGTACGCTACATCTTCAAATGTGTTGCATTTTCATTGCTAACAAAGCATTTATAGGCTGCTTAAATGACGCCGTATAAAAATCGCTACAGGCAACTGTTAACTGTAAATCATAGTTTCTACCGAACTAACCGGTTCTTTGTGAAATTCCCTTAGGATACCACCAAGCCACTCCTTGTCAATCTCTGGTTCTGAGATAATCTGCTTCTGCTCCTCTCCGCAAGATGATTCTTCCGTATCTTCCCAATCCCAGTCGGTGTCTTCCCAGTCCCAATTCGCCATGGTTTCCTTTCTTCTGATTTTATCTCTGTCTCTCAATCTCTCTTTCCTTTTATTTATTCAATTAACACTAATGACAGTCAATCGACGATATCAGTGTTGGCGGGATCGATGGAAGGAAAACGGGAGAGAAAAAACAGATGAGGGATGTATGTGTATCGTGGTTGTAACGTTTCGCGTGTCTACTGTCCCCAATCAATGCCAATAAACTACATGTACACTCTCGTGAACGGTAACACATGCAGGACGGTGTCTATTTGACTGTTCACATCGGAGCGCACGAGTCTGTCATGTATGCGGAGGCTTCGTGAAATCACCAGTAATGAATGGATTCGTCGCGTGTCCCTTCTACTTCCTGTTACGCCGTTCGGTCCTTGAATGTTCGGGCCGGCGTAGTTCGGCGCCCGTTCATCGAGGCTCGTAGTGTCCACGGCGCGACACACCCTTGGCGCAGAGCACCGACCGACTTCCCGATCCCAACACTCGATTTGTCAGACCGTTTTGCGATCGTGGTGTAGTATGGTTCTTAAAGTACCGACTGACACGATGCACGTTCCATCGTCAGCCACCTAGGTGGATGCAGGCCGCAGGGTGGGACAGAGAGGATCTCCCATGCGCGCACTCCTACCGTCGCGGCGATCAATATCCTTCCTTCCGCACCTCCCACACTTTCTGCTCGCCATGCACTTTCTCTGTCTCCTGTTCCGCTATCTCGCGTTCTCTTCTATGCTCCATGGAAATCTAGAAAACAGATCACCGTGTGTCAGTAATCTTTTCCCTCATCATGGCACCTTACCTTATACGACTGTCCCGAGATATATTTATATTATTACCATGTTTTACTTTCAATGGTATTTCATACTATTTTTTCTATATTTTACAGAACATAGATTATAGGTTGATCGGAAATTGCTTTTTCTTTTCTCTCTTTTCTTTTTTTTTTTTTTTTTTTGTTTTTGAAGGTGATATGTGTATTAATTGCCCGAGAGTATGCAAAGCACGATGCAGAACATATTAAAATAATAAATGCCTTTGAATAGGCAATTCTATATTTGCTTTTGTTTTTCTTTCATTATGATTGTTTACAGTTGTATTAAATAAAAATGCAGTATGTTATACTAAAAAAGCGATCCGTGTTAATGGTTTACGTTCTTTCCTATTTTCGCGAGCATACATTGAAAGGGACTTATGAAGTACATCTGAAACATTCCCTTAATTACTGTGTTAATTATGCAGCGTACATACAGAAACTTCCGGCAGCTTAAAACCGCACAATACTAGATCAACTGCAGTCCGAAGTTTTCGATACAGTTGCAGCTTTTACATTTTTGTTAGCCGATACCTAATGGCAATTTTATCGCGTAACTTTACGTACTTAAATGTATCTTTTCGTTTTCTTAATATTATTACTTATCTATTCATAATTAATTCCGATCTAATAATTATACGTTTTTTTTTATTTATTAAGTCCCCCGCCCCAAAATTCAAGAGTAAAGAGTTTTATTGCTTCATATTATCTTCTTTTCTTTTTACATAAAATTCTCATATTATAAATTTACTAATTCTATAGTACATAAGATTTTAAGTTTAATTTGTAGAAACTTTATAAAATTTGAATCTCTGTAAGTCTCAATAAAAGTTCGAACAAGAGCCACTACTCATAATTTATCTACCATCGTTACAGGTTTTAGTATCACCCATATTGGCAGGATTGGCCGTAGGTATTGGTGTACCCATTTTATTATTTTACGTTTATGGTGTAGTCCCCGTTTCTCTTTGTCGAAGCGGAGGTTGTGGTGTTTCAACAAATGGTACAGGGGTGCGATTTGATTTCGATGACGAAAACGAGCTTATGGGTTCATTGAGTGTCCGCAACGGTGGAGGTAAATGCCTAAATAATTCAAATTTTAACATCAAGTGTAGATCGAGTAATTTAGAAGATTAGATAATTCAAAACATAATCTTTATTGTAGATGCAGCATCGATAGATGTTGCGAGTCATCGCGGCGGTAATCCTTCGATAGGAGAAGCTTCCCTTTCATTAGGTAGTGGAAGTCATTTAGAAAAATTAGGTCGTGAAAACGATCGCGAAAGTGCCAGTAACGTAGCTGTCGCTGGTACCAGTCTCGCAGGAAGTATAGCTTCTAGTGTTTTACCAGGAGGTCAGAGGTAAGAGACTCTTTTTGTATTTATACAATTTTCAATTATTAGTTACACATTAGTAGTTACTATTATATTTAAAAAATAGATTGGAGGTTCAAGCGGATGTGACGTCTACCCAACGATTCAGTTTGTGTAGCGAAACAGCATCTGCGGCAACCAGTTTATCAGAAAAATCTGTGAACGCATCTATTGCTTTGGATGACGGCGCAGCTTCTACGAGAGCTCTAGCAGGCTCTGTTCTAAATTTTAAAGTATCTCGCTCTTCTTTAAAAGTATTATTGCAAACGATCAGTACTTCAGTTATGAATTTTAATTATATCGATTGTTCAGATGGATGGAAGCTCAATCAGCGGTGGTAGAAGCACGGAAGGAGAACAAGGGACAAGCTCTGTTGCAGGAGGTCATATGGATTCAGCAGGTCAAGCTACATCTTTGAGTTCCCTCGAAGAAGTAGCGCCTGGTTTAGCGAAACGTGCTCGGCGCAAGCCGACGTTAGATCGCCAGTGCAGTGATTCCAGTAATTGGACCGTTTGTGGAGAAGACGAAGGTTCTGAACGTGTCAGATTCGATGATCATGTTAGTTTCATTGAAGCAGATCAAGAAGGAATTGTTAATACGTGTGGAGTGAATAGTCGAACTTCCGGAAGGCGTACTAAACGTACTAAAGAAACAGAACAAGACGCAAATACTCAAAAGAGTACAAAGTATGACAAAATTTAGATTTTTCAAAATTTAACTCACTGCTTTTCGATGTTCTTGATTATCTACAATCTTCTCGTTTTAATATTGCAAGGCACTGGGTTAATTAGAAGATTTTGAGAACTACAATATTTTTACATGTATAATGTCCATTTACTTTTTCAGGAATTCTAACAATGAATCAAAGGCTGATTCGGCAGATGACAATGTATCATGGGAACGGGTTAACGTTGCCACTTTGAGAAATGTCTTCTTCCATAATTCTACAACATCTACAGATCGCGAGAAGCGATTGTCGGTGATAGAAGAACCGTCTCCTGTAGTGGTACAGAATAACGGTGCTCGTTTCTTCACGCCTTCTGACAAAGGCTGTAGCATAAATAATATGGAAGACAATTTACACTCTTAAAGGAACAAAGACTGAGCATTTATGTAATAATGTACATGCGTCCTTTAAATACAAGACACACAGATGCGTATTCACATACAGTGGCAATCAAAAATGTACACACGCTAGTCTTATAAGGAAATGATACAAGTTCTCAACTGATTGATAAGGATTAGGCGATTAGAATTTCAAATTCAACCAACTAACTAAAATACAAAACTTTATTTTTTCATTTATATTAATTAATTGAAATTAATTTCTATTTTAATTTTAATTCAAAGCTTATTATTTATACTAGAAATTGTAATATCAATTATTTAACTACATGTTTCCTCGATCCTTTTAATTTTATATTTTTGTGAATGCAATATGTTTTTAATTGCAATATTATTTTGATGCAATATTTATAATCTTGCACTTGGATAATGTTTTTAGAATTAGAATTTTTAATTAATTTTTCGTTTTTTCTTATTAATAATTTTAATTTGTGTGGCATATTTATTAAATTATGCTACTTCTCATGAATACCTGAGAGGGTGTTTTAATATCCTGCTAGATTTCTTTTAATAATTAATCACAAACTTTCAATGGAATTTATATTTTTCATACCATAACAAAATTTGACAAACTTAAATAATTTGTTAGTAATTTGTCGTATGTTTTGGGTCGCTATATTGTTGAGGTACTAATTTTTTCTGAATCAGGACTTTCCGTCTTATTTAAATTGACTTGTTTTTCATTTATTCTTTTAAACTTACTTTGACTTTTTATTTTTGCATTCCTTTATCAATCATTGTTATTCTATTCACTTTTGACAGAGTACCAAAAATGGTAAATACAAATTGGACCAACTTTATATCTTTTTGAATATAGTATGTTGTTAATATGAATAAAAATATGATATCATATTTTGTGTACTAGATTTAATTTGTAATTATAATTATCTAATTTTTGTGAACTGATTAAGAGATGTATATCATTTCTCTATAAGAATAGTGTGACATTTACACTTTCGTTTGTTACTGTATATGTGTATATATGTATTTAAGTGTACACCATATGCGTGCAGTAATGCCGAATTTACTATATTTATGCACACCATGTATAAACGTATTATGAATGCAATAGAGGGAACAAATTAAGAGCAACTTTGCATGGCAAAGCGTATTGAAGTAAGTAGTATGTGCATTCATGTTTCAGAAGTGCGTGCGTATAAATATGTGTAATGTACGTATGTGTGTATAGCTATATATATACAATCAGGCCTCAATTTATAAAACAAAAGTTGCAAATTAATTTAACATGGATAATTTTCATTTTGTGCCAATGTTTTTTTGAGAATATTGTTATATGCGAAAAAATTACATTCTCGTACACGAAACAGCGCTCACATATAAAACGTATCAAATTCGTTAAAATTTTTCTATGACGGAATTCCTCAAAAGAAATAAAATTTTCACGTGATATAAAATAGGATAACTGTATAAAACATTATGGAAAAATTATTATTATGCCTTTTAGTTGCATTTTATGTCAAGCAACAGTTATTATTTTCCATGCATGAAACACTTCTTCATTTGTCAATCATATTTTCAGATGTATAAGTATCATAAGAACCTTTGTACACGAACATTTTCTAAATGTCCTTCGATGTATGAAAATACACATAATGTAATGTATACAATTAAAGGCAATGAATATGCCTTGACAGTGAATGTTATTCAGCAGTTTTAGAGAAAAAAATGAACATTAATATAAAAAGAGGTATGGTAGTTTATTATCTTCAGTTTATATTTATTTATTATTAATCTCGGTGAATTATATGTGTTAATATCAGGTGCTTTATTAGGCATGTCAAAAGCTTTGATTTGGTTTCTTGCCGATATAGATATTTACATTTATGTAATGTTAAACATAAATCACTAACGATCAGTGTAAGGAACATTGTAATCATTTTTTAACAATTTTACCTTTCGTATATTTTTTATTCTAAGTTCTGTAGAACTTAAATATGTGTATATAATTGTGTAAAATTATTGTCCCAGTATATACGTTTTTTGTGTGTAACTAATAACTTCGCTAATATTTGGATAAGCTAATGTCATACGTCCGGACGAGAATTGTATGAAAGACATTACATATGTAAAAAAAGATGGATACATGGACCTAAAAAACCGAATTGTGAAATATGACATAAGCTGCCATATAATCTCCTTATATTAATAATAATAAATGTTTTAGTTAAATAAGGCATATTCCTGCAAGTATGTTCTAGAGTACTGGTATGTGGTACGAAATATATACATATATAAAAAGGCAAGTTTAATGTAGGAACATTTTTAAAAGTATGCATTTTTACCAATATTTTTACGTATTTTAAATAATAATTTAAATATACAAATTAAAAAGTACATTTCGTTGATACAAAAAAAGACGGTGCAATTTTAATGCATTAATATGTTAATACAAATAATTTAAAGGAATCTACAAAAGTAACTGATGCTTTTACAAGTATTAATTTCTTCAAATTCTGTTAATTGCTGTACATTTTGTATGAAGATCACAGTTCTGTGTATTACAAAAATATATTGTTTAAATAGTTGTTTCTGTTATGATAAATGTAAATTCGTAAATATAACAAAATGTAATGTAAGTTGTATATTCATTTAAATTATAAGAATATTTTTATGGTATATGATATTTTTGTTTAGTTTTTTGCACTTCCATTAATGTATATTAATACTAGTTGTTAATAACAAATAATTGCGTGTAATATGAAATTAAATTTGTATAACATCACTAAACATTTTTATATTCAAGTATATTATACTTATTAATATAATATAAAAAATTCTATATCGATCTACTTAAGAATAAAGGAGATTTTTTAAATAATTCATCAACTTTTAGTTTAAACAGTTCACTTTGAATAGGTTCATTTAATTGACATAGAGGATTTTTCACAACATATTCTAAATAGACCTGGAAAAAGAATTAATTATATCATTGGAGATTTTTAGTTTGCTAAAATACTCTACAGCAATATAATACTAGAATATGCAACATTGGGTTACTCACCTCTCTATATAGTTGTTGTAATAATTCTCTAGCATTTTGTGTAACATTATCAGTATTTAACACAAATTTTAATCCAGACGGAGTTTCCAAATAATGCAATGTATATTTACTAGTTTTATAATATAAAAATCCTTCTTTTGGATCCAATGGCGATATTTTACTTACAAATGATTTTATAGAAAATAACATTCCATACATTAATTTTGCTTCCTAAATTTTGTGCAATTTTATTTATAATGTATATATATTATTTATAATGTATATATATTTCTTAGAAAAAAAGATTATATAGATTATACACAAATGAAAACAAAAGACCTTCTTTTAAACGACTTAATTTAAAAAAGGAATGAAACAAGTAATTGTTAGTGATTTGTATAAAATAGGTTACAGGATATTAGAACATGGGAAGGTTAGAAACGGCATATATTTTATAACTTTAAAATAACAATTCTGTCATAGTTATTCATACATACCTCTCCTTTTGTGATTCCAGATTTATTCAACCTATTCCATTCTGCATAATACAGTAATGTTCCATTTTTGGAAAATATATATAAATTATGAATTGTCATAATTTTGCTGACAGTTGTGTATTTTGTTTTGCTGTTAAAATGATGTTCAATCAATTAGTTATCGACGATAGCATAGTGAGGTATCCATTGATTAAAGACAGGATAGACATGACATTAAATGCAGCTTTGCGTCTCAGGTTATGAAACACCGACTTGCAAAAAGTCAGAGTGTTTTTTACGCCCTCTGCGATTTCCTACGGCGAACATAGGAAACATATCAAAGGAGATTCGACAATAATTACCTATATTATCGACGAATATTTTACGTTTCACTGACTCTATCTTATAAAAATGACAAGGAAGGGGAATGGGAGATAAATAGATAGACTTAAGAATAAATGATAAAACATTCGAATTCATTTTATAAAACTCATTTGTTGATTGGATTTGAGAATTATACAATAATCTTTACAATTAAGGTTAATTTTAAAATTATAAGCATATCTTTAAAACTGCTATAAATTAATGGTTGTGCTTCATGCAATTTTTCAGGAATTAATAATTTGTTGCACTTGTTACAATATAAATACAGTTGTATATAAATCTTAAAAATAACTACAAAACTCTGCATATAACGAATTATTGCTAATTAAGATTATTTAGAACTAGTTACAATTAATTTTATTGACGTGGTGGAGATTCTGTGGCTCCTGTTACAGTTTCCTACTGTTGCAGTAGAAGAAATCCTGCAACACACAAACGAAAAATGAATTTTCTTTGTTTTAGTATGTAATAATCTAAATGTAAGAGTATCACAATCATTTTTTTATAAGATTAATTAAAAATAAACTTATTTGGTGATACAGAAATTGCTAAAATCGGATTTTATATTATAAACATTTTTAACTCCTCGCAAAAACATTTTAGGCCCAGTGCAAAAATTATTGTTTAGGGAGTTGAAAACTTTCGTGAATATGAACGGAAGAAAATCATTTTATTAAATTAATAGTTTCAAGCATGACAGCGAATATCAGCAGTTGAAACGTATTAAAATTGGTTAATATTAAAAATATGGTAGGTTCTGCATAAAATCGCAATTTCAATCAGTTGTATCATAATACGATTAGAGTACAACATGTGCAAAATGTTCTGTTCTATATCCTATTTGTAATTTTATAGAAAAATTTAGCTTGAATTCAAACCATTGCTATATCGAAACGATAACGTTGCATGCGATACGAAAATGTCACGAGAGATCAAGTGACCCTTAAATCGTGGGACGCGGAACGGAAAGCATTAAATATCTTATCGGTAATCTATCTTGTCGATGATATCAGTTTCTTACGAAAGTCTGAAGATGGCTTATCACTACATTTCCTTCTGTGCAGAAAACGAGTAAGTTTTTCTATGTATACAGGACTACTTGTAGAACCACTCAATCGTCAAAAGTGATAAAAAGTGATTTTACCATTTGACGGAACATTGTGTCATATGTTCTGCAATACCGACCATTGCAGAACCGACATTGCACACCGACATAGAACTCTACTATATGTTCAATCCAAATGCGATAGTCGGACAAGATATCGCACTCATCGACGAAGCACAGGATAGACGTAACATGAAATATTTTTCCATGTTCCACGATTTAGAGGTTTAGATATAACCATGAAATTGGAAATTATTATTGTAGAGAAAATAAAGAATTCTACGCATGCTTTAGTGCATCATGAAGATTAATTTTTGTACTATACTATAGATCGCCTATGCGCGCATGTGTGCCATGTCGCCTTGACAAGTAAATACAACAGGCGATAATCGAAAGAGCCTGATCGGTGCATGGGGCAAAATTCATTGAGTTTTTTCAAAGAGACTTGCGATTATGTATCCGTAAACACGCTCTCGGTACGTTTGCCTCTTTTCCTTCTTTTCTTGTGTTCGTTTCAAATGAATATAATAGTGCAAATAAAACTAGAATATGAATAAATAAAACTAGAACAAATTCATAGGGCACGAAATCTCAGAAAGCCATAGGTGCGTCTTGTTCTATGTTGTATCCCATCGAACTCGTCGGAACGGCAGTAGTAAGGGTCAGAAAAACAGCCAACCAAACTTAATGAGCGAAAAGTAAGTAGAAACAGTATCGTTAGCGTCAGACTGCTTTCGTTTTATGTATTATTTGCCGACTCTTCGCGACATTTTCGTGGGGCAAATAGGGATTCGAGTTGCCGTGCGAATTTATCGCCGAGTACAAAACGTGCTGGTGGCTGCAGCTTGGGCACGATTATCGTTTCGAGCACTTTTATTAACACATAACGGTATCGCGGTAGACGACCTCACCGAGCTCAGCACGTAAACCGTCGCTTTTCGATCGGACTTCTCCGACGTCGAATGTGCCATTTGCCTTTTTACTGTTAGAGTAGAGTCAAGGGAAAGCTAAAGTCGAGGAGAGCCGGAGGAAAGCTTTACCGTAGAACCGTATAATACCTATGCGAACGACGCTATGCAAATAAATACAACGTAAACGGGAGCATAGAATAATAGAGGATAACAAATTATGGATGATATACGCTCGTATAATGCCCATTGCGGAGGGACTGCGAGCTATAAGCGCAGGTTAAAGGTATAATGCGGTGGCTATGATCGTGAAACTGAAATGAAACGAATTTCGGCGAACGACCGGAAGATAAGTAGTAGTTAACAATGTCGTGCTCCCTCCAATCCTTAGACGGACTAATTTTACGTAACCGGTTGTACTAACAATTTCTAGAGAATTTCTTCCCCTATACGTTTTTGGTATATTCCTCGTTCAAAGAATTAACGAGACGTTTGCCTCATTGGAAAGATCCTCCTTTTCTTTATCGTCTTTATTACGAAGAGGAAGGACTTTACGCGATAAATCGCTTAATCCTGTCTTACACCGGTCCATCAGATAGATCAAATTCCTTTATCCAGCTGTAATAACAACTTCAGAAAAATGTAGATTCGTTTTTCCAAATGCAAGATTCAGGACACTCCACCGCATACGTAGTTCCTTCTAAATGCAAGATCGAAAAAGACGGTCTTAGAAAAGTTAGTCGATCGAGCAAGATCGAAACTCTATTTAATTTTTGCCAATAAAAAAAATCTTACATCCTACAAAAAAAAAATATCATCCTTTGGAGCATCTCAACAGCGTAGTATCTATCGTTTCTACGAACGTTAGGCATTGGAACAAACGTATGGCGATGTACTTCGTCGATTTTCTCATCGCTTACGTAGGTACAGGAAAAGCGAAAACTGAGTGTGTACGTTCTTCCATTAAGTGAAATCTTTCGATACACATTCGTTACGAACGCGTCAGCTGCAGCATAACGGTTTGCGTGTTTACACCTCCTCGACACCGGAAATACAATCTGCATGGAACGCGATAAAAATATCACCGCATAAAACGAACGATCGCATCGTCGGTGACTGGAATGATTCGATAACAATGACCTAGGCTGTAAATCAAACGAACGTAGCCAGCGCGCGTTGAACCGACTGTTTCGAGTGCATCATGCGCTTCGACCTCGCCGCACCAGGGGTTTACGCGCTCGTGTAATATAATCACCCGTTGGCCAAACGTTTGAAACGGTAAGCTTAAAATGGCACACATATAGAGTTGTAGGGACAACTATGGTCGTACGCTACTAGGACTATAGCGACCCTCGTGCAAGCTTACCAAGTTTACTCGATAGTGTCCTTTCTATTATGAGCGCTTCTCTGTTAATTTCATTTATTCTGACTTTGACTGGGCCAACTAGACGTTACCACAATTTCACACGATTTAACGGTCGATTTATCCTTAACTATTGGTTGCCGATCTGGTTCAGGTTTGCAGCGAACAGACGGCTTCTCCCGCAGAACCACGCGAATATTTTACGATGGTTATTTAACCGATACTACGCTGCTCATGAACGTTTCTCGTGGACACGCTGCGTTGCTCGCTTTTCCTTCTTTCAACATGTTCACCGCCGCGATAATCGCAAATATCTCCCGACCAGAACTGTCTCACGCTCCAATAGAATATCGATAAAGTTATATAACCCTGCCACGTTTTTTCAGTTGTTCCATTTCGATCTAATCGCCTTCTTCTAACGTTAAAAAGTATCTGAGATTCAAGCGAGATGCGAAACAATTGTCATTCGCATGATTCTTCCTTCCAATTTTACGCTAAACTATTCCTTGACACGTAAAAGGCCTTTCTGTTTGTTGCGATAAGAGTAACATTGAGATGTAAAAGTTCGAGCGAATACAAAAAATTGATATTTTAAGGAAAGATCCCCTGGGATGATCGCGCAAGGTAAAGAGTTAATCCCGTGATCTGCATCAAGACTAGCACATACGAGGGTCAAGCACACGATCGCATTGTATTAAAGCGGTCTACGATAAACGGACGCTGTGTATTCGCAAAGCGTACTAGATGTCGCTCTTGTCGGCAATTTTACAACGTTGTGAGTAGCAATAACAACCACACGGCTTCGATTTTTGTTCGTCTGCTCGCTTGTTTGCATGCCTGTTTATTTATTTGTTTGCTTGCTCGATCGCTCGCCCAGTCGCTTATTTGTTTATCGTCCTTTTTTCTTTTCGATCGGCCCCATTGAAATTGACCGATCGCCATGCTAAATTTGCTATGCGCAACTCGATGTACCTGCGACGAACAAAATTTTGCACTTCTATCGGTCAAACGATAATTGTTATCGACTGGTATCGCTTTGGTTATCCTTTTTCTTCGGTAGATGGTACCGCGATTGTAGCTTGGAATAGTCCTTTCGCAGAAAGAAAGAATCCGGTCTGACCGGATTACCGGAATTGTGAATCGAAGACTTCGTCTTCTTTTGTTTGTCGAACGACTTTCTGTGTCGATTGGGTTATCCGGGTTCTATTCGACCCTTGTTCGCTGGATATAGATTTACTCGGAAGTAACCATGGTTTATATAATTTGGTAATTTTTGTTTCGCGAACGTAGCAAGAAACGTTAAAGCCAAGGCTAAGTCCTCTATTTTCACTCTGACAATTGTTGTCTCAAGTTATTGGTTGTGTTAGGTTATGTAAGAGATGGTAGGATGTTACGCGATCAGAAACATTTTTCTGTTTAACTTTACGATAGAAAACGATCTTTTGAATCTTTAATCAAAAATAAGATTTATCTTTCTTGTTTATCAATAGCTGTTGAGAGCGTATGGATTTATTTACAAATACAAAACAGAATCGCGTTGAAAATTGTCATTTTTCGTTGATTTTCCGAGAAATCTTTTCGAAATTTCCGTTTCGATATATTTTTATTATTTCACATGTATATTTTCATTTCACGTGGAACTGGTAAACGGCGTATTGAATTTTAGAAATACTCTCCTATAAATCCTGTAATACCACAGGAAATGTGACTTATCGTGTTTTTCATCTGCGGCCTTCGAACGAAAACAGCAAATTATACGTATTATACATTAACTTTCGTAATACGTCTCGTTTATAAAATAAATTACTACAACGAAAAGAACGCTATTTTACATGTTTAACGCATTCTTACACCGTGAGAAACGTTGATTCCAAGCGGAAATTAAATAATGTATTATTTATCAATAATTATTTGACATCGATGCTTTTCACAATATCGCTTCTTTCTGTTCGTACATTCTACGCAATTTTTTGCGCGCATAAACGAGATCCGATACAAATCGTTCGATACCGACCAAGGGAATTAATTCTGCTGATATTTACGAAAATATTGCGCGCTTCACCCGCAGAAGTTGCATAATTCGTGAAATCTGCGAATTACCGGCTAGGTCTTTATAAATGATAAGCCACCGCCTCTGTTTACCAGGCAATCACCAACGGAGCAGAGATAGGGGATGTTTAATATTTGCCACCGGGCAAAGTAAGTTTGCAAATCGTCCCTTTTATCCGGAACTCGTAGAGCAGACTTCTTTACCTCTTCCACTCGGAATCTGTCTCTTTTCTCACGAGGCCATTGCATACAGCATACGCGATTGGGAGATACGCGAGATCATTGTCCGTTTTGCTCTGTTGGATATAAAACTCTTTTTCTTTTCCCTGTGCCTGCTATAAAATAGCACGTCAGCTTTTCCTTCGACGTTCTTTCATCTCGGAATTCAACTTTTGGAACATCAAACAGCCGCCACCGTTGTGCCGTCCTCCACAGTAAATCGTCTGGGAAATCAGCCGCAACTATTATTGTGCTTTTAAAATCACAGCCACGCGAGATTGAGCTACCGCGTTCCGGTTAATCAACGGATTGTCCGCGTTACGTACGGTTATTGGGAAGATGAGTAGTTTTTTCGCGAAGTATTTAGAAAAAAGGAAGAGACTGGGACGATTAGTAAATTCTGTGTTGTTGAGGTTATTCGATGCGTAAACGGAGAAAACTCGTGGATAAATTGTAAGGCAGAAGATATATCTAGATAGAAGTGTAATTATAAGTAAGAGTACAATTTGAGCTGGTCCAGATCCGCACGCTAGCCGTGTTACCCGATAACTGAAAAACCCCGAAGCCAACGTCGCCTGTCTACTGTTTACGGTCTGTCTTCGTCAGAAGTCTTTTGTCTACGCGCTGTCGATGGCTTCGGTGCTTGAGAAAAACTAAAAAAGACCAGACGTAGAGTTTTCTTAGAAGCGGTGACCACTTCAACGTGTGTTATTATTGCTATTTATCCTTAAATTAAATTGAAACTTTCCTTTTATTTTTCTTTAGTCAATTTACATTTTCGGTTAAGCACTGCATAATTTATCGTTTTTCTCTCGTAACAGATAAGTTTACGAAATAATCGTTTTCTTCCAGTTTAACGTATGTACCTGTCTCTAAATCTTTCAAATTACAATCGCGATTAACTTTTCAAAGATAAGGTCTTTAAATATTATACGCAAATATTGACGGATCTCTGTTCGATATACATAGGCGAAAGGAGATAAACGATATCATCTATACTAAATGTATTGGAATATTGAAACAACTTTGACACTGTTCCGATATAAAATGTTTCACGAGGTTTACGTAGTATGTATTTTGTATTATTTCACTTCCTACAAAATTGAACATCCTAAGTAAACAGTCGATTGAATTGTTAACGTTACGTATGCTCATCAACAAAACATTAATTCTTTCCACCGGTAACATTTTATCGTACAAATTCGTTTAATAGATTAAATATTTGTCATTGTTTGATGCGATCAAATAACGAGAGCGGTTATTTTATCGAAAAATACATCGGCTGGCTCTTATTGTAGCGATCGATTTAACGGAGAAGCACGTGTATTAAATAAAGAAAGCCTCAATTATACTCGCGAGTTAATTAATTTCATTAGCCTTAAATTATAGCATTTGTTTATTCGTTTATAATTATCGTCTCGCGTAATGATGATCAGGATGATCCAGATTATCGATCGTTGTTTAAGCACTTTATCGCAATAATACCGGAAGAACATGATGAGCGCAAATACCAAACGTTATCCTCAAAATTGTATCGCGTTGTGCTTTTCAAATTATTGCGTCGCCATATTTATATCTTCACAATTGACAAAGAATTTGAGATTAAGCATAAAAGAACTCGTCGACCTTTATCTAATAACGTTTATCGAAATGTTAATTCGCGCAAATATGCGGTCTAATTATGAGACGTTCTTACACACTTTTATACGTTTATGACCCGACTTTTACAATTTCGTCGAATTCCCCATTTTCCTTTGTGTTTCCGTTGCACTCGCGAAAGCGCAATGACGTCGCAGCTTCGAACGTATCGCTTTAAAGCAACAGATTAACGGATCAGTTTCGTAAATACCACGTGTAAATCAGACGGAAACGAAAAGACTGCGATCAACTTCGTACGTACTAACGGCACCACGCCGTTTTATCAGCGATAGATCGATCGTATTGCTACGAACAGAGCTGTCCAAATATTTCTGTCAGGCTTTTATCGTACAATGCTGAACGCGCATGTCGACGATTGTTCGTATATAGTTGAATAGCTTGCGAACTATTTGACGTATCGATGTTAAAACGGGAATCCACGAAAAGGGGGGAACGATCGATGTCAAATATACCCTTAAACACCTGTCGTTTAAACTCATAGCCGTAAGTCTCGCGTTATCGTTTCTATCGTATGCGAATCTCGAGCGAAATCGAAACAGCAAAGGCAAAGCGTATTTCATCGTCGCGTCGCACAACGAATACGACGTTGGCCGCTCGCCGATGTCGTCTCACGAGACCCGAGACGTTTTATTTGCGGCTACGGTACTATGAAGCGTATTCAGAACCAACCTCTCGATAATAGCTTTTGTCGATTATCTTGATATCTGAGGTTATATAGTTCTCTAGTAGCGCGCAACTGCGCAGACGATCGCGATCGCGATTGCGAATCGAAGTTGGTGTGGAAGTTGACGGGACATTCGTAATACCGTTTCGACCGTAAATATTTTACTGATATTTTCGTACAATCACCATGACGGAAGCTAAACAATGGACATCCAAGGTGAGCATAGTGCGCGCTTAGGCTACCGATCGTTCTCAAGCTTGTGAAAAAAGTGAACGCAACGCGAATGTGTCTCAAAATTTTATTAAAGTGCAGCGGACGAGAAACGGTTTGATCCAAACGCACCTTATAAGACCAAATAAAGCCTCATGGACGAGGATGATCGTTGTTTGGGATGCTCGGTATCCGTGACATACATACGCAATGAAAACGACGTATACACGTAAATATGTGTTTTGTCACAGGAAGATTTTCCAGAAGAATCAATCCTGTTCAACTCGTGAAAGTGAATTATTGCAGATACGCTACGAGTATTAAGACGCTTGCCGATATTTAGTACAAGAAAGTAGTACAAACCGGATGATTCCCACCGTTTTTATTTCCTAGTTACTTTGTTTTACAAATCTGTTATTTCGTTCGCGTTACACGCGTTTCACGATGTAAAATTTGTTCGAATTTTTCGATAAGTATAACGAATAAGTGTCCTAATATTTCTGATCCTAGCAACGCATGTAAGATGGAGTTGTCGAAAGAGTAGAACCGTGATTCGTACAATCATTATTAACGTACACGAAGATTATACGCGGAAACGGTATCTTCGATGAAAGCTACGGTACCCGTTAAGTACATAGAGTTTCGTTCCAAAAATATTACACCGACGATCTCCTCGCGGCGGCGTAGTCTGGTTCGGGGAGGGGAACAATCGAGTTCGCGTGCGTCTCGATGCGCCGACGAAACAATGGGATCAACCATGCGCGGAAAAGAACAGCGTTTCGTTGGATCTTATCTGTCGGTGGCTTACGGTGCGAGTAGATTAAACCACCGATGCTCGTGCCGTTAGACTTTGCAGATAAATTCAGCCGATTCGAGCGTTCCCTTAATCTCGTTACGTAAATACCTTGGACGGTCCTCCAGTGGCAGCTCTTACCTTCCCACTTCCCGCGTTACCTTTCGCCCGAGTGTATTGTTGTCTTCCACATTCTCCTATGTTTCGTCCGACTCTATGTTCTACAGACTGGTCCTTAGACTTGACTATCGAGGCACTTGATTCCGCTGTTCGATATCGAAGAACGACAGGCAGGGGTGCCGTGGTTTCCCAGAACACCTTTCGACGAAAAAGTTTCTGCACGCACCAACTCTACGCGTTGTCTTTGTTAGGCGATCTTACGGTACGGTCAAACATCGTGAATCTCAGCTAGGCCATCGTTCAGTAATTTTTTAGCAGGCCTATAGCCAATACGCGGCACTCAGAGAAATTCCATTTAGCTCGGTCGTTGATTCATTATTCGGTTTAATTTCAGCAAGTATCCTAGTGTATACTAAATCTAGCTTCTCGATCTAGCTTCTCGGCATTGAGCCTAACAGTTCTGGATATTTCGAACTTCTCACACATAGCGCTAGTATCGTAAGAAAGAATTATTTCGTATTTTGTTCTTATGCGTGTTAACGCGACGCCATGCTGTGACCGGACAGAGTGCTTGACTAAATTTCTACCGATTCGTACGATAGATCGTGCGGTGCACGGGTCCGCCTTAGATCGAACTGTTTACACGGGAAACGTGTTCGAACGACGGAATGTTCGGATAATCGAGGTTCTATCGTTGTTAACTCGCATTTGTTTCATAACCTACCTGTCCACACAACCGCTACGGCAGGTTCTTCCGGTTGTTGGCCCCTTTTTTCCCCATTCGGTTGCCGGTTGTCGTGCGTTTCGCGGCGATGATTTATATGATGCAAATATAACGTAACCCGTGTTATTGGCAGACGAAGAGGGTTTCACTGGGAGTTGGCGGTGCCTTGGTGGAGCTAACGCAGGATCCTGAACGGGGTAGCTGGGCCAATCCCATCGAGTTTGTTCTATCCTGCATCGGGTATGCCGTTGGCATTGGCAATGTTTGGCGTTTCCCTTACCTTGTATATCGTAATGGCGGTGGTACGTATATATACATATGTTGGTAGCTGTGCGTATCCTGGCGTCGTGGTGAACGTACGGTATGTATGCTGCATGTGGATACGGGTAGCGTGTGCGCACGACTTTCCCATACGAGAAAAACGTCTAGTCGTATTCGCTAAACAGACGGTCACGGGCTAGCAAACGAACTACTGGATTACGCGGAATGATTTATTTTCGTGCGTCGGCCGTTTTCGTAGAAAAAGGAGAAAACCGGAAGGGAGAAAAAGGGAAAAGAGAGGAAGCAGAGAAAGAGAAATAGGCGGATGAGCAGACGCGTGACACGGAGTGTACGTGCGTGGTCGACGTGACGAAGCGACTAATTCGAATAATTAAGCGTAGTTTGGCAGCTCGTGACCGAGCGTTCGGGAAATTTAATAAATCTTTCCTGGCTGCGTGTGCGGTTGTGCCTGTTGATACAGCCGCTCCTCTCTTTCACCGGGTTTATTTGCGAAATTCCAAAAGGTAGGAAAAGAGAGAGAGATGCTGCCCGCGTATTCTGAACACTTGGCTTTTAATTATTCTATTTTACTTCCACTCTCGTCGTTTTGTTCTTTTCTGTTTACGTGGCCCCAGCTCTTCATTGTTCCCCGGTCGGCGCAGCGGCTCCTAATGAAAGACGACCAAAGAGAGAATAGTGGCTGACCGTTTTTAACCTTTCTACTGTAACGCCGTGTTTCGTCGCGTTAATCAGACTCAGGGGCTCGATAACTTTTAATTAGTATCCATTCGAAACGAATGATAAATCGGCTCGTATTCCTTGGGTATATTTATCTGGTTGTTCCGACGTAAACGAACACGAACGGGACATTAATCGACATCAAGAATAGCCTTTTTAATCGAAGACATCGTTTTTTACTTATTTTTTAATACCGCGGTTGTTTAACTTTTTTGGTTTACCAATCAACTTTTTATCGACGATTTGCCGTTTATTATACGTTAGAACGAGAAGATTAGATACAGTCTTCGGTATTTATTCGACCGAACAGAGATGTATATACGTATACATCGATTCACGAAAGTATTTGAACATTTACCATGGAAAGCTTTTATATCCATAATCGACTGTTTAAATACTTCTATGATCTCTGCGAAATATGTACTTGCAGCAAGCATCTTATAATTTCCATACATATTTTCAGATTCCACCGATACAAGCGTTACGAGTCTCATAACGGTGCTGACAAAATTTCATTGATCGATACTTGTGTTCGAATACTTGCGCGAACCTACGTGGTATCGTAGTTGTCGCCGTCCTCGTTAAACTCTTTATAAATACGTTATAGCGTATTTCCAGTCGTTGCTCTGTTTACAGGTACATTTTTAATTCCATTCGTTTTAATGCTGATAACCATGGGATTGCCGATATTTTTTTTGGAACTGGCGATTGGACAATATTCAGGACTTGGCCCTAACGAAGCGTTCACACGTATGGCGCCGGCACTCGAGGGTCTCGGTTATTGCACCCTCGTCGTCATTTTGCTTGTAATGGTCTACTACATGGTGATCGTTGCCTGGACACTTTTCTACACGTTCGTCTCGTTCGTGCCGAAGCTCGGTTGGGCCTACTGCGACAACGATTTCAACACGAACGGTAAGCACACTGATAAAATAACGGACGTACTGCCGCGCCCCTTGTAAATTTTAGAGAACGCACCTCGCCTACGAACGATGGGTTCGACTTGTTATTTAGCGTAACGTAGCGTAACCGTGCCACACGCGTATTTTATCGTTCCCATAAAGCCCGAAGAGGTCGTAGAACCGTTTTAAACGATCGAATGACGAACGGCTCGTTTCTTCGAAATTCAATTTCTCTACTCTGCAGAACGGAAGCGCATAACATGAGAAAAATATTCTCCTCTTCCTTCGTATCGTTACATGCTGCTTTATGTTTTTCCATACATTGTATAGCTGGCAATTTATGAGTATATACGCGTACTACGTATGCCTTTTGTGTTACCAATATGTAAATAACAACAATTTTCATATTGAAAATTTTTTGTTCAGCAAAATATAGCTTGATCTATAGATATGGAATGGTACGTGCGAATATTTTTCGGTTTTTCTAGAAACAAACTTTAATTAACTTGGATGCAACGAAATGCCTTTTTTTTTCTCAGTTTCAATGTCCTCTTCGCAGGTTATTTAAAGTCGCGCCTAATCGTTTGTGCGGGGTTAGAGCTTTAAAAAGGTATTGGTATCGGTGAATGTTTCTCGTATATCTTATCTCCATAGGTGAAACTACCACGTAATTTGTCGATCGTAATTCTTTCCTCATTTAATCTACAATCTCTTTACTCTAATCTGTTCTAATATCTATTCTAATCTACATATCTACGAAATAACGGTAAAATGCACAAACCTACAACATTGTTCTCCATTCGTATTTCGTATTGTATTGTATTTACAATTCGTATTGTACGCTGCAATGAATATATAATAAGAGTCCTTTCTTTATCGATTTAGCAGTTCTTTTAATGTTATTCCTCTTGTTCGTAGAATATAGTAAAGCAATTTATTTTTACAACTAAATGATTTTATTCGTTGAAAGAATTTATTTATATCGCATTCACCAACTTTTCCTCAATGTCGATTCAAATCGTACGTGTATATGCCCCTTTTTGCGAGAGTTGGATGTTTTATTCAAAATATATCTTGTTACAAAAACAAGTTATTTTGTGCAAGATATTTCGGGTTACGTGCGATCTACGATATCGAAATCAGAACATAAAATTAGCAAAAGAGACCGAAATAATATTCTCGTTCGAGGTATGACCTCATTTTCAAAATTGCAATTTATTTCGTGCTGTAATAGTTGCTCGCCTGTTTTTAGAGAAATCGTTCAAAACAATACCGTAAATATCCACTGTGATTGTTCATCCTGTGAAATTACATTCTTTGTTGTCGCCAAAAAACGGCGACAAAAATCTTGTAACGGAAGTTCGGTTTAGCAACTTTACTTCTACTTTATTACAACTTTCATCGACAGAGCGATCATTGTAACCACTGACCGCCGACCGCCGACCGCTGACTGCCAATTCATACGACCAATATTGTTACAAAGAATTTATTTTGTTACAAGCGGTGATTCGACATTTTTCCAATTTCATGGAGACGATCGTTTGCTTTTATCTCTGCTATTCCTAGGTTACTTCGTTAAATCTACACGCGTTTGATGTGGATTTCTTGTGGATATCCTCATATAGATTGCACTAGTCATCTTTAACACAGTAGCGTGTATCCTTTATGATTGATCAAATGAATTACGGGAACAAAACTTAACAGATATGAATATATATATATATACACACACACACACACACACACACACACACACAGCGAAGGAACGAGTGCACTAAAAAGAGAAATCGTGCATTTTTGACCGATTAGGAGGTTTGGATTGAGACTTGGAAATTGTAATTTCTCTTTTTTATATTTTTTTCTAATTTTTTGTCCGCCTAAGGATTGCTTGCTTATCTCATAATAAAAACCTTATCTAATTGTTTGTTACGTACGAGACAAAACGTGTGTATTTAGGTTAATGCACTTCGTGGAAAAGGTTGACTCACACCACGCAAATGCATGCCTCACACACATAACGTACTAGCTCGCTTCGCTATCAATTTCTGGTAGGCTTTAGGGTATTCGTATGCATAATATATGTATAAAAAGCTAAAAATTAGAGATCCTGGGTCTTAATCGCCATAACTTCGTTAAGTTTACTCGCTGTACGGATCGTAACAACTTTTATATTTATGTTATATTATACGAGAAATTTATTCCATCTCATTTTAGATTTTAACTCATTTTCAGCTTATCTTGCAAGTTATATGCGTACCAGATATGAATATATACATATATATTATTTTATATTACATTATTAATAATATATATTGTAATTCTAATGCTACGTCCTACGTTTCTCATTCGATAAGGTACAAAGAACGATCTAGGACGTGCGAGAAAACAAGTGTTTTTATAAAAACGCGATTGTCTATTAGTAGATAGCTACAAAAGATGTGTTAAAAATGGTTGTGCCTGTGTCTCACACAAACTCGTGCACTTTGGACGGTTATAGCTGTGCCCACGTTTTACGCATTAAGGGGTTAAGGACGCTCGTTCGTGCGATTTTTCTCAGGTTCAACAAACAAAGCAGTCTCTTTAGCTGCTTATTGGTGCCGCCGCCTTACGCGTGTCACTAAAACAAGCGCGCGCGTGCCCTCGTAGCTACGCCATAAGGGAACGCTTGAAACCGGAAATCCCTCGTAGAACGAAGTATCTCTCTGAAATAAATGCGGGGAGAACAACAAAGCGCTCGTGTAATTAGTGGCGGTCTCTCGACGATCGTAACAAAGTACCAGTGCGGATATACATACGTACATAGGCAACATAGGTATACGTGTATATGACCAGCTATCGCATGTAATATCGAACCATACGCTGTCAGCTCTACGACGCATCGTATTCTGTAAACGACAGCTATTTCGTTTCAATCAGCGATAGCCTTTGGAAGCCTTTGAAAGCCTTTGATGTTGTTTCCTAATTATCGCGTAACCAGGGCAACGATATTGGATATGCGGGGATAAAGCCATAATGTCGACTTGTACAGATTGTTATAGTGGCCTGCAAGGGATCCAATGTCAAACGAATGATCCGGAAACGATATTTTACAACAAGACTTGCGTATCGGCCAGGCTTATCTGCAAGAATTTTGGTTTCGAGGATGGCAACGTCACGCATTGTTTCGATACGAACAGATTGGAACTTCTCCAACACCTTTATACTCGCATCCTTTCTTCGGAGGAATATTTCAAGTATGTCACGAACCGGTGTATGTTATAAACCATTTTCTTCTTTTTTTTTCTTTTTTTGTGCATTTACGAAAGATCACGAAAGAAACGAACAGAACGCGTGCGATATGCGGAATAGTATATCTAAATATAGCGGTTTTTATAATACTCGATGAGTACTTTTCTTCTAATGAAACGAGCTCGAGCGAGTATTAGTTCCAAAATCGATATTCTAAATATATTAGGTCACACGAGGCAAGTAGACCGGTTTTTATACGGAGAATTAGGTCAGTGGTACTAGAGAGTGCCACGAAGAAAAACATAATCACCTTTTCTTTCTACAACTTTTTCCCATTTCGCCTGCAAACACAATAACGCTGCCCACGTAAAATTTTCCGACTATCCTTTTACCAAAGTATTCTCTCATAGCATTTTTTAGTTAGCTATGACATGTTCCATTTCGCTATTTACCTTCTATCTTTATTTAGCTATCACGTAGTTTGTTATTCATTTATAAATAAGAAAATCACGGGGAAAGCTGAAATATTTAATCGTGGTCGGATATTATCGTTGGTCGAATCTAGCGACCGCGTATTGGGTCTACGAGGTGCCACGTGGGAACATTTTGGAGGCATAAGATGGGAATTGTTAGGATGTCTCACCCTCGCTTGGATAGTCTGCTTCCTATGCCTGATGCGCGGTGTCCAGTCCATTGGGAAGGTCGTCTACTTTACCGCACTTTTCCCTTACGTCATGCTTACGGCGCTGCTGATACGAGGTAAGAAGAACACAAGCAAAACGCTTTTCGTGCAATAGAAATTTCTTCGTTGATGCGATTAAGGAATTATGTATTACGTTGAGAAACAAGCTGATTCACGTTTTCTTAAAAGAGAGCGTCAAGTGTGTTTATTTCCACGTAAAATCTATCTAAGCAAGGTGTAATTTGTTTTACATAAATTCAAACATATGTATCTTTACATTCTTTGAATAAATTTTAGAACTAGACCGGAGGCTTTTATGCAATTTCATATTTCAGCGAACAGAACTAAGTTTCATCCGCTAAAAATTATAAAGAGTACATCACTTTGAATATTTCATATATTTCTATATACTATTTGCAATCTGTAGATTTTTGCACCTTTGAAACTATTATAGATGCATGAAAATTCGCAATATACCGATAACATTCTCTGAAATGCTTATATCAATGAAAAGCGAAAGAACTTATTGCTCAAGTTAATATGTTTGCTATTACATAGACTCTTACGTAGTATCGTCAACTATTACATAAAAGCCGAAAAATTTGTTTTTGAAAAATTATACAATGTCCATTTTTATCCTAGAACTGTTTCTCCTTCGTATAAAAGAATGTTACGGCACTGCGTATATACAGGGTGTTCGTTGATCGTCAGGATTTTTCAGATGATGTAAAATTTTAATTATACGTCAGAATAAATGAATACTTTGCAATGTATTATTAATTCAGAATTGCTGCAAAACAATTATTTTTCAATCATCGGACACGTTCATTAAGAACGCAATAAATAACTATCAACGAATCGGAAGAGAATATTACAATCGATGAATTGTCAACAAATTAAAAAATAAATTAATTGTTAACGGTCAGAGATGATAAAATGGCATCATGACCCGCGCGAGGTTTTCGCGTATATCAAGTTTCATAATTAAAATTCTTCGACAAGATAATTGATAATTTATGAATATTAAAATGATATTAAAATGCTATTAAACGAGATATCTCTTTATGCGACATTAAACTTCAAATATGAATTAAAAATCTAAATTTAAGAATTTCATGTGTCGCTGGATTGCATAAAAAGTATGTTTTTTTTTTGTAGCGATATCAGTTATTTTAAAGAATTTGTCAATTTTTATTGGTTTATTGTACACGTGCAGGTGTTACACTGGACGGTGCTGGTGACGGTTCTCTTTGGTTTATTACGCTAAAATGGTCAACACTGGAATCAACTAGCGTATGGGCAGATGCTGCATCCCAAGTTTTCTATTCCCTTGGTATCGGTTGTGGATCTTTGATCACTCTTTCGAGCTACAGTAATTTCAATAACAATTGCCACAGGTAAGCGTACGCAGTCGATATTCGACCACGCAACTCCTTCTTTATAACGCTACTACGAATTTTGCGTGCTCTGAAATTGATCGAAAGAGTATACTCATGCATCAGGAAATAAATTTATGAATAAGCAAATGTAGATCATCGCAATCTATTCGTGTTCTTATCAAATCACCATTACGCTCTCGGCAATCCAATAAAGTTACACGAATATCCAATTAAAATCTTCCGCTCAATTAATACGATTCATTCACTTAAAAGTCAGCAATAACGATAATGCATTTTACATTCGCGTGAATCTTTGGATACGTCCACCAACGATCTTGCACTCGTGCTTCGAATGAAAAGGCGTTCAAATGTCTGAATTCTGTCGTCGGAATCGACTGTAGCGATCTTCTAATGACGTGATTCGTCGTAAAATGATTAACCTTTTACGCTGTGGGATCTGTGTGTCCTATGAGTACATCAAAAACTATAAATCGTTACGATTTAAAATTCGTCGAGATATATATTTTCACCACGATATACGAATCGTTACGTACACATTTCCTATTTCACTTATTAAAATTTAGCATATGGGGAGTACATATTAGCCAATAGATATTAATCAATAAATGATTATATCCAAAATCCATATGAAACAACACCTTTTTAATTCTTCGACGTAGTTATTGCGGCGCACTGCCGACAGTTTAAATCGACAGTGAGAGGATTAAAGCTAAACTTATCAAGCGCAGGGTGTATTTCAAACAGTGAACCAGTGAATGCGATATTTGGACGTTGAGAACGTCTGCTTCATTTCGTACGATACTGATCGTAAGATGTATCATCCAAGCCACGGTACCTCCGAAACAAAACGATACTCGCCGAGTCGGAGCGTTCACGTGCTCGAAATATTGCAGAAAGTCGTAATTAGCATGATTATCCGACGCTGAACTTCTCTCCCAACGGCAGATACAATTCGTTGCACGTTGCATCGCGTATATAAATTATATCAGTGCGACGCAAGTCGAATGAGCAAGTAGCGCAGCACCGGAATATAACTTGCCGCACCAGCTGGCCAACTTTTACCTGTGATTATTAATTGTTCTTCCTCTGTTCTGTCATTTAACTGCCGCGTCTCGCCCTTATCGCGTGATACGTTTTATACTTCCGAAAAGCCTTATATGGCGTCGCTCGCTGAATCAGAACGTCGTTTTCTCGTGACGATACGAAGGTAAAACACGGCACCATCCACCCATTTTCGGCCACACTGATGCGTTTGATACGAGCTTTTATGGTCCGTCGTTTGCGAAATATTCATACACGATTCAAACGTCCTGTGGAAACGACTTGTAATAACGACAAATAATAAATGATCTTGGTCTCGCAATAATCATGGAGGGTACGACAAATTGTCAGAATGCATGAAAATATAAAAATGTGATAGAACCTGCCGTATCCGAACTAATGAGAAGGCAAACATCCTGCTACCTGTCTTAAATATATTTTTCTCCTTTACTTCTCTTAGAGACGCAATTATCGTGACGTTTACGAATCTCGCAACGTCGATCTTCGCCGGATTCGTGATTTTCTCCATTATGGGATTCCTTGCCCGTCAAGTGGGCATGCCAATCGACGACGTGATCAAAAGCGGGGCAGGCCTGGCTTTCATCGCGTACCCAGAAGCCGTGGCACGGATGCCGTTGCCCAATCTCTGGGCAGTGTTGTTTTTCGTCATGCTGTTCATCCTGGGCATCGGTAGCCAAGTAAGTACTTGCATTAAACAACAGGATGGTAGATTCGCGAAAAGTAACGATCGATCGAACGAGTTGAACCGTGCGCGTTCCTCGCGTTTTACAAGTTCGTTAAAAAATGGAGTAGGCACTTTTGAAGTTAAGGAGAGCACTGTGCAAGTCGATTCGCGGTTGCCGAGCAAAGAGAAAGAAGGTTTAGCGAGAAGAAGCGAAAGAATAGGTGAAAGTAAGAAATGGGAGATAAAGTAAAAAAAGGGGGAAAGGAAAGGGCACGAGCAGAGAAGCGTGAAGACTTTTGAAAATGAAGAGCATCGTATTTCCATGTTGTTTAAAGTTTAAAGTACGGCCTTGTTATTTGCACGGTGTGGGTCTGCGCGCGCGAGAAGGAGAAGGCAAAAATTTTTCGTCCTACCGAGCCAGCTAAGAAGGCGCTATTCAAGTGCCGCGAAAACCGGAACGCCAGCCGCCGTATTCGTCAAAAGAGCTGTGAGGGAAAATGTGCTCGCGAGTAGCCAGACGATCGTGCCGTGTTACTTTTGCATCACCTCCCGTCTCTCTGCCTCGAGGCTCGTATATCATGGAAAGAGTTATGGTTTGCCGTCCCACTGAAATCCACACCTTTCCTCCTGTCCTCGTCTTTCCACCTTTTTTTCCCTACGAATGAGAGAACCGTAGAAAGGTAAACGAGCGAGGCAAAAAGAAAGCCGGCGGAGAGAAAGGGAGAGCCGCGGAAAGAAAGCGAAAGGCTTTTTGTTTTCTACACGCGTCTCTGCCCCTCTGCTGCCTCTGCAGCTTGCACGCTGAAGGGTAATTAAGACAGACGGCGTCAAGAAAGAAAAAAGGGAAAAAAAATATACGAGGGGGAAAAAAGGGGCGAGAAAGAAGAAAAGAATATAAAAACGGAGAAAGGGTAACGAGAATCCCCGACGGGCGAGCATCGAATCTCGAGTAACACAGTCGGTCGTTGCTTTTTACGATACGCAGTTCGCAGGCGTGCAGGCGATAAACACCGCCATATTGGACCTGCGACCAGATTTACGAAAACACGAGAGCTACGTGGTATTAGGGATATGCGTCACTTGCTGGCTCCTTGCTATACCGATGGTGTTCGATGGTGGTATTTACCTGTTCACGCTGATGGACTGGAACACCGCTTCTTGGGCAATACTATTGATCGGCATTGCCGAGGTCGGCGTGGTAGGCTGGTGTTACGGGTGCAACAAATTCCTGCGTAACATAGCTGAAATGCAAATGCGGTTCAGCCTTTTGCTCCGCAGATATTGGTGGCTCAGTTGGGCTGTGCTCGCGCCTATCACTTGTCTGGTAAGTGCATTGTAATCGCATCCCCTCCGTTCGTGTCTTGACGCGTTGCTACAGTTGTTTCCGTGCACCAGGATCCTCGAAATACACCTGGCCAACTATGTCCAAGTTATTCTCCGATAATTAACTCGATCGATATCGAACTTGTTTTACAGATGTCGGATGCCGATGCCGTTCTGTGTAAATGAAACTCTATGGAACTAAATGAAACTAAATGAAACTAAAATGCCGAGAATATTTCCATTGAAAATCCCCTGATTTGTAATCTGCAGCGTGGAATTATCGAAGATACTAAAGTATCGTTTGAATTAAAATTGATTAGGTTAAAACGTAAATGTTAATTGTAAATGTTATTAGATAAAAGCCAATTAATTTGTTATAATCGATTAGGAGAATCGAACATCTTTTCGTAAATATAAACGAAGTATAAAACATTAGAAACTTTGGCAACGACTACGACAACAGAATAGCAGTTTTATCTTGAAAAGGAAAGCTTCTTGTAATTACAAAATTTCTTCGATATTCGAAAGAAATACATTCTTCCAGTTCGTAAAAATGTAAGTGATTTTTAAATATACTAAGATGTAATTAATCTTTAAATATAATACAAACAGAATTCGCATTCTAATGTTTCGCGAAAAAAAAAGATTAACATATAATTCCGTATATTCCTAGTGCACGAATACGCTGTACATCTTATCAGTGTAAGATAAGAAAGCGTCGAATAGATACGTATTGGATATAAATGCAACTTACATGCAGATATTGGTTGAAAGTTTCCAGGTAAACTATATCAATTATGAAATTTGTTTTAAAGTGTCATAAATATTTTACGTTCAACCAATTTTAATAGTAGTTTCGCTGGTTACTAATGATGCAGCCTCAAATTGAATTTCCTAATACAATAGATACAAGTTATATTGGGAAATTTCGAGCAACTTTGAAAACAATAACTTTCTGTCAGAGTTTCATAACTTTGACATACATGAATGTATAATGCTTAGTATCTGAATTGTATATTGTGCTCTTAGGTGAGGTCAGCAGCCAATTACGCATGTCCTTGTTGTGATTATATCGTTCCTCCTATCCATTATATAATACAAATGATATAATTATATGATAGGGATAAAGCTAAATCGATTTTCGTGTTATTTCGGCACGATGAAGATTTGACGCTTTTAAACTAAAAGAAGCGCTACATATCTATGTCTGAGCGCAATAAAAAATGTCAGTTTCCCAAAACTGAATTCGAATTATTTAAATTTACGATTCTTTTACGCTATTTTTTCTACAAAATTTCACATTAAGATTCTTCAAAATAAATATTACTTTGAAAAACAGGGTTCACTTCAAAGTCATATTTACTTTTATTAAAAAATAATCTCCCACGAAAACGTATATTTTGCGTTCGCTTTTGTCGCCTCTCCGTTAGCTACAAGATGAGTAACCTAATAAATATTCTTTTTTATTAAATTGCATTAGGCGTCTTAAATATTTCATATACTCCGATTGCTTCTAAAACAATCAATGTTATCTACATTTTCAGAACTTTCAAATACATAAATCATCGTTCATTCTCGCCATTATACATCTGAATCTGCCCAATATTCGCCCCCAAATATACCATGTAATCACACTTAGCTTCCGTAAAACTTGGTTGAAACCATGGCAATCATACGAATCATCCGAGCGATTAAACAAATCCGGTTCACGGACACGAGCTAGTTCGTTCGTTCAGTTCGTACCACTCTCTTTTTCCGGGCATGCACCTCATAGTTAAGACGTTAATCCTTTCTCCTTTCGAGGTGTTTTCACTGACGGTATTATCGCGGTTTTGCTTCTCGGTCTGCAAGCATTTAGCGCGACGCTTGTGCTCCATTATTGATTTTCCGTTTGTTTTAGACTCTTCCTCCGCCTGTCGGTCGTATATTTTTTTCTTATTCTTCCTTTTCTTTTTTTTTTTTACTCTGCCTTTACTGCTTTCGCATCTTGTTTAGTAAATGACCTCGCGCTCGGTCCTCGTCACGCGCGCCCGAAGCCATTGAAAAAATCACAGCCTAAATAATTATGTTCCATTGCGCCCACTTCATCGTTAACAAACGCAAATCCACTGAAATATCTGGATCACTAATTCGAACAGGCGAAAGCACGCGCAGAGAGACACGGTAAAGAAGCAAGTAATGATCATTCTCTCGAGTCACCTTGGAGAATTTTCATCATTATCGCAGCAAGAGCGGAGTAGAGTCTCTCCGGTAAAGATTTCTCGGTTCTATTCTATCGCAACCTACAGTGGCTCACGAAAGTATTCGAAACTTATCACGGAATTTTTTTACGAACATATTATATATATTATACGAAACTTTTTCAAATTTTCTTAACACGACTATCGCGTTTGTAACAGTAAAATATGAAATGTATATAGAAGTTATTCAATTCAAAAATGTATATAGAGGTTAAAAGACATTTGTTGCAAATATACACTTACAAATCGTTGCAACAAGATCGTAACTTCTCAATCGATTTCTCGAAAACAGAGCGCCATGCACTCATATCCTTTTGGGGTTGTTTTACGTCAATCCGAAGCATAGAATGTAAATACAGTCAACTCATTCGAGATTTCACAGTTTCCGCTATCTCCTTGTTATTGAAAAATTAGTATACAACACGAATAGTAGTCTTAAACGTATAATTAGTGCTAAAGATGGTCTCACTACATGTTGTGGCTTATTAATATACCGAATAATTGTCTGTCCAAATACTTTGGTGATCTCTGCGATATGTGTGTCTTTAATAAATATATTCTAACTTCTATATATAGTTTCTATATATCTGTTTCGAGTTTTATCGATCTAGTCACGATAGTCGTGACTCTTGTCTAATGAGATCTCAAAATATTTTGTATCATACGTATACCGTATATAAATATATAACAAGTTCCTGGATGTGTTCGAATATTTTCACGAGTCATTGCACTCCACCGATGCCTATCGTGTTCTATATCTGTTTTTGTATCGAGAGTTCCAAAGAGATCTAAATCTGATCGATAGACCGCTTTATTAAATGCGATATACTCGGTGCCGGTTAGTTCGATACGACATAGCTCGATTTGAGATTGACGCTCGATCAATCCTAATTTATTTCCGGAAATAATATTCTGCGATAGTTTGTCTTCCAAGAGTTCGTTTCGTAAACATTAATGTGGATCGTAGGATAGCTTCCTCCGATAAAAGCTTAAAATAGCTTAAAAGTTTCGCATCAGTCGCTGGCATTGGAAAGTATCTAAGGGCGTTTCTTGTAAACCTTTACATCGGTAAACTTTTGTAATGCTAATGTCCAGCATTTTCTTCTGAGTTTTTGCTAGCCTGATTAATTTTAGAAAGTTCAGTGCTTCGTTGCAGTGATCCCTTCTTATTATTAACGGGGCGATTAGGATTAAAAATAAACAAAATCTTACTTCTACAATTTTTACTATGTCTATTTAATTGTTAATTATAATTCTTCTTAAAGCTCCTTTTTAAACCTCAGTTAGGTCTTTTATAGATTCCCCGCTACGTTCATTATCTTTATAATATTTAATTATACAGGATGAACCGGAATAAATTCATTAAAAATTTTATAAATCTATTCCGAGTAATTTTTCACCACGTACTGCATTTCCTCTTTTATCGATTAGCTCTCTCTGTTTTTCTTTATAATAGAAACTGACATTTCTTGCGTTGCAAGAATTTTTATTAAACATATAGGTAAGCAAACATAAATTTTGATAGGTTCAAGCACAATAATTTATACTTAATTTTCATACACCTTGTTCTATGCTTTTCCGTTCTTTATTTTTCAAATTCAACTACCAACGTCGAATCCAGTCGATTATAAAAGTATCTATTATTGATTAAGGACGAACGTATGTCGAGATATGTTTTATCGTTCGAGAAATTATTAATGATATAAAATTACGTTCACAAGCATCAAAATCTCGTTAAAATTCTGTTCGAAATAGCGCATATTTAGTTACCACTGAAATAAATGTTACACCAAATATTTACTGTATATAGATATTCGCATTATATCTTTCTGGTGTTCACGATAGCACAAAAAATGCATAATGTTTGTTTTCGCGTTTTTCCATATCTTGGCAACATAACCCGACTACATTTAACTGGCAGCACTGTAGGCGGATTCTTTTTATCTTCTTTCTGTTTTTTGTTAAGTTCCTTTTGTCCACGATATTCCCCTTAAAAACTCGAAGGAGAAACCGCATCTTAATATATTTCTAAATATACGTTTTACCAGTTTTATACGTTAATTAATTACAAAATCTAACGAGTAATCGTAATCGATTACAGTCTACTAGCACGAACGTTGCAAGACAGTAATCTTTACGTGTACCTTTTTCTTTTATTTTGTCGTAATTGTAAATGAACGAGCATGGCATGTACTGTTTGTACTAAGTTACGTATACTTTCATGTATACGCATGGAATGACGTTGCTCCAGGGGAAGTTCGCTTTAACGAGCAGCCACCCTTTATGTTTTCCTATATTTACTCTCTACATTTTTCTATATTTTTCTACAGGGTATCTCGTCTAACTTTATCACTCGAGATATCTATCTTACCTTTAGAATTTTAAGACGATGTTCTGTGCGAATATTGCGTGGCTTTACAAGTAAGACGAAAGTATCTTCATTTTAAACAGGGTCATCCATGGATTTTCATTAGCATATAATAATAGCTTTTTGAAAGAGATAAACAATATGAGATTCAAAATATTTCTAGATATTTTGCAAGAAATTAAACACGACTTTCAGACGAGTAGATTTTAGCGATTAGTTGATCGAAGTTATTTTTACAGGCTCTTAAAACATCCAACTTCTTCGAATTAAAAGAATTCCGATACAGCGAAAAATAAATAATAACGAATTTGGTGAACGAGATATATGGAGTTTGATATTTCAACTATCTCAAATTCTTCATATTTCTAGCTCTTCATCGATAATTTGCCTTACTGAAAAGCAACGTCTTTTTATTGATCAATCCAGGAATTTCTTTTAAATCGTTGCATTTAATGTTATATCCACGTTGGTTTTGCGATTAATATTCTTCCAATCGCATGAAATATACAACAGAATTGACATTAATTATTAAAGTCGCTATGAGCTTCCTCAACAATCTAGTATTACACTCTTCTAACATTTACGTAATTTTACCCAAATGCTACATTTGGATTTTTTTAAGATTCTTTTAAGATATCGATAGATATTAAATAAAGAAACACGAATATACATACGCTTTGATTACGATGGCTGATAATATGGTTTCGATATTTGTATTATCATAGCACGGTCGATACTCGTATGATACAACAAAGCTCTTTTTCTTTAATACGATTTTACGCGAACGAAAGTACGAGAAAATTTAATGGATGATTCGTTCTGTCAGATTGAAACTGCAGAAAAATCTATATTCGATATTTCATATGCACCGATCTAATACCACCTATACGCAATTGCAGACGCAAGAATATAAGCGGTGGCAGTTTTCCTCAATAACCATTCTTTTTCTACCTCTTCTCCTTTTTCGTGAAGCGAGCCACATTGCTGGAAACCCCTGTCACGTTCCATTTTAGCGATCATGAATCGTATCGAAATAAATGATCACGGTACGCCGAATCGAGTGGCGGTTTTTCCTCCTCTTTCATCGATTACCGGCCTCGTCCGCAGGTTGATTTCGAGGCAACCAATCAAATCGACAACTTAACTTCTGTCTCAAAGCGCACAGACTCGAATTGATCGTGGAGAAAAGAGCGAAGCTTTCCTCGGTCGCACTCTCCTTTTTTTCTGGAAAAACAACGGAAACAACAAGCCTGCGAGCTTTGTTTCGCGATCAATCGAGTGCGATCTCTGTTGATTTATCGCCGTTTTCCGATAAATCGGCTTGCGTGTTTCGGTCATCAGTCACTTGATTTTCATATACAACGTGTCCTCCAGATAGGATGCAATGGCGGCTTTGAAACTTCCCACGCCATTCCGGAAACGTTTTAATACCTATCGGGAACTTTGGGCAATGTGTTCCTTTCGGTGTAGCTCGTATGTTTAATGTAAGTTACATAGCGAACTCGAAGGTATCGATCGTCAGTATTTATGGACTTGCTGGTTGCCAGAAAATGGAATATATTGATTTTTCCTACAGATTATGGTAGTTATATAATACATATTATATTTTATTACATAGGATCCGTTGTTTTTTTATTTTATATATTACGACGTTTCCAGTGGCGAATTATTACTTTCTCCTCCTCTTTTTAATCATGTTTAACGAAAATCGATGATTTACAGAGACTAGTGTGGAATTTAAGTTTATCAGTACGACGAGATCGTGGGTGTGTTATTAAAGCTTTGAAGCTGTTAGATCAATTTCATTTAATTTGAAATTATATCACTCCATCCTTCGCAATATTACTTCTTTCCCACTTTCTTCTTTTCATCTTCTTCTATTATGTTATTTCATTTTTCACTTTTATTACTTCTTTCTTACTCTTTTTCCCCTTATCTTCTATTATGCTTCCTCTTTTGATATCAAACGTACATTTGTCACTACGCTTTAATATATTTCTTTAGATTTCAAATAGTAGATACATTTAGGCTTTTACGAATACGATAAGTCGTTTTAAAAAATCAAAAAGAAGGAAATTAAATACCAAAAATTATAGCTATTATTCCCAGAATTTTAGCGAAGGCAGTGCTAATAATTTACGTGAATAAACTGGTCTTCCGTTCCTTAAGGGGAATTAATTTTATATTTCATGTTCAAATTTTGATATCTTCTATAGATTTTACTTATCGCTTCGATAACTTTTGTGATATCCACTTCATTTCCGATAAAATCTGTAAGTATACAGTGCCCAATAAGATATTACTGGCAATTAGTTTATCGATCTCTCTTCACACACGAAATGAAAGCAAACAAATAATTTCATAATCATTTGACATTAATGTCATTAATCACAAAAACAATTCGTATTCATGATTATTCAAGAATTTAATACATTCGCTGTCATGCAACATGTGGGAAATCAATCGCTATATTCCCTGCTTTGTTTTTGGTACTACGCGATATGTCGCACATTTACACTTACTTATATACATATAAAATGTACGAAATACGTATAAAATCTAAATACGACCTTTTTCGATATTGCTTTCCAACTAAGACAGATAAAATAAATTTTATATATTTCTATGATCCGACGATGTTGTATATTTGCAATTTTATAACTAAATTACTTTCTGCCAAGAACAAGCCAAGTGTCCGTATATTCTCTAGCGACACTGTATACACCTACAACACAGTGCAGCAAAGATTATAGTTAATGAAACGAAAAATAACACTATTCACAACAGTACGGTATCTACGATACAACAGAGGCGATTTAATCGACGAGTAAATACTTATTGGAATCAAATCTCGCTGGGAAGGAGTAAATTTTCATTTTAATCTGAAATTCTATGCACCGAAGTCGTAAAGATACCTGAGGGAGAGCGTGCCAAAGTCAGCCCCGATTAAAAATATCAAATTCTTAATTGGCCGTTGTACCATCAAGCTTACTGCTCCCCCGAGAAGTTTACACAAGAAATAAGAACTCCTTTTGTTTCCCTCCTCTTTTCCTCTATTCGTGGTTTTTCGTTCGCAGGTGGTGTTCGTGTATCAAATATGTACGTACGAGATGCCTCGTTATGGCGAGTACATATTCCCTGGCTGGGTGAATGCGATCGGAATACTGATCGGCCTGTCGACCCTCGCCCCGATGCCGTTCTTTTTCATCCGTCGCCTCTGGAAAGGTCCGGTAAGTTCGTCACGAGAACGAGAGAGTAATAACAACGATCGGTAAATCTCATGGATTTCTATCGTAACGACTAGACTAATAAGCATTAATTTGCCGGCCGATTACCAGCAATTGCACGCTATCAAATCGCCGAGTTTATGTCGGAAGCGGACTGGTTATAAGCTAACTCTCGAGATATCAGTCGGCATAATGCTCAACAAACTAGACATTATTATGCAAACTGCTCGCTTGTTTTTACGACACGCTACTGGCTGAAGCACCGCCACCTCCTGCTGTTTAGAGTTTACGGTGATTCTAACTATAATAATCCTACATCAAGGCTTTACTCCAGGTTGGCCAAACGGTCTCGATCGCGTTTAAGGGTTTTTGAGAACATTCGCGTCTCGAGACGGCAATAAAAGCGTTACCGTTAGCACATTTTGAACGGAGTGCCCTATATCTTTACATAGCAGAAACCCCTGATTTCGGACGAAGGACTCGGAAACTTTTCGAAAACGTGTCGTATCGTAAGAACCGTTTGACGGAGAGATTTCGCGTGCTACCTCCTTACACATCACACCCTCCTAATATAAATCTCAAATTTTGGCAAAAACGAACACATACCGTTATATTTCTCAATCATACTCGAACAATTCTGCATTTTTATAACAGCACATTTATAATCGAGTTATAAATCCATTTGACTCGGGACTGATATTTCAACATCGTAACACTACAAAGAGAAACGTTCACCAGAGAAATAGTTATCAATAATCCAATTTAACGATGTTTTTTTTTTCTTTTTTGAAGTTCCTATGTAGGCTCTCTACAAAGCTATGCTTATAATATACTAGTTTCAATGCTAACGAAAATTGTGTTAACCATGTTATAGGAAGAAAATCGAACAGCGACATAAAAGGTGACTCTTCGAGAAAGTCTCATCGTTTCGATCCTTGTAATTTTGTAAAACATTTTGTTCTTGTTGACAGAGAAGAGAACAGTATCATAGTACTATCTTCAAGAATTTTTTATGATCAGCGATAGAGTTATTGTAGCGAGAAGATCGATAACTTTCAGTGTTCTTCCAATTTTTTTTTCTGCAGGAACCGTGGTATTACTTTTACTTGAGGTTTGGAATAGCGCAGGAATGAACTATTTCTTTCTACTTAATTTTGTATTAAAAAAATAACATTTGGAAAAAATTAATACTTTGTATAATAAAGATAAAATACCAAACGTTTGTTCGAGGATTAAATTCTTTTGTTTAGTATTTCTTAGAAGAGATGTTTTATGGTTGAGTTTATATAGAATCATGGTATTACAAGAGTGTACAAGTTTCTGCGTAAATTTGAAGATTAAAGCAGTGCAGGGCTTATCGGTTTCCAGTATTTTTTCTTCCAATTTACTGTGGTATCCGGTTTACTTAAAGGCCAAGATAGTATACTGATTCAATATTTTACAAGGGAAGGAGAAGGTCTTGAATGGATGTGTACTTCGAACTGAAACTAATACAAACTTTTCAGAATTGCAATATATTTCTTTCGAATTTTTACAGTTTCCAATCTTTAGCGAAATCAAAATTTTACCAAAGAATATTATCCCCAAATTAGATAAATGAAAATCGAAGCAAACCGAGGTCGTAATAACTAAATAAGATATATACTGTCGCTCGTTAAAGACATCATCTGCCTTCAAAAGCGGTAAATTTTCATCGAATAATCAATTTGAAACGATTTCGCGTTACGTTTCACATTTATCAACAGTAAATTCATCAACGTTAATAAACTGCATGACACTTGATGACAAAAATACAATATCTGAATCGATTATTGTTAGACAATTTGAAGATGCAATATTACACACAAAATTGCACATAATTTGAAGAAATACATAAAATAATATCCAAAGTGTAGTGTTTTCTATAATGTATATTTGGCAAGTAAAACAATTTTCTATAGAGGCTTTAGTAACTACTTCTTCGATTATATTCTCAAAGATATGCATCTACATAAAAATCCGCAGTCTCCTTGTAATAAATGCGATAACGTGTCAAAGTTAATTAACTTATAATAACTGTGGTCACTTTTTATCGGAGTTCTAATTTTTTGTCGTAAGCATTATTAAATATCGAACGTGGTCGAGGTTTCATTTAAAAATTACTTGCCAAAGCATCTGATCGAACACGTGACAAGGATATCTTTGAGCATTTCTTTTATTCACGAAGATCGCAATAAAACGATCAAAATCTGATGTGGGAATATAGCAGATTAAATTTCTTGTTTCAGCGGAACCAACTTTTTCAGTGCAATGCAAACAAACCGGAATATTCGCGGAACGTTGAAAGAAAATCAATATAGGATACTAGCTGGTATCGGAAGTTCATATGTATTAGCAATAACTACTGAAAGTTATCCGCGATATTAGTTTCCTGTTCATCTTCTCCGGTAATTGATATAGGAAGTAATTGTGCGAGTGTATTACTTCTTTTACTCATTAACAGATATGCTAGATCTGTACCATGCTCAATCAGAAATATCACGCGTTATCATTTCCTCAGTTTTATATATTTCATTTAAAGCTATTCTGATTGAAATTAAATAAAGTTTATGGCATAATCCTTGCTCGTCTATTATCGAGTTTTAATTTGACGGTTTTTAAACGAACAATTTATGTTTAACTTTATGAAATAATAAAAACGCGGAGGAAAAGGTATATTTCCTTGATATCTGAAATAAAATTCGTATAAAATGAGTTACTAACTGTATTTATGATAAAAATTACAGAATATGTTATAATTTCTAACTTTAAATATCACACGTAATTCTCTTTTCTCCAAAACGTGAATCCATTGCGATAATGTAGTCATAAACTTATATCCGTTTTCATCGAATGATGTAATTATAATGCTTCGTACTGATATTACGTTGTAGTCAAGACAGATATTTAAAAATCGTTAAATCGATGAAATATCAACCTGCAGTTTTATTTCTTCCATCTGATTCTTCGTTTCTTCGTAACGATGAGAACATATTATGGATTCTAATTAATATTTCCTTATTTACTTTGATAGGGGTAAAAGCGCTTCTATTAAGCTATTTGTATATTGAATTATGCAAGCGAATTTCTTTCTAGTTTGTTTATGAATTCATAAATTCGAGTAACCACGCTTTTCGAATTATTTCGATGCCCTTCGTAATTACGTAATTGCACGAGAATTACAGTGTGTTTAGAAACGCCGTGATCGGTGTTAGACACTGTAAATATCCAGGACAAAATGTGCCAACGAACGATAATTGTATAGTGTTTGGCGATATCGTGGCCATAATTCAAAGGTGAACGAATTGCAAATTTTTTAAGAGTCACGTACTGTTCAACTGTGGTTAAGCCCTGCAGCAGGTATGCGCCGATTTAAAAGTTGCTTTCCCTTTACCGTAAAATCTCACCAACTTTGAAATGTCTTAATACAAGTTTTTCCACGGTACGTAGGTAATCGTACTTTGAAACGAAAAGTTTCGTTCCGTGCTCCATCGTACGGATCGAACCTATTTCAGCCGTACTTCTGACCTCTTCTTGACCGCTTCCGCTTTGTTTTACTCGATAAATTTACTATTACTCTTATCTCCTTTTCTCTTGTTTTCGACTCTCCGCACAGTTTCAAACTACTCGCCAGCTTCGGGAAGATATGAGCCCGCGTGCCAGTCAGAAAATCTCTGCGATGTCTCTCCTTTTGCGATGCAGCGACCGCTACGGTTAGATGTTAATGCTTTGAACTTAATCAACAACTTGGTCAAACTTTTTTAATAGACGCGACATCTTATTCATAACTCTTACTCGCCACAAAAGATTATTTTCTTACTTTCGGCAAGTATTTTAATGAAATTATATTTCGTATCGCAATTGAAAATCTTTACACGCGAAATGCAAGATGATTTTACGACAAATCTGAATATCACTTGTTTCTTTAGAACATCTTTTAGATACGGTGCTATCGTTGCGATTCTTGAGATAATCAAAATCGTTATCTAAGGAAGCGTAAGTTTGATTGCTATAGCTCTTGAAATTATCTTCTTCAAAGTGGATGATTAATGATATATATACAGATATACTATTATTTAGTTTTTGCGAGAGAAAGTATTCAAATAACACTCTTCAAACATATTCTTAATATTAAATACTTATTAAATTATTATTCTACCAGCAGTATGTTTTAAGAAACATTCGAATGCTTTTAAGAGATCAGATTAAACGTTTACAAAAAACATACGGCCCTTGGATAACATCAGTGGAATCTTTTATTTGGCTAACAATGGCTAGCAGCGTGCAGTTGAAACGGCGAGCTCGGAGAATGCCAACTCGAATTGTTTGCATAAAGCCCGGCGCTAGCGATTGTTCAAAGAATTTAACTTTCGTTTTAATTGTCCGCAGAGGGACTGGAGTTTGTTTCGACCAAAGAAGACGTGGGGACCAGCTGTGGAGAAAGGTGCAGGTAACGGCAATTCGTCCATGGCGACCATCAAGATCTCGCAACCGTATAGAAACGAACCGCAAGAGGATTACATTTAATGATTTTAACGAATTCATCTACTTTTTAGACGATTCTAGTCACGTTAACGCGAATGTTAATCACCCGATCCAAGCGTTCGAGAACGCTCTCTTCTCTACTCAGTTTTTTTTCTGTTAGAAAAGTTTTACAAATAGAGTGAGGATTTTTATGCGTTTCTGTGAAACTTGCAAAAATACACAGAATGCATGTAACTTCCAAAAACTTATAATTAATTATAATAATTTGCAAAAATATCTAAAATATAGAACTTTCGAAATATTCGAGTCATACACAGGTCGAAGTAGCCAATTCCACTTTTCGAAATTTTGGAAATTTTAGCGAAGGTTCGATCGAAGCTTATCTGATATAGTTTCATCAATTTTCTCTGCTCTTTGTTTCGTGGAATTTCATTTTTTCATTTTTAGGCAAGTTGCGTTTTCTTAATCGTATTCGTAGAAATATCGATTCGCATAAATCTCCGCTGTCTGTTCATCGATTATCTTTGTTGTATTCTCTTTCATTCGCTTTTGTCTGATGTGAAACGAATTAAGAGCTTCCATCAGATAAAAGTCAGACTGGAAGTTCCAAGGAACCCGGCAGATTTTTCGGGCGAGAACGAAGAGCCACGATATATTAACGCTTCGGCCGATTTCATATTTTCCAATACTCGCTGTAAAACTTGGGAACTCTGTTTTCGTTGAAACTTTTAAATTAATGCTAGCGAACAGCCGCAGTGGGTAGCATCAACTACAACGAGGTGCGTGTGTTATAGCATTTCCCTAGCTGTTTCAAAGCAACGTTTTAATTTCTATGTCCATGTGAACACGCTAACGCGTACCAACGATATTAATGAATTTGCAATTTTTACCTGAAAAGAACTCATCGGTTCGTTTTGATGTTTCGTTCTTTGCATTTCAAACAGGGAATGTATCGGCAATTCCACTGGAATACCGAGCGTGTGCAAAATTCGATATGCATTCCGATGTCAACTTATTTTTTCCAGAATCCGTAATTATTCCATAATTGGGATGTGTCATCTAATTGGTCTCGATTTAATAACGTTGTATACGATAAAAGATGTTGAAAATACAGTACTTGGATTTATAATGCCTTAATAAATGTCAACTTGTTCTTTATACTATGTTGTTATATCTTACAATTTGAATGAAAAATTCTGATGAACCTTTTTTTGTATGATATATGGTTGACAAGTCATTGATAGAATGTTCAATCTTCAAAATATTAATGACGTCCCTGTTGTTAGATTTAATAGTGGCATATATTTCGTACACAATGGGACGCTACAATGCGGATGACATTTAAGTTAAGGCATTTAAAGTAGAGAAGATTATTTCAATCGAGAGACATATTCATATACTTATATTAATATACAATATATACAAATATTTGCCAGGGAATATCGCGGAAATAACAAATGTTGTGAAAATTTAAAGAATTCGCAAAATGTGATAAAATTATCTCGATATAGGGTTTAGCGATAACTTGCCAATTTGGGAAAAACGATAGTTATTCGTTACTTATTATTAATTTACTCTAAAGTTATGCCAAAAGGATTGTTGGTAACAAATACGTTACGCAGCGAAACGACAGAGATTGTTTGTGAGACTTCCATAGGAATATGATACAGAAATAGAAATGTTGTCGCATCTGCAATACACATATTGCGGTCATATCGAATAGAATTCATACACAGAATCAACTAACTGATTGTCACAGCTACAAATCTTTTTACAAAATTAAATTAAATAAATGTTTCCTCTATGCGAACGAAACAGTTATCGATCCAAGGTTTCTCCAATAATGTACAGGGAGGGTTGAACAAAATTTGGATATACGAATTCTACGTGTCGGAATAATTCATAAACGATTATTTCGTTTTTTAAATCTACGGTTCTAATTCGCATTCTTTGAAGAACTAAAGCAGAGAAAAGATTGATTTTAATTTATACTCATTTGTTATTTGGCTTTGAAACGAGTAATCGAAACAAGTGTGATAACAGACACGCAAAGAGAAAAGAAATCTGGCCAGTAACGTTACGAATCTAAAAATGGCAGACTTCGAATACAAAATTCGACCTTACCTTTTCCGTTTTCATCTTCTTTCCAATAATGAGAATAAACTTATATCTTTATAACATTACAGTATCACAAAACTACACTGTTTATATAAATCAGGGTACGTGTGCATCAAGCGTTTAATTTACGAGACAAATGGGCAGCTCGAAAAACATAAGAATGCAACAATTCTGGAAAATCGAAGTAGAAACGAAATAGATCACGAGTAAAGCCGCGAAGAAGTCGAGAAACGTATTTCCTTATCTTTATCTCATCTATTTGTACTTGGATATATATGCACGATTCCGTACAATCGTTCGCGTATAATTGTAGCATTTCTAGTATAATTATTGAATATATTCATAGCGTGAAATACTTACAGTTTACATCCTTTTTAAAATTATCACCATAATATCGACCGACCAAATATAAAACTATCAATCTTAGTTTATGCGTTGTATCAAAATCACTGTTTTCCGACCTCTTTTTCGCTATACGTGATACTTTGAAAATTGACTTGTTTAGTCCCCGATACTCGAGTGAACGGAATACGAGGTCGACTTCAATTGCATGATTCGGCTCATGTAATCGAAGCGGCGAAGTTACTCTATACTGTATACAACTATACGTGGTCTTGTAATAAAGCACGGTCTGCTACATCGGTTGCATCCGAGCGTGTGCTGTAGCGTGCACGAAGGGACGACGTACAATAGTGGTGTCGCGTTATGATCACCGGTCACGCCGGTGGAAAAGTGGCGAATGTCGCTCGCATTCGTCCCGTGTTCCCTCCTAATTAATGCGATGGAACATCTCCGGTACAAGGAATTCCGTGTCCTCCGCGCGGCGTGGCAATATCGTGTGGCCGTCTCGACCGCTTGTACTCCGTCTTATGGGGAATGTCGGGACGGCGAGAGTGTGCGGCTTGCAACGGTGCGTTAATGAGAATTTCGCTCGATCACCGCCTCGATTCACAACGCGTGCCTCACCGGTTCAACCCCGCAGCAACGGCGACTTTTTGCCCACGAATATGAACCCGTAAAATTGCCTCTCGATCCCTGAATTATCCTTCCCATGAATTTTTATAAGCCCGACGCGTTTCGTCGGCTGCGCGTTTCACAGGATCCGTAGACGCTTCGTATATGCTAGACGCGGGTATTTGGCAGACAAATTTTGAACGGATCGATCCTGTTATAAGAAATCTGTTCCTTGGTTCGTTGTAGTAAGAAAACTAATGGCGTTTTCATGAATTTATGGGCAATTTAGGGATGAACAAATGTGCAGAATATACGTAAAATGTAAAAATGTATGAAATATCTAAAATATCCAATATTATGTTTCCTTGGTTGTCTATTATTCGAAAAAGATATCGCTAGTATTCAGGTGATTCCTGCAATAAGAGATATCCGAGGTAATAAGAGACTAATCCGATCGAGGCTGCGTTAATTTTATACGCATTACATTAAGTACTACGGAACTAACGATAAGCATTATACGTGTACGTAAATCGATTGTCTTATCTAAGAAACGGAAGAAACGGAAATATCAAATTGATGGTAGACCGATATGTATCTTTACTTCTACATAATCTGTACATAATTATAATAATCTTAAATAAACATTGTATATATTAGTTTATATTTAGTGAATTATAATCATTGACTATATAATAATACAATTGGGAAATCTATCTATTGCACTCATCGTGCACAATCACTTTTCTATCGGTACAATAAGTACCTGCCAATTTCAGTAATAACCGGAATCGACAGTTTATTGTTAATGTATTAATGTCAATCAGTCAAAAGCATTTCTAATTTGACATGTTAATTAATATTTTAGCGTTATTGCGGTATACTTGTCTGTCCTAGATGTTCTCTAATATCAATAATAGGTATAATAAATGATAAATCGCAAATTAAATTGTTTATTTATAAACGATCATTTACCTTCATCCTAAAATGTTTAGTCTTATCTTGAACGTATCTTAAAATGTATAATCTGATTATCAAAGCCAAAAAAAAAAATTAGACTTCTAAATATAAACACTATACTGCAAAATTTCGAATCAAGTTATTTGTATTAAAATTGTATATAACAGCTTGACGCTTCAAATTTGGATGATATCGTCGGTTGAAATTTTTTATGATTTCCCCATGATTCTATTAAATTCAATCGCTATTTTAATTAGCTAGAAGAATAATGATTGCCACGTTTGCTTAACTATTCATTTGCCATGCAAATTGTTTAAAATTGAAATAAAGATAGCAGAGAGAAACTAAATTCAAATAATCGTGTTCATCAATTGCGTGTTTCGAAACTGTGAAAAATTTAATGCCATAAGCTGTTTCGATACTGGTGCATAATGCTTATCAAATTATTTGACTTGGAACGCAGCTGATACCTCTATCAAGACCATATATTATTCTCGTTATCGCTTAATTCGAAGACGAGGACATTTCGCTTATTATATGAATGTTTCTTAAGAAAGTAAATACATAGTCGTTCGATAGTAATCAACGATAACTGTTGGTTATCATCTGTGATACGTTATAAATCTATTTGCACGTGAGTTCCAATCTTTTTATTAGTATTATTAGTATTAAAAATCAGCCACAGTTGCAGAAAAGAGAGTCAAGAAGCAAGGACAAAGGTAGAACTTGGAAAGACTGTTGCTGATAATAACTGTAGATGTTTATAATAATAAGTAATATACAATATCGAGAGGTTTTTAGAAATTGTAATGCAAGTCCTACTTTAAGACCGTAAGGCTGAAAAAGAACTGTTCATCCATCTAAAATTCAGCCACTAATTTAACAATTTCGTCAAAATTGTATTTTTCGGATTAAAAGGGAATTATCTGGACAGAGTTCTTATACAATTTATAGAAAAGTATAGAAAGACGAAAACCATTTTTCATCTAATACACAAAACATCAAACGCGCGATTTTGCGCGTGATCATGTAGCGTGAGAAACGCATGCATCCAATATTGAAATATTGCACCTGTTCCTAATTTCGGGAAAACCAGACCACGCCTCTACTGCCTACCATATGTGTCCTACTTCAATGTTCGAATCATTCCGCAACGCTTCAATCGCTTTTCGATGTTCAAAAATAGACATTTTTAATAATTCGACGTTCATCTAAAACGTATGAATCTATAAATGAAAAACACATACGAACGTAATGAAGATTTTGAAATACAGGAGGTAAGTAACAAATATATTTTGTACATTTAAGAGCGTAATAAAATTTGCTGTCAAAAAACTTTTGAGGAAAGACGATACACAACTTTAATCGTTCCAAGTACCTTGCAGGTGTATAAATCTTGTGGAAGTAAAATTTGCAGATTAATTAGCAAATTTTTGTTTTTAAAAGCGATTAAACTTATATAAAACAAAATTTTAAATATCTCTAAATGCTTACTAAATATTGCTTTACTTTAGAAACGGAAAAATGATTTGATTTTAATTGACTTTGAATTGATTTTTGTCAGTTTGCTCAAGTTATTGGAAAATGGCTGCTACTTTGACTTTTATTTCTAATCCCCTGCCTTTATTTTTATATTCAGAATTCTATTTTACACGATTGATTTGTCTCCTCGATATAAATGACATCCTATCGAAAAATACTTTGTATTACTAAATACACTAAACAGAAGTAAAACAGCGTTCTATTAATTTCCCTAATAAATTCGTTCAATTCCAACAAACGCGATGTTGTACGATATAAACAAGATCGTAAGAGATAGAGGAAAAGAGTAAGAGAAAGGAGAAAAAAGAAGAATAGGAAGTGGAAGAAAAGAGGTATTAAACAAGGAACCGGAATAAGGACAATCGGATGACTGGAAGGTAAGAAAAGAAATGCCGTGGGGTATAATCTCTTCACGATAACGAAGCAATCACTGTGGCTAGTTTATAACCACTTAAAGGAAAATTTATACCGAAGGAAGTAGTCTGACGCAGGTATAACGCGGCGTACGCCACGAAATTAGGTAACAACACTGATAACGTTGGCCAGTCCGTGTTGCTGGTGGCGTTGTTGCTCCTAGAGTACGTGTGTAACGCACAGACTAAGTCGCTGGTTGTATCGTGTCTTAGATACACGCGTCGTTAATTAATTTCGTTCGTTGCCTGCAGCTATCTATGAACTAGCAGCTCTTTTATTCGATAATCACGACAACGGATGTTCTTTGTTAAGACAAAGCTTTTTCGCTCTCTCTTTCTATCCGAAGGTGCAGCGTTTAAGTAACTCCTCCTCTCGTATTTATACCGTACCACGTGTCTAAGGAAGTAAGCTGAAACACGCAGCGGGTCACTAAAGTATTAGAACACTCTTACGTGTACAGAACATTTTAAGATATCATTAACACCGTAACAGGACACGGCATATGGTAAAACTTATTAAATGTTGGTAAAATATGAAACGTGTCTGAAAATATATATAGAAAGTACAAGAAATTTATCGGAAGCAGTGTCTGGAATAAAAAGACCGGCGCCTTAATGCAAGATCTTTTTAACTTTTAACGTTCATTAAACTCGGTTCATCTGGTCACGTTACAGATAAGACAGAAGAGGATCTTTCGAATTGAGTTTAGGTTTTGAATTGATATAAAGGTATGTACGAGTTAATTATAATTACTATAACTATATATTAGTTAATTATAAAGGGTTAGGTTAATTTTTCTCGTTGAATATTACTCTGTGTTCGTGTAAATTTGTAGTAGTCCTTAGTAAAGTGTTATTGATAAAAATCGACCAAAATGTCCATATACCTATGGAGGATAATGTACGTTCCACGGTAAAAGATATCGTACCTATAAAATGTCGACGGTGTTAAAGAAGGGGATTCGAGAAGAAGAAGGAAGACAAGACTGCAAAGAGAGAATAAAAAGGGGATATCCGTGCCACAGAACAAAGAGAAGCGGTTGCCCGCTGGAATCGAGAGAGTAAATGGCGGAGCCGGCCATAGGCAAAAATAATTAGAAAACGATTCATTTATTCGAGACATTTCTCAGGTGGGTTAGCGCTCGCAATTAGTCTTTAATTCTCGTTAGTTTGCTCGTGTACTCGTTCGTTCGCTCTTTTCGCACTGCGTTCGCGGTGTGGATCGTAGTCGCGGTTTGCCGTTAATTGAACTTGAATCTACTTGCGTTGGTAAACGAAGGAAAACCGTCGGACGAGAATTACTCCGTCGAAATCAGGTGGTGATTTCGCCTGACTCCATAAGATTGGTTTCGTCGCATGTCGAGAAAATTTGTCAAGTTTTGATCAGTAATTCGAAAGAGATGTCGTGCGATTATTTATATATGTTAGAAATCGTTGGCATATTCGAGATTTACGCAGAGATTCTTCGTAATATTAAATCTCTCTCTAATAAATCCCTCCCCAGAAAAAGTAAATCTCTCAAAAGAGCTAACTAAACGCGCAACAAATATTTTTCCTTACAGAAAATAATAACCAAATCGCATGAAAGTCGATACGTATGTGTTTTGCGTATAGAGTATAGCGTATAGACGTTTATAGAGACAAAAGGTTTGATTTGAATGAAAATTGTAACACTATCGTATTTATCTTGATATATCCATGTTATTAATTATAGTATCTTAAGTTTTAAAACATTTCCATCATAATCCGATGGTCCTAAATAATTCAAACTCGATCAGACTCTCTACTTTGACCAGTATAGCGTTATTTTTGCACGAGAAAATGTCCAGATTCTGTAGTATTTATTATAACGGACGGTCCGATTCGTCGTTTTGCCTGTGTCTTGTGCACGGTCATACGGCGAAGACAAAAATACGTTTGTTCTTAAAACGTAGGTTATTTCCGTTTTATCTATACACATATATACAAATAAGATACATAGGTATATGTATTATCTTCTCGGAGATTCTTCACGGAAGACTTGCTGTTTGTCCGTTGCACATTTACGAAGCCACGATATTTTTAAAGGAAGAGACGACTCTAGAGAAGTCGCAGAATTCCTAAAATTTTAGGTATTACGTGGCCGAAAACTTCTGTGAATTTCTATGGTTGCGGTTCGCGGAAGGTCGAAAACCTCGGCCTCGTTTTATATCGCAAACACGTTTCAAAAGCGAAAGAATAAAAATTACCGACTAGAAAAGCAGTTGCTCTGTGCGAGTAATATCGCGATTCGCGACGTAGACGCGAGATTTTTGTACGACGCAGCAACGGAAATGTAATGCAAGTATAATAAAAGGAAAATTATTTTGAACGTCAACGAAACTTTATCTGTACGGCTTGCACAATGGATCGAGTTCGTGCTTTGTAACATTTCGCGTCAGATTAATATAGTCCGAAATAATTTTGTAGCGCATACTTTGAAATGCGTTGTAACGATGATAATAATAATAATAATGATAATAATAGTGATAGTAGTAGTAGTAATAATAATAATAACGACAACAACGATAATATCTTATTAAAGCGATACACAGTTTGATACACTGTTCTGAAAATTATACCTAATTAGTACATGAATAATGCGATCAATGTAGGAAGCATTGTATTAAACGAATAAAATAAAAGATATTTTAAATAATCTGTTCGAAAAACGTAATGCATAAAATTAATTAGTTTTCAGTCGCTTGTGAATAAGGCGAGATCGATTGGGGAAAAATTGACTTTTTTGATAATCATTGTATATTATACGAAGAATGATTACAAATACTGTCTGTTCTTATTTTGAAAATTATTTTTGTGGATCATAAAAATCGTAAAATTATAAAATACATTATAAAATATGCAAATCGATCTTACAATTGGGAATAACCATGAATGTGAAAAGAAACGTCGAAGAAAACGATTATTACTGAAAGATCTGCGTCATAAATTACAAAGAACCTTCATATCTTTTTTCTTCGTTAATTAATCATGCATATGTATTATTTAACTTGTCCTTTCAATAAAATATATCAAACAAACGGTTTTACAACAACGTACGTCTGCTTCAGCCAAATTTACTTCAAACATATGAATTATGCAAAATATTTCGTTTTACTTCCTACAGACTCCACCAATTTGAACGTTCGTGTCCGCAGCGTTTGTGAATTTACGTCGTTTTAGAAAGTAACATATATAAAATATGAATATAGGAGGGAATATACTTCGTCACGCGCAAAGTACACAATATTTTGCGGTTCTTCGTCGAACAGGGGTGGAATCACACGTTTCGCGCTCTTTAATTAAACGTAAATGGCGCGAGATGTTCGCTTCTCCCGTAGAATGTGGCTGTTGGCAAGAGCCGATGAAAATGGTCGCGTCGTCTGACATTAACGTTGGCTCCTTTGATCCGCGAAATACGGCATTTTAGTTCACAACGAAACCTCCCATTCTCTGCGTCATTTTCGAATCTGGGGCTAATTGTAGCTTAGCTGACGTTATTCCAAGCCACTCTTCCATTAACCGACCAGTACAGCAATTAACCGGAATTTCTACGAAATTTCATGCGCCTGTCTCAAAGGACGATTCGAAATTTATTATTTCCATTTATTATGTACACTGCACACTCGTTACCGTGGCTTTCACCTTTTTCGAGAGAGATTTCCTTTTCTCTTCCTTCTTCTAACTCCCTCTCTGTTTATGTAATATAAAACTATATGGATCAATGGCAAACTAGCGACTAAAAGCGATATTTACTGTATGTTTGTAGAATGAAAAGCTATATATATATAAAGCTATGTATACACCTTATCCACAGCATATTACAATTAAATACACGATTCGTCGAAGCGTTAACATATTTTAGATATTATTGTTAGAATCACTCACGATAGTCTCATACTAGCAATTGGGTAAAATCTTACCTACTTTATCCATACAACGACGAGCTGCTGAAATGGGAAAGCTACGCCATAATTTTACGTTTTATTTATAAATTTCAATTCTTTTACACCGAGTAAACGATATAACATCATCACATCGCAACATTCTAAATCTTCTTGGGCGTTTCCGCTTGTGTTTTTGTGACTACATTACACTGTGTCAAAAAAGAGCATGTGTCCATATACGTTTAAGCGGTAGTGCAAGGTTTGCGAGTGTTTGTCCGTGTATGTTGGCTCGCCACCTCTTTTAACTCTCCCATCGGGCAACAGTAACAAGCTTACCGTGCCTCTTTCGCCTGCGAACGCGGGCATAATGGAAGATTTAAATTTGCAACTGGGGTTACGCACGCGTGCGAATTTGAATTTGGATCTATTTTATAATCCGGGCTATTAAAGTTGTCGCTGAATTTGCATTCCCCTGGTCTCTCGCATCGCCTCTCCGGAAATTTTTGGCCGGAATGGGAGCCAGCAGCGTGACGGAGCGGCGAATGAAATTCATGAAAGCGTTGCTCGTGGCCCCGTACACGTACGTAGGTACGTTTCCACTGGTTATTGTGTAGACACTAGCTAGCCGCCAGGTACACTTCACTTCCAGCTTTTATTTTTCCTTTTCCTTTTCGTTTTACTTTGCCCGGTTTGGCTTGGTTTGGTTTAGTTAATGTCTTGTTTCTCTTTCCGAATAGAGGACAATATTTTTACTACAGTAATAAAAGTATACATACATGTACATTTACCCGTTGGTAATTTCGGCTAGATAAGAAATGAAAGATAATCAAGTGCACCGGTGAAAAATGTACTGTGTAAAGAAGCTGGAGGTAGCAATTTTGAACGCGATTCGTGGTGGAATTGAATATGGTCGCCCGGGGTATTTGTTGGAAATGTTTGAATAAGGCTGAGTACTTTCGGAAAAATGAATCGGACGGAGATCGATTGGAAATATTTGCGGTGTGTAGATTTCGAGATTTAAAGAAGACATAGTATTACACGCTGAGTTACAAAGGATCAGGTATCGTGTATGTTGTTTCGTTAATTGAATGTAAAATGAACAATTTACTCGGTATGTATGTATGTATGTTACTCTTTATTTATGAATTTATGCAAATAAAAATATGACTTTCACAAATTTATTTCTATCGACAAATATACTTAAACATGCTGCAAAGCAATTGTCATATGATTGTCGGTATTTTTGAATTAATTAAAAAATAGAGAAAGTTTCGTAGAAATTCGCAGTTTTTCCACGTTTTTTCAGTTTCATAGGAATTACGCGACAAAAAGTTAACAGAAATAGAAGTTTCCGGCATAAGGCGTGTTGTATCTGCCATTTCTTCGATTTCTCACACAATGTTACCTGTCATTCCGCGTTGTTCGTGTTTCGATCAAATTGTCCACCGGATACGATGTATTCAACAACGATTGTTATCTCTTTCATCGTGAATTTTAATCTCAGCGAAAGCAAATGGCGTTATTCGATAGTTGCGAATCTATCACAAATTGATCATCGGTAATAAATTGTTAGGTATGTCATTATCTCATAGGATTTGAATTTAGTGACTTATAATTGCTTTTTCTATGACAACACGCTAATTTAACTATTAATGGGTTTTAATAATCCCTATAAACTCGCTGACTCTTCACGCTGCAAACAAGTTAATTTGTATGGCAATTACAGTGAGTGATCGTTAAATTACGAAACCATTTTGTTATGTTACATGTGATGGAAATACTAGTTGAATTTTAAAATGCGGTTCCATTATAATGATATTTGCTCCAGATTGTTTATTAATTAATGCATCTAATAAAACTAAATCAAACTCTGGCATTTAGTGTTACATTTATTAATGTTCCACGGTATCAGAAATTAATGCAAATTTCGTTTCTCGTGACCACTATTTCGCTATAACTTCACTGTGTTAATTATATAAATGAATATGATATTTTAGGGACAAATGGGTAGTTGCCTTTTTAACGGACTAGATACCAAAATTAAGGTCTTTATAGTATAAAGCAACAATAGGTTAGATAAAAACCTTTTCAACGCGTCGGCAATAATTTTCGCATAAACTAGTACTCGAAGATAATTTGATTAATTAATTGTAAATATTTAATCGATCGAACGTGGCGTATTAAAACGTACACAATAATTGCTTGAGCTCTGGGTAAAATATATAGCTACGCTACCGTAAGAGCGCTAAATTCTGATGTTAGAAAGTAATCGTTCGTAATTTTAACATAAAGCAGTGTTAAATTTCATTGCTCGAGTGTCCAACTTTCTGTTAGTTACTGCCGAATGTTCTCTCTCTCTCTCTAAGTTTAAGTTTTATTAGTCAGCTCAAATAAAATAGGTACGACCTTTAGAAAAATTATGCCGTAAAATACGTATAAAAAAATTCCGCGACTAATGAGTTATACGATCGAAAATCAATGACCGACTTTTTCCCAATTCTTGCGAATTTCTGTTAAAGAACCGTCTTCCTTATTCTTTCACGAAAATCGACGAATTAGGAAGCGGAAATCGATAAATTGTCGTAAGCAAACTTCGGATAAAACTGTTAATTGTTATAGACGTTCAAAACTCTGATTGTAGAAGATTTTCAATATCCGGATCTGAAGCTAATTTCTTTAGTAACTTTTTCTTCGTTAAGGAAAAGTGGAATATACACGCTATTTTTATAACAAAAATAAATGATTTACATTCGTGTACACTTTATCAATTTTATTGAACAAAACTAATGTGGTGTGAAGATTTTTATATATGTTATTGTTACGCCGGGCGACTCTCTGCCTGGCCCAGGTCACACACCGCGGGCCAGACGGACACCAGATGTCCGCTCTTCCGTACGGCGTACCCTCAATAGCCTTAAGCATCCGTCATAAACCCGAGTCTCTTACCTGCTAAGGTCCTTCAAACAAACATCTGTTTCCGAGGAATTTCTAAACACTATTGTCTACCACGGCTGGACAAGGGAAAGTTGGTTTTTCTCACGCACGCTGTAACTTTCCTCCCACTAACCACTTTCTCTCGAGGGCGGTTAAGACCCTTCGTTTAACCAATTAAAAACGAAGCCTATTCCCTCACTCTCCTAAATAACATCGGCACCAACAAATCCGATGGTCCCGTGCGCTAGACACACCCATCCTTAGCTTTCCTCCGACACATCATCGTCTCCCAGTAGGTACTGATTCTACATCCTTCGAACGGTCAACATCCTTCGAGCGGGTATACACACCCGCAGATCAGTCACTCATTCATCTCGTACATACGCACCAGTGTAACTATCCTCGTTATAAGTTGTGGAATAAACGGTGAAATATAACTTACTACTGTGTCATATTCAATCAACCACCTCTGTTATCCTAACCGAAACAGGGGAACGACTACTTCGCGGCGTCGATTCACCGAATCGTAGCGAGAACTTACGCCTCTCGCTGACGCGTTTTCCTCGCGACCGCGTCTCTCCGCGAACGGTCGTAACATTTGGTCCTTCGAGCCGGATTCAGTGACAAGTGAAAAGTGTGGACACGTAACCGGTCGAATCATTCGATCCTCAAAGCCGCATCACGCGTCAAGTGAAAAGCGCATACCAGTGACACCCACTATCATACAGTGCCACGTGAATCCAACATAACCAGCAGCGGAAGCGTTACCCCCCCAGCGAGGTCAGTAACGTCAAGGATCGTCACCCTTGAAGAGATATAATTCGGTGGTTAAAACGCAACCACGCAACCTCTTGCCGCAACTGGACAATCTTCAACAGAAGTGAGTTATAACCATTCCACTCTTAATTATCTAACAAATAATGGCCACCGGAAACGAGCTTACCGCCTTGCGTCGACGCCGGGGTTATTGTATCGGCCACTTTACACGCTTATCGAAAAAACTAGACGAAATTGAACAATCCGGCTGTCCGCGAGAGAACGAGCTAATTCAAATCAAAAATCGTCTGGAAACATACGAGACGGAGCTCCGCGCCATTCAAAATGAGATCGTAAGCATAGACGAGGAGGAGTCCGCGCGCGGCTTTGAAATAGCCGACGAGTACGAGAGATTAGAACTCCGAGTAATTACTCAACTGAGCAACCTACGACTAACTACGACGGCACAATCGACAAACGACGGATCAGCTGCCGGTCGCGAGTCTGCTTCGCTTAAATTACCGGAGAATCATTTTCCTGGACACAATGCGAAGACGCCACCTTCGCCATTGCCACAAGGGCCCACGGATAAGGGAAGCAACAATGACTTAAATAAAACATCGGTATTCCAGCGGTCGGTCAACTAGCGGTCGGTCGTCTGGAGATCGATCGTCGGGCGGTCGTTCGCCGCACAACCGATCCTCTAATGGACGATCTCCACCTGGATTATCGCAACAGCACTTCGATCGAGACGCACAACCGAATTTTCGCGGAGATCTACCCAGTCGACTCCAAAGGACCGAGAATCTCATCGTCCACATGAATCTCGAGCATCGTGGAACAAAGGCACCGACCGAAGCTCATCGCCCAAACACCAACCGAAGACGAGGAAGAATTAAACAAATAAACCTGCGCATTCCTAGCCGCTCTACGCCGATTCAGCTCTCGGCGAGGATACTGCGCGAAAATCATCACGGACAACGGCATTAACTCCGTCAAGGCCAACAGGGAGCTGCTGGAAATTCGGACCCTACGGCAGTCCGACGAACCCAAGAGAAGGGGCACAAGTTTTCTCGACGACCAGCAGATACAAGGGATTTTCAACCCTTCAAATTCTCCATCCCGTATCACCCAATCCGAGTGATCTCCCTATCCTCATTCCCGGTCACTTCCCAATAGGTGACTCACTAACGAGTTTACGGGAGCGTGATTTCAGGCCAGCTTTACCATGCCGGCATCCAGTTGGCAGCGTATCCACCCGATCAGGCACCACTTCAGGAGCTGAGGGAATCATAAGGAACGCTACCGTGCACACGGCAAGTCACGGTCACGACATCCAACGGTCATTCTCCACCGAGGGTCATTACTAAGAGAATGCGATTCGAGCGGGTCATCGGGGGGAGTCCAGCCTCCCAGGCAACCTCAAACCGCCGCACCGCGCTTGATGAATCTTCACCAAGCATCACCGACGTTCCCTTCGACGATACTTCCTTGGCCGAGGTGTTTAACGACACTTCCAGAAGCAAGATTCACGACACTTCTTGGGTCGTGAATTTCACCTGGAAATCGCTCGGCATCGACGAGGAAGACGGCGATCCAGACTACAAGGGGGACAACGTGCCATCCAGGCAACTGGCCTTCGGCCGCATCGCCCAGTTCACCCTGGGGACGACAGCATCATACGGACGGCTGTGGTTCACACGGCAAGGAGCATCTTGGATCGAGGTGCCACGCAGCTCGTCCTGCCATCGAGCCAAGCCGATCCAGCAGGATACGGGCCACCAACTATCAACATGGAGTTGGGCGGCAGCTCCAATCTACTTTACCTTTCCAGAACTTTTGATCGGTACCCTCTCAACGGGGGGAGGATGTTACGTCGCGTAACACTCTACCTGGCCGAGGCCACACACCGCGGGCAATGTGGCAACCAGATGTCTTCGGATTATGTCCAGGAAAATGATTCTCCGGTAATTTAAGCGAAGCAGACTCGCGACCGGCAGCTGATCCGTCGTTTGTCGATTGTGACGTCGTAGTTAGTCGTAGGTTGCTCAGTTGAGTAATTACTCGGAGTTCTAATCTCTCGTACTCGTCGGCTATTTCAAAGCCGCGCGCGGACTCCTCCTCGTCTATGCTTACGATCTCATTTTGAATGGCGCGGAGCTCCGTCTCGTATGTTTCCAGACGATTTCTTATTTGAATTAGCTCGTTCTCTCGCGGACAGCCGGATTGTTCAATTTCGTCTAGTTTTTTCGATAAGCGTGTAAAGTGGCCGATACAATAACCCCGGCGTCGACGCAAGGCGGTAAGCTCGTTTCCGGTGGCCATTATTCGTTAGATAATTAAGAGTGGAATGGTTATAACTCACTTCTGTTGAAGATTGTCCAGTTGCGGCAAGAGGTTGCGTGGTTGCGTTTTAACCACCGAATTATATCTCTTCAAGGGTGACGATCCTTGACGTTACTGACCTCGCTGGGGGGGTAACGCTTCCGCTGCTGGTTATGTTGGATTCACGTGGCACTGTATGATAGTGGGTGTCACTGGTATGCGCTTTTCACTTGACGCGTGATGCGGCTTTGAGGATCGAATGATTCGACCGGTTACGTGTCCACACTTTTCACTTGTCACTGAATCCGGCTCGAAGGACCAAATGTTACGACCGTTCGCGGAGAGACGCGGTCGCGAGGAAAACGCGTCAGCGAGAGGCGTAAGTTCTCGCTACGATTCGGTGAATCGACGCCGCGAAGTAGTCGTTCCCCTGTTTCGGTTAGGATAACAGAGGTAGTTGATTGAATATGACACAGTAGTAAGTAAGTTAAGGGTCTTAACCGCCCTCGAGAGAAAGTGGTTAGTGGGAGGAAAGTTACAGCGTGCGTGAGAAAAACCAACTTTCCCTTGTCCAGCCGTGGTAGACAATAGTGTTTAGAAATTCCTCGGAAACAGATGTTTGTTTGAAGGACCTTAGCAGGCAAGAGACTCGGGTTTATGACGGATGCTTAAGGCTATTGAGGGTACGCCGTACGGAAGAGCGGACATCTGGTGTCCGTCTGGCCCGCGGTGTGTGACCTGGGCCAGGCAGAGAGTCGCCCGGCGTAACAGTTATATCGGTTGTTCGATAAGTTTCGACCGATTTCAGAATCTATTTTCGGGAAAAAGATATAGTTTCTATTTCCAAAAAAAGATTTATCGATATTTCGATACAGATACGAATTATAGAAATTTTATATAAGATAGATATGAATCGTAGTAAGTAACAACGTAGAAAACCTGGTTTCAACCAAGATGAGCGATCCAAAGGTTAAAGTCAAAGCCTTTATTGTGCGTCGAGGCAGGAGGTCCCACGAGTGCAAGACAAAACTTAGAATCCTCTTTATGTTAGGCACTCTTGAGAATAGATTTATGTACTACTTTGCAAGTATTTGCTTAGTTTTATATACAAAAGTCGCAGCGAATGTCTCTGTGATAATTCTATTCTAATAGAATGCTGTTTAATTCTAAATTCTCATCTCTTCTGATCGTTTGCTTATTATTTCATTCTCGCAATCTTATACGAAATGAATATGTATAGTTTGTATGTTATTTGCTAGCATATATAGTCCTTTATTAAATTAAATATTAGGTTTGAAGAAGTTTCACTCTTCCCCTTAAATGTTATCGATTTTCTACTATTCGTGTTTTTAAAACGCAAGTCTGCATACAGGGTAGATACAAGCGTTTTGGATAAACAAATTCGATAGATCGTAATTCTACATTACGATTATGTTCATTTCCTATCTTGACTCTTATAAAAGGTATAAGTAAAACAAAATAATAAAAACAATAATAATAATAAAAATGGCATACTTCGTCATAAACGAATTTATTTAATTTAATGCAAACGAAATAGTCGAATTCTCACTACAATGTACAAGTACAAACTGTTAAAAAACATTAAAATCTATTAGATATTTAAATGAAAAAATTTGAAAAGATACGCGATCACATTTCTTAGATATTCAGTCAAAGAGCATCAGTCCGTTTCCTTAATAATTCTTCTTAATGGAAAAACAAAGCTCTAAAGAATCGGTTAATAAACAATGAACGATGACACGAAAGAGCAATTGATACGTTAAATAGATTTACTTGTCACTGACTTCCTTCGATCAATTTTGAAACAATCCTCGGAGGTCTCGCCTCCATCCATCCTTCATGCGTAATTTGCCCCTCATTTTGACATCCGGCACTAGTTTCCTCCCTTCGAAGGGGTTAGTTTTGAAGATGTTTCAATCAAGACCTCCGACAGCCGGTTTAGGAGAGAAGGAGCCTTCAGAGAATGTCGACTCGTGAACAGAGACGAGAAGTTTCCCGTACTTCGAGAAGATGATCCCTAATGCTCATAAGTGTACTCTAATAGCGACATTAGCTCAAGTGATTTATTTACGTGCAAAGCAGGAGAATTTGATGCGCGCATTAATTTAGACCCTCCTCGAGTTCCGACTGTCTATGTTCCAAACATTTGCGGATATTTGTCTGTGTATTAACTAATTTAACAACAGTCTTCGTTCACGAAGCGAAAGGATTTGCCCTGCTATTTTTATATCGCGTAAATTAATCGTTCTTAGGAATTGGTAGCGATTAAGAGGCAAAAAATGTACAATATTCTGTTACTAGTAGAATCATCGTAACTATAATTATCCTTTTCTCTAATTTTCATCAGAAGTTTGATTTTGTTTTCATTATTATATTTTGTAATGACTTTAAATCAAGTGCAGATCGTCATATGATCTATTCATTGAATAATCGACGCACGATAAGTTAGAAAATCGGCTCGTAATAAACAGGTCGATGTATAATAGAGCGTTACAATGTTCGGTGCGTGAAATGAAATTAGACATAGAATACGAACCAGAAACTGCAGTAAGATCTCGTTTTACAACGAGTTACGTTCTATGCAAATCGCATCGTCGTAAAACGAGTAGCAGGATAGGTATTTATTGTTGGGTCGCGGTCGAACAACGTGAAATTCTTCTTCCTCGGGGTTGTAAATTCTAAGTTCACTAGACTGGTGCGTGATTTTCGCACCGGTAGCCAGGCAAATTAATTTTCTACAACTTATTCACGACGGAGAGTAAATTTACGATGTCAGGCTAACCGTCATTTTTGGTCCTTTGCTATAAGATTCAGCATAGAACAAAAAATCTGATTCTTTCTTTTTATTACGCACCTGGAATACGATTCGATAAAATGCAAAAATATTTACGTCAGAAAGTTCGCAAACAAGCACGAACTTGGTCTTAAACTAGCTTTGGCGTATAAAATTGAATTTTTGGGCGCGTGTAGCAAATGCGTTAGAGGTTCGTAGCTTCCATATCTTCAACGTTAAATTAATTAAGCCGACGTACAGCCGATTGTGGTGAGATGAACGTGGTAAGTAACTCATTAGTTAATATATTTAATGAAGTATCTGCGTGGAATAACTTAGACTTATCTTGAAGTAAGGGGTACATGATTACAACATTTGCAATTGTTGAAACGATAAAGAGGAAAAACTGTAATATGTTCAAAGAAGTACGAAACAATATTCTAACTTGTTTGAGACACGCAATTGTAGATACGTTATCCAACGAGATGTTAAGCTTGCATTTAACTTAAGCAATTATATATAACATTCGTATACAGTGTTTGAACATTGTATAAGAAGTTGATGTATAAGAAGTTTGACATAATAACGAACTACTGAACGGTCAGTCACACACATTTCAATAACTTGCGAAGACAGGTCAATAAACTCAAAAATACTACGATATCCAAATATTAAAGTCCCGTTCCCATAGTACGAATATATTAATTTATACTAATAATATTTCTCTTAATAAGGGTTTAAGGTATCTTCAACTTTGTAGAAAATGAATGTATATTTTTCTTAATACGGAAAAGGAGACGATGAACTTTTAGATGTTACAATAAATGTGAAATGATTTCTTTCTTCAATGATAGTTTTTAAAAATTATTTTAACAGGTTAAAAATTAAATCCGAGACTCCTCCACGTTTCACGGTAGTTGGATGGACATGGCCCTTCACCTACCTTTCGCTGGAAAGTGGAAATAGTCGGCGGGTTGTCACATCGCAATCCTATGGGAGCTGAAGATTTCACACGGGATCTTAATCTGCGGTGGAGACAGTTGTAAGCTGACATACTACTTCTTCTGGCATAAGCTGCAGATCCTACGCTAGATAAAGAAACCTAGAGAAGGGATCAAAATAAAATATTCTCTCCGGAGAGACTATCTGGCACACAGATGGCTTCTTCTATTCTTATATTCTAAGACTCTCAAAACTGGGGCCGGAATGTAAGGTGAGAATCCAACTTTAAGGCTAACACTTGGCCTGGATCGTCACGTATCAGTCTCTCAGATAGACATATTTGCAAGTTGAATCTGTGTTAAGGTAAACTTGAACAGGAGCTACGAGAGCAAACACACGTACATTTGTTGCGTTAGTTGGGCCATGTTTAGAGTTCTCCGCAATCTGATAGAATTCAAGTTAGTGAAAAACTGTATCACTTCTAGCCATGTTATTTTCAAATGTGTCAGTTAGCCCCAAGCAAATCTAAATTTTCTAATACATATGTCCTTCTGGTCATTCTGGTACCAGGTCGTTCTTGAAAACGAAGGAGCGAGTTCATAGTCTCTAACATACGAGTCCAGGTCATTTTTGTATCGTTCAAAAGGATGGAGCAAACTAACTGTCTCGAAGAGGAGCATTTAGGAGCTTCGTTCCAAATGTTCCATTGGCATTTTAACCAATGGGACATGTCCTTGCTGAGTTCTGGAGTCTCGCGTCGGACACGAGACATGCAAGAATCCTGTAACGATATGATAGTACCATAACAACCATAACGTATCGAGGCAAGATGCAATTGCGTCTACTTGTGAAATTGGCGATGGGACATTTGAGCCTCCTTCTGGTATAGTGATGCAATCGATGTAATTGATGCAATTGAGCATCAACAATGGACCCATATGAACCAGATACAGAGAGGAGCAGAGAATCCTCTCTACCTAATTCTACGGTGCCACCAACTGATAGCCGCAAGATCAAAGATCTTGGAGGTTTACTGGCCTGACTGGCACTCAGAACTATCTACAGTCAGAAAGCTTCTCGTAGGTGGCCTCTATACCAAGGAAAGCCAGCGACTAAGATCGTCTCTGGAGTGCAGATATGACGATTCAAAAGGATCGAGCGCCTATGGTATGTTATTTTTATTAGTAGTGGTAGTAATACCATCAGAACTTAATTTTCTCTCGTTTTTTATTATGAATCTTTTCATTGGCAAGGTTCGATTGAAACATTATAAAATTAAATTCCAAATACACGATTTTTTAATCAACCGATTCCGAATAAATCTTCGCGTACGACATGCGACATGAATTTGAAATTTTTTGTGATTTAATAAATTGGACAGAGAGATCGAGGTTATCGTGGTTGACCTGTAACCTCCCACTTTGAAACAAAAGAAAAGAGTTGTTGTTTTTACCAAGGAAATCTTCTACGCGACGCAGATGCTTAATTTCCCTGCGGACAACGAGCTTTAATCGCGTCAGACGTTGAAGCACAACGTCCCGCTCTTTCCACGTTCTCATTACTAAGAAAATCAATAGTTAAAAAATGGGGGAGAAAAAGGAAAAGAGTACAGACAGTGCAAAACATTTCAAGTATTTCCACCGGTTTTTATATTACGTTCGATGCTCAAAAACGGTAAATATTACTTTCATACTGAATCGCGAACATTTCAGCGATAATGAATGACATTCGGAGAAAAAACTGAATAGCCATAAATCGTAAAATCGACATAGAGCTCCAGCTCGACGTTTGCTTCGACTAATTTAAAACGTTTCAGTTAAACTATCGATCGATTTTGAAATGCGACTCTTTTCAAAGTGTCAGGCTCACGCTTTGTTGATACGAAGGGTAAAATTTCGCGATAATATTTTTTTTTCTCTTGAAATATCTGAAATAACAAATACCGTTTATACATATATCATGTGATTTTTCTGTTTGGTTCGTTGTTAACTTTCAATTAGTCGATAACGATAAAATTGATTTTGGAAGCGTTTTTAGCGTTTGATAATCTAAAAATAATGAATTTTATGAAACAAGTTATAAAAATAAACGTAATTGACAATTTACCGTATTGAAGCTACCAATAATAGCAAGATCATCGAAATTTTATGCACGTGTATTATACCCTTATCGTACTGTCATTTAAGACTTCACTTTAAACGTCGTTATTTCTACATTCTGATTGAAAATAGACGAGAGTTCAACATTGGACAAACGTACATTTTATATATAAATCTAAATTATATAATAGAACTACCGATGGCGAATAATTTATGATGTTTACTATACATTTTTTTACGCCCGTATGTTTTTTATCTCTTCAGCATACGGGTGAAAAGTACATTTCAAGAAAGTTGATATGAAAATGATATCAATGAGAAAAAGATATCGTTAGGATCGATAAAATGTTCATTTATTCAAAAAGTAAAAATGATAATACGAAGAGACATCCAAATTCTAGATATAAGAAAATCCTAGCGTTCTTAAAAATCCGTTCGACATTGCTTCGCGCTGCAATGTCCGCGCAAGCGATTATATGCGTTTAATTAAATACTCGGTATTTATCGATTAATTACCGAGAGACAATGGGTTGCGACAATCCTATTTTCTACTAGGGTTGATTAAACCGCGGTCATGGGTCAAAGAAGGTGCTCCGTCTCGCAAGTCCGTTTTACGTCGGCTTCATTGTTTAAATGTCACGCGTATAATTTTAATTCTCGTCAACTGTAACGCTGGACGGTGAATCAATAACCGACGATTGCCCGTCCACCGGTGCTCTGCGTCCGTGAGAGCACGTCGCGGAGGACAAGCAGCAAGCAAGCACGGGCGACAGGGGCGGAATGAAGCGGAAAGGGGTTGGAAACGCCGAGGTAAATGCGGTTGCCATGAAGCGAACGGCCAAGGGAATCATAATTTCGGATATCGTGTTGAGTTTAGTTGCAACTTGCGTTCCCTTCAGAGCTCCGATGTGACATGAAATTCGTAACTGTACAGAAAGACGAAAAATACTGGAAAAGGACTAGAAAGGGCTTAAGCTCGGTTCTCACTGAAGCAACAACGAACAACTTTTTTTCTCGAAAACGTTGCTGGTTGTTATTTACAATAATATTCGTCCATGTCCCTTCATACTTTTGTCGTCGATAACAAAATTTGCCGTTGTTCGTTTTCGGTAAGGATAAAAGAAAAATAAGCTATCGCTATGTATACTTGTATATTACGCTAGGAACAAATATCGCTTTAAAATCGGAATAGAAGCCAAATATTCCTCTGATTATTGCGTTACTTCAATCTGGACAAAATGTTTCTACGAGTTGACATTTATTGGATACCGTTCGAAACATACAGCAACAATAGGTATCAAGAGGCTCCTCATTGTAGCTTCAACGAAGACTTCAGCTTTAGGTTCTGCGACTTGGTAGATATTTTCTTTTGATACAGCCAAAATGAAAACGATGTCGCTCAATATTTCGTGAAAAAATAATAACAGTTCATCCACAACGATGCTTGGCGTTTTTAGGGAAGACAAACATCGTTCCGTCAAGAGAAGTTCAGGTTTTTTTGAGGAACAAAACGAGGGACAGAATTCGCGCTCCCCTATTCGTGCGTATCGGTAATCGAAAGAAAACGACCAGATAAAAATTTGTTAAATGGAACCATTCGTCGAAATGAACCCATCCACTGACGATTAAGACGACGATGTGTTGCGACATTTAAAGAAAGTTATCTAACGCATAGTAGATTTAAAAACAGGAAATATTATATATAAATTCGTTCGTCGTAACGATTATTCTATGTGTTGATAATTTATATTTCCCTTACGACGTACGGGTTTAACATTAGAAGGGTTAATAAATTGCTTAGACCGCGATTCCCAAGATTTTCAATCGATCAGTCTATATCAGAGCTTTTAAAAGGCCAAGAGATGCTGAACATCGGAAACATTATCGTGAAACCGGCGAGTGTAATAATTCCTATAAAGCAGGATCGAACGGTCGGTAGATTTTCCGGTTGCCGAGTTTATCCGTTTCTATTTTTTTCCTTCCATTATTTCATAATATGAAAACCTCTCTCGAGAAACCGCTAGACTATATTAAACACGTACAAAGCTACGAATAGGAGAAATATTCGGTAATCCAAATAGAATATGGTAGGACGGACTGACCGGTGGTTCGGTAAATAGATTCGAACCGAAGCGACATCTATTACACAGCAAATTACAGTGACCGCAATTAAATAAACTGCGACGTTGCCTTGACGGCGTTGAAATACCTTAAATACCACTGGAAAATTGCGATCCGCCGGTGGGCATTAAATCAAACAGCCTGTTCGTGGAAAATTCGTTTATTTAGTCACGTGGCGTGGACAGGAAAATCGCGGAACGTTTCCACGCGTCGTTAATCTCGGCTCGGCTCGGCTCGAATCGAGTAGGAACGATATGGCGGTAGGCAATTGGAGGCAGTCGGAAGTTGGTAAATGTCGTTGAAGTTGGCGGTGTAGAAACGGAGCGCACGCGGTTAGCGGAGTTGCCACGGAGCGGAGGCCCGGATGGCCGGTGATACCCGGACCGGACTCGACCGCGTTGCGACTCTTGTATCAGAGATAATATCTCGCTCGATTCCGAGTGGCCGCACTCGCAGTCACGCGTTGTGCTACGACCGACACGCGCTAATTATGCAAATGAGTTTAGGACTGGCGCGGGCCGCTGTTAACGAGCGATGCACGTGCATTCACGTTCCATCGAGCGGAGAAACATCGGGTTTATGCGCGGACTACGACACGCGTCCGCGATACGTGCACGCAACGTCGTGTCGTCGTCGTCGTCGTCGCCGTCGTCGTCGTCGCGAAATCAATTTTTCATCCGGACAGAAGTCAATTTTCAAGTTGAGGAAGAGAAACTTCCGGAACGTGACGGCGTGCTAAGAGAGAAATATCCTGGTCATTTCAGTAAACGAGAGTTGGACATCGTTTAACATTTTAGATTTGAAACTTTTACGATGATTAGATGTATTTGTGGTTCTTCGCGATTCTATCGTGTTCTTCCTAGTTCGTCGAAGCTCTGTTTCCACGTTTTTCAGGTCTTCCCTGAACGAACGAGCTGAAATGTTCGCAACGTTTGGTGACGATCACGTCAATCTAATAGTTGATTATCGAAAGCGTGAAAAACGAGAAAAATTTAACGGAAACTACATTTTGATCATAAATGCAGAAAATTATTCTAAAACTACAGTATAGCGAAGGTTCTTCTACGGCTCGTTATCAAGAAGAGTACGACGATTAAGTCGTTTACAAGCACTTTATTTCGGGGTAACAAAATTTCTTCGCTGACTGTGTGCCGCAGTTTTTCGCGTATACACGACAAATCGATGCGTTAAATGAGAATGAACGACTTGGAAACCTTCGACTTCGGATTTACCGAACGTTCTGCCTATTAAATTTTATTTCAAATTGAGATTAGGAGGATTTAAAAAGTAATCTGAAGGAATTTTATCTCGCAACTCGGCAACCGCGAAAATTGACGTTCGTCGACTCGTAACCATCGTTTCTACGTAAAAATGATAAAACTTGTCTTCTTCGCATATCTTGTTCGGTCTTATTTTTTATTTCAGCATTTATCTAAATATATTTCCCTTAATTTGCCACTATTCAGCCGATGAACGGTTAATCTTTTAGCGATAGTATTCGTATAGCGATGATTTTGAATATTAGACCTTGGACGATATTTACATAATTGATATCAGTTTCGGGGTGAATATTTTAAGCCCAGTGCATAGTAATAAAGCGGCTGATCAATTTAAAGTCGATGATACGCGATTTAACCGCTTCGGATTAAAGTTGATATTTATTTGTTGTTAATACCGCAACGTAAATATCTTTGATACGCTTTGAGTAGCCGCGTAGAGGATTTGTTCAAGAATATTATAGCAATAAACGTATAAATTATTCCTTGCTCTCTGTTCTATTAGATAATGTATAATAGTAGTAGATTGTGTTTATGTATGAATACCCCGATACTAAGATGATATAACATTTTAATCGATTAAATTTTAGATTTATCATTTCGTCATTATGCGTGTAATGTAAAATACTAATAAAATAAAGTTTATCAGAGTTTTTCGATACATACAGCTAGTAAATGTCCTGATACTTGTGGCCTACAGCGAATGCATAATTTTCAATTATATATTTGTACTTTTTAAATTTGAGTCGTTACAGCGAAGGGAAAGGAAGACCAAAGTACAATTTTTGTGCAAAGGTCAATAATTTCGTTGGTAAAGTTCCTCAGCAGGGAATTCAGAATAGAATACGAGAACAGTGGAAATTATATCAGAGAATGTAATTGTATGAATAGGATGGTTAGGCGAGATCTTTCGTAAATTCTGTAGTGGTGTAAATCTCTTTGATAGAGTATGTAGAGCGGTCAGCGCAAATTAATATTTAACGAATATTGGATAGCATGCGTAACGATATTTGCTTAAATAATGTACTGTTATGTAAATCAACAAATTGTAGATATATTACATTGGTTAGAGTTAGAAAATAGGAGATAAAGCTTATTTTACTAGCTACGTTATTCTTGTCGATTAAACGGTACTTGTGGTTTAAAATGGTCCGATTTGAACTGTTTAATTATGCTCGACGTAATTTATGAGCAATTACATATAAGTTGCAACTTGTTTAAACAGCAATTTCAAGAGTTTATAATCGAACTTTTTAATGTACTTTCAAAAGTAATTTTTTCAGTTAAATCAACTTCGCGTTCATAGTTTCAACATATTACGGTGGAATTAAAACAGAAAAAATGCGGGGAAAGAGAAACGTACATTGGAGTCGTTCCTGTTTCGAAGTTGGCGATCGTAGGTTTTAATCAGAAAGTTTTTCTACCATGAAACTATAATAGCCCCTTCGTTGCTTTATAAATACTGCATCAAGCATGCAGACCGAAGGTAGATCGTATATATTCATTTTTTTAAAGTTGAAAATTTCCTTCCAATTTCTATTCATCCTCATTATCGCTGCCTGATACCTTCGACAAATAACTAGGTATAAACATGAGATCCAAGCAGAAATGTGTATTATTTGTTAAATATTGTAGCGAGTACTCTATGATTTTGGATATTTTATATATTTTTGCATTTTACGTGCATTCGGCGCATTTTGCAAATGCATAAAAATCCAGAATCTAATTATCCACGTTCTCTCTTCCTTATTGGCTTCATATTATACAAAGTATCGCACTAAATCCGTTACAATCGCTATCAATGTCTCGCACAATCAACGAACCGAACTAAGCTGCATGTACCTTCGACATTTTTTCGTACTATTAAAGTGGCGATATTGTCTCGTAGCAGAATTAACGGCATACCCTGTATACATAGATGGACATTTCAAAACTTGTAACTTTCTCTGAGCCACTCTGTTATAAGACAGACAGCGCTTAATAAATTCCGCGTTGGCTTGCAAATAAATGTGCTGTATTATACTTTCAACACACACAAAACATTTAATGCTTTGACAAGAGAGAGAGAGAGAGAGAGAGAGAGAGAGAGAGAGAGAGAGGAAGAGGCAGGGAGAGGCAGAAAGAATAATGAATGTTGTTAATTTACGTGTCGTTTTTAAAGTTCGATATTTCCATAAAGGAGTGCAAATGCATTTATAATGTCGGTCTTATAATTTAGATTTTATCAAAATATCAGTGTCGGACCTTCGAACCGTATTATTTAAGGACACACTTGCTTTGAATATTAATATCCTTTCTTTGTACGACAACCTTTTTAATTCCGGATGTCAAATAAATTACAGTGAGTTAGCGTAATTGTAATATCGAAGCGACCGCTTTGTTAACGCTGATCCATTGTAAATGTAATAACGGCAAATACATATGTGTAACAGGTTAACGTGGTTCGATATACATTATGTAATTCACACTCTGTGCACGAGTAAAATCTTCATGCGCAACTAGCATATATAATTCATAGAATATCGCGGTTGTATTTCGGAATAAAATTAATTAAAAAATTAATTTAACTTTCGTCAGAAATTATATCGTTAAATTATAACGTTTTAGTTTAATTATTAATCACGGTAATATAATTAGAGCGATACGTTAACTAGTATGATATATTACGATTATCGTAAAATATAATTCATTTTTCTAAGTTCAATCCTGTAGTAATTTTACTGACTAACTCTGTTAATGACTTTTTATACAGTGACATTTGATAATATGATTTTTGGTTCGATACTTTACTATAATTAATAAAATAGCGCACGGCACCCGACTTCAATCGACGTAAGGAATGAAAAATACGTCACAGAAAGAGTTGCTTTTGAGGAAGTACGAATTTAAGCTTTTACGACGTGCGTATTATATAACATTAAGAAGTAGTAGTAAGATACTAGTAGCAAAGAGACTTCTTACGAATTGAATTACAACGAATCTTTTACAGATTGCATGGCAACGATAAAAAATCATATTCGTCGTATTAAAATCCGTATCGATGAATTTTGTTTTTAAACGCCAAAGAAGCTGCAGCATGAACAATGTAAAATCGAACTGAATGCGAACGATCGGAAATCAAAGGACAAAAAGCAGCGAGGCTATCAAAGGCTACAAAACAGTCTGTGAACGATGTTTGAATCATTTTTTACACCTTTTTGGAGCCTCTGTAATCCAACCATAGTAATCCCGGTAAACCCATCACTGTATCAAGCTTCCATTAGTCAGCCAATCCCTTCCGAGAGGGTCCGAGTAAAATCTTCATGCACAATCGGGACGATATGAAGCCATCAATACGTAAAATTCAGCGATGGTCCGCGGAAAAGGGTCAGAGGGGCGCTGATTGCGTCCATTGAAACGGAAACGGTCAGCATACTTTTCCCCATTCGAGTCAGAAATCACCGATCTTGAAGGGGCAGAGTTTACGTTTCGCCGACAAGCGTCGCGACGAGAACCATCCACCTAATTTCTGTTCTATCGACTGATGTGTCATACTTACTACCACTGCTGTAAGATCGAACGTCTCCGTCAATGTGGTGGCAGTTAGTGGTAAAAGCTGTCTGGGGAATGGACCGTGGCCGGTCGTTTTTCAATCTTTCATTTTCGTCGCTGTGGAGCGCCAACGGTGACTGAATGCCAGAAGAGACCACCGTAGGCTTGATTTCGCGCGACTCTATATTGACACAAGCGACAACGATCAATTCGGACCCAGAACTTCGAACGACCGCTCGACAGAGTCGAGTGGTTAGAGAACGTCGCGTCTGCTGATGTTCCCACACGCGGAGAAAATTATGAATACACGTATCGCTGCTGTATACCGAGGGCAACCGAATACAGAAAGGGTGTTTGCGGATATATGCGCGTATATACATACGCCTGTGCAAAAGAGAGCGAAAGAGAGAGAGAAAGATAGAGAGAGAGAGAGAGAGAGAGAGAGAGAGAGAGAAAGGGAGAGAAAGGAGAAGAAGAAGAACAAAGCGAGTAGGGGGAAAAGAGACAGGCACGACACGAGATAGAATATAAATGCTGTGCACGACAGTCGTGCAAATCTATTCGCCAGATCCAGTAGCATTGTCAGAATTTAGCTCCTACGGTTATTTCGTGGTATGGGTTCCGGTTAAATGAGAATCTTTTATACATTCCGTGTACACCGTTTCCGTTACCCTTTTTTCTCCCCATATTTTAATTAATGGTAGGTTGCCGCTCGAATGCAACCTACGAGAAATGGAATCACGACGACCCACTCGTTGTCGTGCCTTCCTCCTCCTCCAAGCGATCCTTTCCCCTCCGTTCTCGCGCCTTTGAGTTCTTCGGTGGCGGGTACACGTAGTATACACACGGAGATCGGACCAATGCAAACGGTTTTACCTCTCGTTCCACGACTTTCAGTCTACTTGCCGTTTCGCTCCCTTCACGCACCGAAACTTCCCGTTCTCTTTCATCCTTCTCGCCGCTCCTCTCTCTGCTCCTTGCCCCTTTTTGTCTCGACATCGACGTTCCTCCCTTTCGCGGCTTCTTCCTAAAATAACGCGATCTTTTCATTCCCCTTTGCGGTCTCGTCGCGTTGCCACACGCTTCTCACCCGCGCTCAGGTCGTATTGGTTACTTTGCTGCGTGAATTCCGCACTTCGAAACGAAATTTCAAACTCCCGCCATCGCTTTCAGCCGACGCGTTTTTCCCTCTTTTATTTCTGTTTTTTTTTCCATCTCGCTGCCTTCTCACCCCCCTCTGCCGCCCTTTATCCTGTGTCACTGTTACATTCGCAGCTTTCTCCGCGTTGCGTTAAAACGTTTGCGATGTCCAATATTTCTGCGACGATAAATCACAAAACGCTACGTTACACAACCCTTTTCGAAGAGTCGCGGGTGCACGACGCGCTTTTGATTCTCTCCACCCTCGCGACGCTACACGACGCAACACGACGCGAGCTTCTTCGTGACAGCACGTGCACCCCGCGGCGGTAGCAACGTGTCACGAACCGAACTTACGTGCTTACTACACGTTTTCGTCGCGACGCACCACGTCAACGCGTCCCAGCATCCTTTCAACCGATTCCCGTTAACAAGCTACTTATCAGACGCCGCTAAATCAGCCAGAATATTTCGTCGCATTAATATCACGCCTCTGACGCGATTCTCCGCTAATTTCTAACTACTTTTGCGGTATTATGCGAAATTAATTAGAAACTTACATGCTGGGTCTTACTACGCGATAATAATTTGCCAAGGAATAACAACATAGCGAAATGAGAAATTACGAGATTGTAAAATTCCGTAATACAATTTTTACACTTTTGCGAAATAAGAAATAAATCGCTCCAGTTATATGTACGTTTTCGTCGAGTGTTCGTCGCGTGATGATCGTCTCGTATACTACAAATCTAAAGTAACGTAAAATAGGAAAATATAGCAGCAAGATCATTTAGAAAAAATATCAAGCGACCCACTGTATAAAATTGGCACGGCAGTCAACGCGTCAACGAGCAAGAATCGCTACTTATTTATTCGATTTTTGCCGTTCCACAGTATGGAGATTTTATTTCAATTTTGCTGTCTGAATAACTTCGTTTCGATCCCCTATCGAGTCAACTATAAATAATTCGCAACAGTTCGCCTGAAATCTTGTATGCGACAGATTGCCTATCTTGTGGTCGATATCGCTTTAATGCATACATAAACGTTTAATGACAATCTCGCTAAAGAAAAAACGGAATGGATGGAGAAGAAGTTATCTGCGCGGATGGAAGTTTGAAACGCTACACTTATCGAGGTACGCGAGATAGTAGGTATATAACGTATGTTAGTTTGAAAGTCAACACGTATACGAGACGATGCTGATACGCGAAACAGTCTTTAACATCGTTTCGTTTCGTATACGCAGCTGAAAATGATAAATAAACGGCGTACGAACTTGCGTGTAGCCTTTTCACGTTGGTTTTTATTTCTTTGTTCCGCGTTTTTCCAGCTTCCGTATTTATGCTGCGTTGGTGATATTCGATGCGCAGCGTTCAATTTTTTACTCTGGTAACATTCGACGTCGATTACATATGGCGCAGCGTAGAAATCAGGGACGTTACGACTCGATGACGCGTACGATTGATACTCGATACGTCGAGATACAATGTAATACAATGAAAATTCGTAAATTTGTGTCATCGTGTTCTAACTGCATGGATTTCTTTGTTCTCAGTGACGTAGGATACTTTTTAGTAATATCAGTCGTGATGTAAATTGAACGGTTTTTAGATAAACACAGTGTTTATATCTATCTCTGGTGTCGTGTATAAGTAGACGACTTTTATTGTTATTAATATTATTTCGGTACAATTTTATTATATCCTCTGGCAGTCGTTATACGAAGAATTGCACGACTATTGGAAATCAAATAGAAGCGTTTACTGACACAAGTTTGCACGGGAGCTAACGCGATAATCAGCCACTTCGAATTCCAGCTCGTAACGCGTATTTTCGCGATGGTGCCGTTAGAACGGAGGCGAAACGTTAGGTTTCACCGTGAACTTTCTCTGTGACGTTTCCAAATGCCGTCTCGGGATCGTTCGTGACGCGGATTTTCCATCGGCGCTTCGATTGTTCGCGTTTCTCGCCAAGGGAGCAATCTTATAACGTTCCTTTGAATAATCGCGTCAAGGGATAACAAGGCCACTGTGAATTATAAACCACGATGTAATGAGACAATCCCGATAGAAACATATCTCTACGATAAATTAAATTTTCTAGCGATACGAGCAGAGAACATGTATCGTACGTAAGGACATAAGAAGAATTCTGAGAACAGCCGGCAAGGAAATCATTCGGTTCGTACAATATCGTACGACGTTACTTGCGTAAGTACAGTATATAAAAGAAATTCATTTTTGGCTCGGTAAATATCGAATTTATCGCTAAGACGTAACACGAAGAGATCGTTAGAATTTATTTACAGGATACTAGCGACATACGTGTTTTATTTAAGGGTATCTATTTTTTAATCAAAAGCGACTTTGAGCTTGTTATCGAAGTACAATCTATGCAAAATGTATTTACTTCGCTGTATGATTATCGGCCTTTTTTAGTTCATTGTCGCAAACGAATAGAATATCACGTATCGGTTGTAATAGCAGATATATACTTTACATAGCAGGTGAATACGCGTGGATCAAAATTAAATAGACATAGGTATAGTGTTATATACGTTCATCGTACTACTTGACTGTTTAAAATATGGAAATGTTTCTTCCATGTTCTCTTCCAACACGCGATGGCTATAAGACCGAAAAACTCACTATTGCTTTCCGACCGCGACACTTCAGGTCCGCACCATAAAACACTGTCGCATCTATTACAACCTCACCCTCGCTATAATTTTTAAGCTACCGAAATCTCATCGATATCGTTTCTCGTGCTACGCTGATTTTATACAATATTTATTCGCCGCTTTTGATCACGAGAGATTCAAAGTAAAACACTTGTAATCAACGATATGGAAATTAAAAGTTTCATTTTGCTGTAGCGTGCGAATGTAGCTTTAAAATCTTACCAGCTAAAATTGCCAGTTGCCGAATAGCTCGCATGGTATTATACAAGTATGTTTAAAAAATATTTTTTTACGACAAATACATTCGGTTACCTTATTCGTATCAGAGGTGAAAATACAGCGTGGGAGATTCAACGGAAAGAGAATTTGCCTAAAAAATTTCTGGCACAAGTTGCCGAGCACAGAATTAACCGTGTTTTTTGATCTTCAATCGGTAAGTTTAAAACCGCGAAAAGTTGCTTGATTTCACTTTCGAAACCGCGATGAAGCAACAATTTTGAGGGAAAAAGTTTGCCGGTATCGTAATTCAGCGGTTTCGTGATTAACCGCGAAAACACCGTACGCAAACCAGAAAATTTTCACCGACGACAAGAACAGCATATACTATGCAGAGAATCGATGTTCCTGCTCGTTTCTCTCTGTTTGAAACTTTTTTACGGAAGGGTGTTATGTGCCGCGAGTTTAGATAGACTTTAATACGTACATGCGTAACGGCCGTAAATTATGAATCGACGAAACCGCGGACAATTCGACGAAAAATGAAACTTTTCTATCGTTCCAGCGAGGTTTGCAACTCTGAAAGTTCGGAGCAGTTAGTTTGTCGAATAAACCCGCCGCTCCAGAAATTACGACTGATTTCGCGAAAAATCTTGTTCGTCCGATTTTCGACCGTTTCCATGCAAGTTTAGGCTGCGATGGAACTAGAAGCTAGGAACTAGGCAGTGACGTTATCTCGCGACTTCGCTTCTCGATGACGCGCCATTTTTTACCTCGACCCTCTGGTTCGGGCATAACGTTCGCATATATTCCAGCTGGTTTAACCATAAAACGTAAAACGAATACCGTGTTGCAGACTGGCGATCATCAACCATTTTCCTCTTTGTTCGTAAATAAATAACAAGGCCGAGCTGCCAGCGAACAGAGCGCACCTTCTTTTCGGGAGGGTCGGCGAATTGGCGTATCCGATTTAAAACAGGGGACGTTAGCGACGCTCGATCGCTGCCCGATCGAAATAACCGCGAAACGGGTGTGGAACAATCGCGCATTAATCAGCCAGTTAATTACTCTGGCGCGCGAATATCATTGAAAATCGTTGCGTGCAACATCGATAGCTCGAGACATATCACGACCGACGAACGTATGTAGGTACATATACACTGGAAATTCAACCTTCCGCTTGGAGATTTGTTGCGTTTAATCTACAGGAAAATATTAGGATCGATGGCTATTAGAACTGGTTGCGTACATTGAAAATAGAAATGCCGATTTGCATATTATACACGGTATTATACACGTTCATTTTATTCTTTGCACCTTTCGATCTGCGAAGACTTATTATTAATCGTAATACGTAATTTCTTTGGAAAATTTTCAGTTCTTGTTTCTTTTAAGTAATAAGATTAAATAAGAGGATTAAAGGAGAAAGAAAATTGTATCGTTTTTAGCTACCATAGCGGTTAAACCACACAAAGAGTACGATATGGATTTAATAGGAAAATTCTCGCCGGTTTTTGTTAACTTTATCCTTTAACAACAACGTTGTTACGTTAAGCGCGTTGTAAAGCATCGACGTGTAAACAAATGAACGTCGACGTTAGCACGCGATATCGTTAAATAAGTTACAACCTTTAATTTGTATTTAACATTGGATAAGTTTTAAACTAGTTTAAATACTTAAAAGCGCATACTTTGTTCAGCAACGATTTTCAGGCACTTCGGCGGGTAGATTGTAAAACAACTGGATCTCTCCAACAAATCCAATTTCCATTACGCAATCGGGGAAGGTGGTGCGGGAAGTTGAGAGGAGAGCAGGCGTGCGGTTTCTGGCGGAAGCCAACGCCGCCACGAGCGCATAACGGCGTATTCTATGGAATCTGTAAATTCATAAGCGGCGGAACATCTTCCGGCCGTGCATCTTTCTGCTGGTCAGACGAGGGTAGCTAGAGCGTTTCCTGAAGCGAATCCTCCGTTCTTTCTCGTCGAACGTCATCTCTCCCGATATCTTTGAACGGACGAGCGTGTCAGGGGCGGCTGGAAGTTCGCTTCACGACCGACCGAGACGACTGTTGAGAGGGCGGAGGAGGATGCGAAACGTCACGGGCGAAAGAGGCACGGAGAAAGGGAAAAAAGCCATCGTTCACCATCGATTTCTCGAGGCAGGTCCGGGTGAGTGACGGTGGCATGGAGTAAACTCCGTGCTATAATTGAGTTCGACGTGGCTTGAAGAATGGCCGTACTACGATGCAACGGGCGCGTGCACGCGCGCACCTGCTCTCTCTCTCTCTCTTTCTCTCTCTTTCTCCACGTGAGACTGTATACGGACGCAATACAGGGTAGAGCGAAAATAGTAGCATGGCCGGAAAAAATAAGTCGAAACAAAGGAATGAGATTTTTTTCACACGAGACTTGGTTTTCGAGAAAATGGATATTGAAACTTCATCAGCTAGATCGAGTTTGGCTAATTCGGGCTAGGTAGGACCACGTAATTAGAAAGAACTATAGGAGATTATTCTAGCCGTGAAAAAATGTCAAAAGCCTGAAACAAAGCTTTTTCGCAAGATGCTTCGTTACCGAGGAAAATAAATCTCATTTAATATCGCGCGCGAATATAAAGCATAGACTCTTCCTCGGAGAGTGTATTTAATTATAAGATGGCACCGATAAGGTTTTAAACAAACGATCAATATTTCATATATCTATCGATGCCACAAGAAGATAGTAAATATTTCTTTCGATCGTTAGCTTGCCACTAGTTCGTACGTTTCATCGATAGTTACGTATCGTTGATATAAATCGCGCAGTATTGTATTTAGTAAATCGATATTGTACGAACTTCGTTTCTGCAAGGTGTATACTCATTTTTGCCACTCACTGTATGTATGCAGTGGACGTTATTTCTGCAGGTAAGTCTGCACGAAGGGCGAGTTCTGGGAGACGAGCAGACGGTTGATGGCGCGCACTCTTTTTATCCACGATTTTGCCACTCATCCCGTGACAGTTTAATTAATTACTTTTAATGAGCACAGACGCGCTTGATCTCGCACGCGAACACCAGCTGCTGCACCGACTACGTAATTCAACGTGCATGCGACAACGGAGGGCGCGCGTCTAATGTTTTCTTTAAGAGGTTGCCTCGGGTAACGAATTTCAGGTTATTCGTTGGAACCGCTTTCGTTATATTTCCACTTCTTTTTAATTAGTCGCGACTATTTCATTCGTTATTTTTCACCTAACGACATTACGTTTCTTCGTTATAATAATTGACCCGTTAAAGCGAAGATTCGGCGATTTATCGACGAGAAGGATAGAATTGAAATTCAAACGATGACGATGTCTGCGCATGTGGTTCGACGAAAAAATTTATATGCCGAGTCGTGAATAGAAAACACGAGGATACCGTTCGAACGAGCAATATCGTGAAAGTTAATAACGATCACGCACCATTTACAAAAACGAGACTTTTTCGAAATGGTTGTTCCATTTCGTTACTCGCTGTTAAAGGTAATCACCCTAGAATGGTGGAAAGAGAGTGAATGTAATGGACCGAGGTTTTCTATCGAAGCTTCTACTGGTAATAGAATTGAGAACTTTGTATACGTTACTAGATATACATTTGAATATTTAATGAAGTAAAATCTAGGAGCTGAACGTATCAAATTCAAGCTGCTGTATTCTCTTTTATATACGTCGTAAATTCTATTTACGTCTAGGTGTAAGTGGAGACTTGTTATAAAAAAAACTGTCTAAAATAAAAATGTTTTATTTTTAAAAAAAGCGAGAACGATACCAACGCTACGATATTGGGACAGTTGAAGCAACGTTTACCAAAATAGACCCCACAGTAAATATTAAAACATCAAAAGCAAAAAATCGAATATTTTGCAGTCGACTGAATTGCGTCGAGTTTTAAATAAATAATTCTGCATAACCATATGAATAACTAGGCTGTTAATTGCTAAAAAAATAAATTTTCACGATATAGGCAGGGTCAAGTATTTATTATCCAAAATGAAGATAATAAACAAAGACAAATAATTATTCCGCTGTATGAACAAATGAAATTATTTGAAGAAATATATTATTTCAAACTGATCTGTTTGCAGAATACATATTTGGTTATTTCAAATAATCGTACGAAATAACAAATTATGACTTCTCATATATAATAACAAACATATTAATTGTCATAAATTATTTACTCTTAAAGTATCTCCATATTAAAACAATTCGTCAAATAATCGCAGACTCGCTAATCATGGAAAATTATTCGGATGATATAGCAAAGGAGGAGAAGCATTATTCCAAATAAATATATTTTGTAATAAACAATTTTATTTTAACGTGTCTATGCCTACAAGTCTTTGCTCGTTGTTAAAGTATTGTAAAACTTCAAGTTCTATCTAGGAATAAATTATTATCTTCCTGAGTACTGTATTTGCCTTTTTCTCAAGTTCGATATTAAACTTGTCGTGAATTCGAAACACCATTTCCCGCGTGCGAGGAAACATCATTTGGAGCATGTGAACAATTATACGATTTACGATTCTTCGATAAATATATCGTGCGATCGATATATTTCATTTATTATATTTAGTCGCTTCATTTAAAAGCGTGGGCAAGAAAAAGCAACAACGAATTTCATTTAAAATTAAGTAGAAACGACTAGAGTGAAAATCAACTTTTGGTACTACGTTTTCAAGATATGTGCTAGACAATCTCCAGTTGCGTAATAGGAGCTTTTCAGTATTTCTTTTCATATCTGGAAGACAAGATATTACGTATCCGTGGTACGTATCCTTCTCCCTTCGCACACTCTTCCATCCGACGGAACAGAATACGCGAGGGTTTTCATTGGCAAGTTTATGACACGTTTCCGAATAAAATAGAATTACTATCGAGACAGGATGTTAATATATTTATAGATAATAATAATTCATTACTCGTGATAAAAGGATTACGGCGATGAAAGGATAATAAGGGGTTCTTTGTTCTAAGCAACTAAAGAAACGCAATAAACCTGTTGTCTTCGATGACGAATAAATAAAATATGATACACGATTATTCATAAATATTTTTTTATTAACGACAGAATACCAATACAACGCGAGTGATACGATCTATGATCGAGCTGACATCATTTGTAACAGAATACAAAATATTCTTTGCCCGACTGTATATTAAATCCTTCCTATTGTTAAGTATTTTTCAGAAAGATTTCAAATATCCAGCTTCGACCACATAATGCTTATACCATCCAAATATTCGCCAATCTTCAATCTCAACATTTCAATATGAAGCGTATATACTAACCAAACCTAACCCGAGCCGACAAATATTGACAATATTATTGATCGTATGCAGGCCCCTTAAGATTAATTTGACTAACAACGTTCGCGTTAGGATTGTGTTCCACTGTGAACATAGGCTTCATAATCTTGCGAATGGAATAATCCACACGATTTAATTCGCGAATAAGAGAAGGCCGTACAAAACCGTACAACAAGATATGTCCGTATGCTATGCTTACTTACATAATTAATTAAAAACCTCGGCGGCTATCTGATAGTTGCTTTCCGCCACATTAAGGTATTTGTACCTTAGATTTTCAAAAGTATATTACTCAATTTATACGAAAAAAATGTATTATTATTTGATTTTAGGTCGATTCGAAAACACGCATTCGCACATACAAATCCACAGTTGCACGATATCGATGTAACGTCGTTTGTTTTTCGTTTTGTTCAGTCTTCTCTATACTTTGTTTCCTGACGTTTGACCGCGACGAACCTGAGCCCACAATTTTTTGGCTTTTACGCGATTATTTACGGCACGGCCAGCGTGTATTCACTTGACCGACTGCAATCAGCAAAACAACCGGCCTCCGCTTTCGCCGAAAAGCGGAAAGCCCCGTCCAGCTTCCTGCAATTGTCCGCGTTGTCCGTTAATTTTGTATCTTTTAATTCCCCTTTCGCCACGCACGAATATATATCTTCGTACTCTTCAACCTCGATTTTCCGTACACCTCTGGTGACCCGTGTGTTTCCGTGGTTTCACTCACGATCAAGTTTCGCTATTTTTCAACGCTCGTGCCCGCATTCGATTTTTGCTCGACAACTTGTCACGCGCCTAGTTGCTACCCAGCTAGGGTTTCTTTTTTGCCATTTCCTGACGAGAATGCAGCAAAGAGAACGGATGTAGGCTTCGGAAGTCGTGCAAACGGCCGAAGCATGCGAATGAAATTTCTTTCACCACTAAACAATAGTCGTTTGATGAGAAGAGCACTCCAAAGGTTGCTGTTGATGGCAGCGTGTGAGAGCGGTGGTTGCATGCATATTATTGGATCGACGAAAGATGATGTGCAAAGTGATTTATTATTTGTAAGCGGTACATTCCACGCTAATAGATTAGATAGAAATATCTCTGCGATTCGCGTGCAGTCGCGTGATTTTAATTTTAATCGAATCATATTTGAATTATATATGTTGAAATATTAAACTAATTCGTATTTGAAGTGTTATAAAATTACATGTATCGATTAATAATGAAACGAGGTCGCGGAAGAAATTGAAGACAATATAACAAAAATTTTAGTTATCTTTAGTAACTAAAAGCATCGATTCTATTAGTTTAATAATTTTACCCTGAAGTAGCGAAGAATCACAATATTTATTTGTGAAATATAAAATAATCTTTTCCATTGTCTAGAAGTTTCGTTTAATCTTTTATGGCTTCAATTTATAATTAATTTCGCTGGCGAATTTGCTTTCTGCAAATCAAATATTAAATTACGATTCGGGTTGACAACGATACGTAACGCGTGTAATGGAAAAACGTAAAACCGAAAATATACTAACATGTTAATTTGACATCCTGTATTACTTTAAAGATATGTACATTGAACTTTTGTTTGATATCGAATTTCAGATTGGATCGTAATGCTCGTTTGCAAATACACAAATGCAAAATGTATAGAGTAACCCTATATTTTATTTATGAAATTTCAATTAAATTCACAGACGTTAATATAATTCGTTTCATTTGTAACTGCTGTCATTTCTCTAATGTATCATATCCGATCTTCTTATACGAATTTTAATAAAATTTAAATCAGAGAAGTATAAATATAACGAACTATTCCAGGTATGTGTATGGAAGAAGCTCTTGTAGTGATTTAAAGATTCACTCGCAAACACTTTTATTAGCAATTTCCTTTTTTTTTTCTTTATTCAATGCCACGAGGCACAGTATCTCTCCTCTTCTTACACTACGTAATTAAATTGTTATATTTTAATTATATCGATTGATCGATACACGCGTATCACTGTGGTAGTACAAGCCAGACACTAGTACGTTTAACCAAAATTACGATTAACGGCGTTAATCCTTAACAGCATAATACACACGTACTGTATCATTTTTACCTTATTAAAGACATCAATTTATTATCGCTAGATTGCGAATATTTATGCAAATTCGCACTTCTTTTACCCAACTAAGTATTATAACGAATATTATACTTTGAACATTTTATGTACTTTTGTATATTATACGCAATCCGTGAATTGGAATACTTTTAAATTTCCCATAAACGCGTAAGAATCTAATTATCGCATTTAACCATTGACCATTCCAGCTCTTTTTACGTTACAAAGTCCTGACGCTATTAATTCTACCTGAACGTAGCGTGGTTATTATAAGACAACAGAAAAGCATCTTCGTCGCGTTTGCCAATAATCCACGCTCATTTCCATGTAAAGTAAGCGTTCGGTAAACGCCCTTTTTTCCTCGCATGATGGATTGTGCTGATTTCCAACGTGCGTCGATCTAACGGCATGCAGGCTCGTTCGGTAATAAATCCCACGCACGTATCTGCTCTTCTGCCCGCCTGTATCCTCGGTTTGATTATTTCATAGTCGGAACGATTACCGAAGACAGCTGAGTAAATACTAACACGACCGGCTCGCTCGCCGACGTGACTGCATTTTGAGCCGGTGCTCTCTGCTTTAAGCGGTGATCATCGAGCGGTTCGTCCGAGCTTATACGTGCGTTGTAAACATAAAAGAGAGAGAGAGAGAGAGAGAGAGAGAGAGAGAGAGAGTACGTATTAGACCGATGTCTAAAGTGTGATAAACAAAATGTGGAAAACTTCGTTTCCTGCATTTCGTCGAAGTATACGTTCGCCGTTTCCTTGGATCACGTTTAGATAACCCCTACTGTTTCCTATTTCGTAATTTTTTCGACAGTTTCGAACAGATCGTGCCAGAGCGCGCAAATACTATGTAGTTTTCATTAAAATAAACGAAATATACTTAATGATCACTTCTGTAAAGATCATTCGTTATTAAATTGTAACAAATCTTTCTAAATAAAACGCTCCTTTATCGAGAAGTCGATTTTTCTTTGAACGGAGTATTCGAGCAATTTGGCAAACCGAATAAATGTTCCAAAATGAATATAGCTTAGCTACATGCCAAGGTATACCGAAACGGCAAGGAAATTTTCTTGTAATAAATTTCAGTGAAGTCGACGCGTTATTTTTCACGAGAACTAATCGTGGCGAACCATAGGAATGATAGCAAGCGTTAGCGACCTCCGAGTTTGTATAGTGGAACCGGATAGTTACGTCAAGTTTCCACGCACGACTTCATAAAGTTTGCAAACCACTGGGCTACCGGATGGACCGTGGTTTTCGAGGGAAATACCTTGAAGAGAGAGTCTCGAGTTTCGTCTACAACCCAGCACCGATGCTCGACGTATTTATTCGTGGAATTCTGGAATTCGTTTGCGCTCCAGATACCGCCGCTGTCTTCCCGTATCCGTATGCCTACGTAAGAAACGAGCGTCCTGACGTCTGGATATAATTTTTACGTCCTATCCAGGGTACTACATCTTTCTGTCGATCCGCTGTCGCCGATCCTTTGTTCCCGTCCTTTCCTTTATTCTTAGAAACATGGCCGACCGTTTACCAGACGACGCATGCCAGTTTTCGTTCCTGCAGATGCCAGGTAGATGTGTCTGACTCTGCTCGTCCTTTTCCACTTTGAAATATCTCGATCCGTTTGCCATCGCGTTCCCTCCAATCCACAAAATCCAGGCCGATGCTCGAGGAAAGACACAGCTCACTCGTCGAAACAAATACACCGAGAACGCAGCCGTTCAAGTTTAACGTAAATTTCGCGAAAAGATCGGGTCGACGTCGACTCGATATGATGTTTGCACTGGCTTTTTGTTGTATCGCTCCCGGCTAGAACGCTGCATGACAGTATGGAAAGCATGACACGATCTTTCGGATTAATACACTGTAATGCACTCGATCTTCGCCCTTCTCTCTTGCCTTCGCAGAATCTTCGTCCCTCTGATTTCTGTTTCCACCATCTCTGGATACAGTCTCTGTTTCCAGTTTTACGTTCTCCAACGTTCATCCGACTGATTCGACTTTTCAATAAGCGAACATTCGATTATTTAAATTATATATGGCGTTACATTGCTTAATTACGGAACTTTTCGATTCGATTAGTTGCGTTACTTGCATAATATTCTATCGTTGCAATTTTGTCGACATATATCGTATTTTAGAGCGTTAGTTTCAGCACGTTCGATGCTAACGAAATTCTGAAAAGCTTCGTATAATGTACAGAATATATTCATAAAAAAAAAAAAAAATTCTGTGATAGGTGTTCGAATACTTTCACGAGCTACTGTATGCATTCTATTGGGTACAGATCAATGCAGTGACAAGGCGCGTTCGCTGCAACATCGGCCGAGATAAGTTTTTCCTACGCTACGCGCTTTCTTCTAATATTAAACTTCTTCCATTCAATTCGTCCCGTGTGCTTCTCCTACTATAGGAATCTATTACAGTGCACGATGAGAAATATTCGAAAAGTCAGCGTATTCAAACATGACGTAAGCGTGTATCCGCGGTCTTGTTCCTCTTCGCATGTGCATACGTAATCGCTGAATAAGTACATCGTATGTCTCTTACTCATTCGTACTAGAAACAATGTATATCGATAATTCTATCGCTTTCTTAACAAAACGAATGAAAAGCATCCGTGAAAAATACATTTTACTTTGTATTTACATATTTAGTTTGTATTTAACCTCGATTATACCAGTTGGTAAAGATTTACACAAATTTGTAACGTTTAAATTTAAATTAAATACCTTTTTCGTTGTCACAAAGCAAATCTATAGCGTGACATAAATAAAGGTTTTATGATGTTCGAATATCAGTTTGAATATTAAATCTCTGTATCTAACGACGACGCACGAACGAAGGATACAAAGGTGAGACATTTAGAGAAAGAAGAATTTTTATCCGAACTTTGTTAAGAATTTCTCCACGATCATAAAGGAAATTCGATGTCGGACTTTTCGAAAGAATTATCCGACTTCTGAGGAATTCTGTTAGAACTTTGGTCTTTGAAATATTAAATTTCGAGTCAAACTTTATCGTGTAATTAGTTTATTATTATTACTGATATATTTATATTTATTGACAAATGAGGCTACTTTTAAGTTTTCCTAAATCGTTACGAACATAAATACTCAAATATTTAAAAATGTCTTCTTATAAATATTTACCATCAAATCAGCCATCCGAATGATTAGAAATTAAATGAGAAATCTTCGTAGAATAAACTCGTAGAATAAATTTTAACTTTTTCCTAAAATTTCGTCAATTTTCTACGATATTTGCTCAGATCGTCGTATATTCTGCATATTATGGCAAAGAAAGAAACGAAAAATCGAGGAACGAAAATATCAGCAATAAAACCGAACTTTGTCCACGTAACCGTGCTTACATATACTCACAAGCATCGGGCGTAACATTCGCTCATTCTCAAGAATATCACTTAGCGTAGTAGACAATGAAAGAGACCGACCGTTTGTTGCAACATAGAGCGAAGCAATGTTTACCATGCTGGGACAGCAAATATTTACAGTGAAAAATGCGTTCGTGGATCCCCTCTGGTTGTGCGTGAACGGCGGGAAGGGCGCTTCATCGTTTACATTGCCGGAACGGCAGCTGAAGTGCTGCTACCGCAAATAACGACGCGAATTATCGTAACGAAGCACACCCTATGCCCGATCTTTTGCTCCTTAACAACTGCGGGTGCTTGTCTTTCCAGCCAGAGTAGTTGAAAAGTCACAGCAAGGGTAGAAGATGGGGGAGGGGGCGGTGAGGAAATGTCGGAAGGGTGCATATATTTAAAAATAACCACGATATATTAACGCGGCACGGTATTTCGATTTTATCGTACATTGGTCGAGAACTTCACTTATCGAATAGAACCTAAATGAAAGAATTTCATTGAAACAAAATTTTAGATCGAAACAAAGCTCGATCAACTGAAATTTTGATGATTGGATTTATATGTCCGAACGGAAGCTCCAATTATGCGAATGAAAAGTAACAAGTAGCGGAGAAAATGGTTGAACTCGTATTATGCAAACTGTCTATCTTAAATCAGATAAGTGAAATTCTACTGTATCGTTGTTTATCGTCGTATCGTTCGCAAATCCACCAAGTGTTCCTTTTTTTTTCCTAGATGAAAATGTACATATTTACGATGTCATGAATGAATGTCTGCGTATTTTGAACATGTCATTGTTTTAGAATCTGATTAATAGAACGAATATAGGAATAGTTTCCGATCAGTGTAAAATGTTATGTGTAGTTGTGTTATATATTACGATGATATATGTACATTCCACGACAGAATATAGCACGCGATACGAATTTAACGTTTTCATAATTTCCACGAAGTAAAATTTATTCGCTTTTGACATATAAAGAATTTCATTACGTAGTACAATCTATTATACTGTAAAAAACTGGAGGAGCCTATCAATTAAGCAAACAACGAAATAACCGTAAATCGATGGGATAAAACGATGATAGCATATAATTCTGAGACTATGGCAGATATATTTGCATGAGATTGTTACAAATATATATACAAAATTGTTTTTACTGTAAAATTTCCATCGCATGCTTCCATCGGTATGCGATTTATATACAATTTTGTAATATATTTCCAACCATGTATAGCACATTATAGCATAAATAATATATTTCCAGACATTAATACGATATTATTGTATTTCAATAAACCAAAAAAATGCATTCGTACGAACAATTTCTTCAGAATACATATTATGCGTAAAATCTTTTCCTCCGTTCATTTATTTCGTTCTGTTGATTTCTCAATCGAATACAAAGAAATTTACACAGACATAAACTTTATAGAATAGATACTTAAAAAATTAATCGGGAAAGTTATATCGCGTATTTCAACTTGTACATATCCTAAATTATGATTTTATTATATTTTAATCTGAAAGAACTATATTACACAGCACAATGTTGAAAAATATTTGAAAAGGCGCAACAAAAATGTAATGTTACTACATTTCAAAAAATGTAAAACTGTATTATTTACAATAAAAAAGAAATTTGATGAATTCACTGAAAAAATAATAAAGATAATCGCGTTACGCGATCTAGCCTGTATATTCCATGAAACTTTGATTCGATGAATATGCCGCGTAAAAAAAAAGGAACAAAGAAAATGGGAGAAGCCAGATCTGAATTTCAGTGAAATGTATTTTACAAATTATGTTCTAAAAGTACACGTTCCATAAATTTGTGATTCAATGAGCTCGTATTTATTAAGCTTTACTCGAATAGCCGGAAATAAATGAATCGAATTAAAATACTGTGGTATAGTTAGCGTAGGAAATTTAAAAATTCTAGTTTACTAACAATAAGACACATTCGTCATAAACACGTACCATGAAAGATATCAAATCATTTACTTATAATTTTATTTTAGTAATTATGTTAAAAACATTCGTTGGTACAAATCATTACGATAAAATCCTTACTTTTATTTAAGTATAAAGCTAAGCATTTATAGTTCGTACACGATCAATGACCACACTTTTAGCGGACGATAGTAATTATATAAAATGATAATGCTTAATTGGTCATTAAACGTAATTACATTAAGAATCTGCAACACATGTAGGTATCTCTCTTAGACGAGAGATTCATACGCTAATCGCAAAATTAGAAAATAATACTCGCTTTAAAAATTCTCTCTTTCAACGACGGAGCACGACTATTCTCGCAATAGCAACAAACTGAAGTGCATTAAAAAAGTTAATATAAAAGGTAAAAAAAGAAATTTTAAGCTAGTAGAATTGTAGTATTTGTACCACTTTTATATCTTATATTAGTAATTTTTTGCCTGATTATAATTTTCCATCATAATATTTCACGTAACAAAAAACGTTTGAATTTAAGTCCAGTTTTACCAAGTTTTAAGAGCCAACGGTAATTAAAATAAAATCTAAATAACTGGAAACAAAATCGGCTTGTATAGAATAATAAAATAATTTAAAGAAACTGTATATTTTTAGAAAATAATCTATCAACATCATATTTTCTTTCGTAAATATTTGTAAGATGATGAAGTCAGGTTTGAATTTCGTTTACATTCTTCTTCGATTTAATTTTGCTACTTAATTGTAAGAAACTATCGCAAATGTAGGAACGTTATATTATTAGTTTGTAGGTAACGGTACGACTAATAAAATATCGTTTGCACTCACGCGTAATCGAATATAAACCCCGTTTCACGTATTCCTTACTCGCTGCTTCTACGACACAACGACACAACGATCTTCACACGACAACGACAAATTCAACTCTGACGACTCTCTCTCAACTCTCGTTACAATGTTTTCCATGCTCACTTCTTCCAAAACATACCTTGGTAACGTCCTTCCCTGATGTTACACTATCCAACGCAAATATTGCCATTCGACATCATTGTATCTAAATAAGTCGTTTCCAAAATTTTCTTCTAACGTGTTTAATTCGATCTATTTTATATTGATTGCATTTAAAATGTTAAATATCGTAAAACGTAATAATTTAGGCGTACTAGAATCCGAATTGTAGACAAATGTTGTTGGATTTCACGGAAGTGACGAAAGGACAGAAGAATATTTGTATACTGACAATTATTAGTGCGGATCATAAAGCTTCAAGGATCGAGGCAAATCCTCTCTCTCTCTCTCTCTCTCTCTATTAGCGGTACGATTTTAATAAGAGACGACGTGAAAAGTCCGCGGACTCGCTATCGACGAGCATATTTAAAATTCCCAATTTAATGAGCAGTTTTACATTCATTATGGGCTGCAGCGTTATCGCGTCAACACGCCGACGTAATTAATGCAACGCGCAAAACGTTTATTACGCTGCTTAATTAGTTCTCTGTCCAATATGCTTTCATTTATCAGTGACACCGTGTCGCGAAGTAAATTATTAATCAACCGTGCAACGTCTGCGTCGGAGAATGAAAAACATCGGTCGCTTTTCTAAGTAATCGTGCTAATCTTCGCGGCAGCGTGGTCGGCCGTACTCTGAAAGTTTCTACAATCTTTCGCTCGTTAGCGACCTGTCGTGTTTAATTTACAAGATACACCATGAATCATGGACCAAGCTGCTACCTCAAACTTTAATATACAACGTGAATTATACAGGCCCGTGAAAACGATATATCTATTTCGATGCTTCTTATAGGAGGTTGTCCCGAATGAAGATTTCTTCGCACAATTTTCAGCTAATATATCTAGAATTTCAACATCTTCTTTAGATTTTAAATTACAGTAGATGACGAGAGCGTTCGAATACACTTAGAGACCATTTGTGCGTATATTACACAAAATATTTTGAAATCACTGCACCAGCATCGTAACGACGCACGACTATCGCGATAATATTGGCCAAATTTGAAACGAATCTTAAAATCTACATGGAAGTATTAAATTTCGACAGTTTCGTGTAATGCACATAATATATTCGTAAAATGATTCCGTGATCACTTTCGCGAGACACTGCTAAAAAACAGTACCATCTACCCAGTTTCAGCGATATCATTTGCGTAGAACGCGCTTTTTTCGATGCATCGCTAGCTGTTATCAAACGATTCTCTTTGCGGAAAGACATTTACGTAAAAATACTTGGCGCCAAAAGCCGTCCACGGAGCTTGAATGGATAAAGGAGATCGTACAGCAACACGATGAAATCTTTATGGGTCGTATTCCGTTGCGACTTTGCAATGGACAAATGAATGTCGCCATCGTTAACCGAAGAACGTCCATTAAAAATTTCGATTCGTCAATTTTCTACTTAACGTCCTTTAACATGCCTTAGGCCGGTTTTACACTTTACGAACGAGTACGAATGATCTCAGAGAAACGTGAACGAGCAAATGTGAACGGTACTGCGAATACCGATCGTTGCAAACTCGCTGTATAAATAACCCACAAAGGAATGTGGAAGTCCATTTAAAAAATTACTAACAGCTTCGAAATTTTTCGAAACTTGACATTCGATCGAATTTCTTCAACATCATTGTTTGCTCGTGTTTACTTCATAAAATGTAATTAAAAAGAAAAATTTCGAGGATCATATTTTCTTCTCTTTTCTACGTTTCAATAGTCGTGAATTTTTTAGACTCTGATAAGATATCCATTCTTTTACTGCTTGAAGCTTTAGAGCACAAATAATAAAATTCCGTAATAAGACTAAAAAAGCAAAATAGTAGAACATTTCCTAGAATTGTAGGCGTTATACGCGAACATATCTAGTACATAGTTATTGCCTTGCATTTCACATATGACTCGTGATAACTGAAAAAGCATTACCATCTAGGGGAAAGTTAGCACAAAAGCTGCAGGATTTATACGTGCGAATCCAATTTGTTATATCAATTATTAAGGTCAACTTTAAGAGAATATATCCCCATACTCCGGAATTAATAAAAAATGATTGTTTCTTCTTTTCCTGCTACGTTCAATGTCAAAGTATAGTATTTGTATTTTCACGCCGACACGACACTATTTTTTCTCAAATGCGACACATTCCATTTGTTTTTCAATTTACATTACACTATTTTTGCTCTCCTTTGTCTCCCTTTCTCTTTTGTCCGCGTGTGCATTTGGATGTATGCGCAAAAACAAGTCATTCGTCTTTCTTTCGCTACATGAAAATATCGTCATTCTCCTTTTTAAGATTTCCCAAATCTGCTGTGTCGCGTGTTGATATTTTATACATGCATACATCGAAAGTCACGGAATGTATTTGCAATAGAAGTCATAGTTGCGAACGTGCATTGAACGGTACGCGTGTAATTATATTCTGATTCGACGAAGAAAGAAATACGAATCGGGCTCTTCTTGTTCTGTAATTTCATCGTACATATATTACAGAAAGTAATAAAACCTGTAATAGTTCGATTTAATTTCGTATTTACGTCTGTCGCTCGTTTATTCTTATGCCAATGTAATATCAAAAACCTACGTCACATAACAAGTTTTTTGGTTGAATTAATAATTTTACATCGTACGGTACATGTATCGATTTCTGCCCGATAAATTTATGTTTTCATGGCTATTTGTACAATGGTAGCACATTCGATTGTTTTTACAATTCGAAATGCATTATTAGCATCGTTGGTTGCACGTTTATCTCGATGAAACGCATACTTTTATTATTATATTGTAGAGTTATTTTTTTAGCTTTCAAGACTACTTGGAAACTGGCAAGACGACCGAGACTTTTAAAACTTTCATTTCAAGACACAAGACAGACCAAGACTTTTAAGACTTTCAAGAGCTTCGAGCTTTGAATCATGTTCGAACTAATTCGAATCTTTTGCCCTGTTCCGTCCGAAGGAACATAAACGCGAGGGTTTTCGTGGATAATTTTTTGATGATCAGTTTGGCAGTCAAGCGAAAAATAAACGCGGTTATTTCCGAAGGGTAATTTAGATAATTAAAATGGACCAATCGGTCGAGAATCACTGGGAACAATTTCCGCGACTGTTATCTAATTAAATTCGGAGATTCACGTTCGTCTCACTCTCTTTCTGCCAAAGCATCTTCCACGCCTCGGGTGCATGAAAGCGCAGTGAGCGACGTCCAGTCATTTTCTCGCGTTCGTTGAAAACCAATCAGCACGCAGATTTGCGAGACTTCCCATTTGGTCTTTGCTGGACGCCCGATCGACAGCCTCGTGTAAATTTTTGACGCGTCAACATCTGCAAAGGTTCGCGGAGTAAAGTATCGTTTATTCGGTCGAAACGATCGGTTCTCAGTATCAGGCGAGCGATACGCAACGAAACGAAGTCAATTCTCAGCAGTCGGAGAGCGAAGCATCGTTTAACCATTCGTAACGATCGTAAATCTTGTCTCAGCAGTCGGAGACAGTTCGAAAACTTCTCATCGTTCGGAGAAGAACAACCGTTAGTGTCGTTGACAGTTCATCGCTCATTCGACCGCTACTCCATCCCTCGTGAATCAGTTAGCCAAGCTTAATTCGGCGGGCAACAAGTACAGCGCGGTGTCATCAACATCGGACACATACACGCGCGTACATGTCATATATACACATTTAAAGCGATTCGAAGTGTTTCGGATCCCACCACTACGAGCCAATATAACCCAAGCCAATATGTATATATAACGGAGAGAATCAAGCGTACGTATATATTCTAACATATCGAACCGTAATCTCAAATTCAACGATAATAGATTAACTAGTACGGGCACTTGGATTAACCAGTTTTGGAACTACTCTCTGACAGGAAGACATTAACGATATACTATTGCCTGAACTCTTCGACCATTATACCGACAACGATTGCCGACCATGATAGAGCCGCGATCGTCGCGATAAAGTAAGTGGCGAAAAACTCCCATAAACCGCGATGAAAACAGTAATTCGCTATAGTGTAAATAACACGGAGCGTCGTCGGTACTCGGTGGCCGGTGCACGATAAATCTGTTTTGACGCTATTACGAAGGCGACTGAGACGGATCAAAAGCGGTTGGACTCACGGATGGCTCGACGATACCTCCTATAAAATTCCTATCGATTTACAGACACTCGCGAGTAGTCTGGATGCGTATCGAACATCGATGCAGAGTGAACCACAGTTACGCGATTTCGTTACGACTCGGTGAAACTTTTATGGGGCTACACGATGCTTCCGGTAGCGGTGACAGCAACTGGCTCCAAAAGTTGCCTGGGTATGGAATGTACATCGTGGTGGAGAAAAGCGCGCCACGAGAGCTCGACTCGCATGGGAGCTCGTTTATTATTTAAGCTTGTGTGCGTAAACGTATTTTCTTATTAGCGGAATCGTTGGGATTCAAGCACGAAGCTTGAGGCTTGAATTTATTAGAACGGTGGGAATGTATTTTGGCAATGGCCGTTTCTATCGTGCAAATAATAATTTATTACGATTATGGAAATATTCCAGGCGTCGTCGGCTGTTACGCGGAGTAGCGTCACCTAACAACTTTTAATGCCCAATCAATAATTACGCAAACTGTCTTCGTGTACTCTACTCGGTGTGCAAATTTTAATTTTTCAGTCAGATAAATTTTTCAATTTTGTATGTCAAAAGCGATATGTCCGCGAATTTTAACTAATACTGTGTAATACTATATGACAGTGTTTATTTGTCGTAAAATGGTTACAGATAAAAGCTTCGATAAAGCATTTAATAATAAAAGCGTAAAACATGGAAATAACAAAAATAACGGAATATAATTATTAGAAAGCTACGATACAGCTAAGATATTAGCAGTGTTGAAATTCTCGCTACCATAGCTTTGTACAAGCCTCCGTTCTATCTCACAAAATTGCATCTCGTAAATACCTGATCACGGACCTCGCTACTGCTCTATCAAAAAGCCAAATTGGCAATGATTCACCAGTAATCGGCCGAAGCGATCATGATATTCTGCATTTTGAAAGCCTATGTCGAATTGTTTATAATTTCAAACGATTGAAAGCAGTCGAGGAGGGAAGCGTTCACGGCTCGTTTACAGCCTCTTTCACTCTTCGTCCAATGAGAGCCATCCAACAGTGCAATTTATCTTTTAGAGCAATCGCTATACTAAAATGCACGATTATAATCGGGCAGATCAGCTACATCGGAGTTGTTTTATGAACAGTCAATTGTGCGTTCGATGACGGGTGTGATGCTGTAAAATGCAACTGTAATGATCGGAGGAAAGCGAAAAAGAGTTTGTTTCAGCTACGATTTACTTTGTTTAAATTTCTCTACACAGTTATAAAAAAAAAAGGAACGATTTGTAACATTATAAATTCAAAATGTGTTTTTAATCATAAGTTAAAACGATGCCATCGTACACTTTGGCATGGAAGACGCATACCGTGTCAGAGACATTTATCATCAACGAATTAATATTCTTATCGAGTGCAGTCAACGTTGTTGCTTATTGTGAAACGTTAAAACTTCTACGAACAGTCATAAAACACAAACTCCCTGGGAAACTCAGTAAAAAAGTGGTCCTTCTTCGCGACAATGCTCGACCGTATTCTATGGTATGACACGGAAGTTGTTACATAAACTTCAGTGGAAAGAATAGGAACATCCACCGTGTACGTAGCTTAGCCATCCCGCCATATGATTTCTATGTGTTTGGTCGAATGAAGAAAGATGTTGCTAGAAAACATTTTAACCCGCACGAACGAAGAAAGCAAACTGAAAATAGTTTACGTAGGTACATTGAGAAGATTTAACTAGCTGATAGTTTAGGCGAGTAACGAAAGAAGACATTTTCCATATGTTCGTATTTCGTTCTAAAATTACAAAACTAGGCGGTATTATACATTTTTTTAAAAAGAATTTTAATCCTTTTGGTATCAACGATTTTTGACAAGCACTTTCGCAAGTAGCAACGTGCTTAAAATTTCAAACGAGCCCTCGTTTAAATTGTCCCGCTTGGTCTTCAACATCGACCATCGAGTATTCTACCCGAATGTAAAAATTACGTTTTCATTAGAGCAGTATCGCATTACACGGTCAAATAAATCGCATTCTGTTTCCACACGCTACGATCGGATATACGTGAAACATCACTTTAAAGATGTAAATGCACTCAACTTCAAGAGCTTCGTAATTTAATTATTATTGGTCATACAGATACGCGCATACGTCCCAGCCAGCACTGCCTCGTCGTATGTGAATATCACTTTCGAATATTAATTGTATTTTCGATAAAGCGAAAAGCTAAGCTTTCAGAAACGGTAGAATGTAAATTGAAGTAGAAATTATCCGAGGATCATAGCAGGGTTAAGCTTCCGGGGACAACGTGCTTTGGATTTCCAGAGGCACGATCCATTAAACGCGACGAGGAGCGATATTCTTCCATTTTCTTTCGTAAGAGCAATATATGCATAGAAATATTGCGAACAAATTATTCTTACGTATTAACTATGTACAAAAATTCTCAGGTAATCGTTCTTCCTTTTGATACCAACGCTTCCCATTTCTGAAAGAACATTTACGCTTTTGATGCGTGAAATTTAATATAATGGTTTGACCTGGTTACCGTGGTGTGTGCATGTGCGTATATGTATGTGTTCTCTCGGCTACATTTAATATTCACTGAAAGAATATGGGAGCCTCGGAACCGTAGATTGTCATCCACAATGGGGATAATTACACGATAGTATGAACATTAACGACAATCTGCTTTGTGAATCGACCGTTGTCAGAGCAGCCTTGTGACATTTATTCTAGCATGTAAGTTAGTATGTAAGTAAATTGATTTATAATATTCGTATGGAAAGTGTATTACATTAAAATGAAATAAATATGTCACTACGATAAAAGACATAACAAAGAAGTAAAAAAGTATGATTCAATTATACTGTTTAACTAGATTTTATTTATCGTTGCTTTCTGACAATAGACGCATTCATTCCCTATAATTGAACGCATCGATGAGAATTCCCGGAACTCACTATTGCCACCATTTTCCCAATGAAATAGGTTCTGTACTATTTTTCTATAAAATAGAGAATAAAACAAACAAACGAAAAATACCTAACGGTCTGTAATTAAATTCCAGGAAAAACGTGAAACGAGATCAGAAGGCAAATTAGAACAGAGAACGCGAAAAGCTTCGAATATAAAGTGTTAAACTCAAATTGATATTTTTGAGAAGGTTACGTTCGATCCGTGTTTTTTTGTATTATTATACTGTGATATTATAATATACTGTGATTATTATTATATCGTGATTTTTGTATTATATTGTTTTTTGTTCTTATTGATGTTAATATATAAAATAATATTGTATTTCGATAACATTATTAAACAATATTTTACGTGTAATTATAAATTCTTAGCATAATAAATGCTTTTATAATATAAAATCCCATACAACTCTGTAATTAAACAATTTAACTTTGAAAATGCAAGAACACACATATTCATTACGGTGTACTGCATTTGCTTATAATTGGAAATGGCATTAAATGCAATATGAAATGCCACGAATCTCATTGTCAGATATGATTTGTATCGTTCATGTTATAATACATAAATATAAATGTTGACACGGGATCAGCTTTCATTGGAAGTGTGAAACACAATGTTGCAAAGATATCAGAAAACTAATAGTAACGTAACGTTATCACGTACGAACATATTTTCTCAAACGAACAACGATATATCTGAATATTGCATATATATTATTACATGCTGTTTATTTCGAAAAAGAATAATTTTTCACGAGGTTTTCCGAAAAAAAGAGGAGGGTTTGTACCTTTTGTTTAATTATTTCTAACCTTATACATGTATGTAACCCAAATTTTCATCGTTGTAAAATTTCTATATAAATTAAAGAGGTGCGCTACTTTGAATATTTTTTTATTATGAATTATAGACTATTTGCCCTGTACGACAAACATCAAATTTAGTTAATAAACGAACAATTGAAAATATCGAACGAGATATACGGTATAGCAATTAATTGTAATTACGAAGCGGTTATTAAACGTTTTCAAATAACGAACACGTTAAATTCAGCCTTTACCGTAATGAAGCTAACGATAAGTCAAATATTGCATTTCGCGATTATGTCACGCACTACTTTTTAACTTTCACGATTTCGCGATTTTTTTAACGAAACGTTGCTCTGGCATCTATGGTTTTGCCTCGCTGACTTTAAATTCTATTTACATTTCCTTCCACAACTTTTACAAGGCATATTATGCGTTTCTTTATACGTATACAACTTCCATACGTGAGATTTTCGTCTGTTATTTGAATATAATCATAATATTCTAGCTAGACAAACCTGCTATAACAGTCTGTATAATGTGTACATCCACGTGGGTCTGCAATATATGAAGTACATAAAATACACATATATACACACGCACACATTCTTACATTCGCACATATTCTTGCACGTATACTTGCATTTTGTATCATCCTTCTCCGAATTGAATAAACGTATAAATCATAGAAAGACTGTTTTGGTTAATAAAAATGCACGCGCGAAATTTTAAACGCGATTACAAGCATCGATATTTCCGAAGGTGTCGCATTTACAATAGAACACAGAATTTTCACGTTTCACGTGCACTTCGCGTCATCGTGGCTCAGCGGCAATACGCTCATTTGTCCTTCGTGATTAACTCGTCGCGACAATCGGCTGGTACACGATTTTCACGAAATTCTGTGACAACCGCAACCACAAATGGCACCTTCCGTTGGAGAACACGCACGTGTATTGCGTATTTTGAATCGGTTCTCTTTTAATTCGTTAATTTCGCTCGGTCGGAAACGGTCTCATCGGATCAATAGGTAAAAATTTCAAATATTATAAAACGAAGTTTCGTTCTCTTCCGTTTCCTGCATTAACGACAAGAATACCAAAACTTTCCAACTCTCCGCGAAATCGTTATACTTTCTTCTCGCGATTGAATAATCGCCGACCACGGCCTTGCGTTTAAACGATAACAATGGAACCGGAAATCAAATTATCCAGGTACACGAGGCCGTTCTTTGGCGCTTTAGAAAAAAAAATCTCCTCTTTATGAATGCTGCATGCATAATTGCCGCAGAAATATTCTGGCGCGCGCGTTTCAGCTCACCTTTCCTCTTCCCGTCTCTCGTCCACCGCTCGCCATTCGCTTTTTGTCCTTCTCTATGCAACGAAAGAGGGATCAGCGAGAGACACGGAAGTAAACGCATATCGACCGGAAGTTTATTCTCATAATGTCTGGAATAATGGGCGCAGGAAGTCGAGACAGTCCAGAACAGGAAACACTTGTCTCTTTCTCAGAAAATTGCCGCTTTAATCGTGCGTGCGTAATTGCTACTAAATTTTGCAAAGACCATAAGCTCGCGCCGCATGTTATATGCATGCTCATAGATGCGTATATAACAATGTTTAATGAATTTCGAGATGCACGATATCGAAAGAATATGACGCAAATCGTTCGACGTTTTTCCAATTTCATCGAACACTCTTTCGTTAGCGCGTTTTACATATTTATATACTTCATGTAAAATTCTTCGGAATGTTTAACGAGCAAACTTTCCGAACTTGTATTTTTTCTGGAAAATGAAAATTCCGCGATATAATTTGGAAGTTTAAATAAAGGCGAAAGAATTATAAAAAAGCGCATGTTCATTAAACAGAAATATTTTTCCCAGGACTGGAATACCGAATTCTTCAGAACGAAAATATTTCTCGATGTAACGCAGTTTTACCGTAAGAAACACACACACACCTACAAATTTAATTTCTCTTTCTTCGTTTCTATCATTTGTCGATGTTCTTGGATATAGCTTCTGTTTAATGAGGCTATTATGAAAGATAATATATCTAATTTGTCTTGAATATCAATGTTTCAGCGATATCTCATAAACTGTTGCCTTGCTGGTTGGTGTAAGAATTTTCCAAGGTGCTTTTTATGTTAGTTTAGTACAAACTCAGTGAAAATAACTTTAATTTACTACGAAAAGCTTTAACTTTCCAGCTTCATACGACATTTTAAGTATTTAGTAACGTATTCGTTTATAGAATATATCATTCCAACTCTTTTTACTTATGGTTACTACAGCGTACATGGTTGCATTTACAGGGAAGGGCGTAGTCATAGGGACATAAACTTTGTAGGAACTCGCCTTCTTTTTCTCCGTTGTTTTCCTACGTTCAACCATGCGAAAGATATGCCGCGTCCCAATTGTATCGCCCTATATTACATTCTTTTCTAGTCTACATACAAAAAGTATTGGCACGGTGTAAACGTCTACTCTAGAACACAAATGTTTACGACTGTCGTTAATTTTAATTAGTTGCGACCGATTACGTTATTCGTAGCTGTAAGATTCAACGAATAAATAATATATTATTTACTATAGTAAACTACTGATATTAACTTTTTGTAAAACCACGTTAGTATTTAAGAATATAGATCTAATTTGCTTTTACTTTATTTTGAAACAAAAATCAATATCACCTAGAAAATTCTGAAAAGTTCGGGTTACAAGTTTAAAGTAGATTCCGCATATATAGGAATGGAAAATTCTAAAATTGTTTGTACGGAATTATTCATTGTGCTCGTGGTAAAATAATAAAATAACGTTGCTGAACTTATAAATAAGATTTCGATAATGCAGTTAATATCTTGACATTTTTCTGACTAAAACTGAGAAATTATTATATCGGTAACAAAAATATTTTACGCGTTAAATTATTGAAGATAATGTGACGCGGAACTGACGCGAGAGGATAAAAAAAATTACCGAAGATAAAGATATGGCGTTAAATTGACACGACTGCAAAAATGATGCGTGCCGTTTGTGTGCAACGGCCCTTCGGTGTAAAATCGCTGACTGTAAGTAGGATTTTGAAAGAGGAGAACGATAGTAAAGATAGGTAAAAATGGTAGCGAGAAAAGTACCGAAAAAGGAAAATTGAGAGAAAATCCGCTCGCACTCGCACGAACCTGGACACCATATGTTCTTCCGAGGAAAAATCCTTGAAGGCAGCGGGACAAAAGAACAGAAAGCTGATGTCTAAAGAAATCCGGGCTGAGAAAGTTCAAGGCAAGAAATGGAAAAGATTCTTTTACAAACTCATACGCTTATACTTGCTGTATATTTTGAATAATTTACAAAATAATTGTGTGCGTATGTCTCAACTAAAAAGACTCTATGTTTTCAAACGGTATTTTAAACCTGTATTATTTGTATATTTCTTATACATACACACGCGCGTGCACAAATTCATAGCGATTTCACGTGTCAATAGTTACAAGTCAATTATCTCGAATCGTCGTCTTGTCCGAAATCTCGATCAGAATAATGAATTCATTTTCTGCGCGCTTTGATCGCCAGCGCAAGCTCATATTTTTAACGTGTTCAGAATTCGGGAGGAGAAATATTCTTTCGCGTGGCCAGTTTTTCTTATCTCTCATTTCGATGCTTCACCCTGGCTGCGTTTTGTCATCCGAAATGGTTATCGATTGTGAAATCCACAAAAATGCTTTCATATTTTCTGCGCAAGAACGTGTCTTCTCAGTTTTCGCATTGCTGCATTTCCTACGCTTCCAAAACAGCGATTTATGTGTAAGAGAACTGTAGAAAACACATAGAAAAGTGAAAAATCTTCTTTTTAATATGTGAACTGTAGTCGCATCACATTTTCGTTTCAATCTGTTAATTGCATTATTATTAATGAATGTTGAACTCTGTACATAAGGAAATCACTCGATAACACATGGTTCGAAGTTCATACCACGTTAAATTTTGAAATGTGATCAGATCCGTATGTTTTTCCTATGACCTCTTTGATATAAATTAGTAATTTTCCCATTTTACTAAAAGTTCAGTTTTAGGACGAGTTTATCAAATAGTGCACAGCTTCTTACGAACATTTTATCTGCCAAATTATGGAGCACTTGATTGATATCTTTACCGTCTATATATTCCATTAGAACTTACAAGACAGTTTTACAAAATTCAAGCCACTTATAACAATCTTATCACCGTAGCATACATTTAGGCAGTCTTAATGTTAAGCTTCGGAGATCAATCGTTTCGGTATGAAATCACAATTCTATTTCGTTTTTTCTATCGATCCTCCGGTTCTGAAATAAGACTTTTGTTCTTTAGTTGTAGAACTCTTTTATCTCCGGCAACTACTTTGATATATTATTGATATGTTACTACTACTACTACTTTAAAATATTATTTGATCTCTTCTTTTCTTTTTATCGCTCATATATATGCTATGTTATGTCTTTGGTATTATTCAGGAGTATGTGTATGCTTTCGCATTCTTTGAATTTTTCTTTGATATTTTGAGGTTTTTGTAACTCTGTGAAGTAAAATGGATAGTGCTCAAAGCCACAGGCATATTTCATGTCGTACACATAAAGCAACGATGGAACCCAATGGTTTCACTGCAAAACCACAGTCAAAGAAATGTACGAATAACGCGTCTTTAAAATTTGCATTACTGGCAGGTATTCTTTAGTGTCTCACGAAAGTAATACCAAATCTAGTGGCTTACGAAACGTCCTAATGATAAAAACACAGCCTAACGATATCGATTGCCAGCTAAATGCGAATTAACGTTTTGAAAGAAACACAATCATTTTTTATGGCAAAAATATAAAGTATCCGATTACGATCACGTAGATTTCGTAGGAAAAATTATTGAATTATCGAGCGCACACAGCAGATATAATTTTGAAATAGGATCGTAGAATATTCGATCGGTTTAAGTTGATTGAATTTCTTCCGACCGCGGACGGTCTTATTTGAAGAATATATATCGCGAGCCAGCGAAAATTCTCGCATTTTCAATTTCCCCTAGATACGTACGTACTGTGTAACGGGCATTCAACGTATCAAGAGAGAGAGAGAGAGGGGGGGTTAGGGGGGAGAGGGTGTGTATGTGAGAGAGAGAGAGAGAGCACGAGGCGGGAGCGGAAGAGAGAGTAAGAGAGTGTCGAATATCGCATTCATTGAACCTCAGCGGTAAAGGGAGAGGTGCAGAAGGACAGAGCATACTTTCATTTCGCTCCGCTTTTCATTTCGAGTTGGAATGACAAGGGGCGTGCACTACAGCAAACACAGAAATACATTTTCTTAATGTAGTTCTTTATGTACGGGACCACAGAAAATACTTGTTCCCGCTGTGGTGATGCTAGCCGATGGGAGACCCATTACAAATGCAATTAAACTTTCTGTCGAGGAACGTCGCCTGGTATTAGTTTATCAAGAAGAGATTCACTCTGTCGAATGTTAAATAACTTCTGCTAAAATGAAACACATACTAACGTTCCATTTCTACGTTTTGTACCTAATAGATCTTATTTCTCTCCAAATCGAACCAAAATATTGCACGCATAATGTAGCCGTTGCTATCGTATTCATCGAGGTTTCTAATAAATTTATAATTACAGAATTAGAACAAATTTCGAATCACTGCGAGATTTCAGATCCGACATTTTTTCTTAATGCAAGCGTCATTCGAAGCATTGAAACTTTTTATAAATAAACTGATACCACGAATCAAGGCTCCTTTCAATCTTTTACCTTGTAAGAGCAATGTTTCGTTCGAACGTTAGGACGTATTAGATTTTTCAGAAATTTCAAATAGAATCCAATTTTTAAGTACTTCCGAAATCGTTGGTTCGTGGTGTTTGACTTTCGTGTCACGAATATTCATGCCAATTTATGTTTCACTTGAATAAACATGGAGAAGTAATTTAAATGCATACAGTAATTAAAGTTAGGAAGAAACTGCGGGATCTAACTTAATGCAGACAAGAGGGACAATAGCGGATACCTCTGAGAATTATTTACACGTTTCTGTGAATGTAAACAAAATAAAAATGTAACTGGTATATTAAAATATGTAAATACGAAATAAACTATAAAGTAAAGAATAGTTTGCTAAGCAATTTCTCGAGAAACGTTCGTTGGCAATCCAATTTTCCTACTATAAACTATTCAAATATTTACTACGTTTTCAAAATTTCGCAGCTATGTTTCATCTATAAATATTCATTTTATACGATATAGTTGTATAAAAGTCATTCTTCCGTAGAGATGTTTTTCTTTTGCAAGCCAAATATGAATGCAAGGAACAAGTTGCGCACAAAGAGAGTCGCTTGTTACGAAGCTCGTGTTTACCGTAGAGTGAAAGTTATTCGACCCTGTAAGGCGCTCTTCTATACCGCTAAGGAAATTAGTTGACGTGTTATTTACAGTAAAAACAGAGAACAAACTAAAAATTTCGTTTCTGCGAGTTTCGTACCGGTTGCATTCCTATGTGATTACGTTTACGAGGGTCCGCGACTAAGCAGCTGGTTTTGTTCAAAACACGCATAAAAAATAACGAAGCTTCTAAGTTAATACGAAGTTGTTTACTTCGAGCTGATTAAAACGGATAATTATCGTTTCTAAACTACCGACGATACGTATAAAGGATTAAATCATAATACGACGTATTTTCCTCATTTAATGTCCGAGGATTTGTTCCAGAAAAAGATTGGAGACCTACCTGATAATAAATACAACAAAGCTGTATCCAAAACCTTAAAAAGAAGTTGTCGAAAGCTGATTGTCAGGTAACAGGTGCTTAATCGTGTAGAGGATAGTTGGTCGTGTGATTTAAATGACGAGATTGCTCGATATCGAAACCGTCAAATATATTTTTAAATAATTAATAAATACAGAGAATGCTAAGACGCTCGGTACTAAGGATTCGCTAAAGACTGTGTACAGATCGCTAATAAGATCGCTCGAGACTGAGACTGATAAACTGATCACCTTACGTTTGCGTTCGTCTATTTATACTGGTCGGGTAGCGGCCAACCAGTACGCTTATATACACTTACACCTATATCCATACAAGCATTTGTAATCAAGTTGCTCGATTCAATAATTACACAGTAAAGTGGCATTAAGGTAGTGTTACATTTGAAAATTTCAAACCAACCAAATAAACGATCTCCGTTTGTTTTCCTCGTTTTCGTCGCTTCTCAGAGACCGGATAACTAACGGAAGATATCTAGTTTCTTAAGCTGCCATCCAAGTTAAAGAACAATCAGAGACAAAGACGACGACTGACTATTATATTTTCGTTAAAAGATGCAAGAAAGCATTGTAAATATCGATACTGAATAATTATGAAATATCTCGCAGTATTCATAGTAGAAGCAACGTATTTTTAAAAAAGCTACAGGACTTACCGGGAAGCAGACAATATTTTATACATACAAACGGTAAAACTTCAGGTGATACGGTATTTCAAGATTTAACCTTATTTTCTGCTTCATCCTTTCCCCGTTCAGAAAGAACGCTTTTCATAAAAAGCTCGCCAAGACCGAGCTACCTTTGCCCGTATTTCTTCCTTCTCGACCTCGTTCTTCGATATCGCACAAAGGTGTCCAAAAGGAAAGGTGAAACAAAAAGGAAGACCGCGGATTTGTCGCGCGAGCGGATTCCCCTCCGATCTCGGGGCGGCGTAACGCCCCGAATTATTATACAGATTATACAAAAAGAGGCGGAATTTATTTAGAGAAGCCGAGCATCGTGTTCGACGTGGTTGCCCAGTCTCGTCACGTCGGCTAGTATTCTTATAAGAGAACACGGACGTAAGGTGCCGACAGAAGGATCCAGAACACTGGAGCGGAAAGAAAGAAATCGCTGGGTGGAGTTGATCCACGGAGAGGAGTCGGAGAAAGAGAGCGGAGAAGAAGGCAGATCGCGAGCGCCTCTTAAACTACGAGGAGAGAAGAAAAGAGAGACGAGGAGGAGTACGTGTGAAAAATGGGAGCGTGTCGCGCGAGTACCCGTTCCTCGCAAGACAACGAAGAAACAGATATAGCGAGGGGAAACAAACGACGAGCGTCTTTTGCCGCAAATACGAGTCACAAATCGCGGCGCATTCAGCCACCGCCACTCGTCGGGAATAATTGCTTTGCACGATGCTCAAGAAACGACCACGTCCCCCTATATCCGCCTTTGTTTCGTTTCCTCCATTACCGCTCGTTTGTATTACTTCTGCGCTTTCTGTTCGCATTATGTCGCGAGCTCCCGCTTACGCTCGTGCCGCGTCTCGGACTCGACTCTTTTTAATTGCTCTCGCCCGTCGACTCATGGAAATTTTTAATGTTCCGCGATATTTCCATTCGACGACCTAAAGCCGCCAGACGAATTGTATCTTGATCGCATTATGCCCATACGTTTTACTCTGACTGGAAATACTGGTAGTAGAATTTTATACCAGCGTCTCGCTATTTTCGTGGTTTTTTTTTTTTTTTCTCTTAAGCGAAAGACTATATCTTGAGATCACCTTTCCCTGTGACACTTTATCAAAGAACATTAATCATTCCATTTCTTTATCGCACATTTATACCAATGTAACTATAGCAACGTTGCGAATACAGTATCGTGGGTCATAATTAAGATCTTGCTTTCATCAGAGTATATTTTTGGTTGAATTTCAAGCAATAAGAACGAAGACGGGTTGGAAAAAATAAGAGTTGAGATAGATTTCAAATGCAACCTAGAAGTGACGCTACAAATTTAAATACAAATTATACAACCTAATAAATCTCTGTTAGTTGCCATTAAATACAACGATGTAAATCAAAGAGTAACCGCACGATAATTCGTTCGTCTTCCTACTTGTTTGAAAAATTATTTATTTCAATTATGGGCAATCTACCCCTTTTACGAAAACCATAGCAAGTTCACATAGAAATTAGAATATATACATGTTGTAAAAATTATCAAGATGCGGAGTAAATGAGGAGAACAACGCGATGGTTTCACCTGATTCAGAGATAAGAAGAGGTGGCGATTTTTTAACCCGAGCAGGATAGGAGTAAATTACATGCCTGGAAACAAGGTTCGGTCTTACCGAGACCCTAGGTCGACGCTTAGGTATTTCCACAGAGCGTATAATCGCACGACACGAACTGGTAAATTTATTATTGCGTTCCGCGACGCGCGGTAAGATGGACAGTGCCGGCTTATCGCTACATTCTTCGCAAACGTTGCGAGACAATACCACGGTTTACGTAATTTAGGATATAGCCCTGTAGCGAATCGATGCAGGTCACAAAAGACAGCTACGAGTGCATTGCACGATATTTGGATCGATAGCGCTGACTTTGTTTTGCTAACTTGTAATTGACGCCGCCTAGATGCAAACGTTCTTACCGTTCTTCTCTCTAACAATTCTGTTTATTCGATCTACACGAAAAATTACGAACGTTGAATATTATCCTTAAACCTTTCGAACAATATACCAGAATAATATACAATTCACATCTCATAATTTATTGTCTTCTTCTTAGTTCCATGCTTATGTCTTTTTGATACTAGAGCGTGAATTATAGCCAGCTACTTCTTCCATCTGTAAGACGTATGATCATATATAGTGCTACGCTACTTGTCTAACACGAGCTTATTTAAATTTTTCTCGCACCACGTATCGTCGCGTGAATATTTTTTCTCGACTGTTCGTTTGAACATTATAATGCTTGTGAATTTAAGTGACACGCAAAAGACTCGCGACGGTCAATTTACACTTGTCGTGAGTTCATAAGTCATCGTTGCTGGCTCGACCCCTCGTACCACGAAATGCGCGCGTCATAAATTCACCGTACCTCCGTTCTCAATTTTCAAACATTTTCTAAATTTTTATACGTATGTTACAACCTGTTGATAATACGCGATACGAATCTAAATTCCACGAAATTTGCCTATATTTCATTTATTTACCTGTATTTATATTTTTTATGGAAAGTAAATCAATTATTTATTTCTTCCATTTCGTCTTAATTCTTTGTCCGATACTCTACATAAATATCAATTCGCAGTTAAATATATGCTCAATTATAAAATTTGTAGATATTTTGAAATTCGTCTTTTTCTACGATTAATTCATAGTTTCGCTATCCTACTACTATATATTAATTTATGATGGACGGAGTCTATTAGAGCTTTTACGTGATATACTACAGAGCTCATTGACTAATTTCATCCCTAATAATCGAATAGCCTATCACGAAGTTACAATAGAAGAACGTTTCCTTCTCATTTCGCTATAAATATTATCGAATATTTTGAGGAACTAAGAATACAGCAAAGGAAACGCTTGTATCGCTTATATTTGTCTATAATGGATGACAGGTACTAAACGAAATGTACATACGATCTGTTATAAAAGCATTTAAATAGTAATATATATCGAATATATGCATAGTATATCCCATGTTAGCAGTACTTTTAAAAGACTATCAACAACGTCAATCATAAACGCCAATTCTTTTACCTCGTAAATCAAAATCATACACCGCTATACTATTGCCGGATCGCATTCATATTTTACGGTTGGTTCCAAATGTTTCGAATTTAGTTTCTTTTTCCAGTTCCTCCACGCTCTCGAACTTTTATCGCTATCGTAAATGTTAAATTTACTTTAGTCGGTATAAATAATATTATTCCATCGTTCGCTTTCTTTTGAAATATATTCTTTTGCAAACCGAAATCTTTTCTTCCTCTCTGTTGAATTAATGTATAACTTTCTTTTGGTTATTCGCCCCTTTTAGCCCTCCTCTTACAATATTCTTTTCACGTTTCCTAGGTCTGCATCCTCCGATGGACCCTGCATCCTTCGTTTATCGTTTCTGTTAATTTATCCGTGGCTCTTTTTAATAAAAAGATATTATCACGAATGTTAAGAACATGCATGCACCCCTAGCCTACCGAATATATTTAATTCCGTCTCCGTTTATAATATCTATTTCCTATAACATAGTATGTACTTGTATCCAACTTAAATAAATTATAGAAATACATATTTCAATTCTCCAAAACTAACGAACGAATGAAAGGTAGATATTTCGAATTGCTATATACAGCTGTTTATATTTGATATCTTCGCTGAATCAATTTTCAATCGACTCTAGATATTAATTTCCTATTTAAAATAATTGATGTTAAATGTTATTTACTCGTGGTTGCTAATATGATGAATTTGATTTATCGTGGGATCGTGGGAACCGCCTTTCTATCTGTTTGCAATGGGCACACTAACGGGAAAAGAGACGAGCGATTCTCGTGGGATACGCTGATTGGTAATTGGAATTTTCCGAATATCAGCCAATCGATGTGTTCAAAAAGGTAATCGAGGTTAAAAATTATACATAATACGATCGAGGAGAACAATTAGACCTGGCGACATAGCCAGTAGCCAAAAAATTGGTACAGTTTAAAAACGTGCCGATAGAAACAACAATTTCAACGACAACGGAAATAATCTAAGTATTCATAATAAATAGAGCACTTTACGAAACTCATAAAAGGAGATGAACTACAACAGAGCCTCCCATTTCCGAACTTCCATTATCCGAATACCTTAATATCCGAATGTTCTACCATCCATACAGAATGTCTGCTGGTAATAGATGTCTTTTCCTACAATATGTATTTTAGTACCTATGAGCAGAAAACGAAAATTACGAAGATGTGCATTTTCACGATGAAGACCGTTAGTAGCAAAAAGGTTTTCGCCCTCGATAAACAATATACATGCTTCGTACAACTATACGTTAGTTGAAATTAGGAAAGGTGTTTCTTAAACATAAAATATGAAGTTCTATAAAAAAAAAAAGAAAACGAGTTGTTCAACGAGCACGCATACAATTTCACTTTATTTATATGGAAAATATTTATCCAATTTCCCTAGTGTTTTTACATTTTACATTATTTATCTCGCATTGTACATATCAGCAATCTATGTCCTATGCGCTTGTTTTTTCGTGTACTACGCAAGAATACCTCGTCCCGTTGAGTGACTGCCGTTCGATCACGTAAATATTTTTCATAAATAATCCACATCGATTGCATGCGAGAATACCTTTGTTCCTTTGTTGGGAAAACAGCTCTCCACGGCGATTGTATTTTATTCGGTCACGGGGTTGCCAGTTGATTGTGCAAATTCTGTTTATCGGGAACGCGCGTAAATTCATGCGTGAATAATTTATGTTGGCCCGGCGAGAGCGCACTTTTGTCCCTTTGTCGATGGAAGGTTCGCAACGGCGATATTTTATTCCGTGCTGTAACAATTGTTGCTTGGCCGTCGTGAGAAATTTTCTTGCCGCGTCCCGACTTGTAAATTTATGTATAAATTCACACGCAAATAACGAGCTTCAGCATGGCTCTTTAGTAATCGAAATAATACTGTTCCTGTCGCTACGTCGCGCCGCAATTAAACTGCACTAAGGATACTCGATAAGCGCGCAAATAATTTCCACGTATTTTTACCACCAAACGTTATTTAGAAACGGCGGTAGTGACAAGAAAAAAAAAGGATAAAGGAGCGAGGTCTAAATGTAACGAGAGAACTAACGATCGGTGTACAGTTCTACCTTCTTGGTTCCTACTTTAGAAATCGAATTAACTTCTTCGCGTAAGGAGAAATTAATTAAGAAGCCCGTGCAAGGTGTAATTCAATGTTCGTTACGCCACCGTTACAACGATAACGTTGATATATACGGGTCGCATTTGCGCTTTGTCGTGGTCATCTTGTGAAAAAACCATTAACATTATAAATGGATTAACTCGTTAAGCTTTAAAGAATGGTTTTAAAGAAAAAATATAGTACGATATTCCGAAGCCGTAATATTTTCATGCAAAAGGGTAACTACCGTAACGATGATCTAAAGATCTTTGTAGAAAAAAGGAAGAAGCATAAAATATTTTACTTTGTTATTAAAATATTATATCCGTTATCATTTTCCATTATATTTTTCATAGACGAATAGATTAGTAAGCGTATTATATAACAATATTTGGTGAAATTATCGTTTCAATCACATTCTTTTATTGTTAAAATTATATTGTAGAAAGAAGATAGCGATGACAGCCATAATAGACACACACATACACACACACACACAATACGAGAATAATTCTCACAATAAAGTACAACAGTACGATAATTAACCGTAATAGCACGACTGAGAGAAGAATATCCCACATCTCAAAATGCTCATTTATCTCCCGTGGCAACTAATTTAATTCCTCAAGGTATCCCTCGAGACCTAACGGAGCGAAGCATCAAATAAACAACGTTTCCGTTTCATAATGACACAAGCACATCGTTGCGAGTTGGCCACAGCACCAATTAGAAAGAGCAGTCATGCCAACACGAACAGAAAGCAAAAGAGAGGAAGAAGAAGTGGAAATACGAAAAAATATACGTAAACACAGGCGAGCTCCTTAACGACGTCCTCACGAAGCTCGAAATTGTCCGTAGTTGCGATTCACGAATTATTCAAGCCACAGTGTGGTGGCCAGTCTTAAGGAGAGAAGCAGTGAGAGAGAGAGAGAGAGATTGAGAGAGAGAGAGAGAAAGGAAGAGGGAGGAGGAATGGAGCCATTAACAAAGCAGTCCTTACGTAGAAGATGGAGAGCCAGGTCAGCGGACCCGCGGGGTCGACGAAAGAAAATCAGAGGGCAACATTACCATTGTACGTACACAACAACGAGTCGCAGTAGGACAATTGAACGCGCGCCTACGCTGCCCGGGGTCATGGAAATACAACACGAATGCAAGAGGTGCGGTGATAAAGAGCACGTGGCAAGAGCACTAGCTGCGAGCCATTTGGAATCGGGCTCATTTGACGATTGAGCCGATGCCAGGATGCCGCGGGCTTCGTTTCAAAAAAACGGGACTAGTTCACACGCGCAGGACCATATCTTGCGCTCACGCCCTTCTCCGCTTTTAGATCCACACGTATGAATAAATATATGCACACGTGCCTATTTAAACACGTACATACATGTATACATACGTAGACATACGTATACGTGCGACACATCTGGTACAGCGAGCGCAAACATTAAACGCTAGAACACTTTGTTGGAATACTGGTCCGAATCTTGCATGCACGAACACTTCCAGCCATAAAGGAACTAGCGCCAACGATTCGCCGAACACCGAGAACACAGACACGACCAGATATACTCCAGATCAGTTCTCCCCGCCGCTGGTCCAGAATAGACGAACGAGCAAATGATCTGGTTTCGTTGAAGAGGTTCTGCCCGCTGCTGAAGCTAATTATGACGAACTTTCAACGAGGCGCGGCTCGGTCGAGAGATAGAAACTTATTCGGTGCGCTTAATTTTCCCATGGGCAGTAGTAGTCAGCTCGTGCAACAGCGTCGCAACATTCGACGAGCAGTTGGAAAATCGCGCGAGAACCTCGTAATACGCGTACGTACCGTACGTATGATACATCGTTTTACGAAATGGAGGAGTTCGAATTGCGCTGTTTACGCTGGCTTACGGTAGAAAATATCGTGTAACTTGTATTTACGAGGGAGAGAGATTGGTCGAGAGAGTTACTGGCGGAATTAGAAGTATCGCTTGCGTGAGATTGCAGCGGCGAGGAGAGGCCGAGAGTAGCAAGCACGTTATTAAGGGCGAAACTAATTTTGATCTCCGGGAATGAATGAATTACCGTTATGCACGTTTTGTTATTAGTTTTAGGAGTTGGAATGGAATCTGGCAATGTTGGGTGACGTATCGTAATATCGTGGCAGTAAGAATGATTCAATTTCTGTGTTTGGGGAATGTTTTCTATTTGATTATTAAAATTGAACGCATGCTACACCGTTCAGTGTCTGTGGATTGCTTTTCCTTTGCTCTTGGATATATGTATATAATTATATTGTAACTAATATTATTAATATTAATAAATATATATAATTATATCATAATATATATTACAATTAACCAAAAACACGTTCATTATGCTATTACCAACAATTCTAATCAAGGTAAATAATAGCTTCGAGATGTTTCTACAAGAACAAATAAACCACATATATAATTTTGTATGCAAAACTCGGAAGCTAATATTCAAGTGGATAATTATTGTCCTACCAGTTTAGTCTTAACTATCGTCGCAACAGCGTTAATTTCAAATTTTTTCCCATAACGCACACAATATATTCATAAAAAGTTCCTACAATTATTCGAATACTTTCGTAAGCTTACGTATATAAGCAATCGACTAGGAAACGAAACGCAATTCGATGGTACTGCCGACTCAAACGAACAACGGATGATAGTCGCGTTTTTCTCGACGGTTAGTGTCATAGTATAGAACCGTTTCGTCTCGTTGCAGTCCAGTAATTCGATGAATTTCGAGTATGAGAGGTACGTCGTAGCCGGGCGAGCCCTCAATTAAGCGAAACGGTTCGTCGGCCATGAGGATGCGGCCTGATGTTCGTGCGGACGAGAAGCAGTCGTAGCAGAGAATCTGTCCCAAGCTCCTGCGCTCAACCTTTCTATCTTCCTCGTTTCCCCTTCTCGATCTACCCATCTATTCGTGTATCTATCCCGTTCCCTCTTGCCGGGTGTCTTAAATTAGAATTTCAGGTGAGTCGTTCTGAAATCCGATTCGACGACTCTACATGCGACAGCGCGGAGCGGGGATTCGTAATCGATCGCAGCTCGAGCTGCGTCGAAAGTGAGAGAAACGCAGAAAGTTGCTGAAAGTGGCCGGATAAAAAGGGCGACAGAGACGGCGAAAGGGGCAGAAAGTTAGAGGAACGGAGTACGGAAGGATTTGTAGAGGGCAAAAGAAAGAGCGAGATAGAGAAGATAACGAGTAGGTAAGCAGAGATATAACGATTGAAGGAGAGTGGCAGGGCCAAAAACAGAGATGTCGCCGGTAGTGGTTGTCGTGACTAGCTGACTGTTGCACCGGTATTACACTGGTTTTAGTTTTCAGGTGCATCGTTCCCGAGCATGTCGTTCTGTAATGCTCGCAATAAGCATTTAACATTCGCCTGTGCATATGTATCAGCAAGTGTCCAAAAGTACTTGCAGATACTTGCGATACTTTTATTGGAGATACGTGATTGCGTTTAGATCCAGTTTCAGCGATAGATCCTCGATTTGCAGAACCGGTTCTTTCGTGCTAAACTACCGAAAGCTTCGACGCAAGTTTCAATTTATTACGTACAGTTAATAACACTTTCGAAAAGAAATTCTCATCGCTTAAAAAGATGAAGATATAACTAACATCTAATTTAATGTACGATTAATCTAGAATCTTTTCCTAAATCATCGTTTATTTAAAAAGCGATCGCAAATGACATTACCGTTGTCCTACGCTCTGTAAGATAGATGAAACGCAAGCGAAATAAAACTCCGTGTCTCGCAAAACGGTGAATAGTCTTAAACGTCAAATATTTGGTGAGCGAATGCGCGCGATTATGTCACCGCGTTCTAAGTCGACTCAAGATTCTTATTTGCCCCGCTATCTTTTTCTATTTCGTCTTTGCCGACACGGCGCGTCTTCGCTCTGACAACCCGCTGTCCTACATAGACTCCATCTCTTTCATTCTCGCTTCTTGTTTCTCTTCTTCCCTATTTTAGGTTTTACTCTTCCGTAGTTCTCCCATCCCACGTTTCATTCCCCCCCCCCTTTCTTTTCGTCCTCCTGTTCTCTTTTTATATCTTACTTTCCATTCCTATCTTTCTGTAACTTCTTTCTAATTCCTTCTGTTCGTCCTTTTTATACTTTCTCGTTTATTTTCTCTCTTTCGTCTTTTTCTCCTCTCTCATTCCATTTCCCCCTATTACCTCTTAATATCTCTTTTTGCCTTTCTTCTCGATTCCTGATTGTCTTCCATTTCCTTCTTTGATCTCTTGTTGCGGAAGCAAAAGTCGATCCTTGAAAGTCATCCTTGACTCACTGTCGAACTTGCTTCTTTATCGACTCGTTAATGTTGCAATTTTTGTATTCCAACAAAAGTCAGCCACCGCTCGATTTATCTTGAGACATCTAACGTGGTTGACAACGTAAGTAGTCTGTTCACAACTATTGGTTTCTCATGTGCCATGCCATTTACCGTCAACGAACGAGGTTCAAAGAGAAGTTCGCCTTGGCCTGGGAAAATAGAGAGGGCTGCCTGTACGCGACACTTCGTTCTCGCAAAGGATATTGAGATGGAACGTTATCCAGTAAGAGATCCAATGAGTAATCACGAAACGTTATTGTCTAATCTTCTCAAATCATCAGGACAGTTATAAAAATAAGGCTGATCACGAACGGATAAAGGTAATCCATAAAGAACGGTATAATTGAGTTGCAATTTTGCTAAGAGCTGTTGGATTATTTTGACGGCACTTATAATATGTGATAACGATAGATATGCCGATCTAAATAAAAGTTATTGCATTTATGTTTGACATTTACGTTTGAAATTCAGCTCTTTGCGACAGGTATAAAACGTAAAACCTTTCTAATACTAAATTGGATACATATGTTTTATTAAATGCTCAAAATGCACATACACGTCGATTCTACTTCTAATATTATGACGAACAACTGCTATTATATGCGTATATACACATATGTATATAATAATGTTTGCTTAACTGCCACGGTTTTCGTCCGGGTTTTTAAACCCCGGGTTGAAAAAACGAGAGTTGGAAAAATGAACGTTACGTATTGCACGTGAACAATCACACGAGGTACGGCCGTCAAATTCGATGTCCATGCTACGTCGACGAGGGATGACAAACGCTAGAACGCCCGTTGAACTTTCGATACGCATGTTGTATTCCATGCATGTATGTATGTAATTGTAGGAGTTTGATCAAACGAATTAATGTCCGTTTTTGATGAAATAACGTACAACGTTTCTTTCTATTTTACCAAGTATTAGTCAAACGTAACCAAGATATGCGAACATGACTAAAAACAGTAGTGTGGCGATTACGATATAATTACAATAGTATTTTTTCACCGAGAAGTCTCTGTGATCTTCGATTAAATACCTATTTCGTTTTATCTAAAATTTAATATGTTTACATTTGATTTTTACACGCGTTTCTATTTCATTTTCCTATGTTATGAACGTTCGTTCTATTTTTCTAAGGAAGAACTGCGACTCTTAACTTCTACGTAGTAAATGACTTCCCGTATACTTCTGTATGTCTTAATTACACGAAAATCGGAGACAAATCGGTAATCCAATTCCGATCTGACGGTTAAAGTAAAGGGAGAAACAGATTCTGCGCTTTAATGTTGACAGGAAAGCGAATCACAGTCGGAGTTTGAGTTTCCTCGGAATTGCACCGTTTTTTAATTCCCGTGCTTCATCGTCGTAGGAACAACCCAAAGGCCACATAGCGGGATCAACCGATCGGTTTACTTAATTTCCGAGCGTAACTTTAGAACGAAATTAAAGTCGCCGCGTCACGTGGTCGAGCTGGAATTTAAAATATGCTTGGGTCGTCTTGCTTGAGAGCCTTTGAGATTTTCGGTGATTGAAAGAGACGAGCGTTGCTCGGACACGGCGTATCGTATGATCGAATAACGTGGTAGATCGAGTGTGTGTCAATCGACACGTTGCTGCACATTGTGTCGATATTTGCTCTTCTTTTCACGTGACCGTTTGTGTATGATGTTACATTCATTGATTGCATTTTAAACGTGTTTCCACGAAAAGCACTCTGGAAAAGTGAATAAGAGGGCTGTTTGTTTTGTAATCAATCTCTCTGTATTTATATCTTTTTTGTGGCTGCTCGATTTCCTTTGTAGAAAAAATTCAGCGAATAAATATTTGAAAATTTCAGATTTATTTGATAATTTAATCGTCTCTGTAAAAATATAAATGTATAACGAGCAGAGCAATATTAATCAGGATTGGAATTCAATCGGAAATTATTGATCTACTTTTCAAATTACACAATTAATTTCGCAGCCAAATATCGTTTATTCAATTTTCCGAACACACGACTGTATTCTCATATTATTAGACCCATACGCGAACGATTCGAATTTGCGAAATGTTCGACCAGTTCGACGCGTTACGAAAAATTAAAACATTCTAAAACTATATATCGCGCTCTTGAACTTTGAACATCGAATTTCAAACTGTATTTCGAACCTTGATCTTATTAGCTCGCAGTAAAGCAATTTTTATTGCGGTATAAACGGCTCTATGAACGTGTTTGAAGCTAGCGGGAGAATAACTTGCAGTAATGTAAAAAGTCCACATATTCTGTAAACGAGCAGACATCTTTTTCTTTAAATCGATACTTATATACATCTCATAGGCAGCTGTATACGACATTTCAATTTTTGCTCAATTTTTATTCCCCTTGTACCTTCCTCCTGCTTTGTCGTTTCAACATAAGATGCGTACCTTTTTACGTACTTGTCGGCATCAAACCTGTCGGAAACGTTTGCGTTCACCTGAAGCATTGCGTCTCGTATATCTCGCAGAATGCTTTTTTCGAGTCTCGCAATTCTCCTAGCGACTTCCTTGCACACGCATGAAGTACAACAATTCTACGAGAATTTGCCGAAAGACGTTGAAATCGTTCGACCAAAATGGCACATTTTCCAGGAAGACATTTTCGAGGTTTCAATAAAAGCTTCGAGCGTGTCAACGTTCACATTTTTTTCGATGTAATGTATTTGATATAGAAACGAAATTGTATTAAGCCAGACTATAGTTTGGTATGTGGACTATTTGCAACTACCTGTAGTTAAAAAAAGAATTAAAAAGTTAATCGGAGTTTATTGGAACTTCTTTCTGTGACGAGGAAAGTAAATCAATAGGTACGTAGGTGTACGGACCGGGAAGGAATCAAACAAATTGTAGATTTGTTAAGTTAATATCACGCATTTTCTAATGTCGTTACATCGATCGATAAATAGATATTTCGCCTGATAAGCGTAATGGTTATCTTTGATCAGAAATCAAATAAGGTCTGATATCACACTTTTCGATAGGTATTAGTTAACTGAAGTAATCTAATTTCTTACTGCAAGTGCACTAAACTGATGATTCCGCACAATCGATAATATAAATTTATGGAAATTTGCACGCTTTTGAGATAGCATAAGTTAAATTAGAAATTCGGTTCAGAGCGTGGATATGAAAAGTCGAGTGCCTTTATAAAACCGATACCAAATTCTGTTAAATGGCGCACTAAAAAAGACATTTTAAAAGCGTTAATTTAAAATTTAAATGTTTTTATGAAAAATTTCTAGAAATCGAACGATGGATCTACAAACTAAAAATGTCGGGAGTAGGTTAATTTTAATTTCATGTTTCGTATTTAATAACCAAAATCAAATTTTATCATTTATTTTGAAATGTTTAGAAATTGTGTCAAGAGAAGAAAATTAAAATTTTTTATAGCATATACCATATTGTTGTAACGTTGTTTTTCGCTTTAATTGTTTACTTGAATTCAGGCGCAAAATATTTGACTGCAAAACATGATGCAATCATCGATGATCATTAGTAATACTTATCTTGCTAGGAGATTAATAGGAATCATAATGATTCTCTAATATATACCTTCGATATTTTGTGCCTTTGTATAGTCAAATGTACTTTTTCTAAGCAATATTTATTCTTCAAACAGAAGTAGATTGGACGAAACGTCATCTATGAAATTCTTATCACTTTTCCATTAACTCAAGCAAATATTCATCCTCTTTGCTGCGCATCCAATCAAACTGCAAACAGTTCGAGCTTTGTTAATTCGTGTTTTTCGAGAACACGATATTTTCTAATTGTCCTCTGTTAATGGTAATTTGAGCGCCTTGTATCGGCCAAGCAGTAGCAACGTTAAAAAGGTGTTGAAGTGAACACAAGTATAGGTTTATTGATTAGAATATTTGCGTTTCAACAGCACTTAACGTGTATCGACGTATACAGAAACATACTATAAGTATCGCGTGCTTTATGAACTCATTATACTAACAAATTTTTTTACTTCACAGGGCATTAGTAATGAGCTACGAGCTCATGTATTGTTATCGATCTAAATTTTTATTATTTTTATAGCAACCTGGTTCAGTACCCCGATCAAAGAATATTTCTGTATCGATAACGCAAATCATATCGTTTCCACGAAGTTTAACGTCAATAACGTTACTATTTACTTTGTTGTCATTGTACAGTTTTAATAATATTTGATACATGTCCCATTTATTTAGATATAAATTATAATAGACATGTTTCCTTCATATATTTTAAAATTAATTTCCATAAAAGTGAGAATGTACATACGTACTGAATTATTACTAATTTAAAATTTAAATTTAAGAATTTAAAAACAAACGTAACGTTAGTTATATTATATAATTGTGTTACGTGAACTAACACGATTGTATAATATCTAATTTTGTTCGTAACGCGTGCAGTTCTTGTCCCAAAAGAAATATTACAGCTGATGCGAACTTTCAAGTTTCGGAAACTTATCAAAATTACTTTGTTATATCATTTCCTGTACTGCTTACAAGTATATTTTGACTTAATACTCGTTTTACTGTTTCCTTTCTTCCTACGCTCTAGTTAGATTATAAACCCTATTTACGATGATGTATCGAGACGTTGACTTATGTGATATAAATCACATAAATCTGGTTAAAAGTAGATGTGTGTAATTAATACTCATCATAACACAGAAACAACAGTTATAATTTTCGAACTTAATAGATGATGGATGCGTGTCATCATTCGTTATGTAGATGCGAGTTTTTATCGAATTCTGTCTATTGTATTTATTGTATTGGTTTTATTACTAACATCAATGGCGTTGTTATATTCGATCTCGATACAAAACGAGCCAGAAAACAATTTATTCAATAACTAATATCGATGCTTGGGTTCGAACAATAAACATTTAAGTGTCAAGTAAAGTGAATTTTGCTTACAAATTATATTTCTATCGGTAAATTGCTATTTGTTAAATAATATCTACTACTGCTATTTATAAAATATGCACGCTCTTCGTGGGAATCTTGACACGCGGATTGCGCGGAAAATCGAATATTTTTAGATCAACTACGGTTTGCTAAACGCTAAATATGTTTGGAGCGCAGCATTGAAATTTCGCGCGGGTAAATATGAAATTAATTTCATAAGATGTATATTGGAGGAATATTCGTTTAATTAATTCTTAGTAATATAAAGGGAGCTAAGCGTAGACATATTTTTCTCTAAATTACGATCAATTTACGAGATCTCTGTTTTCGAAGACAATAATGCACGTGATACGAGACGAATAAATACAAATAAAATGGCCAAAGCGAGTTCAATTTAATTGTTATTTCAGTATGCCATGGTTCATAAGTCGCTAGCTGTGTTAATCGATAATTTTAATACAGTTATGCATAATTTAGTTCCATAAAGTCAGAAACAGGCATCCTTTGTACCTGTATCGATGCTTTGAACAGTTCGTGTGCTGTAAGCGGGTATCGTATCGGTTCTATACCAGGTGTTTCAGGATAAATGCGATCTAAGATAATTCCTAAATCAATTGACGGTTCTATGGTATAGTAACGAACATTTTGTTTGTCCTAAGAAATATAATAGGATAAAAATTATGTCTCACAGATTGAAATTTAACGAAGAGAATAGATCTTCGTGCTATGGAAAACGGCATGCGATTCGAGTACTTATTGGATGTTCAATAATAATATCTCTCAAGCAAGAGTCTGCTACGAAAAGTCATACAGATGAATCCATTAGCAGTCCTCGGATAAAAGTTACAAACTCGTCCTCCACCTTCCGTAAGACTACGCTCTACAACTCTTTATCTTTATTAAGATATCTTTTAAAACTTGTAACAACGACTAATGGCATTATTATCTGCTGTTTTACACATCTATTAAATTAATAAAAGATAAAGAGAAGTAGCTTCAAGAATTTCTTTGTAAAAAGTTAGGCATTAATTATTACAAAAATTTCAACAAAGGGATTTATAATTCTAAAAATATTGTAAAAAATTTTCGGAATTCTAGTAGAAAAATTAAAGTCCCATGACAAATTTCGATATTCTGACGCAAAAGCTCTGAAACGTTTTCGAAGTACCATATTTATCTTCGGACATCTCATAGAACATGATGTCAACGAGTTTTCTTGCGAGAAAGGAGGGAAAGTTCGCGCGAACAAGGTGTTTCACGTCCATTTTCTACTTTCGTCCTGCGTTACTGAGCCTATCAACCATTTATAAAAAATGATAAGGAAGAACGGCAGGCCCGGTCAGATACAAATTACCGGTGTGTTGCGTCAAGTTAGATGGAAACTAGCCTTGGGAATTGAGGGAGGCGCACAGGGAAATCGCTATACACCTTTTACCTCCATCTACTGCATCCTCCTTACTAAACATTTATCCTCTCTGTGCGAGTCCCTGCCCTTTCTAACTTTTCTATAATAGGACCAGTGTAACATTGGTCAAGAACTGCAAGTTACCCCAATCTCCTTGGTGAGTGTGTACATTCTGCTGTCAAACTCATTAGGATGCAGCAGATACTCGATCGAATCATTGTTTCACGCCACTGCGACAATTCTCCTTTTCGCTTAGCGTTCGGTAAGTGTTAGTGCGCATTTGATAAAATTTCATAAAGATATACTGTTTCAAATATTGTTCGATTGTTCTTTTTTCCAGCTCTGTCTCAAAGAAGAGGAACGTTCACGAAAGTCGTGAAAACCGTGGCGACGGTACAACGCGTAACGTACCAACGACACTGACTATTGAAACCCGAAGAATAGCAAATATGTCAGGTATACGAGTTATACAAAGTATAGAAATTATACGTCACGATTATTTATGACGGAATTTTATACTTATGGCGTGGGTTACGAAGATGCATGAAATAAGAAGGAATCGTAAATGTTATCGTAAAAAAATATTTAATATTTTTCACCGTTTTTATGTCGCATTTTAGTCAGGATATGCAAATCGTCTTTCTTAAATTTATAAACGTACATAAGTACATGTTTACTTGGAAAATAAAACGAATATCTAATCTTCTAATTTTCTATCGCTAATTTCATTATAACAAAATTCAATATTATCGATAGCTGAACCAACGCGAAACAATAAGATAAATGTAATATCTTCTCCGCGAAATAACGCGTACTGTTCTTTCTAACAACTCTCCGACGAGAAAACTTCCGAACGGAACGTTGCCGCGAAAAGCAACCAACACGAAGATCCTTAACGGTGGGTAGTTAAAAAGTCAGGGGGTAAGATAAGATCAAAATAGTAACGCGTGCCGTCGTAACGGAACTACACTCGGCCAACTTTACCCACTGATACTATAACAGAGAGGAAAGTAGGGTGCACCCTTGGGTTTCTCCGTTATACTCTCTATCTCTCCTACTTGTTCCTCCCATCTTCCTCCTCTCCAAGCAAGCTTCGTCGCTTCGTTCCAGTAGTATAGCCTTTCTCTCGCACCCTGTAGCCTCGTCTCTCCGTGTCCTTGCGCTCTTGTGCACGGTGTTTACGAGGGTCGAAGATTCGCGACGTAACACCTGGGGCTTATGATTCTGGGCATTATTGCCTGAGTAAATTAACCGTACGATATTGTTCCCCTTGCTCGACGTCTTCGAGTCTGCCTGACAAATTTCTCTTATACACCTTCAGATTGCAAACTTTTCGATTTCGGCCGCTGCATCCGCGTCGAATTTTAACGAGGCGCACGCTGCTCGGAATTACGATCGCGTTCCGTAACGGAGATACCAGTACCGAATTTACCATTCGATCCATCGACTTTCCACGATCGATTTCGCCCCAAGGAACACGCTTTACAATTTCCTTGTATTATGCAAATATTACTTATTAACAATTTTACAGTTTTCCGGGGGCGAAACGTTTTTGCCCCACGCAGGCTTTTGCTTCGATCGAAAAAAGTGAGAAGCTGTGAAACCGATTTCTCCGCATTGTTTTCCCCCCTTTTTTTTTTAAATGTATTACGCTTTATGTTAAGAACTATTACTCTAAGCGCAATTTTGATTACCAAGTTTATATTTCTGTATGTATTTATTACAGCTTTTATAGAAGATTAAAAGAGTTGAGAAATAACTGAGACATCGATAGATTAAAAAGATGGAAACAATGTTATGGTATAGCGTAGTATAATCTATCGCGACTAAAACAAGATATATAAAATTCAACGTGTTAACAATGATTAAGAGAATTAATGATAACCGTGACGTTCCACGAGTTCCATAATTTACGCACTCACGGAAACATAGGTATATGCGAGGTCTGAGTATAGTCGAAAGCGTATCGATTGTCGTTCCCATGAAATTAATTTCCTGCTCGGGAGGATGTTCGAAAGGCTCTCCGGAGGACTGTATATAGGCACTGGTACGAGCTCTGCAAGCACTCAAGTTCACCGTCTAGTTCGCGGTTGAACCGGTAAAGTCGGTGTCTTACGACTTCAGGTTGAACCCTCCACTGGGGCGAGGTAAAAGGCGGACCGTAGAAACCAGGAAGGGCATAATTGAGTACACTTTATTCGTTTGTTGCATGCCGTGGTTACCGTGCGATATGAAATGGTACAGGTGAACGGAGATTTCAGCCAATTCACTTGACTCTCTGACAACAATTCATCCCTTCCCAAATAAATTCTGTTGTCCTTTAAGGAGGACGGACCGAATAAATTATTGAATTATGCCAAGTGATGTTGATCATACGAGAAGATCAATGTTATTCCGCAGGAAATAGCAATCATAAATCGATCATTGTTCCGATATAGAACAGAGTTCCTAGAATAGAATTCTGAATAGAATTTCTGTCGGCTTGAAATCATTTATTTACTCTTCGTAGGTTATGTCCAGTTTATAATAAGAATTCTATTATAAAGCCGAGTTGCTGGCTATTTTAATCCAATACTTTGTTTCATTATTTTGGTTAGCAAAATTATTCTCTTATAATATTTATTTTGCTATTTTTCAAGTTCAACCGAAATATCTTCCTCATTCGTATCCTATCTTAATTTTCAATCAAATAAAAGATATAACGTTTCATATCTTACACGAAATATTTCAATTCATATTCATTAGTATGCGCGACTATATCATCGAAGCTTTTATTTTCGCTAACGTATGATTTAACAAATTCGAATGCTTTAATGTATTAATCACACCAATAAAAGGTTTTCTAACGATTATACTACTATCGTAGCCTGCTTCGTTGATTACGTATTACGAATCGTTGAACTACTTTTATAGTATAATTAACTTCGATCATACCTGGCAATCATAGGGCATTTGTTTGCGGACTGCATCTAATTGTTCCGTATGTTTTTAGATCTGAGTAGACCCAGTTTCGCTCTACGTCTTAAGAACATATACTTCGCATAGAGAATTTCTTTATCATTCTTTTACTACGAATAGCAAGAAAGATGCAAAAATTTTGTTCCATATCCGATACAATTGATAAAAGTTTCTCTTATGAAATGAGAAATATTCATGATGTCCAACGGAATACTTACTTCTGAATTATTCGCAAACTGTCGTACAACTTATACACGTTCAGCTCTTCGATCATTTTGAAAAGAAAGTTCGTAGACAGGTGGCAGAAGCAGGATCGTCTTTCACTCTCTTCGTTTCATTAAATGCTTCTCAAGCGATTTAGCAGAACGAGTATCTAAAGGCATTTCTGGATGATTCTGCTAGGCTGGTTATACACTCTTAAACCTAAGTGGCTCACTTTTCTCCACTTCTCTTCCGACGTGACATCGTCGAGTCGCTCCCCTTTTGTAAACCATTCGAATCCTTGGTAAACCTCATACACCAACTTTCGTAGATTCCACGCTATTATTCACGCTAAGGATACGTGGATGAAGTCGTGGCCGGATGGTGTGAACTATTAAATCTCGAGTTTCGATAAGTTTCACGTAAGATTAATGATACGAAAGCGTTGCTCCTATCGCATGTAGATGTTTATAGAAATGTAAGCAATTACTAACTTTAAATTCATTATTATCAAACTAAACTTCCTACGATAGAATAGTTTACAAATTTGTTTGGTCTTACGCTTTTTTTTATTTTTAGAACTCTTATTTTATTTTTTAAACATACACCGTTTCATACAGCGATACTGCAAATTATACATTTAAAATACGCAGCGAAGCTTTCGGTAATATGAGAGGTCAGTGCGCGAGACGCTGGAATGGTGGAGGTCAAGCGAAGCAGTGTAGGTACTTTTAGCAACGGAGAGCGACTATTTTCGAGAATGTATTTTTGGTGTTTATCCTTTCGATGACAATATTATCAATAATCGTTAACAGTGGCTGCGGCACGGTGTATCTTTCTCTCCCTCTTGTTGTTCGAAGGTAGAGCGTACTCACGGTGTTCACAAACAATGTCGCCACCCTGGCTCGGACACCTCTTATGGCTTACGTCGCCGGATTACGCTTGCACCGTGCGACTAGTGCTTTTACACCCTCTCTAATAATTTTTTCCTCTAGTGCAGTATCGTTACTTAGTTAAATATCGCCACTTTGCGATTTCCTGCGAATTTCTTATTCGATTGATTTTTCGAATTTCTCGTTTAACGAGGCATACGTGGGTACCGATTGTTATTCGATAGCAGTGTAAACCACGCAATTTGCAAAACGAAAGATAACAATTAACATTTGAATTTCTTATAGCGAGTAACAAATTAACATAAGATTTTGACAAATCCTGTTTTCTGCGAAACATTGTGAGTATGTTCTATGACTAAAGGGAAGAAAAAATTTCATAACACTGTAATACTGCAATTAAAACGCACAATAGGTTATCGTATCGTCAACGATACGCCATTACTTTTTTGCAACCGTCCTACACTGTTATTTGAGACACATTCTGCGGCCCTGTGAGCTAACATCTATCCCCGGTTGATCATTAAGATAAGCGTTAAGATAATTTAACTAGCGAAGCAGTTCTTTCGAGATTAATAAGAAGCACACGTTTGCCCTCGCATCGCAACGTTCCTCAATATGATAATGTTTTGTTCCTTCCTGTATAACTGCTGTTATAATTGTACTTGCGTAACAGTGTCGAGCGATGGTTACTTGCAGGATAACAACTGCCGTGCATAAACATACAACTGTTATTGTTCTCGCCTGTTGCTAAACTTTCATCAGATTAACTTTTGCCGTAAAACCTAAACCACAAAATCTGCTCGTTTCATGGTTTAGTAAAAGACAAATATAAATGCACGTTATTCGCGAGTAGTTTCATCGCAGACTTAGACTTCCCGTTCTAATCTTTTCTATTTATTAATTTAGATAAAAAGTTGCGGTACTTTCCATTTAGGGGAAAATGAAAAAAGCGATGCGAGCTGAACATTCGCACAATTGTATAAAGAAACTAATATTAAATTTTATTCAAATTGTTTTTCGCAACGGATATCCAGCAAGGTAATGTAAAAAATGGTATTTCATTACAAAAAATATACGATACTCGGATTTATAAAACAGAAACTGATAGGCAAAAGGAAAGAAATATCAGTCGCGTCATTTGCGCTACACGGTTACGCGCACGCGTACGAGCAATTTTGAGAACCGATTTTATAATATTTTTCGAATCACCGTGATGTACGATGCGTGGCGTCGGCGCAAAACACGATTTATTCGTTTTCATTATTCGAAAAATCCACGTTTCGAAAAGCTGCGTCCTCTCATGGACGTTATTCGTAAACCGATTAAACGGAATATTTACACGAACAGTCGAAGATGCGAATATTCCTTTTTAATGCGGATCGAATCCCGGTGAGAACATAGCGAGCAAAATCGAATGACCATTTCGAAACGTAATGGAAAATGTTCGATTTCACCACTCGAAATTGATTTCGAATTTTAATTCCGTTTCGTGTAGTTCCGTCTGATAATTTTTGATATAGAAAATTATGCGCCCTGAGTTTTGACACGCGTTACCGTTTTTTATCTGTTCTCGTTGGTCGAAAGATTAACGTCATCTGGCAAATATTTGCGGGACAGGATGCGAAATACGTTATATGAATTCACGTTTTCTGTGTTCGTCTATTTTTCTCACAAACTGGAACGGAACTTGACGTATCGTCTATCAAGAATTAAGAGCGATTCGTTTCCAATATACGGTCCAGGAGATTCCATTTTATGGTTTCTCGATTATTCCATTTTCTATTATCCCAGACTTTCATTATCCGATTTATTAAGGGTATACGTACTATATGATGCATTTTCAGATTGCATATTGAGTGGTACTGTCTATTAACAAATACTATATAACACGATATGATATTATACGCTATACTATACTATACAACATTCTCTATCGACAAATACGAAGGTGTGCAATTTTTGTTAATTTCAGCACAGCCTTCAAAAATGAATTTCTCCCTTTCTTGCGTCATCTTAGATTTACGTCTTAATTATACGCTTAAATTACAGTAGGATGTAAAAGAATCCAAATTGAAGGAAATCTCGTTCCAACAATTCGTTACCTCGGTGACTCGACAACTTAACTTATACCAAAGATGTACTTGTTCTGAAGTTGAATTCGCTTGTTACGAAATTGTACAGGGGTCGACTTAACTTGCTCTGAAATTCTACTTATTTCGAATTAGTGCTAACTGTTTGCTGAAAAGTTAAGAAAAAGTTAAACATTTTCAGCTTTATGTAAATTTAAAATTACGAAATTGATCGTAGATTTGTGACGAAATTTCAGAAGCCTGTTATACGGAAAGTACTTGTTGATAGTCATTAGGGATTCTAATTAATCGAATTGGTAATAAACGGTAATAAACTGTTTTTCTATCTAAAGTGCTATTGTACAAACGATAATTTCCAGGCGTATTTCTCGCGAGAGGATAAAATTTAACGATACTTACAAATATTAAAACTATAGTTGTATTATGTACCTGATAAATAATAATAAACCATTTGAGATGATTTTCAAAAAAACTTTAGAAATCTAAAATTAACTTTGAGATGTACCTACATATCTATCGTTTCACGAAAATGGTACAATCGAACTGCATTTATCCCAACTCCATTTGCCCGAACCCCATTTATCCAAAGTCCATCTATTGAAATGAAATTTTAGTTCATGCCCTCCGATTTACCGAACTCCCCCCGATCTCCTATTATCCGAACGACTGACAAACGTCATTCCAGTTAAAATGCAAACAGCGAATCAATGGATTAAGAAAGATATCGCAAACAACACAAGTTAACCGATAATCGCATATAATATTATTATATATTTTTGTACAAGCATTAACATCGAGGTGTACAAAAGATACAGATAACAGAAACAGTTTCATAATTCAAAGTAATTTAAACAATTTTTTAAAGTTATCGTACAAGGAATTGTGATAAATAAAATTGTTGAAACTCGCATCTATTCTTTGTACATGTGTTGTATAACAACTAATAAAAGTCAAGCACACTGGTTTATGTATTCCGGCTATGCTTCCTAGAAATTTGATTCTACGGCTGAATGAATGTTGCTCTTGTAAGTTGCGGTATGCTGCGCGCTTTGAAACAAAAACTAATTTCAGCATAAAAAACTTGGAAGGGAGGTTCCTGGTTTTATACGACAAATTTAATACGCACGTTTGCAGCCAGAAATTTAGTTCCGCTTGCACGAGCTTTGCAGTCAGGTTTTATCGCTGTTTATAAAAGGGACAAATGCGTAAACTGCGTTATTTCCAAAATACTTACATCAGGAACCAAACACATCGATAATCGTTTTTCTAAAAATATAAAATTTAATCCCAAGTAAAAGAAAAATTTTAATGATATTTACTTCTAGTTTAAATGTTAGTAGTCTGTGTTATGTTTACAGGTATTATACATGCTAATTTTTACTAATCGATTCTTTTGATAATTCAAAGGATTTTGGTATGTGAAATCTTATACAAAGACTGTCCGTTAAAATAAAACAGGACAGTATACATATTGCATCGATCGAGATTCGCTAACTAAATAGATCTAAGATTCGTTCAAACAGATTTGACGTTTTCTAACCCTGTAATTTCGAGCAAAGTGATTCAATTTGAAACTGGGAGATTTTTCCTGTGTTCGTTTACAATTCGCGATAGGAGTATGTCGCACTATGGCCTCGTAGGAGTTGTTATAAGTTGAAGACAATTTTACTGTAGCCTAGGACCAATCCTTCTACATGGCGGCAAAAGAAGCGAAAAGGTGTGAAGAGAACGGCAAGGAAGATGAACGTCGTAACAGAGACAAATAGAGAAACGAGAGCAGCAGTAAACAAAGAGCAGTGGAATAAAAATACGGGGGAGAATAATACAGGGTAAGAGAAGTGGTCACAAAATAGGAGAAAATCGTCTGCGACTTATGACCCACCCACTATGCCGTAGCTACGAAGCATAACTGTACAGCGTTACGCAAGAATAATATCCAGTATAACTGTCATAAGTTATAGGTAGCTATTCTTCGTTTCTTCTATCGCGTTTCCTGTTAGTGGAAATAAATGGAATTGCGAAGAACGGATATCAGATTACAAGTATAGACACAAGTATATGAAGAGATGATATATAGGATGAAGACATTGAAATATAGATACTACAATCAGAAGTAGAGGATGAACCTATTTAATCCTTTCACTTCTATATATATACATATATTATGGATCAAGCAAGTAGATAGGTTCTATGACAGTATACACATAACGATTGCAAGTCTTGTTTGACATATAATCTAAGAACTAGTAACCGGATACTGCAAACGGAAGAGCTAGACTAATCAAAAATTTCTTATTTAGCGATTAACACTAAATTACTATATAACATACCATTGTAGTGTAAAACACTGTAATTATAAGCGCGAAACAATTTCTAAGCTATAGCGATCATTCCTCCACTGTAATAAGATTTCACATAAATCCCGTTTGAAACCAATATGAATCGGTATCATGATTGAAATTTGAATCAGCGAACTGGAACGAATATTGCTGATTAATCGAACTAAACATCCCATCTCCACATATACATAACACATATATGCGAATACAAGTCCAATAATTTTGATTACTTTGAATATCTTCGGTATTTTTAAATATATATACATGGGAAAACTTTATTTGTACGAATTATATCGAATGGAAATAGGTATGCCAATAATATTTACGGATATATCAGGATCATCTCCGATTTTTAATATTTTACAGCGAAGAATATATTTTAACGAAGATACGTCTTGTGTAAGAATTACGATGCTACAGACGTACGTCGTTGGCACCTTCTTCGCTTTAAAGAATTCACAATATCATCGTGCAGAAGTATCTTCTCTCCCAAATCTCTATAATATACTACTCATAAAACTCGAATAACTAGGAATCTCCGAACTTGGACACACTTCTTTTACGACGTTTCGCGTGTAACGTATTGTCATATACGATTGATTGATAGAAACAAGGTAAAACATAGGATATACGCGGTGATAATGCTTGCATAAGTACTCGATGATAACTATACATCTCGTTTAGAAAGTTACATAACAGGAAGGTGTAACTTTGAGCTGTACATTGACTCTCGATCTACTTGTGTCAGTAAGTGACTACGAATTCTGAATTTTGCTTGCTATTGTATTATGGAACAAAGTCCAATTATAGTTTCCCATTTCCAAAGATCAAGTAAATATTCCTATTAACAATCAAAAGCGTGGTTTCCAATTTACTACGTTAAATGTTATCTTAACTATAACGCTGTACAGTAAGCGATGAACAAGCTGGAGAACATTATCTGCGATTTACGATAATATTCGAAAGCATCCGCACAGCATCCGCGTGATACGATATGCCAGTAGCGGTGCGTTGACATAAATACTAATACCGTTCGACCAATACGCCGGATGTCAACCGGAATTACGTCTCAGTCCATACGTTAACTGATGAAAAAGTTTTAATACCGTCGCCCAACTCCCAACGGTACACTATATTTCCATGAACTTATTGTCGAGCCGCGAAACTCAGCTTTTTGCGGGACACGTGTTGCCTGATGTATTCTAGCGGCTCGAAAACTTATTTGCCCCGGAGACTACGCGCCATATTTCATAATGCGTCGGTATATTCCCGGCAGGTCGTAACGTCGCGTTGCCCTAGAATCAAAATAAAGACGACCATCCGCTGACGTATTCCCTTCCTGCACCACGACGCGATTTTTTCATCGAATCGTTATACAGTGCGTGATGTTCCAGAGTGTCCAGAACCATATACTTTTAACCTTTAATAAGCGCGACTTACACGTATCTGCCGTGTTAAGCGAAAAGGGTGTATCCGCAACTTTCGATACTTGAAGCCATTGCTACCAAGTAGCACAGAAATAGTTTATCTATATACATATTAAATAAGACAGTCGTATCCGCATTGAAACCGAAGATGCAACAGTTTATATATAGATGTGAAATCGATGTCTGCTTGTTAAATACTAAGTCATTTTTCCCAAAACCACCTTTTGATCGGACACGCGTATTTAAACTTACACGATGGGGTATATCATTCGTACGAAAATCAAGCCAAGTCATACATCTTAATGCCAACGAATGATCGATAATTCAGATCGAAGTGTTATGTTTATATTCGACGGTTCGTATCGCTTATCTTTATGATAAGGATCGTTTAATAATAGTTTTGCAGTTTACATGAGAGCACGAGTTATGTTATTCATTAATATCGACAGTGGTGGACAAACGCGTTGTTTTGGTTGACGTTATCAGTAATAATTCGGATACACGGTTGAAACCGCTTTACAGGCAAATATTTTCGATATTTTACATTTTTACATTGTTTATATATAGACGATGGTTTTCATGGTGGTGAATAATGGTTGTGACAACAGATCAGGATTTGATACGAATATTTAGAGTCGGTCGGGATAAATTTAGTTCATAGAAGTTACCTAACGGAGGATACTTCTGAAATATACATCATCGATCGTCAGATTTACACGTTTCTTTTCCCTCTTCTTTCCTTTTTCTTCCAAAAGATGAAAATGACTCTCAAAGTCAGTACGAGATCTCGTAGAAATTTCGTACATGTATATTTTATGGAAATCGACGTGCCAATTATCCGAAAACATAGATACCGAATGTTAAATCAAAATTTACTATTTGCGAGAGAAGTTTAATCGGAAGCTGAACTCGCTGGAAGATAGATTACAGGAAGGTAAACTCGAAAGTATGAGCGGTAAGTGCATCGCGGCAAGAATGAGATTGAAAGTAAAAGTAATGTTGGGAGAAAGTCTATAGTGGCAAGAGTAAAAGTACGAAATTTTAAACGAATAGCCGTCAAATCTGTGTATTCGATCGCCAATTGAAGAGCGAATAAACAAATAGTTAAAAATACTTAGATTTTATTTGTATTTACGACTACATAAAGTAGCGTGACATTTATAACCAGAAGAAAACTAAATTCAACTAAATCCATCTGTTATTCCGATGCCATTGCAATTCCTAACAATTCGCATTCCATTTTCACAATAAACATCAGCATTATTTGTAACAGGTATGTTCCTGAGGATCGTATCATCTCCTTTCCTTACGATTATTTATTTTACCACGCCATTCAACGCTCGTGAGTTATCGGTTGCTTACATCATGAAAATGGAAAGCGAATCACGATATTTCGCTTTTATTAATTACATCTGCCACCGATCGTACGTTTCCGTGCATAAATGCGCGATTTAGTAGGCGTGTATATTTCCCACAATGTGTTACCACATCGGTTCGCGGTTACTCCGCATATTCACACACCATGAACCAAAATTTGAGTCGCGTGTACGAGAATCTCTCTCGTACGAGTGAAAGCTGGAGGTGGATGAGGGAAACGACCGAATATAATTCTGTCGAGCGATAAGCGGACGCGTAAGTCTTCGTTTGAATAAATTCGCGCATTCTCACGCGGATAATTAATCCGTAATCCGCTAACGGATATTAATTGTCCTTCGCTATTTAATTTCCGCGATACCAGCACGATAGAGAAAGGGGATTTTTGATTACCAATATATGAACATCGAAATATTAACTGGAACTGTGTATTCGCAACAGTCTAAATGCTATCAATCGATGCTTCCAATTATTTTATCTTCTTACAAAGGAATTTAAACAGGAGCCTCTACCATTTTAGAAAGAACCTCTGTTGGCAGCGAATGCCAGAACAAATTGATATATTTCGCAAAGTTGTTCCCTTTCTTTCCATATTACAAACGAGAATTTGACAGAATATAATAGTGCGAATGAAATAAAAACACTGATATAAATAAATTAAAACAGAGAAATTTATTACGGGCTAATATTATTATTATTTATTAATTAATATATGTGCATGTAGACGTCTATGAAGTACGCTGGTGTACCTTCAGAATCCACTTCATGCAAGACGTACATTGAACCATATGTTGTCTGAACAGGTTTTTTGCGTTAACACGATATATAGAATACGAAATATTTATTGACATTCACGTAACATATTGCATCGACATTTTACATTTTCGTCATGTAATTTTTTATATTTTTCAATGGGCATAGAAAATGTGTCTCGCAGTTTCCATTAAAATATTATACATCATCCTGTTACTGAAATATCTTTCGTTCGGACGTCCGTGATCACCGGTTTTATCGATCGATTAATCGTCGTTGACGCAAATTACTCGTAACCGTATAAATCTCAGGAACTACAAAATAAAATAAATCGATTCTTTTCGATACAGTTTTGCACTGATTTACGACAAATCTTAACTTATCACTGATCTTAATTTTAATATTTTAATATTTCCTCGATGAATCGTACGTTCCCCGATTACGAAACCGATTTAGATTCTATTCAACTAATTGTCTGCAACTTTTTAGGATTCATCGATTTATATTTTATCAATCAAGGACAATCAAGGGCATTGCGTTAATGTATATTTTTTTTGTTTATCCACTGTAAAAAATACGCGTCCATCGTGATTCGATTTATGTCGAATCGTATCGGAAATTGAAATTGAATACGAACAATCTGGAATTTGCGTTTTGTTATGAGATTACAATAATATTGTTTGATCGTGAAAAATGCAATTAACTTCTCCCGTTTTCGATGATCGAATTTTTAGGGATATAATAATCATCCAAATTAATTTGCAACACAGCGTATCGATAGAAAAATATTTTTACGGATATAGTATTTAATTTACGATATGTGTTAAGCGTGTGCGCGATTCATTGATACTATCTATTAAATAAAGCCAAGTTACGCGATTTCCCTTACAAACGATAAGTTAGGAATAAAGAAGAAGGAACAATTGCGCGACACTTCGCGTTTGCAGTAAACATATAGACGATTCGAGAAATTTTTGTTCGGATCCACGGAAAGGGTAAGTTCTAACTTTTGAAATTACTTTCCTTTTCGCGACATACTCCGTTTTCGAATGTGCTTCTTCAATCTCTTTCGCAGCTTTCCAATCCTTGTTTCAAGAAAAGCATTGCCTTGTGATAAAGTCAACGGTCGCTCTATTCGTCGGGAAAGTTTCGTTGAATTCCTTTCTCCAACCAACAACAACTTGCTAAAAATGAGGAACAAACAATAATTTTCCCACCCTTCTCTCCTTCCCCTTCTCTCTGTCCGAGAAGCGGAACCGTGTGTACGCAGTGATTAAGAGTTTCAAGCGGAAGTTTTCGTCGGCTTTCTTTGATGTTACATCTAAAGTTATTACACGCTGCTACCAAGTACGCAGCGTGAAACTTATGTTGTTACTCGCAGTACACTTTATAGAATAAAACGCATACTGTGTATATAAAAGGGAAAACAACTGTGTAAGAGGTTAGTCACGAGGACCGAAACGCCTAATAATATCTTTGTTGAATTGATCGAAGATAAAAGAAAATGTTACAAAAATTCTAGCGTTTCTGGTTGAAATAAATTTATCGCGTGAAAAAATCTTACAATTTCCCATCGTGGTTTAAAATCGTGAATACAACTGTCGTATTAAAGTGTCTTTTGCCTAGTTTAACAAGCAGCGACAATTACGCTATGGCTACAACTTGACATTTCTTTTTTCCCCAAATCGTTGTCGCATTTCCCGTGCGTTGTTCTGACGCATTCTTTTAATTAGTGTGAAAGCTACGGCCGCAACGAGATACAGGTATGAAATTTTAGCAAACATGAAATTCAAATGAAGTCGCCTCGGAGAATTTTGCAAACCACGCCGATCGCGGCGAGACAGCGTCGTCAAGCCAGATTATAGAAGACGAAGAGGTAAAAATAATTTACATAGGTTTATTCGCTACTCTGTTATTTCATTTGCTTAATGGTCAGCAAATGCATTATTTATTTTAGAAGATTATTAGCTCTTTACACGTTTCCTTCTTTTTTCCATTCCGTCTTATTCCCCTATCCTCGAACGATCAGGCTAACGATAAGCCAGTCGATCTGACAGAATTATCTAGAAGCAAATAATTTGTTGGAAGATTATGTCTCAGCACGCTCTATTAAACTCAGTTGGCTGATCCGTTTGATGCTCGACTAAAACAGTTTGATTATGCCGTATATATTAGGCTTTCTAGCTCTTTTGCAAAAGACAGAACAAGCGCGATCATCGCTCTTCTTTCGGAATAAGAACGATTTTGAATGTGAATTGGACGTGAACGTAGGTAATAATTTGGAGATGTTGAAAAAACTTTGAAAGAACTTTGTATAAACTTCGTATATCGTACTTGTGAAATCCTATAATTTTATAAAGTTTCAACAACGGATGGATTCAAAAAAGTGATTCAAGTTTAAATCAACAAAAATGTAATTTTTGATTTGTTTGAGCGAATCTACGAGTATAACAGGAAGACAGATTTGCGTTAGGAGTTTATCAATCTGCCAACTACGTGATCGCGAACGATTTTCGATTTGAGTGACAGATCAAATAGATTGACAAATCATATCGACAAAAGCTATCGAGTCCGTAGAATTTATTTAGGTTGCGTTTGAAGAAATATTACTTGTAAACCACGTTTCAACAAAACAACCTGATACCATTCATTGATACATTACTCACGGCTCATGGAATATTTATTTCGCATTTTTAAGATGAATATCACGATTATTCACGAATGACAAGCTAAAATTACAGTTGTTTTTTATATAATAGATGAAATAAATTTCACTAAAGAAAGAAAGAAAAATAGGAAATATAAAGTGTTCTCCATTTAGCAGTTAGCATCCACTTTGATAGACATTAGATAGATAGAAAAGACATTTCAATAATATGTATAATTCATTGCGAAGCAAGAATGTTATCTAGAATTACGTCACACCGCATCAAAGCAGAACCAACTGCTGATGGTTGAGTCAAGCTGCTCTGCTTCTTGCATTTACGAAACTTCATTTCGTTGTTAGAGGATAAATTCTAACGATTATACTGCTTGTTAGCATTTAATATAACAAAACGGTATGTAACAAAAACGGATTGGAACCTTGTTTGCGCCATTCTGGTCTTACTATTCGTTCGATTTTCCGTTTATAAACTAAAGATTTTCTTTCGTTTGTTTTAGAAGATTTACGAATTCTTCGTTCGTTTAATTCTTAACAGCAGTTTTTAAAAATTTAACGTTAACAGTTTACATCGTAACGAGAAACGTATTGTAAAAGAATCGTACGCGAATGTTATTACTTACATGTATCTGGAAAAATAGAATATTTATTTTGTACAGTTATATCGAAAACTAAATTGTTGCTCACGGAAATACAGAGTGTTCTGTTTTCAGTTTCTCGGCGGTTATAGCACTGAATCATTGTAGTGCTGGTTATCTTTATACGGCAACGTCAAAAAATTTACAATTAGTTATATATATAAGTTTAACGGAGAAAATGTGTTGGTCATGAATCATAATCAATTTTAGATATACACGTACATTTTTACAACATACTGATATTAATGAAGTTCGGTATATAAGCAGAAGGCAATTAATAATTTCTTAATGCAAATGAAGCGTTTTCTTTTTTTTTTTTTTTACTATAACCCGTGCATTTTTATCCATTACGTTTTCTCGTGTTTTCAATTATATGATATTAAACTAAGACCTTAATTTAGTCAGATCTAGGAAAGGTCTAATTTGCTTCATAATTCTAACAATAAATCATCATACTCGAATTATATATTCTCGGGTGTGAAGAAAATCCAAAAAGATGCGATGACAGAGCTGGCATCCCCAGCGGTCCGGCACGTTGCCTGGAAGATTTATGAAAAGAAATACTCGTAAATTATAAACACGGGCTTTTTGCGAACATGATGCCAGCCGTAGCATGCGGTTGTAGGCCAGTTTGATACATGACGTGCAAACAGAGCGAACGTACGCTTGCTCGGAATCTGGCTGACGTGTTTGGTATCTATCATCGTGCAGAGGACCATAAAGCGCGAAAAAATCGTTCCAGCTGTGGAGCGGAAATTAGGACGTATCTCCATTTCAGTTTGTATCTTATCGAATGGCGTATACTTAATACGGTTACGCATTCGAACGCCCAACAAGCTTTTCGCTCTTCAATTCTGCCATGCTGTCTCATAGATCAATTTATCGTTAGCTCGTAATCTTCATGCACGTTATTTATTCATACTGTGTGTCGTGCTCCACTGTTTCTTACTCGTAGATATGATTGCTGTCATTTTGGAGAAATTTCCAATTCAAAAAGTCTACAGAATGCGCTCAAATATATAAAATATATAAACTAGATCACATATAATATTAAGTAGATAAAACAATTCTCTATTTAGATCCCATTTGTTTAACTATGTTTATAAAAATATAAAACTGCATAAACAATCGCAGTCTACTAATATATCGAGTCGGAAACGAACAAATAATATGTAACGAAAGAAAGGTTCGTGAAGAATGTTACCGAGGCGAGTCGTATAATTGATAACGAAACTCGATTAGCCAGAAAAAGTGATTCGAAATGTAAGATGGTGGCTCTACTAATTCTAAGAAAATCGGCCAGATATCAGACGTGAACATTCAAGTAAACAATACAAAGTGTTTCTTGCAACTATGACACTGCTATCACGTTCGTGTCGTTTATATTTTCAGACAAGTTTCTTTAAACTTTCTTTCTTGTTCCTTATCCACATTTTTCACGGCATGGCGAGAACCTGGTCAAATTTCGTATACTTGGCGACCAGGTCCACGGGAGTATACTATATCAGACACCTACATCACTATACCTTTTTCCATATTTTTTCCACTTTGAATTCCACGCTCGTAACTTTCCTTAACTTTCTTCGTTTTCGTTTCCCTTGAGTGTTCTTCTTCCTTTTCCTTTTTTCTCTATCTACAGAGTGGCATTCCCACCCCAGGGAACAATAGATCTTAATGCTCGTTTATCCTGTCAATAAATGCAGTTGCAAACAGCTGTTGCAATTATTCGATAGTAATCACGTATGATATAACGATATTATGTAATTGACTAATGTGTAATTTGATATACGAGGCACAATTGACTGATACGTAACCTCCATTTGATATAATCTATTCGATAACTTTCGCGATCAAATAATGCCCATAGAAATCCAAGATTCATTGAGTTTGCTAGATAGCTTAAGAAAGATCTAGGCAATTAGACAGACTTTCGTCTTGTGCCTTAATACGAATACAAACCCAATTAGCAAGCTTATAGAAACCGAGAAAATTCTGTGCAGCAAACGCAAGCTTCGCCTAAATGCTTGAATCTGCAAAGATTTGTACAAAAACGGTATGAAGAATGTGGAGAAAACTTACATATTTTTGAGCATTTGGAATTTAAATATTCTCCATTTTGGACGTTGCTTCGTTTCTTCAGCTTTGAAATCGACGTTTGGCGGAAGTAATAAAAGTTAAATGCGTCAAAGGATCATCGAATCGAGCCGGCAGAAAGCTGCAAAGACGACTGGTCTTGTTCGATGACGTATCAATGCGGGTCCGAATCCCTACGTACTTGTGAGTTTGTTGCAAAACTCGCCTCGACGGCTGACGAATTTCAGCACGTTTCGCACACTGACGTTTAATCTTCCTTGAACGTGTTCGTGGTGCACGCCACCGAATTCACTCGTGACACCGTTTTGAGCAGCACATAGGAGACGAAATTTCTCTGTCTTACGTATGATTTTGTTTGACTTTACTGACAACCGACGGCAGAACAGCGGTCGTCGTTGTCCCATTTGACGTGATTTGAAAACGCGATCCGAGGGCTCGCGCGAGAGTACGAGTTACAGCGAAAACAATCGATGCAACTTTTGAAAATCGATGGAATCCCGTTGAAATGACCGAGAAATGGCACGGAAGTTAGAACTAGCCCGCCGTTGGAAGTTTCGAAGTTCGCTCATTGTTTCCCCCGAATCTTTTACGGTTTCGTACCTTTTTCTGACATTCTTGTTGCGCAGAATTAATGAAAATTATTGGAACTGCTTGAAACATCGCGTGAACATTGCTTAATAGCATAACAGTGTATAAAAATTCACGTGTTTATTATAGTTTAAAATTCTAGGGAAGAAGATGAATTATCAAAACAATATTAACATTCTGTACCTTTTTTTCTACCACATTTTCTCATCTCAGACTCGACAAGTTTGAACCTTCAAAGGAATACAATCGTACAGAGACAGATCTCATTATACCACTCGTTATATCACACGCCTTCAGTTTTCGATTTTTCCCCCAAATATTACCGTTCCTCATTACGAAACAAATTGTCACTGGAAATATAGAGGATATTTCATCATCATCCGCCGTTATTCCACGGATCGTTATTTTTCGGAGCAGGTGTTTAGTCGCCCGATGTATCAGCCACTATAAATTTCTTCGGATAGGTATGCGCGTAAATTAACTGCTAAAGAGACATTTATGCACTTGTTGCACTAAGTCTGTAGTGTACGTGTGGCTTTTATGATTTCCACGTGTCTTTATGGTCACCAATTCATCGCGTTAAACAAGACGAATTGCATGTGGGCGACGTACGCACGGCCGTCGATGAGACCGATTCGTTGCATAAACGTCGGCCCATGGATGACGTACGAACAATGAATATGTATCAATGCAGACTCTTCGGCCGTCGTTCGCGTTCCACTCTTCAAAACACTTCGACACTGTTATCCTTGTATTTGATTTCCGGCGCTGGTTCGAACGAGGCGTTTCTCGAACGTTGATTGGAATAATTGATAGGTCGTGTAAACCTAGTTCGAATAGAATCGCAACATTTTTGTTGTAAAATAGAAGAAGTATACAAATTTTAGAGAGAATCATGTGTAATTTTAAATATAAGTCTAATCAAGCGCTATATTCTAAGTTGAACACGAGCTTAACTGATTTAGCTTTAACTAATTTATGTCTCAAAAACGTGGATTATGATTTTTAATTTATAGTTCATTAAATATAACAAGTTCTCAAGATTAGAAGTTCCATAGAATAGCAAATTATTAAGAACAGTAAATATGTTCCTAATAAGGAGTTTCTTATGTAAAATTTCTTATGAACCAAATGAATTTGACGTATAAAGAGATTTAAAATCTGGACATGGTTTTCGCGGACCACTTGATTTTCACTTTTTATTACTTTCTTCCGTTATCTCTGAGCTTTCTCGCGTTTCCCTTTCCTACACCAGCAATCTTGTTCAAACCTGTCTCTTTTTCTTCTACATCCTTTTTAACTACATCCTTTTTTGAAACTACATGAACTGGTCGTAAACCGAATGGGCTGATCAGTCGACGTATGTACCTGTCCGTTTGTACTCGATTTTGTCCAAAGTTTGTTATATCGTTATTTGTATTTATTCGTCATCGTCGTATATTAAAATTGAGCAGCAAACTCTCTAGTTCATTAAAATAATTTATTAGGTGAAAATAAATGGATAGATAGAAACTTCCCTATCTTTAAGAAAAGAAATTAATAATGAAATATGCGAGTAACAAACCGAAGAACTAAAAAACTTCAAATGCAATCTTTAAATGTAATCTTAGTGAATCGTAGAATTACCGAACTTGTATATATATCTAACAGGTTTTCTATCAGACCTTATTCCCACAAATTCTGATATAGCTATCGATTGCCTCCAATAAATCTCTCGTCCAAACATTGAACGTCTCTACGTTTAATTTACGAATCCACTAGATAGACTTATCGGCGATTCCATTATACTAAAGTAGTAAGATTGACGACTGCTTACATTAACTCTGCAGTAGAATTCTTAATTTTAATTCTGATTAATTTTAATTATGCCAGTTTTATTCTATTGAGATCGCGGAGAATCTAATTTCTCTATCTTCCTTCTATGAATGATGAATCCTTTTAATTCGTTGCTCTTCTTCTTTATATCCCTAACTAGAAGGGAAACGTATTAAAAATGCAGAAACTAAAACGTTGTGATTATCAGTCAATACACTATTGATGTCTCCACTAATGATTTTTGTAACAAGTAATTTTTGTATTTTCACTCCCGTTAATAAATTACATACCAATTAATCATTGCACACGTCAATACCACGACGAGGGTAACTTTCGCAAATTTTTCCAACTTTATTTTAGTTTTCATTGCGTAAAAACTTGACGTATATTATTATTGATAATTCTTGGAGTTTAAACGCTACCGATCGTTAAATATTTCAAATGCGGTATGGAAAGCAAAATTGATCTGCTATTTTATCCTTTGCAATTAGTTTCGAGAGATCGAGTTTGCGCAACGTACAACAGATATATGCGTAACTACGTTCGGACAAAATTTGTTACATAACGGAGATTACCGACATTACTGCAGATGAAGAATGTATTATTTATTGTGATTACAAACTTCGCAATTATTAAATTCCCGTCTACTACAGTAACCAGCGGAACGTTGGTGAATTGTAATTAAATTTATCTCTCTTTAATGATTACGAAGCGTAGAATATTACGTGTAATTGAAATAGCTTGTCCTGTGAGCTGCAACGTTCTTTTGTTGTTAAACACACGAAAAAAATTACGATGTTTCGCGGAGTAATTGACGTATGTTGTTTATTAAAACATGAAAATTAGCTACATACGGAAAAGAGGAAACCGTGCGGATATGCCCACGAAAAAATTTACATGTCGAATTGCACCAAGTTCAAGTTTCAGCGTAATTACCTAAGTTTAATAACAGTCACCGTATAATTTTTGCAACTGACGATCTTTCATATTTAGTGGTCAATTTAGTGGTTTAATAAAAACTCTGTTTCTAGAAATTACAGAAAAAAATTCGCGTATACCGCAATTTATGTAGATCACTGTAGTATCGTGGACGAAAGGCCTGGGAAATATCGGACGAACTATGAACAGTGTCGCGAGAGCCGGGGCGCCGTCGGGCCCATCAATGTGTCATCGGTCTTTTCAAGTGCATAGTTTCGTGGAAAAGACCTACGTGACCCTGGCCACGAGCGTCTGCAGAACACGTGTGCGGTGGGCCTAGGAAAAGGGCAATGGAATGCGACAACAGTGAGTCGGGAAACAGAGCGCGAGTCGAGAACGAGAGTGCGAGTCGAGGAGCCGAGTGCGAGTTGAGCGGAGACGGAGGTTGCGAGTGGCGTTGCCGAGAGAGTGTGGATTGCGCTGTGTTCTGTACGTTTGGTATGAATAGTTCAAGTTAAGCCACAATCGTCTCTTCTGTCCGATTAACATCTCTATTGTCCACGTCTTGTAAACATATTACATCACGATATTACATAATTTTGGGGGCTCGTCCGGGATTGGACAAGACAGAAAACGAAACGGTTTAACAGAGCTATTCGAGCTAGTTGTGAATTTACCGGTACGCGGTGCGGTAAAAGACGATATCGTTGACTGTTTAAGTTTGTGCAGTGTGAAAAATGGCAAACGTCGAGGACGAACGATTGTCGGGTGAAGAGGGTTCGACGCTGGAGGAGCTGAGGAATAAGCTCGCGCGAATGAACCTCCCTATATCGGGTGCGAGGTCAGTGCTGATTGCAAGGCTGAATCGGGCGTGTAGGGCTGGACAATCGTATCGTAAGGGATCGACGGGCGGTGAAGAGCTAACCGGTCAACGAGATTTAGAAAATGTACAGAGAGCTAAGCGTGATTGCAACGAAGATGAGGATGTTGAGAAAATGAATGCGAAGGAGTTGAAGGAGCGCCTCGCTAGTTTGGGTTTAAAAACGACGGGAAGAAAAGTAGAATTACGCGCACGGCTACGAGCGGCCATGGATGGTAACGACATATCGTCGGAAGAAGAAAGCGACGACGAAAGTGAGGATGAAGATGACAAGAAAAACGCAAGAGGATACAAGAGAGATACGCGAAGGGTGCATCAGGACCGTGACGAATGTTGTCGAAGGGCATGTGTTGGTTCGACGCTGAGTTTTAGAGACGTCGAAGATGCATTAGAGTCGTTTAGTGGCAACAGAGGTGAAAATGTCGAACGATGGTTCGAGTCGTTCGAGGAAGTCGCTGATACGTGCATGTGGTCGGATGGGCAGAAGGCAGTCTACGCAAGGAAGCTGCTGAAGGGATCAGCGAAAATATTTGCGAGCTTCGAGTGTCATGCCAGGACTTGGCATGAGTTGAAGAGGGGGCTAGTGAAAGAATTTTCGAGGAAAGTCAACAGTAGGCAAGTTCATCAGAAACTTGAAGAAACAAAAAAGGAGAGTGATGAAGCATGTTTGGCGTACATGTACCGTATGCTCGAGATAGCCAGCCATGTGGACATGGAGGAGGAAGCAAAGGTGGAATACATAGTGGATGGAATAATAGACGACGAGAACAATAAGGCTGTATTGTACGGCGCTACGTCAATCAAAGAGCTGAGGAAGAGGTTAGTGATGTACGAAGAGCAGAAGAGTCGCAGAGCAAAGTCGATTGTGAAGCCGGCTAAAACCCAGAAGAACGGGAAGCCCAGTCAATCTGTAGATGCAATGAAGAAAAGAAGATGCTTCATTTGCGGTAGTGAGGATCATCTAAGTGTTAAGTGTCCGGAGAGGGGAGAAGGTGTTAGGTGTTTCAAGTGCAGCGGATTTGGACATATTGCAGCAAGGTGTACGGCACGACCGAAAGAGACTTGCGTAGTGTCAAGATCCGAAAAGGGAAAGTACTTGAAGGACGTGTCGATAGATGGCTGCAGGTTTGTCTCGTTAGTGGATACAGGTAGTGACCTTACGTTCATACGAGCGGATGAGTATGCGAGGTTAGGATCACCACCTCTGGGAAACTGCAAACTTAGGTTCGATGGTTTTGGTTCTGTTGGCAATAGTACCTGGGGCGAGTTTACAAGGGTAATGACGGTCGACGGGTACGACTTTACTGTCACCCTGCATGTTGTCTCGAATAAGGTAATGACAAGACACAGTCTACTCTTAGGTACCGACTTTTTAGACCAGGTAGAGTTGCGAGTCAAACGGGGCGAGGTGACATTTTTACGACTCGACGATCAGACCGACGGTCACGAGGACGCGCCGGATGTACTGAGGGTAAACGCGGTAGAACAGACCGACGAAACAGACCTGACACACGTACGGGAACCGCATTATCGTGAAGCGATTCGCGATATCGTTAGGGGGTATAGGCCGGAGAAGAAGCGAGACGTCGGAATAACCGAAAAAGTAGTTTTGGAAAGCGACAAGCCGGTAGCGCGAAGACCGCGAAGACTGGCGCCGTCGGAAAGAAAGGAAGAAGATGATTTGATGGAAGCGTGGACAAACGAGGGTGTCATCAAATCGTCAGACTCGGAGTATGCGAGTCCGATAGGTGTAGTTAGAAAGAAAGATTTGTGTGTGCGTGTGGCTAGATGGGCCTTGTTACTAGGCGAGATTAAGTATCAGGTGTGTCATCGGCCGGGGAAAAGTACGCAGCATGTAGATGCTCCGAGTAGGAACCCCCTGCCGAGCACTATGTATGTAACGGAGAGTGAAGACGGGCTGATTGCACGGTTGAGAAGGGCACAGAACAAGGACACTGAAGTCCGTAGGATTTTGGACGCCGCAACGTGCAGTCAGGCCGATGGGCAGGTAGTAAGAAACAATATTTTGTATAAGGAGTGTGAGGACGATGTGCTAATAGTAGTATCGAAGGCGATGCGGGCTCAGGTAGTCAGGCAAGCGCACGAGCGTGGGCATTTCGAGGTTACCAAAACAGAAGCTATGGTCAAGAAGGACTTCTGGTTCAAGGGGTTACGCGAAAAGGTTGAACACGTGGTATCCAGCTGCCTTGACTGTAGCCTAACCGAGCGAAACATAGGTAAGCTAGAAGGGAGCCTGCGAAATTACAAGAAAAGAAGAAAGCGTGCGAAGCAGTACCGAAGGAAGGACCCGCACACACCTCGATTTTATGAAACCTTGGGTCCTAAATGCCGAAAGTGACGCATCTGATGACAGCGAGATAGAAGGCAACATCTGAGGGCAGATGTTATTGCAGGATGGCCGAATGTAGTATCGTGGACGAAAGGCCTGGGAAATATCGGACGAACTATGAACAGTGTCGCGAGAGCCGGGGCGCCGTCGGGCCCATCAATGTGTCATCGGTCTTTTCAAGTGCATAGTTTCGTGGAAAAGACCTACGTGACCCTGGCCACGAGCGTCTGCAGAACACGTGTGCGGTGGGCCTAGGAAAAGGGCAATGGAATGCGACAACAGTGAGTCGGGAAACAGAGCGCGAGTCGAGAACGAGAGTGCGAGTCGAGGAGCCGAGTGCGAGTTGAGCGGAGACGGAGGTTGCGAGTGGCGTTGCCGAGAGAGTGTGGATTGCGCTGTGTTCTGTACGTTTGGTATGAATAGTTCAAGTTAAGCCACAATCGTCTCTTCTGTCCGATTAACATCTCTATTGTCCACGTCTTGTAAACATATTACATCACGATATTACATCACTTACAAAGTCACTACATGTACTATATGCAATCAACATAAAAAACTTAGAACCGTAATGCAGTAAAATCGTTAATATTTCAAAAAGGAAAAGAGATATTAAACATACGTGGAACGCGAGACTTGACGTTCGTGTTAATTCTTGCATAATATCAAATTAAAATATTAGTAGGAAGAATCTGACCGAAATGTGTATGTACATATGTACCTACATATACATATAGACATAGAAGAGCAAGCGTCACTTCAATCCATTAAATACAGTCGATCGACATATTGCGTTGGTTGCACGAGGAAAGCGTCGTACAATGGTCAGCGTGCGTCGTCATTGGCACGTGAGCACGATTCGTCGCATAATCGCCACGCCGTATACAACGTTTGAATATGCAAATGTACGAACGCACGCATTATACGCGTGGTTTCCTCTAAATTCAGCCGGCGAGTTGTACTGTAATTAATAATCATGACTACCGATGTATACGTACAATGTATGTACGACGATCAACGAGAACGACTACTTACACAGACGATTCAACCAAGTTCTTCGGGGTTTGGGTCAGATTTATGTAATAAAATATAACCAGAAGAGAACAAGCGAGATAGACGAATGGGGGAAAAGAAACGGAGGATATTTTATCCTGGACTAGCTAGTAACCATCGTTAAGGGCTCTTAGCAAGCTCGTGCTAAGACAGGGCTGTGCAGGTTAGGTCAGAGAACGTATGTATTTGTATGAATGGGATAGTTAGGCAAGGCCTTTCGAGAATTCCCTTGGTATGAATTCCTTTAGTGGTCAGTATTACGGCATCGCCCCAGAAAATTCACCACGATGGAAAAGTAATTGCACTAATTTCTCCATATACGTAACTGTGATGTAATTTAATTCGTTCTTATAAAGGAAAGATATAAGCGTAAAAAATTAATTACGAGAATAGTTGAAATGTTCGAAAAGCTTATGAAGCTTTTACGGACGGAACATTTGTGGAATGTACATAATAGTACATAATAATAATCTTACCACATATTTTACATTCTTTTAGCATGCAACCATTTTCTCACACGAAAACTTCATTTCATCTACTACTATCGTTAAAGAACTCTTATGTTAAAGAACGCTCGGGTTCACTTGAAACTTGAAAGGGTACGTCAGGTCAAATTGTATAACAGGACTACATTGCTACTACATTGCTACTATCGAACAATTTGAATTTAGAAGACCTGAAATCAGCTGACTCGATTAACAAGGGCAAGATATTTCAAGTCAAGAAAATAATAGGTTCACAAATCCAAGTCTAATCTTATCTAATCTTAACGATGTTTGAGGTTTTAATCAAGAACCTCATTTATAAAGTTTTTCAGTGACAACAAAAAGATATGGTATAATTATTTATACACTATGACATGTGTATGTGAACATTTAAGTGATTAATTAAGCTCTGTTTTATATACTTTAATAAAGTTTTAAAGTACTAAGCCTCGACCTTTAAACTAAACATTGCAATGATATGTACAGATTGTAGGTTCCAAGAATATTTCCATATAATCGTCACATACTATATATTATTTCCAAACTAATAGAATATTATTATAATATTATTCATTCATATAATCATCATTCATATAATATAATTCATAATTCGTCGTGAAAGGACGTAGAGAGTATTTTTTTAGAGTGAAATGTGTACTTATTTTTTTTCTTTTTGAATAAGATCAGTGACGATATCCACGATTACAGAAAAAGAAGATGGAAAAGCATGATTCTTTTAAAAAGAGAGACTAGACTCTGAAGATTTTTCATATGTTCGTGGGGTGACAACACGCATTATGAATTCTCATGCAACTGCGGGGAATTTAATCGCTTGTAACATACACGATGTCACGTACGTTGCCGAAATCCTGATGCGTCGTTCTTCCTAGCATTTGCATTCGTTCACACGAGCACAGTTCTCTCGTTAATGAAATTTTACGGAAAAGTCTGATAACCGATACGCTTACAGGAAAATAAATTTCTTTTATTACGAAATAATCAAATTTGTTATATTTTGTTTGTTCGCGTGCTATCCATTATCCACTGCAATAAGTGAAAACATAATTAGAACGTTAGTCTAAATGTATCATAACTTACGAGAAAAATATTTAAGATCAATTTTTTCAAAACTAACACTTTGTTTGAATAAATTTTATTTCTGTATTCTCGGCCTGTTCTTTCGTGTAGAATCAATGTACGCGGTTATACATACCAACAACATTACGAGACAGATACGCTGTGTACGTGGTAACTCCAAATGACAGTTTCAACGAATTAGACATTTTATTTGCCGATTACTGTTTCTACCAGCTTTCGGTTTTATTACGGTTACTACTAGCAATTGTAAAACATGTTTAATTGTGGAGGGGATATTTTAATTGCTATCCGTAATGCTACCACAGTCGTTTAATTTCAACCAATTTCGATCAGATTGAACATTTATCTGTTTTGCTTTGATTTAACAGTATTTCATGTGTTTTTGGCACTATTTGCGTATTACTCTGTTTGCAGACTGCGTATAAATAGAAACCATACTATTGCGAGTGTATTCGACTTCGGCCTTAGATACTAAATATATATCATAAATAATTATGGTTCCAAATCACGTGGTTTAAAAAGATTGATGGTATACGTATCTGGTAAATATTGTTGTATCCTGCACGTGATTCTAACGAGGTTCAGACATGTGAAATTTATGAGTAGACCGCGGATTTTTATGCAGATTCATATTTTTAAGAATATAATTAAGGGAGTAGAATCTTTGCAAAAAGTTGTTTTACCTATTCAGCATTACTGGAGGCACTATATTTTTGATATTTTTTATATTTTTTCACATTATGTGCATCCTGTGTAATTTTTCACTTTCAGATTTCCTATGAATACGTAAAAATCCGCAGTCTATTTATGAATGATTAGGAATTATCCTTCATCGAAGGCATTGACCTCGACTGTTGAACTTAAACTACGGGTCACGAGGGCCATGCGGACACGTATCGTTCATAGGCTAATACCAGTGTCATGTAACAATTCTAGACTAATAATTCCGCTAGAATTAAACGATTTGTATATGCTATTCAATAACATAAAAATTATCAAGTATAATTTCAGCATTAATGATTAATATTATATAAGACGAACTATTTAACGTGACTACCTCAGCTACTTTCCTTATTTTTAATTTATTATTTTCGATCGATTAAATTTTTCCTTTCATACACGATATTATCTACGAAATATATTATTAATTCCGTAGAAAGTTCTACATTCTGCAACATTTAGCTGATTATAGGAACTTAGTTGGGTGATCGGTCGTCGTCTCGTGACTTTTAAGCCAGTACGAGATTTATAGCAGAACATTTACAACTTTGCAGATTTATGTCGCTGTTTAACAAACAAAATAATAACTGTTATACTAAATATGCGATCCAAAAATTTCTAAGATTACTTCTAGCGTGCTATAGAATACACATTCTCTATATCTTCTATATTATTCATAATCTTTATAGCCATCATTCGATTCATCGCCTCAAAATTTACCGTTCTGTTAGGTCATCGATGGACGTGCGAGACATGCAGATAGATTTATATAAACTCTCTCAATGGAGCTAGATTAATCGTGTGGGGTTAAATCAATTAAAATGCTATGCGATACGATTTCATCGAAATTGAACGACCATTTCACTTCGGTATAACCGGAATGGCAAAACTCTTAATGATGTCAATGCTTCGACACTTAAGCCATATTTCGTTAATTTTGACCATTACCTACTGGTCATTATGCTTATATAAGATACGTAATTTCTAGAATGAGACAATGAGAAAATTTAAAATAAATCAAAAAATTTACATATACAGAAGCAGCATGACATTTAAAAATCGTAAAGAACTTTATACGCGTTGTTACATATTATACAATATTATACGATCTCTACCACATCTCTAAACTACATGCCTAAATATTAAATATATGAAAAAGTATAGTATAAAAATCAATATTTTAATCGTTCAAATTAGACTTTAACGTTCTTCGATCAATCTATACGCTTACTCTCCCATACGCTCGATTAAATTCCTTCATCGAGCAATCGAATTGCAGATTTGCTAAATTACTTAGACTGTCCACTGTTCTGGAGTCGAGCAATCATGCCGTGGCCGATTGCATGTGACTTATTCAGATTCCTTTGTTTCTGGGAATTTTGATTGTACGGTCAAACTATTCTGATATACCGGTGGCTGTCGTATCGAACCGTTAAGATAAATACCATGGCTCAAGAATGGCGTCGAGTAGACGTACAACGTTCGTTCATCATATTGCACCACTATTTCCGGAATTTGCATCGTTGCTACGGCTCACTTGCAGTATTGCTGGCTACACGTAGCAAACGTCCGCAGAAAAGCTTAGCAAGGGAACATATTTCCGCGTCTCAATATGCACCATAGCTCTTGTTGGAGTACGCGTTTCTCACGTACAACATATTTGTTTTGTTCCATATTTATACACTTCGTCATCTTATTGTAATATATGATCGTATTGCCACGTGGAACAAGGATTTGGAATTCAGTATATTAGGTATTACTATGGATTTTTATGTAGTTTCATATTTTTATTGATATAGCTAAGGAAATGCTACCTACACACAGATTTATCTCGTCTGTTAAAGAAAATAACATCTACTTCACTTTGAATATTTTGTGGGAAATTACGCGTATTTTACACATTTTGGCACTTTTAAATTTCCCATAAAAATGCGCACCCTCGTCATTACTGTATCATTTTATAGTTGACAACCTTCATTTGAGTCGGAAAGGGTATGTTATATTGCGAAGTTTTGTTGTTTTTTCGTAGAATTCTACTGTATACTTTACGCAAGTTTGTTGTGTGAGAACATAAAGTCGAAAATTTACCACATACTATTTTTCAGTACACAGGTCCGAAACACTGCTGCACCTATCACGACGTCGCCATTGTAATAACACAGAACCCCTGCCCCTTCATTAATACGTAACTTTTAACAATTTCTATGACCTCCGAAATCGAAATAGCATTTCTACTCTCAGAAGATCTCGATTCCCTATAAGTACCCAGCATTTCTAACTATAGAACGAGATTTGTAGAACAGTACCCATAAAATACTATTATAAGCACCAGAGTTGGATTTAACTTCATTAAACCACGATTCACCGAACACTCTCGATTTCTCTTAACAAACTCCATAATCCTCTCAACAAGACTCCGTTACTACGTATATTACTATGTACAACATACGCTACATACGCTAACTTATTCGAATATTTATTGTAGAAAACTTTTGTGTTCATACTGTACGTGTTTTATAAAACACTTTGGAATTTCATTAGCATTGTAATGAAATACGCCATGACCATGTTGATTTTTGAAATCATCAGAAAATGTATATAGAAATTACAAGAAATTATTGTAAACACATATTTAAAGAAAAATAAGTATAGCGATCTTAAACATATGATAAGTATTATCTATATTAAATATGATCCCACTGAAGTTAAGTTTAAATACTTTTATGATGCCTGAAAAATATGTTTGTATTAAATATCTTGGAACTTTTATGTATGTTTTCAGATTAAATATTGAAACCTGTAAACAAATCCTCATTTTACAAATTTTTTAAAGGAGGCAAACGTTCTGAAATTTTAAAATATTGTGTCTATTTGCTGAAATTTTAGCTGCGAAATAAACTCTTCTAGGCTGGTGTCTTCTCGGGCCACACTTCGACTCCCTGGTCCCGAGGTTGTCGGCGGCGGCCAACGCCTTGCGCGGCCTGCTGCCGAACATCGGCGGGATGGGGTCGCGATGCGCCGACTATACGAGGGCGTCGTTCGGTGCCGAGTGATGTACGGTGCCCCGGTATGGGCGGACGATCTGATGGCGAGTCGCCGCAGCATCCTGCTCCTAAGGAGGCTGCACGGGGTGACCGCCATCAGAATCGTCAGGGGATACCGAACGGTGTCCCACGCGTCGACGACTGTTCTGGCCGCGTCTCCTCCGTGGGAGCTCCGAGCGTTGGTACTCAAGCGGAGATACTCTCACATGAGATAGACCCTGGAGGGACGCGGCCCCAGACGATCTGGGAACCGCCGAGGAGGATGCGTGGGACCAGTGGCGGTCTCAATTGATCAACGAGGGAGGCGAACATCGAGGCGTCGAGACGGTCCTCCCAAGTTGGGAAGCACGGAGGAGCCGCCGCGGTCTCCCGCTGTCCTACAGGATGACCCAGGTGCTCACGGAACACGACGTGTTCAGCGAGTACCTGATGAAGATCGGACACGAGACGACGGACATCTGTCACCACTGCGGGGAGGGCAGGGACACGGCGTAGCACACGCTGGAGTTTTGTCCGGCGTGGGAGCTGCTCCGCCACACCCTGCGTCTCGTCATAGGCAAGAGATTGACCCCCTCGGCGATCGTAGAAGCGATGCTGAGCGGGCCGTAAGAATACGAGGCTGTCCGCCTCTTCTGCGAGCGAGTTATGCTCGTAAAGAAGCGGGCAGAAAGGGAGAGGGAGCGTGTAGCGTCTCGTGCCACCAGCGTCCCCCTTCCGAATTTCTCTACAGTAACTAGCATGAGAGAACTTTGATCATTTTAATCTGGTATTAGTGAATTAATCGATGTTCCACGATCGGAATTGACGTGTTTTTACAAGTAAGTTGTAGTAAATGAGTTGCCATATATTATTTAATTAATGAAAAAATATTCATATATTTATATCAAATGGAAAATATCGTTAAGGAATCTTTATTAGAAAAGCGAAAATATTCACTTGCACGAGATAAAACATTTCCTGTGAAAAAATTCTGACGTTTGTATTCTAATTTTGCGTACTGTCGAAAAGATTCCCGAAAGTTTCACGCGTACAACGCGTTTACCAAAACGACGGTCGCAGTTATACTTAATCCGAGAAGGTATAAGAAAGAAAATAAAGAAAAGGAAAAACGCTAAAGGAAAGAGAAGAAGAAAGCACGTAGGTATATGTCATTAGGTAGTATTGATAAAATCGACAATCACTAGTTGCCAACCCAATATGTTCGTTCATTCGGAGCATTCTTGGATGACGGCTATGAACGCGTCTCGCTTCGAGGAAAGAAGAGAGAGAGAGAATTCGGGATTTCCTTTCACTCGTTTGTTCAATGATAACGCGAACGAGATGTCGGATCTCTCGTCCGTTCTCGTTAAGGATATTATGCGTCGAAACGGTAGAAAGAAAGCGGATGCAGATGTTGTCCGGATTATAGTAGCGTTCCAGATACTCATATCGTAGCGTTATCTGAAAATACGATCGGCAAAGTCGAGATAATCGGATTATGTTGATCCTATTGCGTCGTTACTCGTTTATTCCATGGACGCAGACGGTTACGTTGTTCGCATAGCAAGTCGACCGCGTGCGGTATCAAAGTTTCCGCGAGTATCGTCCGTTTATTACTGCGAACTTCGCAGGAACTCTTCACTCTCGCGAAACCGTCTGGGACATTCTATTTTCATGCGCTTTTATTGCGGCCGCTTGAATCGCCCGATCCCTCCCTCACCTTTTCACTCCTCTTTCTCTTTTCCTTCCACTTCTTGTACGGTATAATTCATGGCAAAGCGGTCTGGTTCTTGGAGGAATTCTCGCCATTCAGAGTTCACGAACCTGCGCGAAAATAATTGATTCGACAAAGCGCTGGATAGAACGTCTGTACTCGTTCGAAGAAACCAAAGACTTGTATCGATTGTACTGTGTTATCGTAAAAGCAACGCCAATTCTTTATTAAAATGAATAGTAGGTATAGTATAAACGCATGCCAGGTAACTAATGAATTTTTCAATGATTTATAGAAGAGAATCACGGCATTAGTTATGGTTCGAATTAAAATGAAATCTTACTATGAAGTTACGAAGAATTCAATCAACTTACGGTACTTGTCATTTAATTTATAATTGTATCACACAATGCATTTACCAATGTATGATGCAATTAAAATATATCAAACGTGTAATACCGATTATTCAGGTCTTACCGTGTGGAGGTTGCTGCGCATGGAGACTCACCCTAACCCACGTCCCATTTACTTTCCCTTTACGCGTAAAAAGTTATTCATTTATAATATCAATTTATAAATAAATTCCCCTTTACAAAACGTCTAATCTTTTGATCATTATGCAAAATGAACAACAAAAGGAACTTTAAGGAAAACCTGCGCGGGAAACTAAGCATAGAAATAAACTTAACTAATAGATCCACATGAGACACTGTTTTGTGTATCAATAATTATTTTATAATTTCATTGTTAAGAAAATGTAAAGCAACTGATAGATAAAATAAAAAAAGTGAAATATGTACCACAACGAATTGCACTATCTACTTAATTATATGTATATCTACTTATTCTCTGTTTATCTACTTCACATTACTTTATCTACTTAAATACCACTCTTAATTATGCATATGGTAATTACTAATGTACTGGTACTGTTAATTAATTACTAATGAAGAATTTTGGTTATTTTACATGGCTGATTTTATATACGTAGCTGAAAAACGACAAAATAACAGAGTATTGCAACACTAATTGGTAAAATGAATTCAATAAAAATTATTGTTCGTATATCAACAAAAAGCTATTTCCATTATTCGCGACAGTTACACACCGAAATAATATCAAATTAAAAATTAACGTCTGTTTAATTCAACTTCAGACACAGCAGAACATAATTAATGACACTACTTTATAATATACTTAAATAATTTGATAAATTAATGACTAAAACAAACTCTTGAGTAAAAAACACTTAAGTAAAAATGTTAACAATAAATGTATCTATTGAAAAAGAGGATAAAATCCAATGCAAATAATATGAAATTGAACGAATAATAATTGATTCCAAATGAAATATTTAATAGAAATATTCTCAGGCAATCCCTTCATCAAAACATATTCTTTGAGAACAAAGAAGTAGCGAGATTTGCCTGTCGCGAGGTGTTTTCTTGCACGTGAAATTTGATATCCTTGGACGGATAAAATTGAACTCGGGATCAATCACAACGGGACGTGCACTATGCTCGCCAAAAATTCTATGTAATACAGCCAGCCACCCGTGTCGATTCGGACCTTCCATCCTACGAGACATGATTGAGTGACCAAAAGAACAAAAATGCATGCGACTCACCATTAAACGCCAAGAACGTTATCATCGATGTGTTGTGGTTCAGGAGAAGTCATTATGAAGACCGTCAGTAAATAGGAATCACCAAATCCCACTGCAAGAGACGAAGACTGGAAGAAATCTGTAACAAAGCATCGAATATTACGATTTGTCCATAAAGACAATATTAATTCTTTAAAATGTGAGAAATAACAAAAGATTGACGTCGATCAAACGAAGAAAGAGGAGTAAAGACTTTAACAGAACATGTTAAATATTATAATTTGTTCTTAACATCATACTGTTGATTGTTTAAAAAATTTAGGACAATGAGAAATAAAGCTCTTCGAACTTGACAATAAGAAGAACTGAAATTCTCATAAAGACTAGTTACTATAGAAATTGGAATTCTGATATAAAAAATAAAAACTTAGAAATGACTTTAATGACATCTAAACCAAGTTAAATATCTTTTTATTTAATTAATATACTTAAATATTATTATGGATAGTAAAATATTTCTTAATATCGGGAAATGCCTGTGAATATTCCGTAATGTAATTGATTTGTAAAAATTTTACTCTGAATGTCTCGTCATTAGAGATGTACAGAGAGACATGTACTTCGAAATAATAAAATATGGCGTGCTTTCTTCGTCGATTAAACACAGCTGCGCAATACCAAAAAAATGCAATGCGCAGAACGTGTCTGTGATTATCGAAAAAAGTGACCAACAGCATTATTACTGGAAATTCGCGACATACATATGTAGCAAAATGTAAAAAGTATTTCAATATCTTATTCAAATATGCTTTCCATTATTTTAAAATAAATTAAATGTTACCAAATATCCATAAACGGTATCGGATTCATCATCTATCATGGCGTCCTTTTGAGTTTCATGGCGTTCCTCCAATTCCTCGAAGTTTTCCTCGCAATCAAGCAATAATCTACGCAATAGAAGACGAAAACATTAAAATAAATGTATTGATAGAACACATTATATAAAAATTAAACCATGACTAAGGTCAAATTACAAGTTCGAAGCTCATTATTATACATATGTATGTACCAGCTAATCGCTCTGAACATCAACACTGGAATGCATCTCCGCACCGCGGTTTGCCCAGCGAATTTCGGGTAGCGGAGTGGGGCAGAGGAGACTCGCCGGCAAGTCGAGCATGCATAAACTATACTCAAGGATATGTATTTCACTACACGTTCACTACATGTGGTCAAAAGGGAAAAGGTTATGAAGAGAAGCGAGATCATTATAAATAATGTGATCTTCACAATCGATCAGTGTTTTGTATAAAAGAAACCACCATTTGTGTTAAAATAAAGTGTTATCTATATTGAAATTGTGTCTCGGTTAAAGGTTAGAGTGTAAGCTATTGGTGATTCGGGCAGTCAAGTAGGAGTACGAACACACGTAACACAAACGAAATAATTTCGAGAAATTGTTTAATTCCGATATAATACTCTCTGGCGAACTATTAAATAAACGTGTATTAAGCAAAGGAATCTATGAAAGGTGAAAAATGAGTACATAGATGACATCACCCACTTAAAACAAAATGACATGGATGCACTATGCTTTCCGACACGAAACTGGTGTTTCGTCCCGCTAAATGCTCTCCTAGCTGATTCCTGATTGGCTGAAGTGGAGCGGTATCTTCTCAACTTTTCAATTGAAATCGGTGCGGGAGATTAAAATATTATACGCTATAAAACTACAACGTAAGTAAGTACTTACTTATTTTTTCAGACTCTTTAAGTGTCCTACAAAATCTTGCATCTCTTAAAATAACCATCCAAATTAACTTCTATATTCTTACGGAACTGTGTCACCAAAAATTACATTATCGGATTTGTGTGGTCGATTATGGCAATAATTTTTGTAGGATTGATTTAATTTCTCTTTTTACGAAATGTATACGTATTTCACAATTTTCTACGTAATTTCAAATGTTAACATACCACTAAATTCAAAATAAGATCCTGATCTGATTGATTTTAGTAGTACTAAAAAGTTATCAAAACAGACGCAAGTATTGTTCCATGTAACAAATATTCAGTCAATTTCGCGTCACTTTTGGCACACATTTACCCTATTAAGACGGCACTAGAACACAAAACGCCGCTTGTTAATCGTCACGAGATTACACCCTATGCTTCAGCAGTGATAATGAAAACTCCGGTGGAAATGCGATAATGAGCGTCATTAACGACAAACGACGCTTTTTCTCATTCACTTCTTATTCTCGGCTATGGTTCGTTGCCTCCAATACGCCGGGTAGCTGTGCGCTGCATGTATTAATTAACAGAGTTCGACTTCCGTCGAGAGGTTAGTTTGCTCCGAATCCAATGGTTAGGAAGTACGATCAGTTGTACACCGTGACAAATCGATATCGCTTTTGAGTTGTATCCTTATAAACGGAACGCTGGAAAATACAGGAAAAGTCAAAGTACTCTCTTCGGTGGATATTCAATTGTAATGTTTGAAACGTAGGTAGAAATTATCGTCATTGCTAAATGACGATTATATTAGTCACGAAAGTCTACGTACGTCTAGCGAATTTTGTTTACCTGATTTACCAATGAAATTAAAAACGCATTTTGTTATAAAGTTATTTATACTCGGATAGTTTTTAGTAACTGGAATATTTTCGCGCGTAAAATTCCAGGATTGTTCGGAAACACACACAATGCGATTTAGGAGGGTATTAGTGAAACTGCATAAACGATATTTTCCGTAAACGTATGCGCATTAATTATTCTTTCGATGACAAAGCTAACGATAACAAAAATTATTTTATGCAAAGAAATGTAGCTAACTACCATTTTAGGAAAGGTAATTTTATATGAAGTTCTACTTCCAAAAAATTGTTTATTATTATAAAATATATTTTTTGTATATAGTATACGTATATGAAGCAACATAAATATATTACTTAATTCATAAATTAACTAGAGTTTATTGAACATGTTTTTATTAATTACTTTGATAAAATATAATTAAATTATTAAATCGTAATTTCAATAGTAGGTATTTAATCGCATATTCACTGGGTTAATAGTATGAGTTTCATTGCGTGTATTTTTCCGACAGCGCACTCTTTAAAATGTCGTTATAATTGTATCGTATACGGAATTAAATACATTATTCCTCATTAAGTATCCATGCTATATTGTCACGCGTTTTATTTTTTCAGTGATTACGTTCCAGTTGCCCATCAGCCAATTTTACATGCCGGTATGGATTTGGAAAACGATTCGCACGATTTTAATGCCGCCACACGGCTTCGTTCAATATTTTTCACAAATTTGTGGTTCAGTTAATTCCACAGTTTTTCGACTAACCCCGTGAAACATGACGTGTACCAAACGTGAGAATCCCAGTCTATCTGCAATGTATATACAATACTTTATTTTGTTGTTGTTGTTAGACCTATCGCCGGGTATGATACAGAATGTAAGCGGATAACCATAAAATTATAGGATGGCAGAATCGATATCGCAACAAGAACGTTTGGATAGCTAGTCCTGTAGGATTTATGAATAGATATAGGGTTTATATGATAAAGCTCTAAGAAGGGTATATCTTCTCATCTTTTAATTTATAATATAAACCTGGTTGTGTAATGCTGAACGAATTTTCTTAATCAAAACTTATCATAATTTAAATAAATTCTTATTTCAAAACTATATTTTATTCTTATTATGAAAAGGCTAACCTATCGTTACATATACCCCTTTAGATAGTATAACTACGTCAAATTTTTTTCATAAGGATATGTCGGGGATATTTAAGTGTTCAAATTTTTGCTGTTAGAGCAATTCAGTGAAACACACGTGCAGTGCTTCCGCATAGCAAACCTGCATACCTCATGCGGTGACTCCATGCCGCATTATGTAATATTCACGAAACGATCTGTCAGATTTTCATTGCCGTTCTTCGTGTCGCTATCTGCACCTGTGATACTCTGATAGCGATATTATACATATATGACATAGCATTAACTCCCATGATATAACATTTTATTTATTATAACATTACAGAATACTAATTAGTAAATTTAAAGCTCGATAAGTGCATTAATGTTTTCTATTTATTTATATATCCATTTTTATTTATAGGATATTTAAAGATATAAAACGACACAGATATTCACGATACAAGGCATATTTAAAACAAGGGATGGCTCTACAGAACCTTTAAAACATTCAATACGAAACGTTGATAATAACTCTGCCCAGTTATTCGTCGTATCCATCAAAATAGACGCTTGAAATACAATTTTTAAAGAGTGTAACTTGATTCCTCTTCGACTGTCACCTACACCTGTTAAACATTGATATGTTTCATGAACTCCTCTCGTCGGAGAACTCAATTACATTTCGATTCTCGTTCCATACGGTTTACGCATTTCATTTCTCACGTTTCGTGCAGCCACGAGATATCCTTTTTTATCTTCTGGGAGTTCCTGGCTCGTCCATCGCTTCCATTTTGGCCAACATAACGATGAATCCGATAGCGTAACCACAACCACGCGAATGTAGGAAAATTTTGTCTAGTCTCGATCGTTTATCGGACCCAGTACGTGACTGACGTATCGATGCATCCTCCACCAATGGCTGTATAAAGTTAAATGTCAGTTGTCGAAGCTACATTTTTTTTTAATTGCAGTATTTTGCTTCGTAATTAGCGTTTGGCAAAATAACAATGATAAATAATAAATTTACGCTTTTATTTGCAAAAATGCAACATTGTATAGGGAATTTTTGCAAAATTTAACTTATTAACTACACAATTTCTATTATGAAGTACAATAATGAATAGAAACGTAATGCTTCGTTAATATGCATAACCTATTCAAAGTCGAGACCCATAAGACTTTTAAACGAGCATATTCCAATTTTATATAAATACGATTTTACTCACGAAGATTATAGATACAGAATAACCACTCAATATACATTTCAACAAGAAAATTAGATCTCACAAATTTTATATTATCGGCAAAATCGGATAGAACGTCACGCACATATTGTACATTTAACACGTAAAATGACCTGAGCTGGTTTTATAGGCTATACAAGCATAATCAATAATCAGCTTCTCTCTGCTCTACATCGTTATCATAAACCAACTCATTGGATGTTAATTGGGCATGAGAGCAGCGACATGTCGCGATAAAGATTCGTTGCGTGCATGTAATCTCTAGAATATGAATGTTGAAGAATTACTTTTACGTAGGTCGAATTATCCGAAGCATTTAACCTCGTACGTTCGGTTGAATTTTGTACGGAGTTGTTTCTCCGTACGGCAAAGTTTGACGCGAATTACGCGTTGAAGATTCTAAAAAAATTATAAGGATACGGATCGGCATGTTAAACAGAGCATCTAATAATGGTATATTTATTTTAACGAAAAGCAACAATCGATATCTGACACTGGCATATCAAAGGCAAAGACTATATATTCTGCCTGTATATTGTTAACCCCTTCCCGTACTCTAGCGAGTCAGACTCGCGATGAAGATTTTGACCCAAACACGAATATCGCGAGTCTGACTCGCGACCAGATACTTGGGCCAAACGTAAACATAACAAGCCGAGCTCGCGGACTGTTTTTTTGCCCGTTACGATCGTGACTGAATGTTAGTTCTTGTTTACAAACGTCAATCTGGTCTGTTTTGCGCGCGTCGATGTCTACCGCTTGGGCCCGAGTTTCGTCGAACTAAATGGCACGGGAAGGGGTTAACACTGTTATAGAACGTTGCAAGAAAAAAGTGTGAAGCAAGACAAATGAGTCAGTAGAGTGATTCGCTATAGTGGTGCGTCGTAATGTAAGATGACATTCGCGAAAGCCACTATAGTGGCGCATCGTATTTAAGAGATTAAACAGATACATGGCGATCAAACGAATTTGATTCCTCAAACTCGAGATATCTTTTGATATTAAAATAATGTACTCAAAAAATAAAAAAACATACAAATCGAAAATAGTTGCAGCAAGATTGATCAATTGGACCATAGGCAACACTGTTTTCCATATGATTGACATGCAGATACTTTGTTGAAGTTTTCTGAACATTTATCTATTCCTATGGTATATTTCTTTGCTATATCTTCTTAGAAGATATTCCCCAGTTTTATGGGATTCGATTCTGGCTTTTTCAAATTTGATTTTGTACTTCACAGTGTTGTGATTTTCTGGTACAGCTGAATGTGTACACCAAATAATGCATCTTCTACGTTCTTTGAACCTGGTGCTCACCATTGATCCGCGACGTGAATACAGCTAACTTATAAACACAAACTAAATGACCAATAGCAGCGTGAGTGTGTCTTGGGAAGCCTAATAAAACTAACCGTAACTAGCGAAGTGCTAGAACGCGAAAACAATTGGATAAAGCTTAAACTCGCAAGCTTCGATTAATAGTTCAAACAATCCAGGCTGTGAAAACCTCAAAACTTTCATTAGGATTGATTGACTTTCTGTGTCACGATCTAAAACCTTTGCTCCTTTTTAGTAAAGGCGTAAAAAGGTAAATTAAGATAATGTAATGGTATTTTCTAGCAGATGGGATACGAATCCAGGATAATAATTTTGCCAAGACACTTTTCTTATTTTTTCGTTATTCAATTTATATTATTTTCGCTGTTAATAATACACTATATATAGATTAGTTCATCAAAAAGACTGTTTACTATAATTCATTGTTCAATCTTAGAACGAACTTGAAATCTACCGTCGCTATTCTTTCTTAAACGGGTGGTTTTTGCGCGGTGCATTAACAGCCACTCCGTCGGCTAACCGGACAAGAAGCGAGACGCCACGTTCTCCCTCTATCGCTAATTAACAAGTGTACGTTAAACGAGGGAGTCGCGTGTTTGCGCATGTCGTTTCGCTAAGGCGGTGCGCATAATGCTCGAAGCGTAAAGAGGTTCTTGCAAAGTGTCGCGAGTCGAGTCTGGTCGACTTTTGAATGGCTTTTTCACACCCTGCCACGGCAGCCAACCATGCGTCCTGTTTATAGCGCGCTCGAATTAATGCGAAACCACCGACCGATTAATAGTATTTACAGAGCGTTTCCATATGTCGCAGACCAACTATGAAAGTGTTTCCTTTCCCTCTTTACTTTCTTACCTTGACTCGTCTGTTTTCTTTTTTCTTTTTTAGTTTTTTTTCTAAACTATTCGTTCAGAGACGTGGTTCTTTCTCCACTGCAAACTGTCAGTATATTTTTCTAATTTGCAATTTTCTTTGTCGTATTATTCTTTCATCTTCAGAAATAACATCGAACAAATTATTTTGACAGAAATAATCGAAAACATCTGACAAAAGTCACTCGTTTGAAGAATCTCATAATCAAGAGTCATTTAAGAAATTATCACTTATCGAACACATTTATCATTCGTATTCATGCCGTTTCGGCGTTCGCACCCTATCGTGTAAAAATCGCTTTTTTATTCCAAAACAAGTCATTCGCTCGGAGTGGCAGAAACAACTATATTTACCTTACAAAGGTTATTCGTCAACCATAGGAACCAAAACAAAACAAAAAGCGAAGGACAAAACAATGTTCGTTAAAAAAGTTCACAGCAGCATTCATCGCTGGAGACAATGAACGCACGATGCAATACGCTTTGGCGCGCGGCCACTTTGTTCCGTAGACGACCGATTCGGCCTGGATCGAAGTAATTAAGCGAAACAATTCAAAATCGCGACGCGATCCTGCATTGACGAAGATGATATATTTCACGGAGTGGCACAAACTGAAACAGGCGAGCGCGTAAAACCACGAGTGATATGGAAATACGAGCTACGCGAAGGGAAGGTTAAAAATGTGTACGTACCAAAAATTAGAAATTAGAATGTACAGACGTCATTGTGTTATTTACATGACAGACATAAACGTTAACACAATGACAGCGATGCTATTGGTGGCGATGGTTGAGAACGAAGAATTGAATGAAACTAAACAATACGGGTACAAATAAAAACTTCCGTTTTTGAAATAACTCTATGTAACTGGTGAGACGACGTGCTAAAACGAATGTACTTTTAATATGCTCGAACAAAAATGACATGGATAAAGAGATAGAATTAATTAAAAAATATATGTCACGAGCTTTCCTTAACATTACCATATAAAATACAATTTCGGACATGGAAACGGTACCATCAAAAGTATTTCAGATACCTTCTGAATAAAATATGTCAATTTATTTCCATTGCACATTACATTCATATATAATTTTACGGATTTAATTATTTAAATATAGTCTGCATATGTTGCACGAAATGGAGCTAAAATTACTTTAATATCACATTCGACGTTTTGAAATATTTATGATTTAACTTGAAATATTTATATCCGTTAGTCCATCGAGATTATTGAATTTCAATGTACGTAGAAATTTAATTAACACTTCTTTCATTATCGTTCGCTCTACGCTAAGCAACAATATTTTTATTATTCATTCATTAGTGAATGGTGCAAAATAGTAAAGCAAACTGAAGACTATAGTAATCTGTTTTAATATAATATTAGATATTATAATATCATTTGTTACCTCATTCTTTGAGTAATTGTTGATCAACAACAGCAAATACACGTTTTAAAATGTTTTTAACTATTTTCACATATCTATCAAAAAATTCATCTATTCTATCTATTCTATCTATTTGTCTATCGAGAAATAGTTAGTGAGAGCATAAAATTAATAACCAAGGCAAATAACTAAAACAAGGGTATAGAGGTGAAACAGGGATAATAACAGAGATAACTTGAACGGTGCTGTATATGATATTCTATAAGCGCTATTCACCCGTCTTCTCTTTAATCAGGATGTCAAACATCGATAAGTATGATTCACGCACGAATGTTCAAGAATAGTGCTCCGTGTTTCAAATAGTTGCTCGAAAGCTATTGAATCAGGTAAAGTGGATTGGAATTGTCTCTATGGTTTTTTTTATAGATTCATTATCCGTTGGAACTCAACCCTCCTCTTTCAGGTATTCACATCATTGAATCTTACTCCTCATTTAATGGGATACTTCTATTACCCTATCCCACTTGTTATCCACCTTATTTCAATCGCCAGATTCCTATAAATTCGCTTTGGATCTTTAGATAGCTATTGATTTTTCTTTTATGTATTCACTATTAGCAATTATCTCACTATGTTTAATTATGTTTAACGTGGCGTTACGATATCATTTTTATCCAAGTAAAATAACACTTTTTGCGAAAGTTTTCTATTTCGATAAATCTCATTTTCAGATATAGCCGTTCTTAAAATATATTCAGGAACGTCATTCAAAACCTTGAAAAACTTACACTCTTGACTTACTCTACATAAATTCCATCATATTTTCACAGAATTTCACTTTTTATCAACCAATGTGATGATTAGCCGTTTGTTAATTTCGAGCTCCAAACAGCGGCGGATTTGTTCTCTTACGCGGATTTAGTCGTTCTATTTATTCTACAGACCTGAGCCGAGATTAGAACACGATAATCCTTCGTTTGGATTATTTCTGAGAATTGGCACTGTGACAGAGTCAATATTACAACTCCTTATTAATCGATATTAACGAGGCATAACTACATTTAGTTATAAGAGATAATTTATTACATAGGATAATGGAAATCATTCAACAAAATCAGATTTGTAGTTGAATAATATATCTCGATAAAGTAGAGAAATAAATCAGTATTAATTGCATATCAAAAAGGAATAAAATGCAAACGGATCATTGTGTCGCATTTTCATTAGAAATATTTTATGTAACTACTTTTTAGACATCTTTCTTAAAGTGGCTCTATTCATTAAAAATACATTATGTATAATGATTCCAAATATAATAGGATAGTAAATAAACACGTAGGTTAAAAAGAATACTTGTGTTGAGTTATTAGCTGAAGGCTGCTTTTTGTTTAAATAGCGAAATCAATTTACAGATCACTTTGGTTTTGACGTAACGAAGTTCCTTCAGCGTCGGTTCAGTCACTGTATGTTCGCATAGTTTCACAGGTAAAGCGGTCGATACCGGAACATTTCCTGGTCTGATATCAGTATGTCTGGACGCTGACCAACAATTGGTATATGCACTTCCGAATTCAATTGGACATAGGTATGAGAATGTAAGATGCCTGCGGGGTCAAGAAATTATCCCGTTTACTTGAAGATCCACAGGCAGAGGACCAAACGCAAATGACGAGACGTCAAATGTAGTTGAAATAAGATCAATTATTATCTATTTTTAATCGTTGAACAAAAAGAACTTTTAAGAATAAGGTATATTTGAATCAATTTCACATTAGTTTTCTATACATACTAGTTTTCTTAATTATCTCTTTTCTAATAATAAATCAAATATATTCTGAATATTATATCTGAAAATACCACACGTACAATTTTAATCATAAAACTTTATTAAAGTAAAATTACGATAAATGCTAGTACATCCATGAAAGCAAAATTTATTAAAATATAAGGCAAAAAAATATAAAGAGAGGAAAGAAAGTAACGGTTATTGAGAAAGTTACACTAAAACTTAATTTCGTCGTCGACCTAATTTCTTCTTAAAATATTTTCCCGCTATGTTGTCAGACCATCTACACGCTTGATGAACTAAAGTTACCAATACACCTTTTTGTTTTCTTCTCTTCGTCATTTCGTGGTTTCTTTTTATAGAATTATCGAGAACTTCAGAAAGTTAAAACAACTTTTCATGCTCTTTCAATAAGTAGAGTATGAGTATTATATTAAATTTAATATCAAGTTTCCTTATGAATTCCTAATAGAAATAGAGTTTTTAACAAGTACATACTATACATCTACCTTGAATTATTTTTCAATGCCTCGAAGAATCTTCGGCGGATCTAAAGTTGTTGGTATACTCAAAATTTTTATATTACTTTCGATAGCTGTAAATAGTTGCAATAATAAATCATATTTCATACGACAACAAAACAGAAAACAACTGCACCTAATTAATTTAACATGTAGCGCACCGATAACATCGTCACATCGTGTCGCTTCACCTCGCATAATCGGTCTTACAACTCGATAGATTTGTTCAGAACTGCGATCTCTCAGTACAGCGAACTACTTGTATAACACAGTTATCATGTATAATAATATATAGTTATCACTAAATGGATAAGTGGGTATTGATACATCAGCGTTACCTCGTTAGATGTAGGATTTCTAGCAGAAAAATGTGTATTTTTAATAATATTAAAATCGATACCTTATTTTGCAATTAAGTAATCTAATTTATAGTAATTAAGTAATAATTCTTTTAAACATTTAATAAACTCATTAATAATAATCAAATCGCTTTATGTATCGTCATCAATCATCACAGGTAATGTTTTAGTCGTCATAAGTTTTTTTTTCTCTGAAGTAATATTAGTTCCTTTGTATCCATACAATTGTATCAACCTCTCCATCATATTTGTTATCTCATATCACTACGAGTAATTATAGTTGTAATTAAAATTACGAAGTACGCCTTCGTCATAAGAAAAGAAGATCAGAACATCTAGCTAAAAACGTAACTCGAAACACTTGCACGCAAGGACAAGTGCGAGCTTACCGTCGAAGCACGCGAGCTTTACTTCTCTAATAAAACACGACAAATTAAAACCATAGCCTGTACAAGACTTTCCTATGTAATATATTGTAACAGCACAACGCATTTCTTATATAAAATTTAAACAAATAAAAAACTTTCGAATCGAGAATTCATTAATCACTGTATTACTATGTATATTCAGGTTTACATATTAGGTGCAACCAATTCTTTTTTTCTCCCCATTTCCTTTTCACCAGTATTCGCATTTTCAACGAGAGAGTGACGCGCTGTCGAAACGGAAGCTAGAAATGTTGGCAGGCTTGAAGTTTCGTTGGGTACAGACAGCAGCACTGCCGTTGTCTGGGCAATGCAAATTCGAGGTATACCAACCTGCGCGTGAAAGAGAACGAGCGACGTAATGCCCTCGAGGCGGTGCTGGTCCCCGTGCTTCTATTTATCTTTCGAGCTTGGAACGATAGGCGCGACATGCCGCTGGATTATGAGCCATTCGGTGGTTATCTGAAAATTTAAAGAGTACCTGAATGAAGTCATGCCATAGTACATGCTTTCTTTATGAGGGAACTTTTCATTATGACGGGGAGTGGATGAGGTTAGGAAGGAAAGAAAAAGAAGCACCGGACCCACGTTCATTGTATTCATTAAATAAAGTCCCGCTTGTCTACGTCTTTTGATCGGAAATCGAGCGGAACGAGAGAAAATGTACGGCGAGAAACCAGCATGGAATACTGTCGATAACTGCGAGAAAACTTTCATTGCTATATAGAGGAAATAATGAATTGGAGAAATGAATTGAAGAAATAAATTTTGAGGGAAGTACATGACATTTGTATTCTGTGACTGTTAACTACTAGAATCGTAGATGATCGAATTGCTCGTCTTTTTTATATCAGAATGTTTTATATTTTGTTTGTTGTATTTTATTAAAATATAAAGATAAGAACGAAAGTTACAAAACGAATCGAGTTGATTAATATGATACAATATGATCTTTTGAACATGATATTCTATGTTCGTTACGCATAATTACTATTTTAACACTCTATTCTTATTCAAAAAGATATTCCAACGTTAAAATTATTGAAATTCTGCTATTCTGCTTATTGCTCAAAATAAATAAAGCGTAACGAACCAATTTTGATAAACGTTAACATTATATAGCATTCTAAAATACGTAGGGGTTGGCTTTTTGTTTAAATAGTAGAATGTATCGCAAATAAAATAAAATTTACTATTACCTAAATATTACACCCAAATAAATGTGGAAATTCGTACATATGTACATATTGCATATTTTGCGAAAATTCTCATTTACACGATGTAATATAATATCGCGGATAAAAGCATCGAGAAGAGCAGTAGAAAAAAAGGCAGTTAATTTTTTAAAAAATTAACAAATACATGAAAAAAGTGTAAAGTATCTCATAAAAATTCTGTTGGCAAAATGTCTAAGTGATGATAAATATTAGCATATAATATTTAGATTATTTTGATAACTTGATAACTTTGATAAGGCGTACATTTGAATATAGAGTAATTCTAGACAAAATGTGGCCTAATTCTCATATTTGTAGAAAGTTAAACACGATTATTTATAATTTCTTGTTACCGACTATCCTAAATCTTCATTTAACAAAACACATACTTGATTATTTTATAGGTTATATTAAAAAAGAATGCTATATGATTTTTACATTAATATTACTTATATATTAAATGAAAATTAAATGCTATAAAGTTCCAATATGATTTCTACCTATTAATTATGTTTATTTAACCTAATTAAATTACGACACTTACCTATATCAAATTTCTATGCTTAGATATTCACGTTTCAACTGCATAAATTTCGTCAGACTAAATTATACATATTACCTCATGTGTGTTTACTTTCAACGTTCATCTCACGTTTCAGTCCGACCTATCGTTTCTTTATTAGGTATAGAATATGCTTCCTACTGACAACATATATATCCTTGAGCACAGTTTATTTACTCTTGGCTTGCCGGTGAGCCCCCCCACTTCTTGCAAATCGAAGTTCGTTGGTAAATCGCGGCGCGGGGTGTCATTCTAGTGTGGATAATCGAAGCGATTAGATGTGTGTCCGTGTATCTTTACGATTAGTGCCGATCTTTCTACTACGTAGTATGTACTTTCATAATCACTCTTTCACCCCATAAATACACTAGTGTTAACTTCGTTTAATTAACGTACGTTTTCTTTGCACGTACTTCGAGGTATTACAGGTACGCCATGAAACTCAAACGGACGCCATAATCGATGATGAATCCGATACCTTTTATGGATATTTGGATTATGGATGGTAATATTTAATTTATTTTAAAATAATAGAAAGCATATTTGAATAAGATATTGAAATACTTTTTACATTTTGCTACGTATGTATGTCGCGAATTTCCAGTAATAATGCTGTTAGTCACTTTTTTCAATAATCACAGACACGTTCTGCGCATTGCATTTTTTTGGTATTGCGCAGCTGTGCTTAACCGACGAAGAAAGCACGCCATATTTTATTACTTCGAAGTACATGTCTCTCTGTACATCTCTAATGACGAGACATTCAGAGCAAAATTTTTACAAATCAATTACATTACGAAATATTCATAGGCATTTCCCGATATTAAGAAATATTTTACTGTCCATAATAATATTTAAGTATATTAATTAAATAAAAAGATATTTAACTTGGTTTAGATGTCATTAAAGTCATTTCTAAGTTTTTATTTTTTATATCAGAATTCCAATTTCTATAGTAACTAGTCTTTATGAGAATTTCAGTTCTTCTTATTGTCAAGTTCGAAGAGTTTTAATTCTCATCGTCCTAAATTTTTTAAACAATCAACAGTATGATGTTAAGAACAAATTATAATATTTAACATGTTCTGTTAAAGTCTTTACTCCTCTTTCTTCGTTTAATCGACGTCAATCTTTTGTTATTTCACACATTTTAAAGAATTAATAATGTCTTTATGAACAAATCGTAATATTCTGTACTTTGTTACAGATTTCTTCCAGTCTTCGTCTCTTGCAGTGGGATTCGGTGATTCCTATTTACTGACGGTCTTCATAATGACTTCTCCTGAACCACAACGACATCGATGATAACGTTCTTGGCGTTTAATGGTGAGTCGCATGCATTTTTGTTCTTTTGGTCACTCAATCATGTCTCGTAGGATGGAAGGTCCGAATCGACACGGGTGGCTGGCTGTATTACATAGAATTTTTGGCGAGCATAGTGCACGTCTCGTTGTGATTGATCCCGAGTTCAATTTTATCCGTCCAAGGATATCAAATTTCACGTGCAAGAAAACACCTCGCGACAGGCAAATCGCGCTACTTCTTTGTTCTCAAAGAATATGTTTTGATGAAGGGATTGCCTGAGAATATTTCTATTAAATATTTCATTTGAAATCAATTATTATTCGTTCAATTTCATATTATTTTCATTGGATTTTATCCTCTTTTTCAGTAAGTACATTTATTCTTGACTTTTTTTACTTAAGTATTTTTTATTCAAGAGTTTGTTTTAGTCATTAATTTATAAAACTATTATAGCAAAGTAAAAAATAGAATCACCAAAAGAGAAGTGAAATGAGGAAATGGTACATCTAGGAATGACCCGTTATAACATAGATATGTTAAACATCTTTTAGGATTTTCGGGTTTAAGGCTTATCATGCTCATTACGAGGATTTCATTCAAGTAGTCATATTGTTCGCGTGCTCGGCAATTTGTCATAAAAGCGAGCAACTACAAATGGTTTTCTATTCTCTGGATCATTCACAGTTTGAGATGTCAATCTTGTTACTACTTTGTTACTATGCTTATTTTTAGTATTAGTAGTAGTAATAGTAATACGTAGTTCTTGGTCGATGTATGCGTTGAAACATCTAATTCTAGTATGCAAATTGCAAGAGTAACTAATCACGTTTACCGTGTTTGAAATTAGTGTTGCGAAAAAATGTCATGGGACATACTTCATGCACTATTTATTTACAAAATAACCTTATTAAAATTAAAGACCTTATTTAATCTTAAATCGAGTATCTTGTGTAGTAATTCTTTTATTATCAAATTATACATCAAATCGCCCTGTATCTTAGCCGTTTCGTTTTATCGATAAAATACAAAAGAATGTACTTGAATATCAAACGTGATATAACGATGTAGTAAGAGGAGCGAACAAGTCGAGACAGAGGGAGTCAGGGTGTTACATCATTGTAAGGTAACAAGACTTTTAAGAGCTGCTCGAGCACAGTTTCGAGTGCAATTTAAATCTCAAGGCTGGAGAAAAATTATTCTCTACATGCTTGAGCCAGTGTGTCGAAGAAGATTCAAGAGATTTGTCATTCTACGCGAAAATAGAGCATTCGTAGCCAAAGTAGTACGAGGTGTCGCGATCGAGTTGATGTAACAGTTTCCTACGCGGAACGCATGAAAACTTCTGTGAGATTTCTTATGCTGGAAATGCGCGTTGTCCGAACTAAAAGGGATGATCTTCGACCTTTTCCCTCGCTTCCATTTTCTTTCTCTCTTTCGTTTTCTGTCTGTTCTTTAGAGAGGTCCACGATAAATGAGATTACGACTTGTCGTTTCACGGGCGTTATCGGAACGCGGAAAACGATGCTTCCGTACAAGGAGTACTAGGAATAGAGGACGTCGTCGAAGCTTAATCCAAACTCGATTTCCAACGAGTGGAGAATCGGTCGGCGATCGATCGTGGAGAACAAGCCCCCATAACAGTCTAGGGGACCATCGCATCGTTTAAATCGCAAACGGGGCTACGATAATTGAAAATCGAGCGGCGGTCGTTCCGTTTTCTAGCCTCAGCGACCAACCTCTAGTATTCGTTTTCCTTCGAAAAAACTTGGAGGAACAGAAAGTTTTCGATCGAAACTGAAGGTTGTCGCGCGCAATGCGTCCAAGCAACGTGCGACTCAGGCGCGGTTTGTCGCCGCACGGTCGAGCTATTTGCAGCTAGGGACGTTGCGTTTTTGTTTGTTCGAAAGCTCGTTCTCCGGTCGATCGTTTGGATTGGCCGCGTTCGACGACCGCATAAATTCGTAGATTCGAGCGCGCTGCTTCACGTGGACCAGCGATTTACAAGACATATGGTCGGTTGTTAGCTTCCTAACGAGGGTTTAAGCTCCAGCTGAGCGATGCCACTCGTTAACGCCGCCTGCTACGGCTGTACACTTACTTTCTAGATCCCTATGCAACGGCCGCGCCATCATTTTTGTCCGCGTCCTCTGGCATTGATCGCCATCAATGAAATTACCCTCTTGTTTTGTTTTTGTCTTCGACTAAATGTGCCGCTCCGGTACGCTGGCATTATCTCGAAAGCGCTTCGAAATTCACGAAGAACCGTAACTACTCTATCCTTAGAGTACCGGTACGCTGCCGCGCGTGAAAAGCTCGTTGGTACGCTTAACGGAGAGGAGAATGAAGGTTCGTGGCTCGAGAGACAAAGTGCCTCGAGCTGATCGCTCTGTAGACGTATCGTGGTTTGCAAGATCAGGACGCTGTAGTAATGGACAAAAATCTACAGACCTTCTTGCTGACGAGATTGTTACGGAGTGAAAATGGCGGTCCGTGGTTGCGCAGCTTTGCTCACTGGTAAATGCTAACAGAAAGGAAGTTTTTAGAAACACTTTGTGCCATGGCTTGCGGTTTGATGGTTAGAAGCAAATTGCGAGAAGGATTGAGAGCCTCGGCTTTGCGGACCTACTCTTTCCACATTATTTTTTTAACCAATGCATTCGAGTCAATTGCTAGAAATATTGATAGCGTTTGAAACTATGAGTTAATATCGTTAATATGTTGGATAGTATCGTAGCACGTATATACGTTCGACACATTTGAACAAGAACATTTTATTGGCGATCTAGTCTAACGGAATCCGTGTGAAATCGATAAGTTTATAAACAGGTTGGAGAAATTTAACTGTGTAAAAAGGCAACTGTGTAAAAACACGAAATTCTCAGGATTTTAGAAGCTTACAGTTTTAAAACATTCCTCTTATATAAGAGAGTTGCATTTACATTGCATGCTTTAAATGAAAATTCCATGTCAACAAGAGAATGTATGATACTTTTCATTATAAATAATACGTGCTTAAAAAGGAGCGAAATATAGGACAACGAAATAAATATTTTTAAAACGTACAAAAGCGTTACCGTTTACTTTTAGTTCTCCGACGAAAATCAATTAATCTCATTTATATATTAATTTTCAGGTTATGCAAACAATAATGTTCCAAATTATTTATATGCCATATGGAATACCTCGGTTCTTATCCTCCTTAAAGTTCAATAATAATACTAGAAAAGCAATAAAATATTGACGACTAATTTTATCTTATTTAGGGAAATTTATTGTCTAAAAATGACATTCGTCTAAATTTCAAGCTCCATTAGACAAATAGTTTTGGTGAACGAATCGTTTCACTAAACGTAAAAGCTCCACAAAGAGTGTTGAGGCCAAACGTGTATTTCGAAATATAAACTTTCCCCTGACAACTTTAATTTAAATTCAGGAATTTATCGTTATATCATTTACGTTCAAAATGCAATGAAACGCAATTTGTGATTTTTATTTAAAATAAATCAAATAGAGTAAGAAACTTGTTCATATAAATAACAGGCATCAGTACGAATTAAATTGGATATGTAGGAATTAAATAGAACAAAAAGTTCGAAAAATTTAAAATTATCACTTCTTCCGAGTAATTGAAACCATTAAAAAATACCTGCGATATTTTTAACTTTAACATGCCAGAAATACGTAATTTTCTTTGCCATAGTATCTTCTTTGGTCATACTCTAGAATTAATATAAAAAAAAAAAATTAAGATAGTTCTCACGGAAGAAATGTTAAAAAGCAGAAATAATTTTTGCTTTTCAAGTTTCGTCATTCGTCAGCCATTCGTTAGGGAAAAGGGGGAATAATTAAAGAGCGAAGTTTTCATTACTGAATCTTAGGCACAGCAGCATAGATGTTTCAGCCCGTTTGCAAAACAGAATTTTCCCAGCGTCGTGTCGGGATTACGGTGGACTAAGATTTTTCAAACATGTAACGCGAGAAAACTTTACGTTGTCTCACGCGTTTTATTTCCATTCGCGCCGCGTTACGCAGCTTTTGTGAACGTTCCGTTTCGGGCTTGGTCAAAAGTTTCCCCGGCGTTCCCTTTTCGAGTAATTCTGTATCTAGCGGGCAGATTTCCCGACAGTGAGGTCCTTTCGAGCAACGACGGTCGATGTCGGTCATAAAAAAGAACGGTTGCCTTTAATGCCACTACGTTCCCTAACGAGACAACTAAACGCGTACACGCTTATGTGCGATTCGCAAAAAAAATGATGGAAAAAAAGAATTGCGCTTCATGGCCCGCTAAAGTTCTACGCGAACTTTCGAACTTTCTTTTTGGATTAATCCTGGGGCTCGCCGCTTTTTATTACAAGCGACTACTTGTTTAAATTTACCTTTAGCTCTAACGCCGCGGAAATTTCGTTAATTATGAAGATCGCTTGTCAAAAGGCTGCTCGTATCCCTGATTTCATTATTACGAGCGAGCTGAGCTATCTTGAGAAGGTGGAACAGGAACGAAGTTAAAACGAATAGTGTAATTTTATTTCAATGGATCTCTCTGTTTGTGAAACAGACAAGTTGAATTTGCACTGCTTATAGAAATTGTTTAAACCCCAATAGAAATTATATCGTAACGCATATAACTTACGCTGTAATGTACTTTTCTAAATGTAAAACATGCAAAGTATATTTGTCGACGACGACACGATACTTTTAAGCGTTGCCCTTCTTTATCATGTCACAAATACTAAATATGTACAAATATACTAAACTTTATGATTCTGACTTAATATCGAAGCCAATTACTAAAGTAATTATACCTACTTAATAAGATCAAGATTTTTATCTTAATCACTTCTTCTTCAATTATGAAAAACACAACATACGACGTCGTATAACAATAGCATATATTTATAATAGAAAAACATTTGTCAGATATTCTGCTTGAATTATTAGAACGTGTTATTATTAAGGTATTTATGTAATGGAATACGCTCTATCGTATATACGATAGTTACCGATACATAACGAATTGCTGATAGTACAGTAAAGATATGACATATCGATGTTTTTTCTATTAGCACCCAATTAATTGTATCAGATCATTTATATAACTGAGAAAATTAGGGGACTGTTCGAATCACACAAACCTGAAGCAACTTCCTCGATGTAAAACCCAAACTCTAATTAAATGATCGATGTATCCGACAGGTCAAACAGTTAAGTAGCATAAAAAATGATACAGCGTCACGATGCTTCTCATTGTGGCTCTTTCGACCCATTCCATTCCGTGATGTTATCTTCTTAAAGCGTCTGGAAACGCGAGATTTAATCAACCAGTCGACGCGTCTTGATAAGAATAATGGAAATAATTAATTAGAGAGCAGTAAAGGGAGTGCAAGGATTTCAGGCGCGCTTGTTATCGAGATCGTTTAAAAAAACGCGCCTTTTACTGCGTTTCATCGTTTCATGCCGACGAATTATATACGCGTGTACATAAAAGAGCTTGCCATGCGACCATTCCTTACTTTTTATCCAGATTAACGCCGACGCAAAAGGTGCCAGTCAGATTCGCGGTTTCAATTAAGCAAATGAGAATGCAGTGAATTACTGTAGTTTTTCATCGGCTGTCAACCGTTCGAACCAGCCGATTCGATTCAACCAGCCTGATTGCTCGAGAATTAACGTTTGCTTAAATCTCGCAATTGGTCGCAGTCTCTTCGTATTTCTTCGTCGCTCTTCCTCTCTTCCGACTTCATTCCCTTGAGTCGAAGTCGATCAAGAAACATTGGATTCGAATTGTGATCGAACTCACGTCTAAAGCATTGTCTGAAATAGTTCTTGATATGGTATCGACATCGGTATGCGATAAAGATTGATCGCCAGATATCGGCGACGAGTAGACCGACTATTTCCACAGTGCTGACATAAATCGGCAGCGACGACGTGAGAAGAACGCGTCTAGATCCGACGTAAATCCGAGGTGCTTTATCGTTATTCACGTATTGTACTGAAATGAGCACGGAAACATCTCAGAGGACTGAAACAGGAACTTTCTTCCTTGCTTTACGGATTTATTAAGTAGCTATTAAGTATTCGCTGGTTGGCCGTTCACCCGAATTCGGTAAAATTCGACGAAAACATGATCGCAGGTTGCCTCAAACCTACCGATGAACCATAATGTAATTAAAAGTTCTTCTGGCCTAGCCTTCAACTATTCTTATATTCTATATAAATAATCACAACATAATCTCGGTAAATTAGTAAATATAAATCCTTAAATCTCTTGCATTTGTGTATATATATTTGTAAGTATATGATAGAGGAACTAAATAATAATATAGCCGTATATTTTGGGTATGCTTGATTAAAGTTGCAAGATTTATTCCAAAATTGAAAGATGAATCCAACTACTCCAATCTAGAAACGTTTTGGAAATAGCGGAGAATTGCGTTAAAAATAAATACACTATACGTTCGTCGAATGGCTGTTCAAAATAAAGTGTAACATGATTCAAGTCTGTCGTAATTGACTGCAGCTGCAGTTTGAAACGAAACAACGAACAATTTCATTTACATCTGCTCTCCTTCAATTTCGCCGGTCCACTTTTCATCGACAGATTGTTCGCATTCTGTCAATTTACTTTTAGCGTATGGTATTCGGTCTAATGATCCGCCGCGATAATAGCTTTGCCGCGTATTTCCAATTGTTTCGCTAAGATGAAATGGTGTGGCGTGGGGCAGAGGCGAGAGAAAAGGCAAGAAGACGAATGCGAACATATGCGAACCAACGAAAGAGGGAGAGAAATAGAGGATAGGACAAACGACAGAGGAAGAAATGGTAAAAAGCGAGGGACGAGAAAGGGTTTCGCGACTACTGCGAATCGACAACGGAGAAACGACGTGGTACGGTTGCCTATCAGCCGCGCGATGCTCGCCATCAACGCGACACTGATTTATCATGCCTTGACGTACGACGTAGACGGATCGAGGACGTCGCAGGATAAAACGAATCGTCGCAATTGGCGGTGGCAGGCCGTGAGTTGTCGCTCTACAGCGTCACTTGTTTTCGCCGCCCGTTATTTCGCCCGAGGGACAAATAAAACTTGGTTAATAAATAAATGCATAAATATAGCGGCTGGTTAACAATTTGCTTCGTTGCTATTCGCCGCCATCTAGTCGGTCTCGTTTCTTGCATTCCGAATGAGCGACATCAGCTTTAGGGTTGGGTTTTACGAAAGAAAAAATAAAAAGGTAGGAAGACGCACTTGAGATAAAACATTGCGTCTCTGTGAAGATCTTTGCGAAATCAACGATTAGTTGTTTAACAAAATCGAACGTTCTTAGAGTATGATTTTGTAATGTTCTATTTCGAAGAAAAATGTTTAAGCCAGAACAATCCCAAAGATATATGCAGGAATTATCGATATAGATAACCATTTTTAAGTAACAATTACCCGTTATGCAATTTTATTCCATTTTCACGTCGAATCGGTTATACGATTAAATTCGTACTCTGAATGCTTCTATTTGACGCCTGATGAATAATTAATAAAACCACTGACTATTTTTTTATTCGTTTCCTGCGGCTTTCTTCTTCTATTGCGCTTTTTACTAAACTCTTCTTTAAGATAGAAGGTGGTTATGAATTTTGTAACTGATGGACGGAAGTTTATAATTAATTTAAAGATTCTTGTGGTCTCCCGAAGATTATAATAAGAAATTTATTTGATCCGTGATGTAAATATTCATTCGGCTTACCTCATGAGCGATATCTTATCGTTCTTATTATTTTGCTTATTACTACTCTTATTCCAAGCTTTATTAACTTAACTCGACGTATTCGTTAGGAATTCTTCGATCAGGAATTTTTCACGAAAGTATTATTCACGTTTTAAGATTCTCTGTATTACGTAGAAAAGATTTTATACCCAGCCTAAAAGCTTAATCGGGTTACAACTCAAGAATCCTAACTAAAATTAGTTGAAATTTTGCATCTACTTTTGAAGCTTATACTAAGGAATAAAGAACCATTTTTTAAAATTGTGTTCTGAAAGAGCGGTTATCTTCGCCGAAAAGTGAAAATCTTCTCATAAAATTGATATTTTTCTACGTTATATGCAAGTATCTCTTGATATCTTCGTTAATTCGCAATAATCGTTTCTCGAGGCTAATCTCGAAGGAAAATTTATTTGTGCAATTATATTTGTTCAGTTGTATATAACCTTCCTCGTTGATATATTCTTTCGTCTTTGAATTTAACAAAGAGGTTATTTGTCATAAGCCAATCCTTATTTTATAATTCCCGATATAGAACGATCCGTTCCTTCTGCAATCGTTACACCGATTGACGGCTAACGTTTAAAGCTTGCCAGGATTTCCATGTTTGAACAGGATAAGTAACCCGGTAACTAGCAGCCAACGCCAGAACGAGAAGAAAACAGATGGTGCTGTGTTGAAATAGCTTTCATTACCTGTGCAGAGTTTGGATTCGTAGCACGTTTAGTTACGAACGTTCGTTCGTATTTTCTGCGCAGTAGCGATCTTTAATTTGCCTCACGATCATTCAGATTTTTGTTTTCATAATGGCAACCGTTTCGTACGTACAATTTTCAAGATATTAGTTAACATGCCGAATCACATCGAATTGGAATAATTTCTGGATAATTTAAAGAAACGTGAGAATTAAAATGTGTGGTATTTATTTAACAAATGTTCAATTTTTTCATTGCACAAGGGAATCTTTGTTAATTAACTTTCTAAACTTTAAGTTTACGATATATTTGCTTATAAATTGACGTCTGAATTTTTTAAACAATTTTCAACCGCAATTTGCAAAACGAATCCAACGAAACCTTCCTTTCTCACACGAACAAATGGCAGGAACAAATTGCAATCATACATCTTAAAATCTCGCGTCACGAATCACGGGTGATAAAACGAATCGGCGAGATCATCGCTGCAAGCGTTCGTAGCCACGGCGCGTCCAGAACAAACCGGGCGGAACAGACGAACGAGCCTTTTTACTTTATAACTCGCCCCTCCTGTAACGGTCCACATTAAAAGCGAAATATTACGACAACCGAAATCCTTTTGCTACCGGTATGGCTATTTCCTCGCAGCCACTTATTTCATATCTTAATCTAAATGGTCATTGAGAAATAGAAAGTCACGAAAGCAACCTTATACTGATACTAATATATTGATGAATATTGGTTTCATGCGAATTGGTTTATTAGCGTGTTGAATCAGGTGAATTTTATATATTTCGTCCTGGAGCATCAATATATTAAAATATACTAGACCGAAACGTTTAATTCTTGCAAAATATCATGTTCCATTTATGCACTTTTTCTCTCACAGCGTTATCTAACAATGGGCGAACCACAATTCGTGAATTCAAAAAATTATGAAACTGGAAATATGTGCAGAATGTATAGGTGTATATTACGCAATTATTTTTTGCTACTCAAATACACCCGAAGCGGATGAATTTTGTGTTATAACTCGGAAACTGTAAGAGATAGAAAAAAAGTTTTCAGACAAAAGTTAGTTCTTTTAATTAGGAATATATCGTTTGGTAAAAAATTTTTTAAAGTCAATCTTATCGTAAGTATCGTAAGTAAAATTTCAACAAAACAACTTTGCGTTAAATCTACAGCATGTAAATTAAGAATATCGAAGAATGTATTTGTTTCCAAAAATTTCATTTATTTACTTGTGCATGTTATAGTGCATTTTAATACCTGAATCTCTTTTACGACGTAAAGTATTTAGTTCAAGCATATCAAGTTGCTCATACGATGTGCGGCGACATACGGATTAAACACTCAAAGGGTTAAAAGCTTGCTTTAACGTGAAACCGATATTTTGTCACGTACTTCCACCAAATATTCGTGTAAATTTATATGTGTATATATATATATGAACAAATGTATTTTTTCGCATAAATGAATTATGTTCGTGTAAATGATAATGTTCCGTGCTACCATTTTAACGGAAAAATACAGATCGAAGGACAATGCGTGTTTATGTTTAATTTTCATATCAGCTAGCCAATTTTCACAGTGTTTTTACGAGCTTTCCAGTTAAAATTGATTCACTGTAAAAATAATGAATGTATAAGTAGAGCGTGGCTTCGGTTTACCATTTAAAAAGCCGTGGTCAATAAAATTAAATTAGTTCCATTTTTCTAACATCGCTGGATTGCATAAACATTAAAAAATTAAAATACCTCGTACTTTAAAGTAAATACTTTATATTTTGTGTTATTGCAGACCGTACGCAGGTAGTAAATTAATAGTAAAAAAAGATAATGAAATTGGTAGGCATGTTCTCCTCAACTGTACAAGTACAACTCTAACAAGCTTGCAGCATTATCGTCGATACACTTAACGCGCAAACCTGTAAACGATCACTTTAAATTCAATTTGCGTAGATGAGAAGTGAATTGACAATATTGATTTATCGATTAATATCGGTTGCTAATGTTACAAAGATTAATCGAAGGTGCATTAAATTGACCGAGGTTGATCGAAGTTCTCTTTTATCGCACGAGATTGATCAGTCTTTTCATGTCCAATTTACGTCCACGGTCTATGCAGACCAACCAAAATTACAATCAATCGCGCGATTGTTTATACAACTTAACTTACAAATCGACAACTAGAAACTTTTTTTCATTTGGACTCGTATAAGTTGAATTGATTGCTTCGAATCTCGTTTGAGTTATTACAGTAGAAACTATTTGCATACGTAACTAGAACCATCTCAGGATATGCCAATCTCTTCAAATTGCAGTAGAATAGGAACTAAGAAACGATTCTCATTCCACTGAAGATTTACGCGCACAGCATGTATGGCATACATATAGTAGATGTCGGATAATATTCATCGGGGCTGATTTATCATGGCTGTCGACGTAAATCGATCGCGGAGAGACGCCAGCTGACAACGACGATGGCAAAACGGATCGTCGAAATTGTGAAAGTCGGAGGCGAAGTCTGAACCACCGGCGTGTTGTCGCATCTTCCCGGAAAGAAATAAGGGTTGACGTACGTGCCAGGCTGGATTCGCAAACAGTTGTCCCGTTCCCGCCTCGTCTTCCGGAACACGTGGGTTTCGCGAGGGAAAGGAAAGGAGAATTCGTGGGCGAAGGAATAGGATAGAGGAAAAGGCACTTTGTTTTTCTCGCGGCTCGTTCTGCCGAGTGTCAGAGAATTCCGCGTAACGTTTGTCATGGAAACAGACGTAAAATGTATGCGACTGTTGTTCCCTGAGCGACCCCCTAGCCAGTTCCTCGAGGAAGTTCTTTAGTCATTTCCCCTCGAGGGTCGAAGAAGTCTCGGGGGCGGTCGCGTTCTCGAGGTAAACGGCGTCGTAATGCGGCCCAGTCCCCTCCCTCGTGTCTCACTGCTAAAATATTAACTCCATTACCGAATGACGCCGCGCCGTTCCTCCTTCGACCGAAATCGCTCGCCATTTCTCGCGAGGCAAAAACGATCTACGGTCCAAGTTGCACGTTTCAAGAGGGTTGAGCAGGTCGAGAGGGTCGAGAGACACTTCTGCGTTTGGAGGTTCGCGCCGCCGAACGCGTTGCGGCTACCTTCCGTTTTCCACGATCTTTTCTTGTTGTCTGTTCTCGAACGCTCTCCACTCTTCCAGGCTCTTTTTCTCGCTCTTCTTTTTCTTCACGGCGAGCAGACTCTCGCGTCGATACGTTTGTCGACGTGTCGACCGGATTCATGAGACCACCTTCCACCCTGCTCGGCGACTTTTCATTGTGAAAGCGAAATGCTGTCGCACCGCCGAGGCTTTATCTCCAAAAGAAAGAGCTGGTCGATACAAAGGGGAGCACTTTACCGATTAGCGACACTCTTGCGCTATCGTTGATGTTCGAGATACTCGGGGAAGGAGATTCTTGAGAAGCCGGGATTTTCGGAATTTTCAGTTCGCCTCTGTACGACCGATCGAATCGCATTTGGACAATTGAAAGCGCGCTACCGACTCGAGTGGATTTTAATCGGTCGTGACTCAGATTCGGGACGTAGCTGAAAGTGCGTCGTTTCTGGGTCAACGAGCTACCTGTCGCGAGACTCGGCCTCCAATGAAGTCAGGCGAAATGGTAACTTTGATAATCCGAACTAATTAAAGCGGGCAAACGTTTGAACAGTCGAAACGCCGCACAAGAGCTCAACGACTAATTGAAATCGTCAGGGACGTTTGTAAAATTCTTGCTGCATTCGGAGGCAAGATTCGGGCGGCTCGACATTTTTCCATCGCTTGCAACGTTACTTTCTGGACCAGTGCGTCGTACCTTGTGTTAATTAAAGCTAAAAGTACGTTTGGATCGTTCGTGCGCGAGCCTGTATTAACGATTATTTAATTAAGAAATTGAATTGTTGAAACGATGCCCAAGTCCTTTTTTTTTCAAAAGCAGTTTTTGTATGCTCCGTTCATGTATCCGTTTATGTACGAAAAATTCTATCGCCAAGAGCAAACTTACAATTTATTTTGCGCGTATAATCGAAAAGAGAAGGACCGTTTAACATTAATTATATTAATTGCGCCTACATATATAAATTATAATTCATTGTACTTATGTAATGGTCGTAATTAATTATGTTTAATGGAAATTGTATAGCAATACCAAGCACTCACTACGCAAGGAAAAATACCACTAATTTTATATTGTCTGACTTTCACCGCCACAATAGCCAAACGATAATTGATGACGTAGTGAAAACAAAGGCTATTCAGTAGAAATAGTCGACGAATGCGAGCTACGGCTATAGCACCAGTTATAGCGGCTGAAGTTGACGATCGCCTGTACCATGAATCAACTATACCTAGTACCAAAAGAATCAAAGAATTCGCTTAAATTTCAATATTTTAATACTCGAATAATACGAAGTATTTGTACCCATTTCGCAATGAATAACATCCGCATGACGATGCATAAATGGAATACGAATAAAACGCAAGATGCAGGTTTTAAGCCATTGTATAAATTGAATATTCAGCAAAAATATTACTGTACTCTTCATGGATGTTCTTGATGCTCGATCCAATTAGTAGGTACATCCTAATCTCTTCTCCATTAGTACATTAACCGAGATATAGGAATCCTTTCAGCATCGAAGTATGATAAGTTTTAGAAGGTACTCAAAGCGGATTATCTGGATAATTCGAGAACGCCTATGATACGATATAATGTGATGGTCCTAGTTTATCGGATATTCGATGAAGAATCGTGCTTGCGAAATTAAAGAAGGCATTTTTAACGGTCACATAACGCGCATAACAGTAACGATAAATTTTAATTATCTGATAGTTTATTGCCACATTGTCTTTGCGTAATGGCGTAAAATAGCATAGAAGAGCCGTACACGCCAAGACAAATAATGCTCCCGATATCGGTTAATAATTCGAACAGCCGAATAAAAAGAAAATATCTGTGCATAAAGACCGATCCCCCTAATAAACGAGAGTTTATATATTTCCTGCGTTTATGCTCCATTATTTATCGGTAATAATTCGAATCAGACCATCGATTTTACTCTCCCATCATTATTCACGAAACGAACGAAATGGCCCATTCATATATCCAATCCCTCTTTCGTCTATGCGCATTGTTCCTATTCTTTCTATGTGATTTTTCATCCCAGAAGTAGAACTAATTCAACTAAATTAACGAGACTAATTGTTTACTCTAACTACGCAACTGGATGAAAATATTCGTTTACCATCTTCTTTTTCGTCGAATTAAAGACAGCTGAGGGTACCGATGTTTCTTAGCGTATCAAGGATTACTTTTTCTATTATTTTTAAAGTTTCGTATATCTGATGAAATTTCAATTTTATGGAATAACCTGCACATTCGGTATTTTCAGTGAAACATTGAAAGGTAGATTGTTTTACTAACGGTATATTTTGTCACTGTTGTTGGTGATTTTATTTTTTCTATATTTTCTTAACTGGATATCATGGAGTTGACGTTTTCACAAATAAATAAATTTCTACAAACAAGTAAATATCGAGCATTGTTTGTCTCTGCGTATATTAATACAAGATTGCTACAAGATTCCATAAAAATATATAATTTCGTACTAACTGAATTTAAATTCAATTTTCTGTATCCAAAATTTAAATCATCAAAATAGATAATATTTTAAATATTTCACAAATAAATATCGCGCGAGTTATGTTTTATGATTGAATAAAAATGATGTATCTGATCTATTGCATAAAACTGTATGCTATTTCGTAGGGGAAGATATTTAAAAATACTGCACGTTACTCTATAGCATTCGTTGTTAAACGTGGATTACAAACTTTGGAAACTTTGTTCCTCGTTACTGGACTTTCTCATTCTTGCTGGTAACGTTCGCTTTTAAAGATATTGCTTTTTCACCCGCAATAGTGATTGAAGTATAATAAACTGGCAAGATAGCAAGCGCCGTGTCCCTAATAAGTATGCAATCCCTAGATCCTAGTCTCTAGCAAAGTTTTGTTTATCAAAGTTGTGAGGTGCATATAGTAGACTAGGTGGAAACTATACTGCCGGAAATCTGTTCAACAACAAACATTTCGTATGTCCTTTTAATAAACTTTATAACAGGCACCCGAGAGCATAATGTTTGTTTGTTGAGCATACTCGTTTAATTCGTTGATATTTATTTCAATATTAAAAATACTACCGCTACGATCGATCATCATAGCCCGTCAAGTCCAAAGAACCTTCTTTATCTTGTCTGTTTATTGTATATTAACTTATAAGACTAAGCTTTATCGTGTCATAATATGGCACGACAGTTCCACTAAACGATCAATTCATCCTGTGTCTTTCTACCTGTAATTTCGTAATTAAATTACATTTCTTCGAAAATAATGAACGTGACCACGTATTCTTAAGGGACAATGTATCATTTGCCCCCATGTTTATCGTTGAAAACGACTACGCAAAATGTAAAAGATCAATATCAACAACGCAATTGTCGTTAACACGAAGCTATTACGAAGTTGTGCCGGTTAGCGGAACGTAATTCACGCGTCACCGCGTCCAGCTAGGTTCTTCAATAATTTCGTGGGCCTTCACGCATTCGGTCGGTCGGCGAGGTCGACGCGAAACCCGTCGCTTAATATTTATCGCTGCTAACGCAATTACGTCGCGTTCCATTTAGCATCGAGCCAATCTAATTTCCACTCGAAATAGTTCATTACAGCCTGTCGCATTGAGCACTTTAAACCCTTGATCTGTCTCTAGGTGAATCGGTGCGTCAGGAATAAGGGAGCGGCTTTGTCAACGTAATAACTAATGTAATCAAACCGTAGCGATTCTGCGCAAAGATTATATCGGTAATCGTAGTTGGATCAAACCAGCCAACGCGAGATCAACGGCATTTTGTCCCAATGAAATAATAAAACGATCTCTATCTGTAGATTACGTTGAGGATTTCGGGATTTCAGGCTGTTTACTCCAATACGATTTACGATAAAGTATGATCTATTGATATTGGTATGCTAGTTTATAACGAGCGAATGGATCTTTTTAATCTGTTTGCGTATAAGTATCAATGGCCAAAAATCGATAAATTCTGTTACTTTTATTTACAGATCACGTTAAAAATCGTGATTCGAGTGAGAACTAAGTGATTTCTGATGCAAAGCCAAAGTAAAATTTTAGTAATCACAATTTAGTATAAGAATATCTGACTAAATAATAATACGCAGTAGCAAATATACGAAATAGATTTAACGTGGAAGATATTGTCAGAAAAATCGGCTATTTGCAAACTTAAAAATTATATTAAAAATCATATTATCGCATTTTTCGTCTCAATGCAATACTATTTTCGCATTTTATCATCCGGCGAAATAGAAATTCTGAACATCGCTAAAACGACAATATAACGGTTTTCTGAATGGAGAATGCTTTCATATCGATGATTAAAGGCTGCCAATTAAAACACGTCAATTAAAACAGAAACTATAACGTTGGCAGACAAAGCTAGATCGCATCCTGCATATATCTTTTGTAATGGGAGGGTAAATTTACGGAGATCGTGTTTTTTCTAATATCACCTTGCTCAATCAACGCGTCGTTATTTGTTTTGAACAATTATTCAGGGAAAACTTGTTTTGAAAATTTCTTTTATCTCTTGGTTATTACAAAATACATTTAGGATACGATGAGAATACGCAAAGAAATTGATTTAAAAGGGATATGGTTACATGGTGACAAATATCTTGATTGGATAATGGAGCCTACCGTTGAAAAGTTGAAAAAAGTATAGAAAAACCTTTTATCGAACGAAACTGAAAAAGTTAGCGAACAAGACAGGAGAATAAAAGAGAACGGGACAAGTGGTAACTGTGATAAAATTGATCTAATGGAGTGGCTCTACATCAGCGGAAACAATAATACAGACGACCATGCTGTGCGCATTTTACACGAAATGAAACAGCAAACGAATAGTAGTTCGATGGTTTATGCCACTAGAAGAATTTAGGTCTACCTCGTTACTTACTAACATTGAAAAATTTAGGTAATTCAGCAGCTGAAGAGACATAGAAGCCATAAAAACTGTAGACAAACTTTCAATTTTCTTGGTTACTATTGAGAAAAATGAACTTCTATAATGCTACTTCAATGTACTTGTTGTGTTATTGGTCCATTGTTCGGTCCATAAGATGGAATTTGTCGATTATTTGACCATTACGCCTCTTCCTCCATCGCACGATACTAAATATTATAATTCCCGTTGATAGATTTGAAAACTCCTCAGGCATCGGCATATGTGGTTGAATTAAAAAAATTAATAGATACAATTTCAAAGGTGTTGTCAAAATAATGGACAAAAGTGCCTATTCTTTAAAACGACAGTATTTAATATTTCAAGAACAAATTCAATTTCAACTGGGCAAATGAAACCATTATAACTTGAGCTAAACCATAATAAAATATCGGGAAACAGAGGAAAACGGAAGGTGGCGCGCAAAAAAAAGAGAGAATACCATTAATAAACAAGGAATCGAGGAAAACCCATAACGGGAGAAATCGTTCCGGTGGCTCGCGTGCAACTGCTGATAAAGGAGTTTCGCAGGAGAACGAAGCGCGAAGGAAGGCCGCGAATTAATCGCTGGATCGTGTGTCGACTTCCAGCGGAGGATATTCGTTCCGCGGGCAACAAGGTAAACCAGAGAACCGGCTAAAATATCCGGTGCAATATTTAGATTACAAGCCTGATCCGGCAGGGAACTTTTCATTCGACTGACATAACGCATTAACCAGAGCGAATCAACGCTGAAAATTAGTCTCTGTCTACTTGACGAAAGACCACGAGTTTCTGTTTCATTTTAAAGTTCGTGCGATTGCCTTTTGATTTGTTGCAAGTTCGCTGATTAACGTTTATCGTTAATCCATATAACATAAATTTTCGGCGTGAAAAGCTACATTCTCACGATTTTTATTCGCTGTTTATGCTCTAATAGGAGAGAGGCGCTGTGAAATCTTAATGTAAAATCTGATACTATCGATGAGTTTATAATATATATTTATCGAATGCTAGTTCCATTAATTTTCTACTAATGGACCTATGTTTTAAATACCTATACTGATATCGTTAGAAATGGACGTTATAGAAAATTTTTCTTTTCATAGAATCTCTGTTCTTCGTATAATAATAGTATCTTTTAATAGAAAGAACCATCTGCTATTACCAGATATCCTGTTCGAATGAAAGAATATTCGAATAGTGCAACGTTATAATATTAAAGTATATATGTATTTGGATAATGGATAACGAATTTTGATGCCGGATGCTTTATTTTATTTCCATCCAAGGAAATCGGCTGGTGGCACCTTCGTCACGAGTAAAATAAGAAACGATGCCGTGACAGGTTCAACTGACGAAGCAACGACCTTCTTTCGTTGGACAAGCCGCCGTCTGGGCCGCCTCCACGGACTAATTTAAAACGCGGCAGGAAAATGGTTTTCTTACTACCGTGGCGGCTCATTCGAGCACGACCGTGTTTCAATTAGAAGAATAGTTCTGGCAAACGCTGTATCCCGTGATCGTAACTGACATGGCTGTTATTAAATGGTAAGGTGAATTTGTATTCGCTGATTTTTGCATTTTACCGTGATGTGACAAGGTAACGTGATAGTTAAGATGGTAATGTAGGGTGGTACGATCATGTAAACTAAATTTTTACTAGAAGAAACAAATTTTATGCTAAATGTTCCTTTCTTATTTATTTATAACGTCGAACAGACATTGGGAAAATGCTTGTGGTAGCAAGGACGTTGAAAAAAATAATACGAATAGCGGAAAAGATTAATTTGCAGAGTAATATTAACTATTTGGTGGAATGTGACAGGAATAGTAAGGTTTGATCGCAAACACATCGCTTTGAAGAGTTAAGCATCCCGAGCAGGTTAGCCGACTTCGACATGCACAAACGCCCTTCTATACAGCTCTATGCGTACGTACATACATACATATGTACATACGTATATACGTACACGCATGTTTGCACGGGTATGTAATACACGTGTCACCGTGGTACGTCATACGTGCTACTTTATCAAACGGGTATACAGGCGGTCGATAGACCGTACGAGCGTTAACGCGATAACCCGATAACCCGATGCTCTCCTTCGCTCTAGGATCAAGTGGTGTCCCAAGATCAGCCGACATTTCGTTCTGATTAGACAGCAAGGGTATTTGTGCAAATTTACGTTATTATAAATGCGACTAAACGAATAGAATCTACGCGGAGATTTGTTTCGTCCATTAAATATTTATAGACTTCCGATATTTATGTAATGGAAAAATACACGCACGATCTTTGGAACGTGACAACGAATGAAAATTTCAAGTAACTAAAAAAAAAGCTGGATGCTGGATTTTTCCCGGGTTTTACCCAAATGCTCGATAGCTGGGTATTATAAAACGCATCTGTCGCCTGAATTTGCTGACCTTCTGGCCTTTAAAATGGCCTTCGTCTTAACACTGATTAAGCATTTTTTACTTCCCTCGGTGAATACTTGAGCTACCAGGCCCTATGTCTTTTTTATCGTAGCCTCTATAAAGAAATGGAATATGTACAGTGGTTAAAAAAATCCCTATTTCCCAATGAAGCATTTTTATAACAAAATCTATACGTTTCATATTCATATTATTAAATTTTTGCAATTATTTGAGAGTATAATGCTAGGTGACACGAAATGTAGTTGACTACTACTGATTGATTAGTATATAAATCCTATAATAAATACAATGATGTACAAGCAGCTACCGTAGGTCGAAGAAGAAGACGAAATGGGTAAACGACACGATACTCTATTTTTCTATTATATAATTGTTACCATTCTTTCGTCTAGCATATTTATGAAGGCAACGTATGACATCCGAGTTATAAGTACTGCATGCAATTTGTGTACATATATCACCTATACTAATCTACAGAACAGTGTAAGTCTCTACACATAAAGATTTATACCTTCTACACCTGTACTTTTCGCATGATCTATGCTAAACTGTGTAAATAATTATACGACCGGCATATTGTATTACTAGCGCCGTCTATTTTCTTCCTCGAAGAATCATGATATGGAGAGATCGAACGTGAGAAACTCGTGTGATTTGAATTTTCGATTTTATACGATATTCTTCATTGAGTTCGTTAATTGAACGAACGACTAGAATGGATTATTAGCGAATTCGTCGATATTATTGTCTTCGTTGACACCCAAGTATTAGAATTTCCCTGATAATTAATTTATCTAATTGCAAACTTTCTTTATAGAGAAAGAGAAAGTGCAAGAAATATACATAATTCTTAGTAAATGTTGTCGAGAAATTTCGCATGCATGCATAGCGAATTCGACGAAAATTTGTTCCATAATGTCGGTTTATTCATCGCTCTGTTCATTACCGTCTTTTCATACTTTCTACGAGTTAGTTGGCGCAAAAAAGTTTAATTTTACCAGCAAGACCCTTGTTTTCACAGCTGGAATGAATGTGAAACGGAATCGCAGTGATCTTGTATTAGCAGAGAAAATATTAAATTCGTAACAAGTTTGGCGAAATAAAAATTCCAGAATAACTGCTGTATGAGAAATCTCGTCAAGATATAAAGAATTAACAAATATTTCTGTACATTCTTTTCTTATGATAATACAATTTTCTAACATGCGTTGATTTTTAAGCAAGACGAACATAGGATTGTTAGAATGAATCTTACGTCTTCTTTTAAATATACAAAACAATCCAAATATAGAAATTTGCATTTCGTGGTATTTTAATTAAGCTTTTGTTCAACATTGCTATTTTAAACACACGTAGAACGGGACTAATTGATGCAGTTAGTTAATGTTAATTAAAAGTAATTCGTGTTTAGAAAACAGAATGATATATGCTTTCAAGTATTTCAACATTGGCCATCATTTATTTGTAACATACATGGATCTGTCGCGGGTTAATTAGATTTGTTCGGATGTTGTAGGTTAATTTGATAACGTTTAATTTCGCTGACCGCGCTTCGCGAATGTCTATTTTTATTTTGCAATACAAAACAGTTTTACTTCAGTACTCTCGACAATGTGCAAAATTACTTTGAGTTTATCGCACATTGCAGGAAATCTATTTCATATTAAATTATACTCTTGTTTTACTGCAAATTGGACTCATTGCTTTTATTACATCCTTCGTTCGTAAAATATACGTTTCATCGCTATTTTTAGGAAAATATACAAATAACTTTTATTCTTCTCTACTACGTATGTACATAGTATGGTCATATTTTTCATCGCGACACTATCTTGCAGCGAATTCGACCAAAACAATAGAGAAACTAATATTAATCAGAAATTATTGCATGTATTTTAAACTGCGCGTACATAATAACATTTTTAATCGAGGTATGCAGAAGTTCCAGTTCTTTCAGATATCTGCCTTGCCACGTGTGTTAGCACTGTGCCGAGCGGCGGCACTTTTAATATCGACAAGTCGCCGACGAAGGGATATAGGAGGCACACGCTTTCCGTGACAAAGAAATGGCAGCCTGTAAAAAGTTCGTCCAACAAAGCGCGAAATGACATCAAGTATCTGTGTTCCACGTCGCTTTGACCATCCTACGTTGCTAGTGTATGCTTCAATGACGCGTGTCGAGCGTATAGTCGGCTGAGCTTTACATTGCCGTTAGCCTCTGTAACATACATTCCCGTATGCGCGTGCGTACATATCACAACGTGAAAGCCATTTGTCTGTACATCTATCAAATGTGCGTGTACACCCTCGAGTTTACGTATGTTACCTGTTTCAAGATCTGGTTAGGTTTGTGTCATCTATGAGTAACATAAAACCTATACCGATGCAAATATTGTTTAGATTATCTAAGAAAAGGTCTTTGATATTCCAGATATATAAGAAAATGGATTTACGTATTATCGATCGAAAATATGCTTGTACGATAGTTAGCTTGAGTCGTAAAAAGATCGAAATGTTCGTAACACAAATCGTGAAATAGCGTTATACTTTAAAAGTGTCTTGATGAATTTCTTACAGATGAGATACTAACGAACAACATCTTTTTGTTCAGTTACCCGAAACGTCTAAAAAATTCCGGTATTCGTTAAAAGAACGTATATTTTTACTTTATAATGCTTTCTTTATTTCGATCGTAAGAGGAATTATCGAAATAAATCACATTGCTAAGCTGAAAGGCGAAACATTCTTGTAGAATACGACTGAGTTAAAGGTATCCGAAGGAGATATAGAATTTCTAGATTCTTCAAAATAAATATATATTCCTTTCTATGAATTCATATAACTCGCGTACTACATATATCACAATATGGAAACAACTTGTCAGTATAGTTGAAAATGCGTACAGACTCGCTCGTGAGCACATACGGATGGCCAACTTTAGAATACAATTGCGTTCGCATGGCTAAAGCGGATTTGTATAAGCTCTCCAATATTTTACCATGTACATACCACGTTGGTTGGCGTTAGACAGGAAAAGTCATTGGGTGTTCCAGTTGACACGTTAAAACGCGTCTACGTGTTATACAGTATAGTGCATAAATTAAATATTTCCAAATATTTCAAACTTCTGAATAAGGACGCAAAGGAAATTACACGAACTAAATAAGTATAATAGGTAATGAGTTGTAGAAAGAAATACAGCGAGATATAGCAAGAAATATGCCCTTTTATCGCAACTGTAGTGCCGTAATAGTAGGAATGAAATATAATAATAATAACGTGATTGAGATATAACGGAAAAATATGATATGCACATTATCGATCTTCCAACGAAACGTCGTTTCGTCGGATTCTAAATACATTTCATTTTCGCAGTATCAAATTTTTATCGTCGTACGAAATTTAATACCGTATACTTGATCCTAATTAATTCGTACGTAATACTAGTACGCTTAACGTAAATGCTATAAATGGTGTACAAGTATTTTTTGTAGTCGCTGCACCTTTCCCCGTTTCTCCTTCATTTTGCAACGCCTATTTATACAGGCTAAGGCTGACGACAACCTTGCAACCCTTATCCAGCGTATTCGTATTATGCAGGCACCTACTCGCGAATTGAACACGACAGCATTTTCCTTCGCAGTGATGGCGTAAAAAACGAGGTTCACGCCGGACGTATTTGCAACGTAATTGTCAGAATGTGCTCCAGAGTCGTGCTTTTGTGCGTTGGATTGATCGATGACGCCAATGACTTTCCTGGTTGCTCGCGTTTCGCGCTGCATTATGTCGCACTAAGTTATGAGGAACGCGTGGCGTCGTACAGCTCGGGCCTTTGGTGTGTGACGGGGCTTCATCGTCAGATGCGCACGTACATTGGTGCATGCACGTTCTCGTTTACGCGGATATTGTCACGCACTCGTGCGGGAACACGTATTCAATTGTCGGGGCAACATTGTTCTGTATACACGGTGTGTAATGAAAAACATTCGTGTAAAACGCACGCTGTCGTCGCCAATAACTTGAACGTAGCCCTCGTTATTTCGCAACACAATGTTTGATAAGAAAGAAAGCACAGAAAAAGTGGAAAAAAAGAGGGAAAAGAAGGGGCCGGTTCTTTCTTCCATTGTAGACTATTAGGGAGACGATCGCGTGACAAACGCGAGACACTTTATATCGAACGGAATACCGCCTATTATCGTTGATCCTCGTTTGAATTGCAAGGAGCACCGGTGAAAAGTCGAATGCGAACGGACGTCTAAAGAGAGTTCGCGTTCATGCGAACCCAGAATTAGGCCACTGCTTAAAACCTCCGTTTGCAAGGAAATCATGCCTTCTTATTTCGTGCTCGTTCAGTAAACGAGAGAATTTCATTACTTTTGGGAGTTGACGTTTGCGATGTTACCTGAACGAGAATGCGTAATTATAATGTATATATTATCTAAAAATTCAAGATGTCTCGCTGATTGGTATCTCATTCGTACGTACCTTGATTACTAATGTTTATGCATAATACGTATACGAAACGAACTGCACGTAACGGCAAACGTTCGCAGGGTAAAAAATTATTCTCATTGCAAGCACCAGCGATTTATACCCGTATATCGTATAAACGAACTCCATTTACTCGAGCATGTCGTTCATGCGACGTATCTTCGCTTTCCTATCGTTTCGGTCAATTTCGTGCGAGTCACGAGAGTTCGCGAAGGTCGATAGCGATTCGTAAATTTTCATGTCGCGCAATAACAAACGGAGCATCGAAAAATATTAAAATGACGACGACAGAGTGAAATCACGGAAAAGAGTTTACGTCGATAGGAATTTTATTGCCGTGCCATACAGGCCTCGTATCAGTGTTTCGAGAGAAGTTCTATAAGCTCGAGTCGCGCGTTCATGAAATCACTTTGCGACAGGCGTAGAAGCAACGACTGCCACAATATCGTTTGTTATAATGCACGTGGAATATAGGAAACGCAGTGATAAACGAGTTTGTGTTGAATAGATAACGAAAATCTCGTCGATTCGCTCATCGTTTGGCAGTTTGCTCGCATTTATTACTGATCATTCATCTCTGCTACTTCAAGCTCCAACATCTTACGTTACAATATGTAAAATATATTGCGTCTATTTTCATTGTTAGTTATTCCTTAGTATATAAAATTTAATTTAAACAAAATAATGGTTTACTAGTTTCTTCTGGTGCACTGAATGAAGAACATTCATCCGTTGCAATACCACTGGCACTAGTTTTACAATCTGTTCCATACCAATCGATACCGTGAGACTATCGTGAAATTACACGTGATTATATTGCCTACCTCGATACTACCTATAATTAGAAACGATTCTGTTCATTTAGTACGCACTTTTTAAATACATATCTTCATTTGGTACATACTTCCTTCCCATAACACGCCATTGTGTCCAAGCTTTTTACGTTACAGTAACGTCAATAAAGTGGGGGAAAGTGCATAAGCTGCAGAACTTAGCCCGAACAACGTTGGACTAACTACTATCTCGCTCCATTTCCTCTTCTTTCATTCCACATTTACTGTACCCTATTGTTTACCTTAAAGACAAAAGCTGGAAAGCTGTTTAAAACGTGTCTGAAAGTAGACAAAACATGCAGTAGACTCCATAAAAAAAAAAAGAAAAAAAGGGAAAGGATGTCGTTCGCAACTAGCAACGACCGACCAGCTGATTCTGGATAGGCTGTAGCGAACAAAAACCTTAATTTAAGACCCCTTTTACTCATCCACTCCGCCGCTTGTTAGACGGCCGGAGAATATTAATTTACCTGGTGGGTACAGGACCGTTCTAAACGAGTCGCCGCGAAGCAACAGTCCGAGAATCTTCGTCCTTGCCGGTTTGATACGGTTTCGCGACAGGAAACCCTGGGTCTCGTTACGTCACGTCGGTGCAATTCTCGACATTTTCCTCTGAATGTCCGTTTCGTGTTAATGAACGACTTATCTTCATATTTGCTGTCACCACGTGCACGAACCGGAGCTCGTTTACGGAAGTTGGCTAGCTACTCACCAACTATAGTAACTGCGGAATTAATTGAGATCTCGCTATCCTATCTTGTTATCCCGGTAAATTGTGAATTTCTACTAACCCCGCGCATTGGTGTAGCTTATTTAAGAACGTGCCTCGAAGCATGCGGAAATAAAGGTAAAGAAAACGAAGAAACGACAAAGAAAATTATGCGTTCGCCTGGAACACTGTGAACAGGAAGCAAACGCACATTCAGTCACAGAATAAAAAGATGATAAAGAAACTAGTAACTATTAATTGCATGAATCTGCTCGTTCGTGCTGGTCCTGGATTTTCATTAAATTACATTGTCCAACGTTGTTTCCCTTTTGATCGCATGTCGAGATTGCACGCTCGCGCTCACAGTTCACCAGGCTGATACCATTATTGTTTATTACCACTCGTAACGCTGTATTCGAAAACTCTGTCGACGGCGAAACGACCACTAGTGGAAATTAACTGGCCTTGAATATGCAAAGATCGTAAATTCGTCCTCCTTGAAACTCCTTGAAAAATCGTTCCGGGTTCATTGATAAGGGTGATATAGCGGTGTTTTGTCTCTAAATTTCTAACTGATCTAAATTATTCTGGAAATAGCGTTTTTCAACTTGTTTCGCTAATGGTTTCTTGTAACGTAGCAAATTATCGTGTTATTCTTTTCCTTTCCTTGGTGGATATGTTAGTTGGCTGCAATTTTCATAACTTTATCGATGTATGGACAGCTAATTAGACCGAACGTTTATTTTAATATTCAGCAAAACTGGCAAGATCGATATTTCAGTTTGCTTGGTAGAATGCGTTGTGGCAGTAATATTTCCTCTTGAACAACCTATTCTTCGATACACGCAATTTCTAGAAAACGTAAATATTGAAAATAAAGATAAATATGTGATGGATATTACGAAGCAACGAGAAACTACGAATAAATGTAAAAGCTGTAGAAGACGTAGAAAATATTGACGATGTGGAACTTAAAATTTTTATGATACTAAAACAAATGATTTTAGGAATGTAATTAATTCTGCGCCGAATGAAATAGATACGAAGAAAAATGGCTTTCCTGAAAAATATCATGACGTTTAATGATTCGTAAAACGCAATACGGCAGAGATAAGAAAGTTCGTTAATAAGAAAGTCAGAAAACAAGGATCGATACTTCCAGATTGGTCCTTCGTTTTTTCCGGGCTATCAGATCGCATTACATTCTCGTAGAAAATGAACAATAGCAAATCATCTGAAGATGGCAGCAGCTCGAAGATGGAGTCAGCTAGTCGTTATTTTTATCGTTATTTATAGTACAATAATAACTGGATCTGACTTTTAGGATATTTTTCCTGTTGATATCCATTGTGGTTGAAAAAACTGTATCGAAATGTAGCCAACATCCGAATAAAAATAAAAGTTACAACAAATGGAATTGCTACGGTTTTGTTATATGCAGATATATATAGTACATCACTAGAGTACATGTAGCATATTTCACGTAGTAATCTTCTGATTGTTTCGCGTAAAAAAGTATTTATTCCTTTAAAGTCATTCCAGTCTAACGATAAGAACGTCGGATCATCGTCGTAACGGGAAAGGATTAACGGGATCATGTTTGGATTAAAATAACTCATAACTAGTAGTTACAAATCCATGACTCGTTTATTAAGAAATACTGTATTGTTCCGACAATCGCGAAATGGTGGTACGATACGATAATGGTTCTCGGAGTTAAGAACGTTTCGACGCAGTCGTCCCGGGGTCACCGACGTCCCTCCCGCTGACGGTGGATTCGAGTCGTGCGACATCACCGAATAACGAACGGTTTCACGAGATCGATCGTGTGTTTCATGCATCGCGTAAATTCGTCGTTCTCCGTTACGTGGATCGTTCTTTGTGTTCCGCGGCTGATTTTAGGCGCGCGCCGCGCCCTAATAAATACGATTCTCTCGTGTTAAAACAACGCACACAAACGTTTAAGAGAAGCAAGTACAACATCAAGGTTTCATCGATTTCTTTCATTTGCTTTCGTTTGAACCATGTTTATATTTCAGGGTTACCCTGTCGATCATCTCCCTCTCTCGTCTCGCGGTTACATCAGGTCGAGCCACTCGCCACTACCGAGCAAATGCCAATCATGCCATGAAATTTCGTAGACCGAGTAATTAAACGATCGCTCAAACTGCGAAGAAGCAGTCGTTGGAGGCGATCATCATCCCGTCGTTCGGCATACATAGAAAATACTGTGTTTGGATGGGAACGCTCGCTTCGAGCCTACGAACGAATCCCCGCGGAACGCGCGACGTGATATCGCTGTGGCGTTGAGAAGTCCCATTTTCCCGTGACGTCCAAACCCCTTCGCGTGATACGACAGAGAGAAGACGTGGACAAAGAGACAGACATCGAGGCAGACACAGAGACAAAGTGAATCACTCGCTGCGGTACATACCGACGCTCCCTTCCCTTCTCTATCCGGCTGCTCCCCTCGTGAGCAAACATCGCGACAACGGAACGAGACATCGTCAACTGCGGTGGCAGTGTGAGATTGGCTCGAAGATTTTCTGCCGCTTAAACAAGATCCGAGTTCGACCGGTCGCGCGCGATGATCGCCGACGCAAATGTCATCGGCGCATCAGGAAGAGCAGGGAGCTGAGCTTTTGGTCGCTTTTGTAACGCAGTCGTCTTTCGCCAGGCCGTTGGGATTCCAACCTACCGATTCCTCAGTAGCTGCGCACAAACCAACAGGACGAGCAGGTGCAGCGAGAGGTAGAGTCGCGGCGTGGATGGACCGGTGGAAGCGAGTGCGTACGCATACGAGGAGTAGCATTGCCTGTAGTTTTCTGGGTTCAGCCGGGTGACCGTGCAGTAATGATGAAGAGCGCAAGCTCCGTTCAGCGGTCCTCCGCAGCCCCAAATCTGCTCCACTTCCCGCGGCAACGAGACCGTGTTGGCCGCGTAGTATCTATGGGAATATAAGCGGCCGCGTGCGCGGAAAGATAATCAGCCGTGGAGCTGGCTAGGCTCTGCGAGACGCAAGCCACCGTATCGGGACAGTCATTAGCATCGTAATGACGCGATTGCGTTGAAAAGGGTAGACAGTTATCAGCGTCAAGCGGCTCGAGGAATTATCGTGCCGGATAATTGCTCGAGAAATATGGAAATTATTAATGCAGCAACGGGTTCGGCGCGTATACGTCGCGACTAGCTCGTGCAATCGCCGCATCGGATCGCGTAAATGTTTCCGCGCAGTGTCGAGCACATTGCCACATTGATCCCCGGGTACAGGTGCTGCGTGGTCGCGCAACTTTGTCACGAACAACCTACGTCAGTCATCCGTTAACAGCACCTCCCCGGTGGGAGAGTTTTCAAGGTCTTTCGCGCGATATCGCCCATTTCACGCGATTACGATAGCAGGGATGAGCACGAGACGCCTTGAAAGCGAAATTAAAGCGAATTTAAATTACGAAGTTTCTCGTGAAATTGAATGTTGTTGCAAACTTTCAAAGAATCTAGCGAGCTTCGTTAAACTGCGAATTGCATCGTTTTAAATGTGAAAATCGTTGCTTTCGATCGTACTCGATGTTCTATTTTAATGATAGGTGATATATAAAATACTTGGAATATAAAACTAAAAGTAGGCAAAAAAAGAACAATATAAACGTGTCTACTATTTTTGAATCGCGCCAGCGTTGCTCTATTTTTTTACAAAGTATAGTTCAAACTCAAAGTGCAGAGTTTAATTACGAATCGCGTACCATGCAGCAGCAGAGGAACGCGAAAAAACCGAGAAATGCCAAAGTGGAAATACATCAAAGTAACGTTCCACATTTTCGTACGAAATACTCGAGCCCGAAGGAATAAACGGAACGAAAGGGCGGTTGTAATCCGGATGATCAATGATCCCTGTCCACGATACGATCGCGGTCACGTATTCTGCTAGACAGATGGAAAAATTTGTCGGTCGAACCGTTTACGTACCTGACGAAAGCATAATCATTGAATTGCGTGAATCGGTCAGCCAGGTCGTGAAGAGTGATCGCTGTAATTTCCTGAAGTTCATAGTACTCGAGCAGAGAGTACTCGGCCAACCAGTTTGCCGTCCCGGCTGAATTCGCGTCCGGCAGATTAAGATAGTACTGCGTATAATCCAGCACCTGAATACGACGGAACAGAAGAGAAGATGGGTCGACGAATCCTATACAGGCTGTTAGAAAAGAAAAAGGCAAAAGACAAAAAGATACTTAAAGGCCTTATGGTACTTACTCACTCAGAAAAGTAAGACAACGTCCAAGCGTATTTTTATCGTTTATATAATCGAAGTACGTGCAATAGAAGTAGAAAAGTTTTCTCTGATAGCATTTTTCGTTTCGCGTTGGCGAGGGTTCGGTCGATCAGCATCGACTAAAATTTTCTTCCTATAAACGGTGTTCTACCTTATGTTGATTTACGATCCATAAACGTGAGCTTTGTATAGAAATGGGAGGAAGACGATATTGAACATTTACAAATACGACGATTTGTACCGATCTTCAAGCGTTAATAAGAGTTGTTTTTACATAGAAAGGCTTTATAGTCTCTGTTGATCAGACATCTTTCACTTTACTCACCATAAGCTCTTTAAGTATCGGCCCCTTTTTCCAAACATCTTGTACGCTCTACATTTCTTTCGATCGAAAAATCGCGTAAATAGAAATCGTTCGGTCAGAGACTACGAACGTCACGTAACGCAGAACATTTTTACCTACCTGACCAGTGGCAGTTTCGAATTTGTACAATCTTAAACCTGGATTATTCGGCCCTCCAGGCGTGCTCGGTGATATACTGGGTGCCATCATTATCCATGACACCGGCAGACCTAGCGGCACAAACGTCGTCAGGGTAAAATCAATTATTCTTGGAATTCTTTCCGCGTGTCGCAATGTGTATACATATTTGTGGCCGAACGAGTAGGACGTTAACGTAAGTGAACGTAGAAGAGATAGGAACGTTTTTAAAAGCGCGCCAAACTCGCTGGCGTGACCGATAAAGCGGACTGTAAAACGGCTGAAAAGTATCCTGGCTATCGAACGACACACGCGGGGAATTTATTGATTATCGTTCGCGGCCTCGGTCGTTTCGATGAAGGAACGCTCTGAAAAATATGAGTAGAACGTGACCGAATGGACCTATACAGCGTCGTAAAATTGAACCACCCTGCGTTTACAGTCACTTCACCGACAAAAATGCACAGGCGTTTATTCGATCGTGAAAATTATTTTCGAAAATCTAAGATACTTTAAATATGTCAGGAAAAACGTTGATATTACTGTTATTATTTATAATCATACACGTTTATACGTTTCGTGGATATTGCAGAAATCGGTAAACTACGGTGAGAATAATATAAATCAAGCAAAAGATACAACGCGATAATCAACGTAATCGTAAATTAATCACGAAAATGTAAACAAATTAATACGCTTCAAATGTTGATATGCTTCGACAACACGTCAAAAAAGTTTTAAGTTATTTCCAGAAATCGAAGCAAAAATTCCGAGATATCGAAATCAGTAGTACAGTACGAATGTAAAAGAACTTTTGCGTACAATTATATATATATAAATAGTGGGAAGATTAACAAAGAACGTTTTGCTTTAACGTATATACGATCGTTAATCTCAGGATAACAAAATAAATTGCTCGTTTAAGCTTTCGTTGGATTACGGGCGATCGACATCTACATTATCAGTATATCAGGCAAACTACATAGGAATAATTACCTGCTCGAAGCTTAATGCATTTTATAGATTTTACTGTCAAGCCGCATCCGTGACGGAGTTTGTAATAAAGCACCGACGGCACGCGTTTTTCATCATTCCTTTATGGTTGAACTGGGACGCGTTCAAACTTAGCCAATACGTGTTGGATCGTTAGGAAAGTCAAACCGCTATTGAATCGCCAACAAAGACGCGCTTCAGCCCGCAAACGACAAAAGCGAAATACGATAAAGCCAAAGTCAGCGTGACAAAAGGGAACGAAAGGATCAAAATCACGAATACAGCATCAACGGTATTCACGAGCGTAGCGTTTTGCGAACGGCGTAGCGAAACAATCGCGATAAAGACGCGGTAAAAGAACGAACGTCGATTTTACTTCCATTTCGATGCATTGAACGTTAAATGTTTTCACGCGCGAAGAAAAAAAGGAAGAAAATCCGAGTTGTTAAGTTCGAAGCACGAAGAAGAAAGATAGGCCGGATCAGAAATGTAGCGTGAAGCAAATGTAAGATACGGCTGCGCGCACGAAACTGAAAAAGAAAGAGGAACAGCCACTTGGTGAACCGCGTATCGTAAAAGGTTGAACAGGGTTTTGAGTGCGATACGATGCCTGCGCATCGATCCGACCACCTCGGTTGATTCACCGCGTTCAACCGCCACGCTTGTTGGTATTGCCAACAAGAAGGGACAAGACGTATACACGTACCGGTATCGCTATAGACCACGCGAAAAGTGTCCGAGTGCCAGTGACCGAAGAACTGACCGCGAATGATGTCCGAGTACAACCGGATCAGCTGGAGATATTTGGTATTGTGACGTTCGCTCAACATCGCCGCACCGCTCTCACGATCGTCCACCCCTGGTGGTGTGTGACCTACGATGTATACCTAGAAACATTATACAAAATATCGGTTTAATTCGGTTGTTCGAACGAATCTGATTTTTCGTTTGTCGATCGATCATTCTCATCGACACGTTACCCGTGTTGTGTCCTTTCGTATTGTTAGACAAATTCCAAAATTTGAGGAAACTACAAAAGAATCATTGTCGACGCGCGTCATTTGAATTTTATGCCAAAGCTGTTTTAAAAACACCAAACTTTTTAGTAATTAACGAAAGAAAAAACTTCTTCTTGGGTGAAACTAAAGTTACGGAGACGTAAAACGTTCGACGACCACAGCAAGATTAACGCTATAAGACTATATAACGCTGTAAGAGATTTTTGACGGAATACGAAAAATGTGTCGCGTTAGAGCGTACCCCGTCAAAATTAATAGAATAGAAGGCGATCTCGCCGTCGCCCGCGGCTAGAGGGCTAAACGTAATGTACAGACTTAATTCGCAAGTTTTCCCTGTGGGGATTGTCACGTGACTGCATCTCGATTAAGTAGGCGCGTTGAGCAGCAAGAAGTGTTTCGTGGAATCACTCTCGCAGTAACTGCTCGTAATGAGCAACTCTCTCGTTAGCGTTAGTAAACTGAATTCCGTAAGCATTATCCACGTGGCGTGGAATCAACGCAAGATACGAATCGTGGGCGTGAGTTACCGTGAAATACCTAATCGAGCACGTTCGCCAAGTTAAACGCAGTCTACGCTGATACTGTACCGCAGCTTCTATGTTTAAAGCTTATAAACTGGCTGCTTCCGCTCGATTCCACGCAATGTGAGCGAAATAAAGTATAATAGCGAGAGGGTAAGTAGATGGAAAGTGTACTGCGTGTAATACTTTCAAGTTTCATATTACTTGTTATTAACGTCAAGGGGACATTTGTAAAAGTATCTTTTGTCTTACAACTTTCTTCCTCGTACATTATTTTGAATTGATATTCATTGCATTCTAGTATTTTCGTCAGAACCAAAACGGATCATTTTCGTGAATATATCGTTGTATTTCCCTACTTGAGTATTGATACAATTCAAATAAGAGCTATCTGCGGAGAATCGAATCGACCAATCATAAATGTACCACTTTTAAATTCGGCTGCCTCGGCTTTTCGCCTTAATTGGTATGTAAAATGCGATGCAAATGAACGATGCGACATCGTTGCGATTTCGCTTCGGTAACGCCGTGCGATTCGGCAGGTTTATATTTCTAATAACGCGATGCACACAATCATGCGAGAATGGGATCGCACGCTTTATTTTTTACAAATTTTTTACTTGTTTTTTATGAGAGCTTGCCAATGAAAACCTTCGTTGTTAGTTAAATTACGTCGACGATGCCGGAATATCCTTTTATGGCACAAATGTATCGTGAATTTTCGATAATTCATTGAATTTCGATAATTCGACCAATTATAAATGAACTGACGCGGAACATTCCGCTGTTTCTCTTGCAGCGCCTAGCTAATTTTCTTGCGCTAGGACAAATACACGCGCTAATTCATACGCGGTGTAAAATTTCCATGTCAAGGAACGAAGCCAGAAGCGATAATCTCACGAAGCAAGAATGCGAGGAACGAAGGGCCGGAAAATAGAGAGCGAAAGACGGAAGAAGTAGTCGGACGACGCGTAAAAACCAAACGAAAAGAACCCGTAGGACAAACAAAGGCGACGAGAGATCGGGTTAGAGCAACGACAAGAACTGGTAAAATTGTAACGGTGAAACCGACGGTATGAGTTAAGGAATAAAAACCGTCTGTGCGAAATGATGAAAATAACGACGGTTAAGAGGTGAAGGTGAAGAGGCAACAAAGGAGAGAGAACGTTCTCGTGCAAAAAAATGACGTCACTGGCCAACGGATGATACGTAGCAGAGAAAAAGCGGCAAGGAATCAAAGAATACAAGAAAAGGGAAAGGTACGCAGAGACCGTGAAAAATAGAAGAAAACGTTCGCTAGCGGAAGAACAGAAGCCAGTGTCACTCGGAAGAAAGAAAAGAGAGAAGGTAGGATGGCGCAGCGTCGTCGGGTGGATAAAGAAAAGCTCGTTAAGCTGATAAGAGAAAAAAAGCGGGGGAAAAAGTCCTTTTCCATTCGCACGGAGATTCCTTCTGAACGAATTGCACCGCTGGGAAAAAGTAGATTTCTTTAAACGGTGAATACCGTCGATCGGGCACCGGGGAACGAAACTTTGCCCGCCGAAAGAGATAAGTGTTACGCGGTTCGGTAGGCACGAACGACCCACTCTTCCCAGACATTACGAGCCCGTATATTCTGCTTCCTTCGTATCGCGAAACACCTCTCTGCTTGTCGATTGATTACTTCTCGTATAGTCTCGTTACGCGCTGCACACGCCCTCGATATTGCATAAATCCTGAGAAACCTACGGCTGTCTTCCCAGTTAGCCAACCATCCACCGTTCTGAATTTTCGCGGAGACTGCCAGTTTGTCGCGTCAGTGACTCGTGATTTCCGGCATATCTCTCCGCTTTCCCGCCGCGCTCCGATATTTAATATTCGCCGTTTCAATTTCCAGAATATTTCTCCTGGCCCGAGAGAGAATCTTCACGTGCTTTATTGTGCCAAGCTATGCAAATTATTAGTCTCGATACAGTATCGTTAGAAATTTCGACGTTATTTGTTCCGCACTAAATATTTTCTTCAATTTCTGTTTAAATGCTTCTTCGTTGCTTTCACCTAGATCGAACAAGCATTTCGATTATCTGTAATATACTGCAACACGAGATTGAGATTCTAGGCATAGCGGAAAATTCATATCGAGATATTAACAATATCAAATTCGTGTTCATGAATTTTGGATACTTGATCAAATTGGCGGCGCATGTACGTAGCGAAGATCTTACACGGTCGAAACTTTCTCGGTTTATACTACCGGTATAATTAAGCAAAAGCGGTTATATAAACATAACTCATTTAAAGCTTTATTCGAAAGTTATGATAAAAATAAGAAATACAGAGAGAACGGTACTTTTGCCTCGAATATCGCCTCTGATTTTACGCCAATGGACTTTTATGTGCGTGTAACTTCAAAAAAGAAAGACACATCGAACAGATATTATTGCGTGCGATACGTGTAATACGAACTGATACAAAGAATTTACTGGTTCACCGAGATGAAACGAAATTATTATATTGTATATGTTGTATATATATGTTTCGTTGTACAAACTACAAACTGCAGAATCTTTCATATTTTTTAATAAAGCATATACGTTTCTGCGCTTTGTTCGATAAGTAAGCTACATATAAACAGCGACTATTGCGTTTCTTGCAAACACCAAGAACATACTTATAAAGCGAGGAACGCGTACAGTTTCATAAAAAAATTCCATGCAACTCGTAAGTAACACGGAGAAATTTGAACGCGAGCGAAATGCGAAAGGAATACGTCTAAACATCCATCGCGGGTCACAATACGTCGTTTCTTGCCTTTCGATCAATCCGTAGGGAAGAAACCGTGTAGCGACTACATCGGTACACGGTACTCGTACAGCTTCTCTTTGAAAAAGGACTGTCGTCTCTGTTCGAATACATTCGTGCACGGCCCCGTTCGTACACGTCAGATTGATGGGTACACGGCTTGTATATTAAAAGAAGCCCGAAAAAAATCTGATTTGCAACGTGAAATTGAACTATTTCGCGCGCGATACAGAGAATCGGTACACGTGTATATTACGTGTGGCTTCTCTGACATTCAACAGAGGCAAAAGGGAGCTGGCCTGTCGCTTCGCGCGAATTCGTGTATCGACAAAATCGCTCGTTTTTTTTCCATTTCTTGTTTTTTCGTTTCTCGTTCACGATGTATCGGGAAATTAATCCGTTGCGAATGTCGGCTGTTCTTATTCCCGGACGTGTCACACGGAAGCAGTGCGGCACGGCAGGCAATGAATTTCACTTCAGAAAAGAACTGCACGGTTCCGGGAGAACTTAACGCCAACTTCCGAGTCTTATCGTTGGCTGACAGAGTTTCCAAACTTCTTGGTGAATTTCGAATAGGCGGCGAAACTTTCTGTTCTTTCGTACAATTGATGAACGCGTTCTTTTGTTCCAAAATCGTCTTATACTTTGGACACTTTATTTACAAAACTGGATCGATCGTACACCGAAGTTTAGGAGCAATTTAAGAAATAAATTTTTACCGATGTTCCCAAGTTGGTCGTAGCTGTGAGCTACTTTTTGTATTTATATACGACGCTTGTAACGCTTTCGTATCATACGAAATATCGTTAGAAAAACGTGTAAAAAAAACTGAACTCGCAGCAAGATGGATCTTGATGGCGTAATGATCAATGCCAGTGACAGAAGAAAAGCGAGGCTGAGTGCCTACCTTTGTATGGTTTGCGCACGTAGAGTTCGCGTCACAATCCAAATGGGACGTAGTATGCTTTCAAAGAATCTGCATATGATGGTAAGCAAGATTTTACGTAGTCGTGTTTCGTATACGTTCGTTGCATTCGCTTGCACACGAACGACACGCTTGGAGACGAAAGAGTGCTCGACATTTTACAAATACGCATGGTGTTCAAGTGTTACACTTTCAGGAAGAAGCTGTTCTATCTTTGCCAGACTGCATTTCTGTTACGGGTTATCACGTAGACCAGCTTCGTGCGATACTCGAATTTCTCTGCTCAGCTTTCATTCTAGCTTAGTGATTATGACGCAACATTTGTTCCATTTATCCGAAAATAATTTATCCACGAAGAAAACTCAGTATTTTCTTGTTAGAAGTAAATATAGAGCGTCTACAGATGACTATCGTTTTGAATAATTGCTAAAGTATCGCCAACGGTATGAAAAAGATGTAAATGCGTTTTGTCTTTCTGTTTTATTCATAGAGCACGACAATGTGATAAAATATTCTCCTGTCGAATGCAAAGACTTATTTTCTTTTATTTATACCTGTTCGAAGAAAATCGTTTTTCACGTTGAGCTAAAATATTTTTTAACGGATAGCAACAAACAGAATAAATCCTATATACAAAACATATTTTTTTGTTTTTTTTTTTGTATATAGAAAATACGAAAACGGTAGCTCTCGTGTTATAACAACAATTTAACGGTCCGTCGCCTCTAGAGGAACGAAAAACAATCTTATCCAATTTTGTTTTGTCCATTGCAATTCGATATGTCCATCGAGTGTGCACCAACGAACGAATACAAAAAGTATTGGTACTCCGAGGTTGAATTTAATTTCTCGCGGCTAGCAATAAACGTAGCCGCGCTATCTGGCAGAAAAACAGGCTCACATATAAATTTTTTCCCTAGTGTGCCGGTGAATCTCGGTCGAACGTTGATTTCCAGCTGAAAAGTGCATCGTCGATAGGCACAAAAATCACCGTGCTATTCACGGTTCGGTCGTCGATAAATCGGATAGGGTAACAATGGTGTCGTTGATTGGTCAGTTTCATCCGCTGACGTGTCTAAACGGCTCGTAATTTGTAATCGTATTATCGGTCATCGATCGATCTTCGACATGAGCTTGCGACGATCGTTCTTGCCAATCTGCCGTACGAACGTTTCATATGATCCCCTTACGAACGTTCTGCACAGGATAAAGAGAGAGAGAGAGAGAGAGAGAGAGAGAAAGAACAAAGACAGGCAGCTATAGAATAGGGGAACGAGCGTTGAAAAGGAGATGGAGGAAGGATTATATCTGGCTAGGGCAAATCAGATTTCTATCTTCCGTTCAGCCGACTACACACGGTCCAGCAGGATTTTTCAGAAAACTGCACGTAGAATCTCTGGAGATATCGCGCTTGAGTGATACTTTACAAGGGGTTGAGGAAGATTTACGACGGCCACGGCATTGGCTACGTATCCTAAATTAGTAAACTAACACGTAGCTGATTTTAGTTTTAAATTATTATTGCTAACCCAGGATCGTTTATTTTCCGCGGTTTCCTCATACGCTAACGAGATCGATAAAGCATTAAGTGGTTCCAGCCTGATAACTCGTTTGCGCTTGATATCGGCTTGCAGACTTGTTCGAGCTTTTATCGAAGTTCTATCGTAGTTAGTCCGTTTCACTGGAAATATCAGTAACGCATTTTTGCACCCTTAAATTCTCTATAAATGAAAAATTCAATCGTGTTCTTATTAGTACGTTGCGTTTTCCCGTCTCTCTAAAATTCCATGCTTTAATTACTTTTGCATCTTTCGTGACTACGGTAGGATCGCGGTAGGAACATTTTTTATAAAAATCTATAGAATATCCTCTGTACTTGAACGTGATCGAGAGATCAATAGGATCGGCACGCAACAATTTAGGTATACGAGTATATAGATCCTGGTTCCGTGTATGGAATTCAAAGTCCTACCATAATTTATCACCGCTGGTAACATTCAGCCAGCTTGAAGGATTCTCCTCGTTCTAAACGGCCGGAGGCTCGTAATCGATAACCGATATCTGGAGGCAGCGCGTCATCCGACACCGATATCGCGGCAATTGTAGCGCGTATCCGGCGAGATCGTAATGCAAAGAGCCCACCGGCCGAATGGTAATTGGCCGTGGAATAAATTCGCGGTCGATCTCATTCCGGCCACCAAACTCATAAAGTTCTCTTCCTCGTCGTTCTCCTAGCCGAAAGGGAACATAGGGGTGGGGCAACGCTGGAATTCTTTTCATCGCGGCCGATATGAAATAGACGTTTGTTCCGGATAAAGATCGAACTCGCAGCAGGGGCCGATGGAAACTCGTTTATTGGGCCGAAGAGTAAATTTTCGGGGAAAGAGTTCGGGCTTGATCGACGAGACACATTGCCCGGCCATCTTTCTCCTGCGGAATTCGCTCCACCCTATCGCAGATTCCCATGAAACGATGAAATCATGTGCTTTTGTTCGAAGTATGTTTCTTCGAACGTTAATCGAGAGAAAAATGGAAGAGCAGCTTTTGCTGGTGCAATTCTTTAAAAACGGTATTATACTGGCATCAGATTGAATTTTCATTAATTAGATCGATAAGCGATATTTTCGTATTTCTTTGGTTTCCGAGCATAAAAATAGTATGTACAGATTTTGGGCAAAATCAAAATGTGCTTTATTGTCAACCTGCAATTTATGCTTGATCTTAAATATACGAGGTATCGGGTGTCACGATACTTTCTTATTTTTCCTCGCGTTTGACGGTTTTCGGTTAAAGCGCATACACTTTATATTTAGAAGTATCCCATTTGCCTGTTAAAATATACCTCTGGAAATAAATGAATTTTATGCGAAACAAATTTTCCTGCTTTTGGATTTAATAATACTTGTCTTTGTAATATTTTCTGACCGAATGTCTTTTAGGAATAACTGCATCGAACGAAAAGGGTAGGGAAACGCAAAGAGATAAAATCAATGAAGAATCGGCGATTTATGATGGTTGGTCAGAATTAGAGTTCTATATTAGTGAGATCCATAGTTGAAAATAAAGAATTAAGAGTAAGAGCCATCTTGGAGCTAAATTATATCTTTATTATCAAATATAGTAACTAGTGTCTCATTCGAGGTTCACGTACTAAGCGGCCTATATTTAACCCAGGCTTCCTACAATACGAGGGAGATTTTGCTGCTTGGTATATGGACAATATTTTTACCTATCGTACGACAGTCAATAAGAAAGGAAATTTATATCTTCATATCTGATACTTTTAGAGGAAACAATTTGTAATGTGCACTGTAAGTCTTCCAGTTTTGGTGTGTGTGTGTGTGAAAGTCGTTTCTAAAGACGCGAAACACCGCGAATTGCGGCTATAACCGACTTTTTGCTAAAGATAAATCGATTCGTGATATTTCTGCGCCGCTAGTACGATTACGAGGGTCTTAAACCTGATTCGTTTACAAAGTTCGACGCCAACTTAAGCAGTTGCGGCCTGTTGGTCTGTGCCACTTTTTTATACCATTTTCCCGTAACTTGTAAGCGTAGATATTAAATATCGATCTACCTTCCGCCTGTAGTATATAGCATGTTTAAAGAAGCACAACATCATTGGAAGATAAAGTTCGACGAGTACAATAACTTGGTGGAAGTAATAGTATTTTACAAAATTACTAATAAATTGCAAGCGCAAGATGTAAAATCTCGAGCGTATTAGATAAATTTGGAACAGTTCTTTTTCTTTTTATTATGACTGTAATACTCGCCTCGGTCTTGTGCAAGAAGTATTTTAAAATATGAAAGAATATTAACTTAACGCATCAAAAGAAGCAATTGGGAACAAAGGATATTGCGAAACATGAATTGGAAAATATTACGTAAAAGCTGGTTACTGAAAAGCTTTAAAAATTGTTTCTCTGAAATATTGGACGCGAATCTTAAATTTGCAATATTCGATATCGACGGAATAAAACTACATGTAAAAGAATTTAACAATATTTAATAAACTTCAAAATAGACGATCGTTATATCGATAGAAAAAAGTTCGTAACTTTTATACCTTAATTTCCGCATCTCTGTTCCTTTAGTAAAGAAAGAGTCTGTTTGGTCTGTAAATACAAACAACTTTATTCATCGTGCTTATCCTCATCCGCTTGTTTATCGTGATTGAACTTATTGATTGGTATTATTTATACGTATGTATATAGAAGAGTCAACGCGTTGATCGCATTACGAAAGAAATACAATTCGTAATTCTAGAACAATATTTTCAAAACATAAACTTATCCACGTACGTACACGAGATCTAACGCGTAATAACGAAATAAAAATAAACATACTACCGTTTAATTATACTCGACAACGTACATACTTCAAAATGAACAATACTGTTAGATAGCTGTCTAAAAATACGTAACTAGCGCCGTAACTAAAGGCATTAATCGTAAAAGTTTGTGACAACTATATCTTGGATTTTTGCGTGAAATAAACAAACTAATATATACAATATTAATAGGAAAAAACATTCAAACGTATTTTCCGATACGAACGTAAAAAGTCGATAAATCGATATCAACCGTTTCGTTATTTTTTAAATTTAATTACTTCATTACTACCACCGTTCTACTATTATACATCTGCCACTTAACTCTTTCAATTACCATGTAAGAAGTACATTTTTGCAACTATGTAAAAAAGGTTTTATTCGAAAAGAATTGTCACGTCTACTCGTATCGATAGGATAGCGCTAAATCGGTTTAAAACAGCTGAAACATTGTACACGGGAAATGCTATCGCTTGATACCAATTACATGTAATATTAATGTATCTCGTATCGTTAAATTTCACATATTATATCACCTACTATTTACCAAGTTATATGTTTGTACTTTTCGTTCTCTCGCTCTCTCTTTCTCTCTCTATGACTGTGAATTATTATCATCGTAATTCCCTAAAAAGATAACCATTCTATAAAATTCATCTGTAAGCGCGGTTTATACCGTTGTCTTCGAAAATTTCATACCGTGCATGCAGACGGTATCCCGCGATGGAATGATCATCGAGCTGTCGAACAATATCGAATATTAATATTTCCTGCGAAACTTCATATCCCCACACGGAGAAGGCGGATTCAACGGTCGCTTTCAGGCTATAAAGCTTTGGGTCGGAAGTTCTGTTATTGACTGATAGCCTGTCATCCCGATAACTGCGTCCCGTGTAAATAATTTATCGCGACGGGAACCAAAATGGAGGAAACGAAGCGGCATCAGCATTGATACTGCGCGGCGCCGCACGATTTTCATCCTCGGGAATTGACGTTTCGTCAATAAACTTCCTTTACCGCCACTTGGACGAACCTTCCCTGATTCTCTTCTTCCATTTCTCTCTCTTTTTCTCTCTCGCTATCTGTTCATCCGTCTGCCTTCCTCTCGTCTGCTCGTCGATTTAAACTATGCAGGGTTTGTTTTACGAGCGTGCACAATCCATCGTACATATGTCTCGCTTGATCCTTTAATTATCGAACTTGTCGTGCCACGAAACAAGTATCGTTCTATTATACAAGATAAATATACGCAATGGCTCACGCAAGTATTCGAAGAAACTTGCTACATTGTATTACGCGAAACATTTTGAAATCTCATTAGCGCCGTAGCGAAATTGATTTTTACGAAATCTGACGATACGGAATCTGAATTCACGACAAATTTCCCCCGGCATTAAACGTGTCATTTCCCCGGTATGTTAAATGTGTCGACTCTTTTGCCAAATACTCCTTCGGATTAGTTAATTAATTGAATCGTTAAGGAAGTTTCTTCAACGATTCGTCGAAGGATTCTCATAGATAATAATTATACAGACCTTCTTTACATCTTACAAAGTTGGACTCACTTGTACTTGGTACTACACATCGAACTGAATCTCTCGCTGTAATACTGTAACGTTCGTCGCAAGCAGCTTGTTTCTGAACAAAGACTATTGTATTCCTGCCATAAAAGCACATTTCCCTTCGAGTGCCATTCTTCGAAAAGAAATTTCTTCGCACTCGAGCAAATCTTCTTAAGGGCAACTTCCTTCTGGATCAATGTTGATTATGAAATTTCCTTGCCTTCTTCCTTCGTACCATTTCATATCGTTCTTTGAGAGAAGCTATTACGTCTAGATGACAACGGTAAACTTTTAATTGCATTTTCTTCGAAGCAGTCATTTCGATGAGAGCTGTGGAAAACTGCACTTGAAAAATATTGACTGCTTAATGATGAATCGTATAATGAATTACAATTGCTATTGCTCCGACGTTTACTCTCAGAACGATCAAATAGCAGGCCCTGCAGGAGAAAAGCGGGTCGTTAAAACGGGAAAACCGAACAAACAAAGGAGCTGGCCGAGCAATTCTCCGAACGATGTTATTCTCACTTTCTTGTTCATGCTCCTTCTTTGTTTGATCAGGGATCTCGCTCGTAACGGTGTCGTGAATGCATTACGTCGAATTGATAGAGAGCATGAACATTCGTATAAATGTTCTGCGTGGAAAGGGTAACGCGGTTGTTCGACGTACTATGTACAAATTATTCGAAATATGCGCATTATACGAAACTTTTTGAAATTTCGTTATCATTATAACGGGACACGGTGATTATGAATCACGGTGATTATAGCAGTAAAATGTAAAACGGATCTGGAAACGTATATCAAAGTTACAAGAGACTTGTTGCGAATATACATTTCGTGAAAAATTAATATACAACGTGAATAATAATCGAAAACGTATAATTAGCGTAACCGATGGTCTCGTTAGATACTATGGCTTATTAATACAAAGAATAGTCGACTGTTTCAAATTTTACGAATATAATCACTATGCTTCGTAATCATCGTGTCCCATTGTATGATAAATGTAATGGCAAAAAAAATTGTATCACGAGGTATCGTCACTTTCTGCAGACGCTTTTATACGGTGATATTTCTTGGAACAAATTTTTTACAATTTAAATATAAATGCTGAAGAAATGATAAAGAAGTTCGTGAAATGTAAGTACGTAAAGTGGCAGATACGTTTCAAAGAAGTACAAATATATATAGAGAGTATGTCAAGAAAGTCATAAAGAAATATCATCTCTTCGCAACCGCAATAAAGATGATAATCTTCACATATTCGTGCTTCAAAGAACTCACGGTAGTGAGACTTCATGAAAGTCTCTCAAGTATCCAATATGTTTTTCCTTTTTCGAAAGAATAAAGATACGACAGAGAAAAATAGGGTTTTAATTTTCTAAAAGAATTAGTCGATCGAATCTGTGTTTGTCGACAAAATTTATACAACTTGTTGAAAAGCGAGAGGAACAGCCTGGAGGAAATGTCGACGAAGGATGGGATTTGATACGCAATCTCTCGTCCGGCTATATAACCTTGCCATAGCGGGGATAAACAAAAGTTTGCGAAGCTGCTGACTTTAATAACGTTACGTATCTTAAAACTCAGTGGAATATTGTTCCGACGCAAAAATAATAAGAACTTCAGGATACTGGAAACGATATCGCGATAACGACATGTTATGAGTTCAGTTTAATAATATCATCGGTGAATCGTACGAAAACCTCGAATAAGAGTCGATAGTGCATTGCGATCAAAGTCGAAGTAGCAGCAAAGTATGGTTGCAAATATCTCGTCGAAAAGCGACGTGGTGTTAGTTATCTGAAACTTATGCTTAGAGTGCAGATTCGCTTGCGTTTATGGGAAATTTGGAGATGTAAAAACAGACAAAATGTAGAAATTTTTACGATACGCGATAGATAAAACAATTTCCTATCTAAATTTCATTGTTTTTAATTATATTCATAAAAATATGAGAATTCGCACAGATATCCGCGCTCTACCTGTGGAACAGCGTAACTTAAAAACCGCTTTCTTCGAGACGTGCTGCTAAATGCGCGCAAGACCTTCGCTTACTGCCGGTTTCCATTCAATTATAGAAGAAATGTGTCTTACCGTTTCCTTCTTCCTCCGCGCGGTCTCGAGAGTCATCTGGAACCAGGACCATTGATCGAAAGGATCCTGCGTGTTGTCGATCGTACTACTTCCGGAGCGATGTAGCATACGATTGTCAGCCGTGTTCAACCACAAATTCGTATTGAGGAAAATGATTCGATACTTTTCCGACCGCTGCTCTATCGTGTAATATCCGGCTGTAACAAGTGTACGAAATAGTCGGATGCGTTTAAGCTGCCAGTTTATGCGGAGTACGCTCGCTTTTTTTTTTCTTTTTCGCGATCTTCTTTCGCAATTCGCTCGGACGGCGGATGTTATTGGACTTTTATTGAAACGGCACGACGGCAACAGGAAGCGGTAGGTAGAAGGGAGAATTGTTCGGGGAAGAAATTTTTGTTTGCTCGAGCGCTGCGCTTGAATTTTATTCGTTCGTGTGTTCGTAAAGATTGAAGTGGGTATACGTTCGTGGAAATGGCGGCTGATTGAAGCCAACGCGGGATGCTCGTATTGTATTGGGTGAGAAGTATCGAAGTGGTATTGATTTTTTCGCATAAATAATGGATCTGAAAAGGGTTGTACGGGCTATTAAAGCGACTACTCTGTAAAGGAGGTTGTTGGTGGGATAAAAATCTGTTATATCGTTAGGTGGAAGTTGTTGTTAATCGTATGTCGTTTGAATTAGGTTTTGTTCAATTCCGAATGGTAAAAAAGGAAAGGAGGAGCAAAAGGCTTATGAGTATAGCGTGTGTTGACATTCTTTGAATAGAGAAGCTGAAAAAATAAATAAACGAAAGTGAATAAAAATTGAATAAATTTGAAAGATGCTGTGCGAAGCATAAATTAAGACAAAGCGTCGTATATGAAATAGTCCTGTCCATAAAACAGAAATAAGAGAGAAACGAAGCTTTGTAACTGTATAATCGATTTAAAGTACACTCGTATCAATATTTTTTCTCTTTTGCCACGAGTTGGATTCGGAATAGAAAACAGCAAATAATGGAAAAAGAAAACAGTCGTCTTTTATCGATATTACTAAAACAATTTCTCTATATGAAACATAGGTATTCTCGAGAGATTCGGACTCAAGAGTACGTCCGCTTGCTTTAATCCGATTTCCGAGCCGTTCGCCATTGCAAAACGCTTTCACATAGAGAAATATCTTCCAGTATAACGATAGAAGCCAAAGAGAAGAGTCAAGGCAGGGAAAAAGGAAAACACTTGTTCGTACCAGTTTTAAAGGTATCCAGAGCTTCCTGCGGCAACCAATGCTGCCAGATCTCGGCGAGTTGTGAGAAGTTCACCCCGATGTCGTCGTGTCCGAGCGCCGGAAACACAAACTGTTCCTTAAACGTGCGAGACAACAGATCGGTCAAATTCCGCAAACACTGCAGACGAAGCTCGGCGCTCATGCCAGTAGTGCGCGTCAGCGCGTCACTGCAACAAGTAGTTACAGGCTCGTTAGTGTAAGTACGTTAGAGTACGTAACATATGGCTGACCAGCGTCTGTCAGAATTATTACGATTTCCCTGGCAAATACGAAGAAACGTTGCTTCGCGTAATGCGAATAAATTCAAGCGGGATGCTGTAGTTCAGCATCTCAACGGTTTCAGCTCCAAATCGATACAAGAAGAACGAGACTGACTGAGAATGACTGTTTTTTATTATAGTATGTAAGTCATAGACTACTAAAAGGCATATTGGCCATTTTGCATACAGATTTCTACAATCAAGAAAGTATACCTGTTCTCAATCGATTCGTGTCTGTCTTTTGATCTAAATTGTTAACCTTTTACTGGGGAATATTTTCTTGCGTATGTAGGAATAACTATATTCACATGACGAAATATTTCGTCATACCCGGTTAGGGGATTAAGGGGAACTTTTATCGTTATTGCTACTAATGAATAAATTAATTCTATCATAAAATTAGTACATGACAGATGTTTTCAAAAGAGACGGTATCGGTATTACGTATGTACAGCATAGTTCGAAACAGAAAATAGAATGTTCGTCGAAGCGTTAAAAATTAGACGCGATAAACCCAGGAAAGTATGTAGCTTAAGAAACGATGGACGTTAAGTATACACACGTATGGCTTCCACTTAGTACTTGGCACACGCTTGGTAACACGTTTTAGCTCTGATTTATCGAAAGGCCTTAAAAGAATTATTACAGACAGATCCCCATAGAAAATGAAGTCTTTCTCTTTAATAACGTGTCTCGCAAAGATTTCACTTAATTCTGACTTTGCATTGAAATATCGTATCATAAGAACTCGTTAAATAAGAAATTACAGTTATCATTTTACATTTCTCCCTTCCTTTCCTTTCCCTTCCTTTCTTCCCGGTGGTGGAGAGAAAAATATCTTGATGTCAAAGCGTCAAGGTTTCCAAATGAATGAAAATTTTCAACCTGTTCGTATCTAGACGTGCAAAGAAACTTTTATAAAACGTATGCATTTTTAAATGGCGAATTTAATTAAGAACTTGGAAAATCGAATGATACAAGTCGAGAAGTATGAACAGAGGATTCGTATCTAGACAAGTACGTAGTTAAAAATGGTTTGTATATACTACGTACACGTGTTGTTGGAACTTAATGAGAAAGCTGCGGAACTTCGTACCACCCTTTACCAGAACGCCATTACAAAAATTGCTGCAATTAGATTCTCTTAGAGACTGGATTTTTTCCCTGGGAGCGAAGATTTTCTTCATTAATTTTTATTTGATTCCAGAATATTACATTGTCTGGACCCGCTGCTGCTGTTAGGAGTTGTATCTTCCGGCTGTGCATGTGCGCGATCTTTATAATTTCAGAGTAATATAATTCCTATATGTAGGAACCAATTTAAATCGGAGGAATGCCGCTATAAGAGCTACATTTTACACGGAAAACCTTGATTTCAACATTTGCGTTATTTATCAGCATTCTTTGAGAAAATTTAATTAATCGTCAAAATCTTTTCAATCTCTTGCGTAATCCTGTATATTTCATTTTTGTTTCGCGGGCGAACGTACGACAGATGCAAACTGTAATCCAATATATCGGGCAATTTTAGATTCGTAATAATGTGGTCGGAGGTAGTTTAAGATGAAGCATTAAAGTACATTGAAAGACTGAAAACAGAACGCTATAAACGGAGGAACGGGAATAGAGAAATTGTAGATTTCGCGTGTGACTCTGACTCTTGCTGAGTAATCTGGGTTGTTCGTGAGAGTGTGTGATATCAACTTTGTATTGTGAATTGATGGTGAAATACGATATCAGTCACGTAAAGTCGGAACAACCAAAACCTCGAAATCGAGTTGCAGCGCAAACTTACATGAGTTAGCATTTGGATTTCTTGTTCGATAACTCGTTGTATCGTTACATAAATATTTTTGACGCGTTAAATATTCTTTTTCGTCGATAATGTAGAAGTTTCTTTGATAAAAGAGCTGAGATAATAATTGCTACGTCGACGTAATTAGCATAATTTTGTTTTTCGATAAAATGTTATGTCTGAAAAGGTGACTGCTAAAAGAAAAACATTTTTTCTCGTACTACTAATTATTTCAAATTAATATACGTAGAATTTTTTAATTTATAAATGCATAGAAAAAAAATCCGTCCCCCCCCCCCCCCCGAGAAAAACAGAAACAAAACTTAAGAGAGATAAAGCAATGTTCTTCAGCATCGACAATTCAGAAATTGGGAAATCGTAGAATCAACATCGGAGAAGTTGTTTTCATTCTAAATCGTTTTTAGAAGAGTTTACAACCGGTTTATAAACTCTTTTTCCGTAAAAAAGAAAGTTAAATGAATGTGAGAGTGAGTAACTATCCTAACGAATAAAATGTGTTTTCTCCGTATTTACTTCTCTATCTTCCCTATTGTGAGAGAAACAAACTTTCTTAGTTACCTGATAATTGGTTAGAAGTATAACGCATACATGTATACACATGGAACTACTGAACTTTCGTGCATGTTATGCATGCTGGATAATGTGGTTGCACAGTACTATGCGTATAAGTTTGTTTTACAATAGGATTACAGCTCAAACACTATATGTGCATATATATCTGTACCTGCGTAGAAATACTTAAGAATTAATGGAATTGTTACGTTTTTACAAACTGTGTAACATCTGCTCAAAGCAAATAAAATAATATTCCAGGAATTGTATTATTTCAAATCGTATTATAGATACACACGATTTAAAATTTCAATGGAAGAAAATTAAAGCGTAACCGTCAAGAGAGAAACCGTGAGAAAGTGTAATTAAACACAACTCCCGCTTCTATAATTTCTTTCCGATAATAAGCTAAAGAAATTACAAGTGCAATTGGCTGGGATAATAAACTTATATCGATACTAATGAATGTTCATTAGATTTCGCAAATCAGAAGGGAATTATCAATTTGTTCGATAATTTATTCATAAGTGCATTAACATTCGCGATTCGGTTGTATGTAAATAAATCGATCAAACTCTATTAAACTAGCGATTGTACGGTTTAATTTATACGAAGCACGCAGCCACTGTGTTGCGTCCAACAAACACAAATCTTTATAGTCCACTACATTCTTGTTCCTCCAGTTTGCGAATTATCAATTATCAGATTAGTTTACGAAACTGCGTGTTAAAGGCTAATCAGTTTTCGTTGATTCATCGGCCAATTTACTAATAGCCATCAGAACATTCGTGCGATACCGATTCGTCATCCAATCGAATGCTCGTTAATTTCATCCTCGATTTCTATTTCCGTCCGTTGTTGACACGTTGAATATTCGTCGTTTATTATTTTCGTAGTTACCCAGTAATTAGAATTTCACGTCACATTATCTGGGCATTCGTTTTTATTAATTTCTTACTCCATGAAAATCGAATTGTCGCGTTAAGCTTGTTGCTCCGATGATAGCGATACGCCGATTAATCGGTTGAGCATTCCGCAAATCCTACATCATATCGCTAATAATAAGAATACTAAAGTGAGCAGCGTTAGCGTAGTATTTTTGATTGTCAACCCAACTCTATATAACTTTTGACTTGAACCGCGAACGAAGTTGTAGAATGAAAGTTCTGACAGTGTCGAGATTCGCGCTGTATAAGCTAATTTTTCAACAAGTCAGACGCCGAATTTAATCTGTCCATCGAGAAACGCGATATTTCGAACCACAAACTGAGGAAATCTAAGGTTATCTGCACTTCGGAAGCTTTTCATTTCAAAAAAATACTATATAATTTCGTTATTCCTTTGCTCGTTCGTTTAGTTGTTTGTACGAGCAACGTCGAAAGTTCTTCGACGATAAGAGATATGCGTGTAATAGCTGTAAAAGATATTAGCACATACCCTTGCAATATCGACATATATTCTATACCATATATCGATATATCCTTATTAAACCTTTGTAGTCATACGATAAGTATCTGTTATTGAGCGATACAAAATTGAATGTACTTGTACCTATTTAATTAGTATGTAAATGCAATAAATGTAAATACGATGGCATGTCAATACTATTCATAGTCATTCGTAGTACAAATTTGTAAACTTACCCCGTCCAAAGAACGAACTTGATTCCTTCGCCGCGATTGGATGTCATTGCCATTGCTGCTGATTCTACCAGGGCCCAGGGCGAATCGCAGCCGTAGTCACCGAATTCTCCGGGGGTTTTCCGACCGCTGTTCACACCGTTCTTCGTGTTCCAGCACGCTGAAAGCAGGGACCTGGCTAAGCTGAAGAGGAAACAAGAAGACAAAAAAAAAAAAAAAAAAAAAAAAGACAAAGAAAAACAGAAATGAGGAAACGAACACGTGGGAACATAGTGCTCGTATTAAGGGAGCAGCGCAGCGGACGCTCGTGTATTGCCACGCTAACGTCCAAATGACACGGAGTCGGCCCCAGCTCGTGCTTGGTATGGGACGCAATTTCAGGTAGCGTTATTTCATGCAAACCTCGTGCCAACCAAACACGCCAGGTACTTTAAAACGATCGGTAAATAGCGACGGGAACAGGAGGAAAATATAGGCACGGGTAGCAAGGGGTGAAAGCTGAATATATTCTGTTCCTGAAATGTTTGACTAAACTTTAGGGGCGTACTGTGCAAAGGTTACATCGCCGAAGGGAAAAATTTTATCGAATATTTTGCGACAGAGCTTGGGGAAAAAAGATTTCGTTTCTTCGGGTTTGATTAACAGTCGGTGCTGTGATATTTAGTCTTTTCAATGCCAATTATAATGGAACGACTGCTCTTTTACGAAATTTTATGCGAAAGATATAAATAATATCGAATCGATTGCCAAAGCGAATGAGATTGAAAACGAAGGGCAAGATTTCGAAGCCAAAACATAGGTTAATATGAAACATAAAGTTTCTTTATTATATTTTCGTGTTATATACATCTACTTGTTTCATATACACGTATTACAGTAGCGTAATCGAAAAAAAAACGTATTATAATTTCGTGTATGAACTGTTATCTCTGTTTACTATTTTATCGATCCAGGCGATCATGATGTTCGTCAAGTTTTGTCGGTAGGTGTATGTATATTTGTATATTATATCGATTGTGTGTATCTTTGCATCTTTGAATTTCGCACAGATGCATAAAAAATCGCTGTCTCGCGACAACGATAAGGAGAAGGCAAAGACATATAACGTACGTACGAAATAAAACGAAGTTACTTACCGTTTGCCGCGTTTGCTTGGGTGGAGTACCTCGGATCATAGTGGATGTCAGTGATGTGCCAGAAATACCCTAGAAGCAGAGAGAACGAGGTCGTCGCGCCTTCTGCGTTTCAGCTTCTATTTGCATCTCGTTCCGTTGCATTTTCATTCATCGTTTCTCCCCTACCGTTTCCGCGAATCAACGTAACGTCACGACGAGACAAGGATGCAAAACTGCGAGGTTGATGCCTTCGAAAACGCGAAGCACGGTTTCGAACGAATTCGATCGTCATCGGTAAACGGATTCGTATTTTCCAGCGCGACGAATCAAATCGAGACGAATCGAATCGCCGAACATAAGACGGATTGTTTTAAATTAGTCGCGCAATCCGTTTTCTCACGAAGTGCGGCTAGTTTGCAAAGTAATTAGACTCGACGATCGATTCAACGGGTAGATTGAATTTATCAAACCAACACACGCAATCCCGATGGCTGTTGTTGTTGAATCTCGAGCGTTTTAAATTAGGATGAATTAATATTTTGACCAGGATCGTTTAATTAGGATCGATCAAGAATTTTAAAGCACCGAAACGTAACAATATCGTGCAAAACTTTCCTGTCGGATAGGTCTTTCGCTGTGCGTTTCAAAAACGATATCTACACAATTTTTAAGTAATATTGCACATAAGAGTAAACAGGACAGGATGGCGTAACAAATAAATTGCATACAGGATTGTTAAACTACCGTGCTGAAAAATTTCTAGTCAGTTCAGTTTGCGAAAGAAATCCGTACCTTCATTCTATCTATATTCCGATCTAAATCTATCTTCTGTATTCCATCTTCTGTTTTCAATCTATATATTCCGTACTATTCCAGTTCTAACGTGATTATTAACAAGACTTCGGAGCTATATTTTTACGATCGATAATAAAATATTTATTTTTGCATTTCAGTTTCAATAATATCTTTATCTATCCACTGTGCGCTGTACTACTATATTTGTAGCCGCACAATTGCATAAAAATATGTACATAAACAGAGTGCAGAAATTTAACACCATTTAATTCTGTCCTGAAAGATGTTTTTCAACCGTTTAAAAGAAAAATGAGTATAAACCGTTCTGCGTAGGCCATTAAAACGCTTCTAATACGAAGTAATAACGCGGCGTTATATCCAGGTGTTAAAGTTGCTGTTAATTATTTCAAATCATATTTATAGGTTTAATAGCAAGTACAAAATGACTATACATTGTAAAGAAATAAATTCCATTTCAAATGTAATTTTTCATTTGAATGATCCAACGAAAATTTTTGTTTCACGAGTAAAATACTGCCAATGAGAAACTTTGGAAATTGAAATACTTTGCAAGTAATCATACTTATATCGGCATTCAAAGTAACCTTAGTTGAAACAGAATACCTTAGGGAAGATAAAGGAAAGGAAATTTCACGTGAATTGGGTCAAGGAATTTTCGTGAACTCGATAACTTTGTTATAACATTTTCGTTAGTGGTCGTACGTTACGTCAGCTTGTTAACTTCGTCCATAATTAACCGTAACAAGGGGGAGGACGTTAATGTACGACTGTCGAATAAATTCTGTCTCGATCGCGCTCAAAGAACGCCGACCCATATTCGACGTGGAAAGTTTCACTCGTTTTAATAATTCAGCCAGTCGGCAACATGGTTGTATGCAACGAGAAATAACGCGTACAATTCAAACGCGCGTTACGTAGAATTGAGGTTGGATCTCCGCGGTACGGTAGCAAACACAGTCGTCTATATACGTATGCATACATTTACCTATTTTTCCTTGCACCGCGCATAGCCACGAGAGCAGCATCAGATAGTCACGAATCATCTTTCCAGCTTTTGATCTGTAATCAAGTAAATCAGTCGCTTAAAAAGTTGGTCAAAGTCGATTCAGCGCCAAATCTACCATTAGCCCATACCAGAGCCCTGGGGAACGATTCGCGACATCGATAATCTCATTGTCATCGAAATTTACTAGTTCAAAATTAACATAATTTTATGGGTAAGTTGGAATAAAACCCTGGCGGCCTTATGAAATTTCATGAATCCGGCAACTCGGATCCGTTCGGTGCTAGGAACAACGGCTGGCCTCGATTTTAATCTGAAATTTCATTTCGACGGTCGTTGACAACGATGTGTCTTGTAAAAGAGCCGTGGAGTAAACGTGCATCATAAAACACTTTACAAGCCTCTTTCGACTGCAGCGAGAGATCTCGGAAAAACGTCGACAAACCAATAACCGCTGCTCGTGGATCGTTTGACGACATAACAAAGAGCTGACGCAATACTTGAAGCGCATAAATACGCAACGTTTGGGACGACGGCACGCGTCGATGGAAGCGAACGTTGCGAACGAGCTTTAGACTCGTTAGCGCTAGATTTGCTTGGTAGAGAAAATGCTTCTTCCTTTTCTAAAGTAACACAAGATTATTTCCCGAAACACTACGAACGTTCGTGAATTTTTCTGCAATTTGATATGAAATTTCTGTATTAAAAGCTATTTTTATGTTTTTCTAAGAATATTTCTATTGAGCTGATGTTCAGAGGTTGCAGGGTATTATCCGTATAGAAGTATAGTTGTTCCGTCAGAGAACTACCAAACCATTTTCTACTTGTATAATTCTAATACTGAATCAACGATTCGAACTAATTTTTATGCTACCAATACCTTCGTATACGTGTATGTAAAAATATCGATAAGCAGTTCGCCAAACACGTAAATCAAAAATCTTAAATCAAATAGTAAAATAACGTTCCAAAAAGACTTTTCATAATTAATACCACATTTAAAAGGTATGAAGGCACTCTTTGATCGAACGATCTTCTATCGCTTTTAGTTTCAAGACCCTTACATAAAATATAAGACAAAAATCGAACTCAATTAAACTCGGTATCCGCCTTTCCCACGGCAGTAAAGTAGTTCAATTAGATATATTCTTGATACAAAGCATTATCGCGGAGTTAGGTTAATTATTCAAAGAATACTTGATGCGAAAGGTAAGTCTTTCGAGTTCATAACTCGATGCTCGTCAATATTTAACGTCTTGATGAATACTTTAACCGACGGAAAAGTTAAACGCTCGCTCGTACCTTCTTTTACTCGCTGCTAGAAACCATGAGTATGGTTTCTGGCGGTGCAAACACAACAAAATCGACGAGCTTTCGTGACGGCGCGCGGTACCGCTTTTCTATTTCAAATTTTCACTCTCGATGGATTCCAACGTTAAAGTCGAGATAATCGACTACGATCATCTACGTTTACCTAACCTGGCTCGCTACAATTTCTAGCTGGTAAACTCGATTAATACATTTTCAACAATAACCCCACACCCCGGAACTTTTTCTTAAATCGTTAAAAAACAAATTATTACATTATCGACGTACGTCTAGGTCTTAACGAACGTAGACACAAGTATAGACAAAATCTGTATTTTTAAGGAATACGTTTGATAAATATAAGTTACGATCTCGCTTTGGCTCTTTTATAACTATGAACTCATATACCTGCAGGGCTTTTTATATTCAGATGAGACGCTCGTCACGAGGTAAGGGTCGATATGTAGATGTAGGTCATCTTATTCGATAATACGAAGAAATTACAGAAAAATGATCTCGGTGACATGTGGTTAATAAATGAATATGGATACAAAGATAAATCGTTATTTTTGCGAACTAAACTTAGATTCGTAGATACTTGTTTCTTTGACATTTCCTCATAGCAAATTATTACGCTGTTTACTCGTTTTTTTTTTTGTTCTACTTTTCCCCCTATGATGTCGTTTATATGTCACAAAATATATACGATATTTCTTTCAAGAAATTAAGTCATTTTTGTTTTTATGAAAAATATCACACATATAAAATGTTGGGATAGATATGCTATTACGCCGACTATAAAATCATTGTTTCTTCTTTCATCTTTTTTCTCTATACCTACTGTTTAGCAGAAAACGCTGGTTAGTGACATATTTTGCATAAATAATAAACGTTGTGTCACCTGAACTAAAAATTATAATCAATGATGGAAAAAGTATTTCGCTCGCCTGCAGCCTAAGTAGGTTGATTAACTTTACTCATGAAATTAACTCATTAGCTCCTGTCACGAGGTGTTCCATAAATTTCTAGATGCTCTTGTTTGCACGTTCTGATAAGCGTTCCCGACGTTATATAATTTTGAATATTAAAACACTTCTTTTAATCTATAATTTTTCTGCTCATACTATGAACCACCCTATTAATAATACATTATGGATTATTCATAATGATCAAACAGATGACATTTGCGTTTTGCACGCTTTAAGTAATATCGAAAGTATTGAAATTTTGCGAAAAATGTTAGATTCATAATTCGTTCAGAAACATACCTCGTAAATTATAATTAACCATTAATATCGATATCGCGTTATCAATTCGTAGCCGACTTACACTTTACATTTAAAGAAATATTAATAATCTCAAACGAGTAAAGTGAGGAAAAAGTCGCAGTTATAAGAACTTTGGACCTATTATAGCAGCTAATAATGGAGCACCATTAATAATAATTATTGCTAGGAATTTGTAACTGTATCGCGCGTCTAAAGAACGAGGCAATATCACCGAAGCTTCTTTCAAAAATATGGTTACACGTCACATACTGCTTTAATTCGGACAGATTATAAAATGGAAGTTCGATACTGGGGGGGGTCTTTCGACCCTTTAGAAACGAGTCACGAACCGTTCGAAAATTTGTAGCGAATAACGTGAAACGATCGCCAGAATACTCTCGTCGCGTACCGCGTCGTAATGCTGCTTCATTTGCGAAGTCATTCAGAAACGGTGATCCCTTAATTGTTTCGAACGTCGTATTTACACGTGTTCTCTTTGCGAAACTCGAAAGTAAACTCGACGATCACGCGTATTCCTCGAATCGAATTGCTTAGCAGGTTTAATTGCCTCAAACAGTCTGCAAACTTCCACAACGCGTAAAGTACTTACGTACGGATTTAATCCCGGTCCCAACGCCGTACAATAGGGGTCGCGTATCGACGTATTTCGAATCACAATTTCTTCGACGTTCGACCGTACTTTTTACAGATTGTGTCGGTGCTATTGACGCAGCGAATCTTGGAAAGTAGAAACGACGAAACGGATTTAATTACGCCCTGGGGAGCGTCGTTATCCTATGGTTTCGTGACTATCTGTACTCTTGTAGCCAAACGTTAAGCAATGATTCGATATCAGGCACGCATCACGAGCAATTAATACTCGGTTCGTTCGTTCATGCTTATTCGTTGGAACCTTTTTAATGAAATTGCTGAAATTTTCCCGGTGAAGGTAATACGAATCATGGCCACGTTCGGATATATTTCAATTACGCGACACACGAGTTGTAACAGCTGTTAAACTTTTCTCTGTGTTTCTCTGGGTCTTAATTTTAATTTTTCACTTTATTTATTTTTCATGGAATTTGTTATTTTCACGGACAGTCAGAGTGCGTACATTGGTGCACACACGGCCGAATAGCCGTTAAATGTGAAATATTGTACGTTGAGTAATTTATTTAAGCGTTGAACGCCACGTCCTCCGTTTATTGGGTGACGTTTTTTCATCTAAATAGGCAGGTCGTTACGAATAATTCGCTAAAGTTTCCGTATTAATTCAATAGTAGCAAGAGTATTTAACGGTAATAACGCGTAAAAGCGTAGGTATACCAACGGTTACGAACAATATAATATGCAGAGTGTCCCACGCAAGTAGGACGAGCTATAGCTCTGAAATGATAGACGATGGAAGAAATTTTCACAGCGGGTAGTACATGGTACGTAACGTGTAAGTGGTTTATAAACCGTCTATTAAAATATTCGATACAGTTAAGTATTAAAAAGTTAACGTAAGGGGTGTATCGACCAGGATCATACGTGGCGCCGGAATACTTTCGTTAAAAAGAAATTATCGGTCGAAAATGCGGGCATTAGTGCGAGCGCATTAACGTTAAATACGCACTTTTGCTGAAATTTTATGACATCCCGAACACGAGACCGAAATTCGAGCAATCGTGTACCTAGATGACGCATGATCTGCGATAGACGGTTGCACGAACCTGCCCACCTTAACGAGGTAATCGAGCAGAAATGAAAAATTGCGACCCGGTCAAGTGGATGTGCAGGCGGTAGCCAGCGTTTTTTGTTTAATCTCGTCCGTGGTATGATTTGATGGCCGCCGACCTCGTCGAAATGGATTTTAATACGATCAAGAATAAAAGGAAACGCGTATGATGAAAAAATTTCAATTCAGAGGTGGATTTTCATTGACACTTGATTACCGAAAATGAGATGTGCCTGTTGATACAGCTAAAAATTATTCTATTTTTTAAATTTATTTCACGTTCTTTTTCCTTCGTTCTCGTGCATTTAATTTTACAAAATCGGGGTTAAAATATCTTAATTTAAATTAAACGCAGATACTTGATATTTCCGATATTTTTTTAATTAGTAATTAATAACATTCGATTAATATTTTTAATTAATCGTTTTTAAGCATAAGTACCTTACTACGATCCCCTAAAATATAAAATGGTGCATCTGCTGGTGTACAACAAGTATATAGCTCAATTTAAAAAATAGGGGTAAAGTTAACATCTTTAAAGCGTCTCCACTTCTAGAGCAGTCACATGCACCACTCGAAACCATTTTAATTCTGCCTAATGAAATTTTCGTTTATCTTCTACCGTTTGAACGCTACGGCTTGACCCACTTACCCGAGACACCTGTATATATCATAAATATCAAGAAACGTATAACAAATTTTAAGGGTATAACTCTAATGATATATATTTGAATATCTTTTACGAGCGTAAGGAGAGATTAAATATTTCGAACAGCGTTGAATATTTAGTAATCTTGTCTTATACTTCTCGTTGAACGACTGGAAGGATGGTTATAAATAAATTTGAAGATCGATCATCCGGATGATACGAACGTTGTAACTTCCAAGATTTACGTAACTCGCGCAATAACCGTTCTCGCGTGTTTTTTATAAATTTTCCCTGGCGAAAGGAAAATGCTAAGTTATAACGATAAAGACTAATCGACGACGGCACAAGTAGGGATTAAGTCTTAATATACAGTGTCGGGCAAGATTAAACAGAAAATTAAAGCTGCGCAAGTTGCAAAGGGTGATACGAAGCGTGTTTTTTCATTTTGTCTCTAGAGCGTAAAGGCTTGTATCGTCTAAATCTCGATTACGAAGTAAAGCAATGAAAGCGTGCGGCAGTTACTTACATCTTCATGCACTGGCATAAAGGGTTGAAAGCATCGTAAACAGCTTGTGTTGTAACAATATTTTTCTATCGCTTTTACAATTTCGCAAAATGTTGCTCGGTATAGTAAAATTTTCTACCGTAACTCGAGCTTTTTCAACCTAAGTCGTATCGACGATGCAATATGACTTATGGTACATGACTACATATATTTAGCGTAGTAAAGAGTAAATCTCCATGTAACTTTTAGACGGTGCATAATTTAAAACATTCAAGCTATTCGCGTTAATAAGAACCCCGGAAGTATGAAGATTTATTTTCCTTAAAAATTCTAAGTTACATCTTTCAATTAAACTTCTTCTGTTAATTAAAAATTTCATTTAGGATTTTTAACTTAATTAAGAGTTTCCTTTGGAATTTATAAGATGAGTATTCATTTTCCTTTTAGAACCGGTATAAAGTTTTCTCCTATATAAAACTGTAATTTTTTTGTGTCACAAACAAGTAGGCTATATCGTTTAATCTCACGCGACGATTGAAAAATCGGCAGATTGTAACAGAAGGGCAGAAGAGAGTGGCTGGAGCGGATATGATAGATCGAGATACAGTTTTTAGCAACCAGGTAATTGATATAACTTGTCAAAGCAATTTCCGTGAATTGTGCGACAACAATTTCTATCGTCGGTAAAAACTGGTGTAATTCGTGTCGCGTCGAATCGATTGCGTTATAATTATATAGACGATGTATACTGGTAAACGTACGTCTGACGTTGAACTGCGAATCGAGGAGTCATTAGCGAGTCATCTTATGGAAAATAATCGTCCTTCTTATCGCTCAGTTAACCGGAATGAAATGTCTACCGAACGACCTCGTATCACGGGTGAAGGGGTAATTATTGATGCTTTTCTCGCCGATGTCGCGATGATATATAACATGTATATATACTACACAGAAAATAGAGTTGGTGCAAGCCTGCAGCTGACAAAGCGTCGTTCTTGTTATTCACAATTAAGGGAAATGAATCAGGTACAGTCAGCCGCGAAAGTCTACGTGTACATCACCTACCGCATTTTGTGCATCTGCCTCAGCACGTTAAGGTTTCTAATAATAAGAAAAAGGTTATAAAGCGTTGGGAATTCGAGCAAAACGTGAGAAACAAATTTGGATGTAGAGACAAATTTGAGCAAAGCCCAATAAATTACCCTTAATCTCCTGTTAACCTCTTACAAGTTGACCTTCTTTCTTAGTTCTTGTAATCCTCTTACCAAATTAGCAAGTCAATCACCTTGCTTCCTCGGTCAATCTTTCACCATCAAACTGTTGTAAATCATTCCGCAACAGGCACTAATTATCTGCTTATAAGTCGAACTTTGAATTCGACAGTTCTTTCGGTGCAATCGACGAATACGAAATATTACAATTTCGCTTTGGACGTCAATCCGAATGCCTGAATGTCGTAATTGCCGATGGGTTAATAACGTATTTCCGGTAATACACGATTTCTCCTTGATCAGGAACGCGCGTCGAGAACGATTATTTATCGGAATGTCGGCCATCGTCGCTGCAGAGAACGAAGCTCTCTCTCTCTCTCTCTCTCTCTGTCTCTCTCTATCCATCTATCTATTTACCTATCTATCTATCTATCTATCTCTATCTCTATCTCTCCCTTTCCCTATCTTTCCCATTCTCTCCTCTGTCTCTGTCTGGTAATCCTTTGGTCGTGGGCACCGTGAATCGGCAGAGGATCACCGGTATTCGTGTAAACGGAAAAGCAGAGAAATTCCCGCTGGCCCGCAGCCGTGGCCCGAAATCGAGCTTTTAAACCGATACTTTTATCCAGCGATAGTGGCGTAGAACGAATCTCGAATCTCGCTGGTAATCGCGGTGATGCGGTTTCAATGCGGGGCGAATCGGGCGAAGGGAGAGGAACAACGCCGACCGTCATTTGCGCCCGTTTCACGAAATTTCGGCCGACCCTATACTCCGGCGGCTGGAGTCGTCGGTAAATTTGTTCGATGTTGTTTGCGTTCCGTTCGCCAAGAGAGAGGGATTGTTGAAAGTGCGGTAGGTTAAAAGCGTTGTTTGATATTTAGGACTTTGTTGGCCTCGGACGAAACCGCACGGTAAATATGCCACGCGAAAGGGAAGGCATAGAAAACACGGGGCGAATATTCGAAAGAATTGCAAAATGATACGAACGTAAAATACAAAATATTTCTTGTCAACTGTTGATCGACGTAAATTGCGAAAAACACGTGCGAGCACTACGTATACGTGTGTATATATAGTGGATATAGAAAGTATCGGCAAGTACTTTCATCAGATTTCAAATTTCATTTTCATAAATGATGCGAAATTTACGGGGCCATACGAAAGTACCGCTAAATAATACTTAAACTCTCGATTTCGGTATAAAATCCAAATTGTCCTGTAAATATCAATCGTACGATTCTCCACAAATTATGTAATCGTAACTTTATACGTGATTCGATAGAAATCTGTTCGATAATTGCGCGCTCGACAAACGGCTACACTAAACACAATCGCATTTTCCACTCGCATGTCCACTCGATCGAGCCACCTTGTCACCACTCGAAAAACGTGCCACTTCCGTTACTCGTTCGAGCCGATTTGAAAAAGCAATTCAAGCAGCCGATCTCGCGCCCGTGTCCACATTCAACGATAGATCGCGTGTTTTATCTGTCGCACAGTTGCTCAACTGAGATGACAAAAGAGCAGGGTGTATAGAAACGGGGGCGGAGATAAACGCGTCAAAAATTTCTTGCTCGTTTATGCGGAGATCGCGTGTCGTCGTATTGCGCGGCTTAAACGCAGCCTGTCACGTGAGAGTCTCTCGAAAGCACTCGGTAGCACGCTTTAAATCTGGCAAAAATCGAGGGTGAGTCGGTTTTCTCGCCTCTGCAGCCGCCCTCTAAACAACGACTATCGTCGGCTCACGTGACAATTTCTTAACTCGCCGCCGCGTACGCCAAGTTTTACTACCGGTCTCAGCCTGGCTGTCTCCCTTTTGCGCTTTACGACCGCCACTTTGCGCGCCCGCCCTCCCTCGCCATCCTAAAACTCTCTATCCTTCTCTCTTTCTCGGTTCGCCAACCCCTCGATCCAGCGTCTTTTATGCGCCATTGGCTTACGTGCCTCCCAAGTTTATCGGTAATTGACCTTTGCACCCTGCTCGAGAAACCGCATCGGCACGCGGTTCATTTGCAACCGCTCACCGTGATACGCTGAAAACGTGGAAATTTTACCGATACTGGCAAGAAGATGAGCACGGATAAATCGTGATTTATACAGGACGATCGATCGATCGAAAGAACGATCGTAGTACGTTTTAGTCAAAGTTAAGTGGACGGTAAAGTACGATTTACGGTCCTTGTCGATCGTGCGAATACACATAGATGGAAGAAAACGTAATAGCGAACTTAAACAACGAAACGCGTCAAATATGTTTTACGTTATCGTTATCCGATATCTCTATTCGATTATTCGTGCTAGGTATGTTAAGCTGCCTTTTTATACCGTCGACTCTGATTCATCATTATCATAGTCTATCACATTCCGCTTATAAAACAATTTATCCGCGTGAAATCCACTCGACACGAATCAAAAATATCAGATTAATTCCTCCCGAGTTCCAAGCGAACCCACCTCGAGGTAATCTCTGAAATCTTTCTTTATCAAAATTTTATCAATTTCCATCGCGACTGTTCGCGATTCTATTTAACCGCGAAGAAGCATTGCCGCGGGCAATGAGATCTTTCCATTCGTGCGAGCTTTCGTTTTCTCCCTTAAAACCCGGTTGCTTCATCCTTTGGTTCGTTTTTCAGGCGCAACCATCTGTATTTTCTGGCGAGGAATTCTTACGCTAGCCGCGTGGTTCTTATCGACGTTATGACTTTCATGCTCGTTAAGTTGGCCCGTCGCCAATCAGAGACACACGTATAGAACGCGCCGGTGGGCTTTGTGCGGGTAAACGGAAGTCGTCAGAAACTTCCAGTTGGCACTGAGCAGCCGAATATCGTGCATGCAATTACTCGCCGCGCAAACGACAACAGGCAACTTCGCGCGTACAAGTTGTTGTCGTCGTGGTAGTTTCACGGTACGTTGCCTTCGAAAACATTCGGCGACGGAATCGAAAATCATGGCGAGAGCGTAAAGTACGAAGGGAGACGTTATAGAACTGAAGTTAAAAATTACTGGCTCGTATACCAATGTAATATTGGTTGTAACGAAGACACAAATAGAATAAAACTTGTATTATACGACTACGTTTTATGATTTTGCATCTTTCTTGTTCCGTCACACCTACCGCTGCCAGTGGTGCATTAATATCAAGAACAAAAAATCGATTACGTGGCAGTTACACCAGGTTTGTGAATTCTTACGTGCATAATACAACAAGGTCATAAAGTCGTTTAATATTTAATTCGTAATTTAATTCGACGTAATCTTCGATAAAATGGCCGTGACATCTTATAATAGTAAATCTGAAAATAGTATTGCAATAAAAACTATGTAATATTTAACTAGAATATATCTTTATTTCTACAGAAGAATATATTTACTTGTAAAATAACTTTACTTTATCAATGTATTCGTTAATCGGATTAATAAGAAAATAATGTAGAGAGATAATGTTTGTTATAGGTACCTACTACAGGCATTCTGTTTTTCTTTTCTTCTTTTCTTTTTTTTTTTTTTTTGCTGTTCCTTTCTACGTTCAATTAAGCAAAATATACGACTCGTATCAATTGCGTGACTTAACTTAATACAGAATGGGTAGCAGTTCGTGACAGGAATAAAAGAAAGGTGATTTCACAATGGCAAATCGGAAGTGCGGAACAAAGCTATTTCATGCAAGATTTTATTCTTGAGACAAATTCCCTTTTATAATTGTGACTCGTTTATTTCTGTTGATAAACACTGGCGAAACTGAAACTAAAAATAGTGTAATTTCTCTTTGTACACTCTGCTCGTTGTAAATGCACGCTGGAGATCGAAAATATCAAATTGTAGCGTTATTATTAAAAGGTGTAATCACGTGTAAATCGATCGTGTTTATCGTTTGCTTCTAATCGTTCATTGTAATTCAAACTCTTGATTCTTCTGCCAATATTGTTACAATTATGCTGTGCATGTCGATTCTACTAGTTAAATGTTTGTTTTATAATAAATTTGAGAAATGCAGAGGCTTTGCAAGAATTAGAGAGAGAGAGAGAAGTTACGAAAATTTAAAACGTTTATATGAAGTTAATGAAAAGTAAAGCGTTGTGCTAACAACGTACACTGCACCAGGTTGATCTATAGTATGTGGTATAACTGTTAACGTATCTACAAGAGACTGTCAAGCTACAACGTAGTAAATTAAAATTAAGCGTTCAGGAACATGAACTTAGATTCAAACTTGTTACATAATTTTGTATAAACATACCGAAACAAAGTAGCTGCGATTTGTTTTAAACGGAGAAATAGTAATTATTTAACTGCGAGAAAAACACTGATTAAAAAACGAGATAAAGGACAAAAATCGGTGTTACCATCGTCCGCTATTGCAACTTTCAACAACTTCGTTTTATCGAGATAGTGTTACCGATTAATCAAAGACATCGTGAAATTATTCGTACGAATACGTTCTGACGACAGAGCTACCTAAACAAATGACGCGGTTCTCGTCGGAGATGTTCAACTTGAAAATGATACTAACACGACGCGCGAATAAGTCACGACAGGTCGTGCAATTGTCTCATAGGGTCGTGGTAGATCTGAGAAAAATGGAAGAAGAAAAAGAAAAGGAGAAGGATAATAGAGGAGATGCGCTCGATTCGAAAGAATCATGATTAGAACACGGATTTGGTGCACCATTTTACAGCGAAATACCAGCAAACGAGTTGGAAGGAGGAGCTGCAAGCAGGCCGAAGAATTTCCTGCGCCGCATTCTAACACGCCAGAATCTCTATCTATACTGCTTCCTTTTAATGCTACTCGACCGCTAACGCGCGGCTAAAAGTGTGCAATCGAGGCCATAGTTCAAACGGAAACGAATCTCGTTCGATTCCTAACACCTGTATTCTTTTTCGCCCCCTTACATTCCACGTTTCTTTCTTTTCCCTCCTGCTCCTTCTCTTTGTTCTTCGGTCTTTTCTTTCGATCTAGCCGTTTCGTTTTTGAAAATTTCCGCAGCGGGTAATCGTATTCAGCGATTTCCTCGATGTATTCAACGGATGAAATCTTCGAGCAGGACATTGTCGCGAATTGCAGAGCGATCCGATTGAATCGAATTCCGGAATGGTAGAAGTTCCACAACACGATTTCTTCCGACGCGATGCCCGCAACGCAAGATGCAAGAATATAGTTAATTTTTTTTAGGAATTTGCCGTTTGTCAGATATCGACCCACGATCGAACTGTATCGAAAGTAATAACAGTTACCCGGGTTTTGTATGGAAATGGGTTAAGTACCAGACATATAGAAAAAAAACGTTCGTTGCTTATTACACGAATCCTGTGATAATTTGTGTTAGTAAAGGAATTTGTCAAGGTGAACCGATGAGAGGTGAAATTATAAATTATAAAAGTAGGAATTTGGCAACAGGAGTTTATAATAAACCATTGAGCTTTTACAGCCCATTAAAGTCATTAGCAAAACAAATTATCACAGCTTGATCCACAGCTACTTTGTTCGTACTTAAAGTTATATTCTTCGATCGTGCAAAAATAGATAGACGACCTTATAGTCCTTTAATTTTTGAAATCTCGACATCTATAAATATTCCCAAGCTATTTTCGAGAATGACGATGCAGTGCCAATGCTCGAACTGCGACCACTGGTAATCATATTCCGAGAAGAGATAAAACGTTGCAACACAACGTATATCAAAATCGATATGCACGATGTATCAAAATTTTATGAAAATCGATAATGCCTAAGTATTGGTAATTCCATCCAGCAACGCAACACCTCCTATCATAAATCAGCTCCTTGACCACTCGACGACTTATCGATATGTCATCCTCGTTTTAAAAACCTGTCAACCGATCACAGTTTCCCTTTCCAGTATCTTCGAAAACAGATTTATACTTTTCCAGTATCCTACCAATCGCTACTTCGTATACTCGTAATTTGTTCGCTCGTTTTCTCATCGTGTATCGTGGAAATTTTCATAAACCAAGAGTTCGTACATTTTCTACCGTATCGCAGAAACGTTACGTAACTACGATTATATCGATACGGTAATTACAACGATACACCGGGCCAAGCTCTTCCACGATTTCGTGTCAAAGATTTTTTGCTTCTTATAATGATCCTGCAAATACGAGTAAAAAAGCACGAATTTGTGGTATGTAAATATCGATCGGTTAACGACACTGCGATAACCAAGAGACGAAAAAGAAGCGCAGGAGCGTAAGCGACGGAATCGTCATAGCAGATCGTTATCACGTATAGACCATGAATTAGAAAAAAAACGCATTAGCATTGCTGGTATCGTGTCAGAGCATTAAAGAGGCTAACTGCCGTCTCGTGGAATATCAGGGAAATATCGCCCGCTTGGAAAATTTATTTCACAGTCATTTCGCGTCATTTTACTAGCTTTATTACCGCTCAAGCAATACTGTAACAAGAATTTCATGATACGAACGAAATATCCATGTGATATTTTTCAAAATCAAAACGTTTCGGTCGAAGGCGTATTACTTTTACGATTAGGGGGGAAACTTAATTAGTCTTTTAAAGCCTGTCTTCCGCTGAATAGCAATTGACGTGTCACACTCTTAGCACTGACCAATGCACGAACGCACATAGTACCTTTGAAGAATCTTTGAAAGACCTTTCAAGGATCTCACAGAGCGTAGTCGACGGTTTTAAGAGACGCGCCTGAAAATTCATGACCTTTCAGGATTAAACAGTGCACTTCGCCGTTTATTAAAATTTCTACGAAGATACACGTGCAAAAACAGGCAGGCAAAGCACAAGTATAAAAGACCAAAGTAACTAAGGTAGAGAAATTGTGGAATAATTTTCCAAAATTAAATTGAAATATATATAAAATCGTGTGTTATTAAAGTTCAGAAGCTTTCAGAATATTTTGATGAAAAACTTTAAATTTAGAATTCCTGCGTTTCGAGCATTACACTTTGTATTAATTTTACCTCGAACATTTATTATCAGCTAGACGCCATAGCAAAAAGTAGGAATGATACGATAAGGGATAGGAATGATAAAATAAAATTTTTGAATAAAAGAAAAGGTTAATAATAGTCGCTAAGGATTCAGAGAAGTATGGAACAGGATTTCTCTCCGTCGTAATATATTTAAATCAACGAATGAACGTTCGAAACGAATGAAATAGGAAGAAACTAGTTTGAAAAGTCGAAGGTGAAAGAATCTAAAAGAGAATAATACTGAAATTTTTATTTAAAGTAAAAGAACGAAACAATTCTTCCTCGAAACTTTTTAATATAAGTTCGTGAGACTATCCTAAAGGACATGTGTATCGATAACCTTTTTTTATTGTCATGCAATATAAAAGTATATTGTATCAAATAAGTCCTGTAATAAAGTAAAAATAAATTCTCCGAGTCTAAATTTGATCATTTAGACTAACTTTTGGAATATTCATTTCGCATAGAATATTTTATACAGAGAATAGATTTCTGGTGTCTGGCGAGTGTTTTAAATAATATACTCGTTTACGACACACGAACATACGAACGTTTAGCCGCAATTTGTTTACTTCATCGTTTTTACTAAAATACGTGGTAAACGATTCGTTTCAATTCGATGAATAATTTTCTACGTTAGAATTAAGCTTAAGAATAGCTTTCGTTTCGACGTTATTAAAGTGGTATGGTAACTGCTTGATTTCATTGCATGCATTATTGATTCAACGATTTGTCGTAGATAAATCTGCTCGCTGCAAAAAATTAGCTTACGTATTTTTAATGATAACGTGTATCTAATCAAAATCGCACTTGCCTTCTATTACATTATGTAGAACAACAATCCCATATATTATTCGCATATCTATGCACGTCGACGTGAAGAAGAAAGTTGTTTATTAACGTGGAAAGATACATGTTTAAAATAATTTTAAAAATGCTTGCAACCCTGAATATGCTTTATTTCGATAACAAGTACAATTGAATTTGACAACCATAAATTATATAAATAATTTCTCATTTGATATTATAATACCGACTTACCGTAATTTTTTTTGCAACAGAACATCTTTCTTTAGTCAATTTGTTCATTGAATTCGAAAACATTTATCGAAGCACTTTCTTCGCTGGAAATTTACGAATTTATACAACTGACGATCGAACGTTACGGATAAAACCAAGAAACCAACTGGCACACGAAATCTCTTCTCCTTGTCCAAAAGCGAAGACACAAGAGCGAAAACGCGTTTCAGCAAATACTAGTGCAAGGCAACCAACAATCGCTGGCAAGTCAAATAAGCGATCGAGTTCAGCAAATATTGCACGCCGTAATATTTGAACAGCGTGACGCATAGGTGCGTCCCATCCAAGATAACGCGATCAGCGTTAACGGAAGCTCGTCAAAGTGCACGAGCATACACGTTAGACGAAGCAGCGTTTAATCCGAACCGATTCATAATTGATAAGCTGTTTAGAATTTCTTCGTAAGCAGTAATTTCACGTAGCCGACCTTTGTTGGTTTATGGCAGGCAGAGATATCATGGCCCCTGATGGTGTGCTTCATTGCAGCGGTTATCGGTTGCACGCCAAGTTTATACGCGCGGATTGCAGGCGCGTCATCGGTGACAATCTATCATAATGTCATCGCATTGCAAGACAAAGCCGCTCGCATCTCTGCCGACACTTTAAAATACAACAGCCGAAAGTCAGAAACGTATATACGTTGACACCTTTCTATTAAATGAATATAGAACACAAAAGAGTATGTTTTATGAAACTGAAAAAAAAAAAAAATCGAGTGAAATAGAATGTCGAATGCAGTTGGACGTAGGATCACAAAGGGTTAATGGTTGTAAAGATTTATCTCTGGTTGGTGTGAATTGGTATAACTCATGTTGTTCCCTATAACGTGAAAGGTGCCTCTCTTGGTGCATGAAAATCGACTGTATTTTGAAAAAATAGAAAAAAAATTGTATTTTTTCAAAAAATAAAAAATACACGGTGAATGATTTGAAAAACTATTTCATGGAAAAAAATCCGTTGAGACGGCTGAAGATAGATTGCTATTAAATCTGTTGGAAGTAAATTGCTATTAACGTTCTAAAGCACGAATCTCTTCTATTAAACTGACACATATACATACTTATGCATGAATATTCCATATACACGTACATAAATGATATCAAGGTCCAATGATACTAACAGCATAGCCAAGGTATGTAAAAGGTAATGCAGGTTTAGGTAATACATATACATGTTAATGCGATATTCGTAACAAGTGTATCACCTAGTAAATCGTCCTAGCGTTGATTCACGAGAATCAAAGTTCGACGTCACTCTTTCCATCTCCGTAGCATTTAGTTACTTTCTAGCGTTATCGTTACACGAACGATTATACATGTATTTCTTCTATCTTGCGTTATTTTGATAAAAATCTTTACTGAAAAGTAGCTTCCTCTATTCAGCAATGGTACGATTAAACAAACGATGCACAGCTTTCTACTAATATTCGTTGATTCAAGATATGTGTGATTAATACGAGATGTATTTTACCAGGCGGAAAGTTTTGATCGTTCAACAAGCGTTAATTTCTGATTCGTGCACGTACTAACTTGGCCGTTTCGCACTTGCGTTTCTTTTTACCAGTGAATTTATTCCTCGAACGTGGCCTGCTTTAGCGACAGATGTATACTGGAGACTTACGTGACCGTCTACGGCTTCTACGTTGATTGTGCGCGCCAGCTCGATAATTAATGGTTACTTTTAAGACGTTCTAAAACGCGTCAAAAAGCCGCCGAGATATTCCCTATGATTTACGATGTGCAAAATGTAGCCGCTGCTAGGAGTTCGTTCCGTGACGTGCGTGTCTTCGACTCTCATTTGCATGCGTCTATGTATTCACACGTATGTACGTATATGCCAAGATCACCTGGCTACGCGAAGCTCGAGGTATTTCGTGAAACGCTGCGAAAGCTCACATTTGTAGAGTGGAAGAGGAAGCATCGAAGAAAATGGCTAAGACAGAAGACGTTGAAATTGAGAGATCGTTGATTCTTCTATCGGAAGAATAGTGGTAAAAGCGGAAATAGTGGTTCCGAAGAAAAGCGTGGTTGTAAAGCCTGTTCTAGCAGTTTCGAATGCGAGAAACGTAAAGTTCATAGATCTAAACGCGAAATAAATACGGTTTATAAATTATTTCATGTAATTACAGGAACGAAAATTACCGTATCCGTGGACCATTTCGAAGACGTTGTAATTAATGTTATTTTGCAAAATCGAAAGAATGATACTAGTTAAATAGTTACTTTTTGAGCAACTGTCTTAATAGACCTTCGTACACTGTGTAAAATTACGTTAGAACTACCTGCCATGAAAATGTATGACCATATTTTACAACTATCCACGGACACGTAGAAATGCAGAGAACATAATTTACACAATTTCATCTTGACATTTCCCTCTATTTGTAACTGTTTCAAAGGTCTCGCTCGTGGGAAAATGTATCGCTTCGACAAATAACGAACTATGGCTTTGTTTCGTGATGTCATTGGAAAGAAATTCTCGATTCGACAGTTTATAATCGAAGAGCGCTTTCGACGCTGTGGAAATGTATTAGTCGAAAGACGAATAATTCACGTACGAATCGTAACGGTGATTATTCTTCTTCCCCTTGTCCTTACTTTAGAGACGTTTCAACCCCCTCTATTCAAAAGTATTCGCCCTCTTGTAATCCGGATCGCCAGATGTCTTTTCACCTTTTAGGTTAGCAGCAATAATTATTGTACCTTTATGTCTCATTAAATCTATGTCTTTTCTCTTAAATCACTCGCCTGCTTGCTCGCTCGTAATTACGCTTCCCTCTAATCATTCTTTCGGATTCCCCTTCCACCACCGCGCCTCTCTTTTCTTCTCTTCTCTTCTCTCCTCTCCTCTTCTTTTCTCTTCTCTTCTCTTCTCGCGTTATTCAGTCTGCTCTCCGCAAACAATTGTTTTTTTCATTTATTGCATGATACGACGATCCATTATTTTGAACCCCTATCTTGAATTTGAACAATAAATTAGACGATCTACTCAACATTTACATTTGCTCATTCGTTGCATACCCAAACGTATATCTTTGTCACTTTGACTAGCTCGTTTTTAATTAACAACATCTCTCGCGGATTTATCGCTAATGCGACACGAACCTTTCGAATCACACTCCAAGTTATATAGTTCTGAGCAACGAAAGTAACCCTCACTTTTTTCCTAATGGAATGATGTTTCTTCTTCTATTGAAATTTATTGCGCACGCTGGGAGAATTCCACCGAGTACCTTTTAAAGGGAAATAAACCTGACCCTTATTGCTTTGAGCATTAGGATCCTGAACAAGATTTGAAATATACGTTACACGCGCTCTTTGATATCGAGCAAGTTTCCTGCGGCAACGCTAATTCACTTCAACTAATTTATCGCAGTTTATCGAATTAAGGATATCCAATTTATTTAGATTTTGATAAATTTCATACGTTTCTAATTACCCTTCTCGTACTAGTTGAAATACTATTAAATATTCCGTTAATTATAAAATAAAAGATCATTTTACACCTCGTAACACGTCGAGTACTTGTTTGTTACGAAATATCGTTTCGTTGTTCCCCTTTTCCCAACTTTTAAAAACTTCGTCGGCACAAATTTACGTTAAACAAGTCATATTATATTCATATTATACGCGTTCCTTTTTTTATTCTTTGTTATCAAATCAAGGTAGTTACCGTTTATCGTTCGGAAATTTATCGTAATTTGCTTTTATATTTTCTCGTTTTTTGATAAAATCGTCCGATTCGCCACACGTGACAACATTTTGCTTCTATCAGGCATTTTCCAAATATACATATACCGAGCATTATCACACGATTGTTTAAATCATTTCTGCAAACTCGTTTGGCTATAAGAGTTTCTTACATCGCACCGTCAATTTTCGAAGCTTTACATTTCCAAGCGATGCGTTTCGGAACGAAATCTTCCGGCAGAGAAACCAATTCGCTGGCTCGTTCCGAGCGATTCGGGTGAAGATACATAACGTGTGTATGCGTGTGTATTCGGTATATACGTGTATATTCTGGCGGACAAGAACGTCTAATGATAAATTTCGTCGGAAATAAGATCTTCGTCGGAAAGGGCATTAGCTAAACAGTGACAATTCTCACTAGGCAGGTGGAACCAGGCAATGAGCCGAGTATTTCGGTACAAACGGTTTAATTATCTTGCTGTCTTAGGTCCCGATTTAACGCGATGAAATTATATAGTAAAGGGAATTTAACTGAACGTAATTCGCCGACGGAACGAGAATTGCACGTGACACACTGGCACGTGCACACACGTAGCCGCAATTGTGCCGGAAATCTAGCAAAACAGACTCGTTATCGATCCTCCTGATCAAAATTTGCCAGGGAGCGCTGAGTTTCCTCGTAAATATTTACGATCACTTTCCTCGGCAAACAACAAACAAATTCGCGAAGATGATCGGAACGCACTGGCTCTTACGCTTGAAAACCACCACTTTCCCAGATGGCCGAATTTAATGGATCGCTTATCACGCGCGCTATTTTACGTTCCACTTTCTTTCTTTTTCTATTCGAGTTTGAAACAAGGTTTTCAGGCGCACGTATTAGACTATGTAAATACCATCAGGAACTTACATGCCAGCGCACGTACGCAATTCAAACATGTCAGCGGTAAGTGTGAAGACCCGTTCGTCACGAACTACAAGAGAGCATCAAGAATCGGTGGAAAATTCGCTCGTGTAAATCACTTTCGCTCGTGTTACGTGCAAATTAGACTCGCCCGCGGCCGCGAAGATAAGAGCGCTAGCAAAGTAATCAGGAAAATAGTTGCCGCAAAGTTGCTTCCAAGTTATCGCGCGATTATATGGATTTTTTAAGCACTTCTGCCGCGATTACAGGACTCTGAGGTACGACCGATCGTTCATTCGCCTACTTTCCCCTTGGAAGATAGGAAAAACGCAGAAAGAAAATGGAACGATTAATGGCAAGCTTATCTTTCACGATAGACGAGATGACATAAATATCAAGATCTAACGTTGTATTGAATCAGAACGCCGAAAGAAAAAAGAGGCGAGACCGTAGCATCAAGATACAACTATAATCTTTTAAGATGAATCTTTCCATATTTAGAATTCCGTAGAGGTATGTTTCTTCGATTTTTCGACGATGCAAGTTTAAGAGCTCCTTCGTTCGCCGTCGCTTATCGACGAATTTTTAACGTTATAGACACAAAGGGGTATTATCCACGAGCTATCGGAAAATTAATCAAGGATCAAAGAACTTAGAATCTCAAACAGCAGCAACGCGGAGATAGTTGGGATATTTATCGCGATGAAAGTGACGAATAACTGAGATTTCGAAACAGCTAGCATACAATGCTTTTAGCGACGTAAGTTCCTCTTATAGGATTTGATATCTTAGAAGGAGAAAAAGCTGCTTTTACGCGACATTTATTATTCTTTGAACGATGGATCGAAACAGCTTCTACTAATAACAATAACTAAGAGCGTTCCAAAACTATCTTTGATTAAATTAATACGAAGATTGAAATACTCCAATATGTATTTAGCTAGGAAGCTTCACGATAGTTACTTGACGATATTCGAATATTGAACTTAGACATCAGGTTAATCAACTCGATAGATCTTTATGCACAGAAGTTGTATACTATGATATTCATAGGAGCGAATGAACGACAAGCCAGTAAATAATTAGTTTTCGAACAATCTTTTCATTTCTCCTAGGATTTACAAAAACAATTATATTTCTGCGTAAACACTTATACTCGTCCATCCTGTGCATAATTAATTTATCGTGAAACACAATTAAAACTATGTAAAAACGATATATACTTAAAAGGCGTTTAAAATGCAAAATATAAAATGCATTGGCCGTTTCATCAAGATATGCACAATTAATGCATACACCGTGAAAAAATCGTTTTGTCCCGTCCATTTTTAATATATACGATTCATACTAGCGCAAGTACACGAGCATGCAATCGTATAAGTTTTATTTCGCGGAAAACTGACAAACTTCCTCTCTTATAAATTTCATACGAAAACAGACAGTAGCGGGGCTCGAACGAATGAACGAAAGACTACACCAAAATGCTGACGCACACACATATACGTACATATGTGCTGTATATGCATATACACAAATACATATCGTATATTCCGATAGGGTCTCGTGACTGTCTCTCTTCTTACACCATTTTGTGTCGATCCGTCGATAAAAAATTTAGATTTCACGCGATCCTGGTTGACCAACGGTAAAAAACGAAATCGTCGCATTGCATCCAATGTCGCACGACTTAAAGCGTAGTTACGGTGGATACGTATCCGAATTAGCGTCCTGACGAATTCAATACGTCGATGTAATCAAATACGTATGCAAAATATATATATGTATGTATATAGTGGCCCAAAAAGGTATTCAAACGCGTTTAGAAACTTTTCACGTATAAATTATACAAACGATTTTGAAATCTCGTCGATTATCGTAGTCGAAGTATATTGGTAAAAGTCGAAACGCATTTGAAAATATATAGAGATTCGTTGAAAGTGTACGTCTCGCAAAGATCATCAAAGTATTTGGACAGTCGATTCAGCGAGACCATTTGTTGCACTAACTGTATGTTTCGGGCTACCATTCATGCTGTATATTTTTTCTACTAAACGTACATTCCCTTTTAGCGTCTTCTAACTTGTATCTTTTGCGTATATTTTCAAACTCGTTTCAAATTTTACTACTATAATCACGGCGTTTGTATCTCATCACCATGAAAGTGAGCCACTGTAGATTTCTATAAGCGTATGCATCGCGGTTTCCGGAGTTTTCATTCGTCGGAACGGCATCCACTGGAACCACGACTTAACGTCACATGCCAAAGGCAACCATCCTCTGTCAAATATACATATAACATCGACGATGTTAAAGCGACGAGAAACGTATTACAAGGGAATTAAACTCATCGACCGACGCGTTTTCGCCAGCCAGCAAATCAGGTTTATGACGCGTAATATCGTTACGTCGAATCGTAGGATTCCGTACGCAACGTCTGCCGGATAACTCGAGTATTCGTTTTCGGTCGTTCTCCCCTTTCCTTGGCCCTCGCCATTCGCTTGCATACGGAAGGAGAAGGGATACGAAAGAGAAAAGGTGAGGCGAGCAAAACCGTAATATCCGAAGGAAAATTTGTTCGCCGAAATGAAATTATCCAGCGACGATCTTGCATTATACTCGCGGTCGTACGTGCTCGGCATAACGCGTCGAGCTGCTACGTCCCTTTAATACGTGGAATACGTATCGAACGATCGTATCGTAACTTCCGTTCTCGAATCGACGAAATACCTTGGCCAAATTGCCTGGGATTCGATTTTACCATTTTTTTTTACAGCGTACAAATTGATTCGTCCCTGTAACACGACGCGCGATGGTGAGCTTCGCTCCGATGATATGTAAGAATAATTGGTTACTCGATACAGCGTCGATCAAGTCGAAAGACAAATAGAGAACGTTGAAAGTCGAAGACAAGCGCGAGCATTAAGCTTATTTCGATCGAATGCAAATAGCACAGAACGCGATATAGAAGGGCGCATAATTAAACGATGCCGTGCTCCTCGGCCGACATGGACTTTCTCGAACACAACGTCCACCAATGAAATATGGAAGAAATGGAATTAACGAGAAAAAGTTCGACGCGACGCGATACCGGTTTAATTAAGATGATGACGTAAACATTGTGCACGCGGAGCTATATTTTAACGCATCCCGTATTCTGACTCGTTGGAAACGTTCTCGTTTCTCTTTTTTCTCTGCCTATCTCTTGGAACAACTATCGACTCGCGGCACCCTCTTCGATTAATCGCTGCCTTCTATCCGAAGAACAGATACAGGCGTGATTTTGAAACGTATTTGAGATAGATAATGCGAAATGCGTTCCGCGAGATGAATAATTCGACTATCGTATGAAACTCATTTGCGGTTTACTTATTCCTCGATGGAACGCACAGAAGTTAAATTCTCTTCGAGCTCAGCCATGCGTTAAACATTTTCTGACCGCACGAAGAGATCCTGAGATTCTAATCGTTGGTCGTTCACCAAGAACCAGAGATTCGCAAGTTCCAACTTTGCCATTACCACGAGCGTTAGTAAAGTATTCGTTTAAGCAACGCGATTTGGCAGTTTTTCCTTTTGACTTCTGCCTTTATCTCTGTTAAGAAACTAAAAAGAAGTAAAAAAAAAAAAAGTATAATAGAAAGAAGAAAATGAGCGAAGCACGTTAAAAATATTATACACACTGATATTTTTCTCCCCCGAGACGGAGGCTTAGAGTTAATTGGCTCCGGGAGAAGCGAAATTTGAAATTGCAATATCCTGCACCGCGATACAGAAGCTGCCGGCTCATTTCCATCCGTTGTCCACAAAATCCCGCATAGAGGTTCACCGTGTATACGGCTCATCGGTCGACGGAAATACGGAACCCAAAACTCGCGTATTATATTCCGAGAGCCGCGACAAAGGCAACGACGACTTCAGAACGGTGGTGCACAAAATCGGACATAGAACAGATGCAATCAGCACTTACATGTTCGTCGGGCTGCTATGTAAAAGCGTGGCAAAAAAAAGTGTCAATCGTGGTGGGTCATATCGGGACGCACACCCATACGCGCACGTTTCTCGATCCCTCGATGCTTCTTTTACTCGGAAAAGATACGATCTGTTAGGGAAGGATATAAAGTTCGATTCGATGGAATCCTTTGAATCGTTCCGACTGATACGTTCCTCTACCGTTTGATCACGAACAGCTACCGATCCACACTTCCTGGATCATTCTTTCACGTACGAATACGATAAGATTTCTTCTCCGTCTTCTTGGTTTGAAAACGCGCCACCTCGAGGCAGCCGGTTGCTTCGCGGTCACGCGACCAATTCGTCCGTTGATACTTATTCACAGAGCTTAATATGCATTTAATAACGAAGACATCACGATGCTAGATCACAACGAAAATCGACTTAGTTAGGCGATCACCTTCGAAACCTACCGATCGACACAGCTGTTTTTAACGTGGGAGCGCGCGTTTACGGGAACGAAAAGAATGACAAGTTCCGCGAGCACGAAACGTACCGGAGGTTCGGCGAACCGTGTGCGGCCCGCACCCTCGCACGAGACGTACTCGGTTTGTCCTCGAGCAGGTAGGATGCTAACACCGACGCCGGCGCTGCCACCGCTGCCACCACCGCTGCCACCACTGCCCGCCGGGGGTCGAGGATGGCTCCGGCTTCGCGACTGCGCCCTTTCGCCTCTCTTCAACCCATTACGGTTCTCACCCGTTCGCGCGCACAGTCATAAACACACGTACACGGAAAGACCTTATCATACAGAGGCGCACGGTGTACGACGTAAGACCAACACGTTGCCACTCGCGCGCTCGTACTCGCCCTATAATAACGTTTCCTCCTTTGTATGGGTGCGTTAGTTCTTCCTCGCAACCCGCCTCGTCCATCCTGGCCTTCGTTTCATCCCCCATGGCCTCGTGCCGCGTCGCATCCCCCTTAGCCGCAACACGTAGCCGAGCCAGCTACTCGGCCTGCCTCCGTCTACACCCCGCGATACATCATCGTATCGCTTTATGTCTCGCGTAACGTTTTATTAACCAGAAATCAAGCACGCGAACCTTCTTTCGCGCTTGATCCTGCCAAACCTCCTGTTCTCCCAATTTTCCAGTTACCGGTATATCTTCTTCCTCGATGATCCCGGACCAAAGAGACAAATTGTTTGCAATCGATGTAAATCTGGCGATGTGTTTCATCCCGTCAGCTACTGCCGATGCGAACAGTTGACGTCGTAATCTTTAACTACCTCCTGCGAAGAGGGGAGGCAGACGGAATAACGATCACGGACGTTATGGTTAATCCCTTCCGTACGATCGTCCACTATAGCCGATAGCCGCCAAAAGCATGCATGCAGCCTAGCGTCTGTCATCTTTGGATGACTGTTCGTGTCCAATGCTATTTATTTGCTCCAGGCGGTTCGTTGTAAGTAGCCGGTCGACTCTTGTATAATTTCTCCCGGTCACAAGCGAAGATCTCCAACCCACAGGTTCAAAAGATTACGAAGCTTTGGCGAAAGGTAGAGTATATATAGATATATGCGTTACGTAACTTTTTTTGCTTCCCAAATTCGCTCTAAGAGGATGCTTCTGGATATCATCTGGCTAATTTCCTATCTTGCGTTATAACCGCAAGCCGTAGAAGATAGAAAGAAAGCTTTCAAAGAAAAGTTGCCTTTAAATATAAAAAAGGTTACTTTTAATTAGAACTACAATTTGGTAATGTTGCCAAAATTTACCAACGTTACGGCAAGTTGCAACACACGATCGGAAAATAGCCGAATTCTATATAATAACCGGATTTTCAAGGATCGATTTCAGTCCCCTAGAGCGAATTTGAGGAACAAAAAAATTTCCTGCTACATGGCTGAATATGCTCTGCATATCCCCAAAGTTTCATAATTTTCTGAATTTGTGGATCGGCGATCGTCTTCCTTTGTCAGTTTGAATAAGTATGGCAGTTGACGTCGAGTGACGCTACGCGGTGAACGATCGTCGTACCGAAAAGGTTAAAAAATCAAAGTGCGCCACATACTCCGACCAACGCTAGTTGTCAAACTTCGTTTCGTCGAACTGGGTCCAAACAACGAGTTTTCGAAAAATCAGTTTAACCGGCGCGAATAATTGACTTTTCAGGGACATAACACGACACGAACAATCGCGTGTCCCCGTCGCTAAAGCTGGAAGCAGGAAATGGGTGGCCGACCACGTGCTTGTCGATTCACAAGATCGCGGAAGAAACGTGATTAATTTGCGAGATAGTTATTCTATTGCTTATTAATAGCGAAACGAGATCGTCCTGGTTATTGTTGTTTGAAAATGAGAATTGGACGGAGCCCGATACAAGGAGCAGGTATTTCTCGATTGCCTTCGTCGATTGTGCTATCGTTTCCTCGTCGCGTAATTGATATCGCGAACGTGGAAGCCAAAATCTGTAGAAGTAAATCGTGAAATTGGGTTTAAATTGTTTCGAATGAATCGAGATACGGCGGTATTATAGAGAATGTCGAGGAATTATCGGGATGTTGCGAGGACGCTTGCAGAATGATTAACGTGTTTAAGAAAATAATCGAGTTTGCGTGTTTGAATATTTTTGTTATTCGATAAAATTTTCCACATTTGTATTACGTGCTATCCTTTTGTCCGCCAGTATAGAATGGCATTGCATTTCGACAAAGAAGGTTTCATTGTACATGTAGTTGCTCGAATTATTGCGCATTAATTATGCCACTTTGAGTCTCGATAGATTTTGAGAAATTTGTAATTTAGATATTTAATACTTTCCGATGCCATTTTCACGACCTGAATTATCACGTTGAACGCGTTGTCACGCTGTATACCGTTAAGTGTGCATGACGCAGTGCGCGTAGAAAATTGTACAAACAAGCAATCTAGGAGAATCGTTTCTCAATTGTTCTTAAAATTTTACGGAGCTTTTGCGATATTGGGCGCTTTAATAATGGAGGAGTATACATCTAAGAGGATTTGCCTGGAAACGGTATAGCCCGATGTACGGTGAACCAACAAAGAATAGAAAAAAGTTTCAACGCCTTAAGAGCTGCTTTTAAGCTGCGTATAATTTTATTAATTTACAAGCGAATCGACTAAATAATTTTCTACGTTCCTTTTTCGTTTTCAAGTTCTTCGTTTCTCTCTCTCTCCCTCTCTCCAAGTGATTAATTCAAGCATGTAGATTTTGACTAGTACGAAGTGATTATTTAAATACGTGCATTTTTTACACAACGACGAACATACGAAAAAATTGATTTCTTTCTTTTTAATCATTCGCTGAAAATAAATTCGAAGAAGATAAGAGGCGGAACAATAATCATAGTTACAATTTTTTGTAATTGGACACTTGAACGATATTTAAACACACGGTATAAAGATTCATACGGAAATTCGTACATTATCGAACGTTACTTAATCGTTGTAACAGAAATTCTATGATTTTGTTTTCTTGCAAAGAGAAATGCAAACGATAGCGCACCACGAGTAGAACCAAAAAATGAAAACTCGCGAATGAAAACTAGTACGTATTTACATACAAGCGCGAACAGCGTCGAATCGATCTAATCGCAATCGAATTTCGTCGCTGGCAGAATTTCAATAACGCCCTATGAGGTTGGCCTGAAAATACGAACCGGAGATTCCGCTTAATACGACGCGATAAAATCTCGCCCGTTACTTCGCTTGCCTAAATAACAAATTTCCTTCGGTTTATAAAATGTTTTTCTCTCGGTAACGAATTACAGTGGCTGTTAGTCTTAATGCACGGGAGTGAAAAGACACGCGCTCCGTGGCGAAGTCGCTCGCGCGAACAGCCGCGCAATCGCGCGGTTACGTTGCACCGGCAAGCGAGAGAGTGGCGTCGACTGGCTCGGAAAATAAATGTCGGGGCGTATGATCGTACGCGACTGTTAGTACTATAACTGTCTGTTAGTTATGTACCCAGGACGATTCCACGGACGAGTTTAGACGGCCGCTGGAACCGCTTTTCTAAAATATGAATATATGAGATATGAAACGGAAAGGAACGCGAAGCGTTGTTCGGAGTCCGAAGGAATTTTCCCGAGTGAGATTCGAATTCATCGAGCGAGGCGAATCTCCTCGAAACGAGAATCCACGAGGGACGAGTTTTCGCGACGCGAGATGGCGCTCTTTCAAATTGTTTTCCGTCCGAAACCGAATACGACATGTCACGGTGAACGTCGCGCGAATTCCTGACAGAGCTGCGGCGAAGGCGAGCTGAATCGATCCCTTAACGAGAGCTCCGGTTGTCCATGCAGAAATCAAAGTCACTTGGCACGGCGGGTTCAGAGGAATTTCATTTGCCAGATTCTAGCAACGCGACGAACCTTCTCGACCGACTAATTCGCGCGACGCTCTAGATACGGGCTAGAACTTTGTAACACGGACGAGCCACGTTTTACCTGCTCGCTATCGATTCTTGCCGTCGCGTCGTAACTGGCGTAACCGGTGTATCCAGCCAGGCGATACGAAAACGGATACGATCTACTTGATGAAATGCTTTCGTGCAATCCGTTCGACGATGTCAAACTCCAGACTTTCCTTCCTTTTTCAGATTTTTTCCACGTTACGTGCCACGATAATTCAAAGTTACTCGGCTTTGTAAACCGGCGTTGTGTTTATCGGCAAACGTAACCATGCATATAATATACCTAATACTTATATACTTATTTATACCTCGTATAATTATATACTAATTTACCGTTGAACTCTGATACTCTTGCATACCTCGTCCATTGACAATCTTCGTAACTTTATCAATGACTTTAGCAATTAATTTCAAAGGATGTTTCTTACATCTTCTACATTTGCGCGATAAGGATCGACTTTTCTAGACAGAAATACCACCCTAAGACCAAATTGTGGCAACTAATCACGCAGGTATTATTTCAGAGATCGCTCTGCTGTCATCCGATTCTAATGAGAACGGTGAACGATAAGAACGAATCACGTTGAATCTTATTCGGATAACGATCAATGCCTTTGTCATTGACCCTCAGAAATTCGTTTCAAATCGATCAAATGCTCTTTTCACTGCCGCTCTTTAAAATCTCATTGTACAGGAATAACGAGAATCGCAAACAAGAGTTCCAGCAATATGATTAAGAGGATCTAAAACCTTGAGTTTCCTTCTTCGACTTTCAAAAATTAGTCGAGTAATCGTAGAACGATTGTGTTGAACGTGCTTTACCGTAGCTTCGTGTAACGTATGTTGAAAACGCTAGAAATCTTAGCCAATGGCGCACAACCAGGAAAAGGAGATGGATTATAAAATTTAAGCATTCTCCTAGATCGAGGCGCCAGTATTTAAGCTGGTCAAAATCGGTCGCCGGTCCCCAGCGACAGATTTGCTCGTATGATTTACACGTGGCTGGCGCACTTGGTCGACATGTGCATATACCATATACCTTGCGAAGAGGAAGGAAGAATCGATCTCGCAGTGATATAGATAAATTAACGACGATACCGTATATCTTGACGCCGGTAATTCCCCGGACGATCGACGTAACAGCTTCTGAACCTGAGTGCACGTGTTCGTCACTCGTTATCCGGCACAGTTGCCCACGAAAATACACCAACATCGTTAAGAAGCAGAGTAAGCAGAGGCTACGCTAGTTTTGAGAATGTATAGATGAGATTACAAGTATATTCCTGTTTAAATTAGAATATAGATACGTATAATTTTTCTCGTATAAATCAATTTCTTGGATTATTCTACGTTTAAAAATAAACCATTCATTTAGCGATATTTAAAGATGTACGTAGTCGGTGGTTTGTTTGTTATTTTGGTCTTAAATTCTTAGACATAAATAGAAGATTATACCGTTCTAAATTTCTTTATCGAATAATTTATTTTCCTGATTTTAAGCTACTCGATAGGTCTATCTTGTTTCGTTCAGCCTCTGAAAACTGCTTCCTCTTATTTGGTAATGCTCTCGCGATTAACAATACCATCGTAGTAATATTATTTGTATGATTATAAAACAAGGTAATTACTAGTGTTAAACACTTTCCAATAGTAATATCAATTTACATGAGATTATGTAAAATCGTCGATTATGTAACTCGTTTATCGAGTTCATCCCGTGACGTGACTGTTCGATAGGATTAACATCTCGTGCTTACTTCTACTATATATCTTGATATATGTGCTTGTTCTTGACTATACCGGAAACTTCTGCGAAATCCCCTACAAATTGCACAGAGATAAAAGTCTGTAGCGATACTTTGCTTATCCCAAGGAATAAGTTAGAATTTAAAAATTAGGTATGACACGATAAATTCGCTCGATTATCCTTCATTTGTACTGCTTTGTTGCTCTTTTATGAAACAACAGATTAAGGAGACAAAAGCGAAACGCGCAATTTCCCTTAAGTAATAAACTCATCCACCATATTCATCAGTAGACGCAAACACCTTTTTCAAGGTATTCCTGCCAAATCACCGTGACAGTTACAAGCACGCTTGGTTGCTCTGGGAGGCTGATAACGCCGCGTTGGAATCATTAGCACTCAACGTTTTTAGAAAAAGAAAATTTCAATAACACGGAACGACCAGGCGAGTTCAGTTCCGCGATCAACGTGCTCCTCCGTCGAAATTATTCCAGCCGCGGGCAACGTCGAAATCGCATTCGACTGTTTGTAGATCGTAACTTAATAAGCGTAAGAATATTTCCTTTCTCTTGACTTATTTCGATCTTTGCTCCTGTATGCCATTAAAAATCCGCCGATAACAAACCTGTGCAAGATAAAAATTTCGTCCGTGATTTCGTAGAGGAAAACATGAAAATGGTCCGCCATTGGAGAGGGTTAATATGCCAAAATCTTTATTTATTCCGCAGACGGTTGCCGATCGTTCGCTAAATCGGCTGCTCTATCGAAGGTCTCGTTATTTATGCGATTATTATTACGCCAGGCGAATACTGGCGGTGGTTAGGTGCCGAGAGTGATGTGTAGCCCTGCGTGTTCGACATCGGAGCCGATAGGGCGGGACTGAAAATTCCGAGGACGTGCTAGGAACGTCGTCCCTCTCGGAGCAATTGTCCAGTTCCCTGTTAGAACTTGACACACCGCTCACGTATAATCTTCCCAGGTTAGCCGATTCCTCGTCAGTGGAAATTGCGAATACACGCACAAAACGCGCGTGCAAATACTCGATCCATAGACGCATCGGCACGTATTTGCTGGGCGTTTTGTAGTACCGTTTCTCCGCATTGCGCCTCGACATCCGACATAATTGCTAGCGTCGGTGGAGAGTAGACCATTGGCTGGAATTAATACCGATTCACAGCAGTCGCATTCGTACGAACAAACGAACGAACGAACGAACAGACGTGCCGCGGCTAGGACCGATAGTTTGTCGAACCAGCGAGCTTCCCTCGCGGCGTTTAAGAGCGCCTAGCATTGAGCCGTAACCGCTTGATATAACTAGCGATCAGCGAATGCTAATAACTATGCTATAGACGACGCAGATAGGGATAATCGGAGGAGCAACTAAGATGATTACTGCTTATTGTTGTATTACGAGATAACTCCTAATGAATCGCCATTACGCGACAAACACGCAATGATCGTATCGTATGCTTAGTGTCGAATCTGTGTTCGGCTCGCTCTTGTTGAAATGGATGAATTTATGGAGCGATGTTGGCCCGGAATACGTATATAAAACGTGTTGGAAAGCGACGATCAGTTTGTTTCGTAAGAGGAAAAGAAAGGTAAAAAGAGCAACGATCCAACTGAAAACTGGTGCATTGTTCCGTCTTATTTCCTTGTGCTGTTTTTAACGAATGTCAACAATTGATTTATCGTAAGAGACGGTGATTTTTATTATTCGTAGTTTATCCTATGTATATGGATTCCCTTTAATCCCTTTAATCCCTTTAATCCTTTAGTCCGTCGTGATATAAACAATACCTTATAATACCGTAATATAATAATACAAAACCGTAACACGCCGTTAGACTCAAATAGAACAACACTCATCGGGTTGATTTTAAAGCTTACCTAGCCTTTCTTTCGAAGAAAGGAAGATTAATCCCGAACGCTTTGTTATTGTCCGTCGTAAGTTCTTTTTATCTCAAACTAATGAAATGACATCGTTAGTTTGCACTACCTCTAAAACTGCCGTTGACAATATAATATATTATTCCTTGCTTTCCTCTTATCACATATATCTCAAGAGCAATCAATAGTTGCGGAGGATCAATCGTAAATTAAAAAGAAGGATATGTACTTGAAAGGAACGGCAATGAAATTAAAACAGTTTATTCTTCGTTCAAAACTGCGATCGAAAGTTGCGAGGCTTAATTCGATTAAAATCAAATTCGAATAACGAATTTGAATAATTAAAACCTTTTTTATCGTCATTTTTTCAGAAGAATGCTTCTTTTTACAGGAACTCGACGATTGTATCGAACCATTTGGAAAATTGAGTCGATGGAAATTTTTTCGATATATATCGCGAGAACGGAGTGGCAAAGATTTATGGACAGCAAATGTCTAGAGGGGAAATGGGAGATGAAGCGGTTGCAAAGACTTTGAAATAGATGTATCGTTATATTTTTCCAAAGTAGTAGATCGCTCCAAAACATAATCGTTTCTTATACAAACTAAGAAGCGTTTTAAAAACGCACCGCTTACTCGCGTATTTTCATTTAATATACTAAGAAAGTTCTGGCGTATAAAATAGTTTAATCGTTTAGCCTTCATCGCAAAGCCAAGTCTAGTTTCTAGGTTATCAGGCTGAAATAAATAAATACACGCGTGCGTACAATTGCTTGGCCATCGCATATTATATATTCTACCGTTTTATATTCTACCGAATATAATCAAACCATCAGTGATACAATTTGAATGACAGCGGAAGAAAATGCCAAAACGTACCTATTCTCCGTACGTACCTAAACTTAAGTTTATGGTAATTTAAAAATAATAAAAATCCACGAGGCTACTTCTTCTCATAGCTCCCGCTGAAATACAAAGCATTACGTCTTCCCTGTTATTTAATTAAGAAGCATCCCGACATTAGTTCACTAACTTTACCTCAATGTCTAGATATTAATCAAGAATGGTCGTTTAAAAGTTTATCGTTTCTACCTTGCCGTAAGAAAAGTTGTTCAAACTCTTCGTTTACATTCTTTCCCTTCAATAATTTCAATTTACCTGTACAATTTGCACGTTTAATCGACGAATAAGTTGAACCGTACGATCGTAAGGTTCGAATCAATTTCACTTTCTTTATATTCGAAGAAACTCATTTCGATTAATATGTGTAACCACACGGTACGCGATATAACGTAGAAAACGTTAAGTAACGTGCGAAACTATGTAAAATATCGAAAGTGGAGTACTCGTGTAAATAATTCTTGCAGCAAATTTATAGCAAAAGATCTCTCGAGTGTAAGATCTCTTACGCTTCTCTCGTATCTCTTTAATTCTCTCTATAAAAATACGAAACTGAAGATACGTAATAAGAATCTGCAGTGTAGTCGTCAGTTACGCGTAATTGCGTTGTTCGTCGCTATTTTCCTTATCTACAAATTTATATTAGATGTTCAGCGCATGAAAGCTGTTCGTAATCGGCGAACTTCGAAACTCGCGTCGGCAATACTCTTGCATGACATAGCCGGTTCAAAGACTTTTCGGCCGCGGTCGTGGATCAAAGTAGCGCGCCAAGTGAACTTTCAAAGGCTTATGAAATTCCAGCAGTCGCTTTTATACGCGAATCGTTGCGCGGTCGCGGATGGTAACGAGCGAATCCGTAAGTTTTTTTCTTTCTAATTAACGACACGGAAAACGTGGTCGCGCGGCCTTTTCAGTCGCGAACCGTTTTCCCGTTGAAGCCGTGTGTAATCTCGCAACCGAGCGTCGAAGGAAACAAAGAAAAACCAAGAATTTTATGTTTGTATGAAAAGGAGGAAAAAACGGGAAACCAGTCGATCGACGAATTGTACGTTGATCAATAGTCAGCGACTATTCTCTCGCGGTAATGATATCTATTCGTTTCGTAAAAAGAGTAACGACTGTTTGATCTGTCGAGGATCGAGGTATACGAGTTAACCAAAATGGAACGTTAACCTCGAATAAGGGCCTAAAGCACGTTTGTAATTGTAAGTTTCGCGAAAAAGGTTGGGAAAAGTTTTTAAGTCACGTTATATTTGACAAACTGAATGCGCTTAACGAACGACTATAAAAGCATACTCTACCGCTAACTCGATTTTGACGAAAATGTGTTATACGATTCCTGAATTTAAGCGCTCGAATCAAGAAATAGATACAGAATGTCGTTAAATCAATTATATAAAGTCGATGGCGATGATCTAACGAAATATTCAGACAGAGTACCGCTTCCGTTTTAATCGAAACGTATAGGATGTCGTAGCTATAGGATTTTGCATGTTACTCTGTTAATTATCCACGCAATTCGAGGATTTGATTCGCAACTGCTTTGCATTTCTTCCAGCTACCTAGTTTACATATGTCGTGATGCGGGTTTGATGAAGCGGAGGCTTAAAATTCCAGCAGGCCCGTCACACCGGATATGGAATAACAAGCGTATCTCGTAACAGCCAATTCCCTCGACAGCGGAGCTCAAGAAAGCAGACGGAAACTAACGCGTTACCTGCAAGACAGTTCGTAACTCTGTGGAACTCGTTGAAACTCGTAATATCTTTGCTACTTCTCCACTGACAACGAAGAGAACAGATTGGAGATGTATAGAAAGAGAACGGAGCTATCTTCCACTGGCTGCTTTCGTTCCTATACATCTTCCTAGTTGACGTCATTGTCGACGTCCTGGACTCGGCATAGCCGTGCTGATGGTCGCTGTTAGTCAACGAAAGCCTTTGATCCTTTACCTCCTACCGCTTCCCTTTCGAACAGCGTACATGCGAACACCGAAATGTTGCGCCACTTTTATCTCATCGATTTTGATTTCATTAACCCGGAAACCTCTACCAATATCGCGAACATCGAGACACAGATTTCTGTTCCGAAACTTATCGATCAACGGAGCCAGAGCAGCGTGCAAATCTTATTAAGGATCGAGAGACTCTGAAGGAATTTTGGCACGCCACGAGGAAAAGCAGCTGATTCGGATTAAGTTTCGACCGATGGAAATGCGTGGAAAGAGACAGAGAAAAGAGGAACTAACATGGTTGTATAATCGGTGGCCGGCTGGTTTAAAATTTATCACTTTTGGCTGGAGGCCGTGCTCGTAAAATACATCTGGCCTTAACGGGATATCGATGAAAGCGATCGGCGTGTGTTTTCGTGAACGGCGGGCGACCACCACGTATAAACCAGCCCCTCCCCCTCCTGCGATGTGTAATAAAGTGGATCAATTAAGGCGGGCAACGATGGAAATTTAGATGTTAATTAACCCACGGTCTAGAATATGGATGGTGTTTGAATGTAGCGATGGATTAATTTCGCCGAAACGTTTACCCCCGCTTAAGCGGAAAAGCAAGAATTGTTGGCGAAGCTGTGCCACTAATTAGATGAAAAAATATCGCGCGTAACCGCTGGTTTCGTCGTAGAAAATGCATTTCGGTTCTTGTTGATAAATATAACGTGGAATTAAATGACACGGTCTCGCTTTAATATCCTTTAATTGATATTAAAAAGTCCAACAGGCTTTTGTTTCCGTTTGTTTTAGCATTGTGCCATTTACATGTAACCCAAATGAAGGTAAAATTAAACGGTTCGGTAATTGCTAGCGATATGCGTTGTAATATTTACTGGCATCTGACATCTTCGTGCACGTACAAACGGTTTGACGATGATCGTGTCAATAATTAGACAAGTTTCTACCATTAAAGCTATTTAATCGCTGCAATAATTCACGACTCAGGCAGCAATATCTATGTTTGTTCGAGCGAATATAACGCGATATAAACATTCCGTTGCCAATGTGTGAAGCAACGCGTTTGTTGTTCAGAATGCACCGTACAATTAAATTGATACTCGTACGAAGTACGTTAACGATCATCGTTAAATATTTATCTAACTTTAATCCCACTTTGTGAATTCACTTGCACGTCGTAGTAAAGAACGCGGAAATAATTTTTTTTTTTCAAAATACCAAAGCAATAAATTGAAAAACTAGCATGCGCAACATCATCGCTTTTTTCTGTGGCTTCTGAACGGTTCGATTATCGGCAAGCCATATTTCAGTTCGTAGGCAGTTCGCCGTTCACAATTTCCTGAAAAGTACTTTACCTTTCTTAATGGTGTGTACATACACGTACATACATACATGTATGTAATAATAATGGTGCTCGTGCGTCGTGCTACTGGAGACACGTCGAATGAAAGACGCGGCTGAATTTGTACCGCGCATCGTCTGATTTAACTCCATTTAGTCTGTCAATCATTCGGAGAAATGTATATTAGCAGGCTCTGAAGCGTGTCGTTTCAACAACGGCGACTAAACGATCTTCGATGGTATGCAGTTCCAAGCGTCATAAAAATTAAACCAGGCTTTCCATCGAAGTCGTCGAATTATTCATAACCTACCGAACAAAGCTATTTCTACAAATGAAATATTCACGGGGACTATACAGGATTCTCAGTGAAATCCAACTACCAATGGTATCTACTCAGGCTTCGGTAACGTTACGAAGTAACGCTAATACCCTTGCATACGGACAAGTCGTTGGTGAAAAAATAAATCTGCAAATATTGGGTTCGTTGGGGAAAGAAAGCAGTCGCCTGAGCCGCGGACAATCGACTATTGACAATGGTCCAGGCGATGGCGAATTTCGCGACCTACGGCACAAACGCAACGTTCCAACGTTACTAACCATCGATTGTCCGTATCCCGAGCGAGAGAAGCAACGAACAAACGTGGGAGAGACGCGCAGCGAGAAATACAGAGAATGGGAAATTAACGAAGCTAGAAAAGAGGGAGACGGATCGGGTCGGCTCGACTCGGGTAATCGCAGGGCGAGCGTCAGAGTGGGAACGAGGACTGAAACGAAAGGGCTAGGCTATCTCGGCTAGATGCCGCATTTCCATGACGGCGTCGATGAGCCGAGAACGATCGCGGCTATTCCATTTTCCATTCGAGTGGATCCGCTCGCTTAATCGATAGTTACAGCGCAGACACGCCCGGCGCTAGCTGCGATAACTCGGTCAGCGTAAGCACGAGACTCGACCAGGTCAGCGAGCCAGATGCAAACTCATTTCGCGACGTTATCGACGGTCGGCCAGACGCGATAGCGGTTATCAGTACCGTTTCGTGAGATTTAACGAGACACGCGGAAAGGTCGCGCGGAACCGGAGGAATCGCGCGAGTCGTGCACCCCGAAATTATAAAAGGGTGCATGCTGTCTTTGTCTTTCTGTTATCTCGCGAGTACAACCTCCAAAACAAACGCGTGGAATTCGATTTTAAGATTAACGGTGATATGCTCGCGACGATCTTGATAATCGGTAGGATCACGTCGATCCGTGGTCAAGTACAGTAATTAAAGGATTAATCGTACCAGCGGTAGGTATCAGATCCGCGCCGTGCTCACGGCATTATCGTTCGTCCCACTTCCGCTTCGTTACACCTCCAACGGATCGAACCCCGTAGCATTTGTCAACCATATGAATAGCAACGCGTAAATAATTTACACGGTCGAACGATTGATGTATATTACAGCTGATTCGATGTGTCGTGCTCTAAGGACGGACTCGCTCAGGTGGTCGACGAGGATCAGCCAGGGGACAGATGGAATTTCTTTCGCGTGAATTTCATAAAAGCATACACGTACGAATAGTTACGACGACCATTGCGATGAAAGCATTCGGAACGTCTTCGAGTTTTCAGAAATTGGTTAAACTTTGACAATTAAATAGGACATAAATTATGCGATGATTGAACGCGGAGCAAAAATAAGTCGCTTGATATTTGTTTCGCGCTGTTCCAGAGAAACGGAGACATTTTTCTGTGGATGAAATAGCATAAATTGCGGAAGTTGTTTGCTGCGAGATACGTCGATATTTTTATTGTTCGATCGAGAACGATACCGTTTAAAGATAGAGATGGCAAAATATTTAAAAGATTGGATTAAAAGGTGAGGAATTTCAGAAACAACGTCAGTTTGGAATTATTCGAGAATATTAAAGATTATCTCTCAACGCATATGTAGAGTGTAAATGGTTTGGTAGCTCTACATACAGTAGCGGTAGTGAAATTTATCGAGCTAATTTCGGCTAAATAGCCATTTCACTAACTCGCAACGCACAAAAATCAATGTTGCTACGATTAAACTCGGCCGATTAAACCCCTGTTTTCAACGTGAACTTTTAATTCCTTGGTACAGGATTAATCGCCAAACTTAAAAATCATTTTATCTAATTCAAGAAAAATAATATTTTGCATAAAAATACGTGTTACGTTCGTCGATAATTTTTATAAATCAGATGCTTGATATTTCTGTTATACTCTATTTGCACGTTTTGCTTGCGGAAGATGTAAAAAATATACGACACGGAATAAAGAATTGCTGGATGGAACAACGTATTAAGCCAATGGCTACGATTAGCGATCGGTTGACTGTAATAAACGAACGCGAATAGTTTTCAAATAGCAACGAAATAACGAGACGAGTAGATTGGTAACGAGAAATGAACTGAAAACGATCGAGCTTGGTACGTTCGATCGTATAACCGGTTAACTTACTAAAGTTATTGTAATCATCTATATATTTGATACCTGTCAACATATATTCGCATATTTTCGCAACGATGCTTTCTCGCATCTGCCATTTATAAATTTCGTTCGTGCATTGTACATTGAACACTGAACACAACGAATAATCAAACCGTGCACGTAGCATTTTAAAATTCGATAACTGTAAAGCAAAATAAAGGTCGTGAATTTTGATTATCGAATTGAAAATTAATAGCGGTAAATATTGGAATTTCTTACCAACGAATAACATAATGGGATCTGGTATAATAGGATACAAGATATCGTTCCGAATTATAATTATGATAAATGAATCAGAGTGTAAACGAAATTCTTCGCGTATCCTCGCGTTAGAAATTCTTATCCTTATAATAGGAATATGATGCCTCCGTGGTGGAAATGTTCGATTTTTAAGGGTTAGAACGACTGTGTACTTAAAAATTCGAAAATATTCGTCCTCGTACGAATTCTATGAAAATTCATCGTAGTACATGTAAAATCCGCTGCTCGTTCTAATTTACAGCTCAATTAAGTTCGATCTGTTAAAAAGAAACCGAAAAATTGATTATCAATTAACATAATGGATGCAAATTGATCGTTGTTTCCACTGGTAGAAAATATCGTGAGTTTCGCTAACGTGAATGGACGTGGTCTTTATTTACGGTTGGGCATCGGTTGATAATCGTTTAAATGGCGATTAAACGAAAACTCGTCGCCGGGGTTGTACGCGAATAAATTGAACGAGGGCGCGGCCGCACGCGGACGCATTCATTCGCGACCAAATTACATGCTCGTTCGCCGAATAATCGATGTTTCTAGTTGTCCATGACATCGTTAAAACGACACGTTTTGCTGATGCTCCGACGGAGAAATAATTGGCGCGCGAGAACAGTCCACGTTCAGCCGTATGAATTTATGAACAACCTAGCGGAGCGTTACAATGGCGCGCGGTTATTCTTACGCGCAGTCGCGATGTATTTTCGCAGCCAATTAAAATTATATCGCAGTAACAAGTCACATGTAACTGTCCGGTAAAATGAGATCGCACCCCGGCCTCCCAGGTGACGACGATAATGAAGGAAAATTTATTGAGATGAACGAGCGCGAACGTTCGCGGGAACACCGCGACAATCCCGCGTACGGCGTGCTTCCAGCTTGATAACCAGTATCCTTTTAACAGTTATCTATCGCGAAGTTTCTCGAACACGACGGAGCCACGATGATATCAAGCCTTAATTCTTCTTCCTTCTTCTTCGTTCGCCTTTTCCTTCTCCCGCGAAATACGATTATCGACGGCCAAAAGGAAATTTATCTACGACAATGGATTATTACTGGCGGTTTTCAGCCAGTGTACCGTACAAATTTTGGAAACGTGGAATATTTGACGATTTATTTAGAGGCACCGATCGCTTTTCCTTTAAATCGTCAAATGGAAATAAAAATAATCGTCCGATGCGAATACCCTGTATCGAAAGACTAGACGACTACAAATTACAAAAAACGATCAGAAACCTATATATTCGTTCGTGTCCTGTCGCAAAACTATCCATAAGTCCGCGAAATTCGTTCGACGAACACGCGCCACTGAAACAAATGGTGTGTCTACGCCTGCTAATTAAAGCCATTGAAAAGGGCATCGTTGCTATAAATAATATCCAGTCGAAAGCTCTATATATAAAACGATAGAACGATTCGCTGCAAACATTTGCCTACGATTTGTTACGCTGCAACCCGTTCATCGTAAAACATCGTGGCTGTTTTGGATTTCAATCGTAACCGCCTGCAGCCTGCAACGAAACGTTGTTCGTGGATTAATACGATTTTCCCTGTCGTGGCCGTCAACATTGGTCGACAACGTGCACCAGTAACCATAGTCGTACCTGCACCTGTATCCGTACCTACCCGGTGCTCGTATCCATATCCGTGCCAGCACCCATACCAGCTTTCACAATCGCCTCCGCATCCGCCAACCTATCACGAAGCGACGCGATTACTTTTCAGTTTCAATCGCGACCACCCGAGGCTTGTTTTCATATCGATCGCTACCGATGCAGCCTTCGAACGCGTCCAGCAATATCGTCGTTACACTTTGACGCTTATGTTTGGCGTTACGACATCACTATGGTAACTTGATGTACCGTTCGACGTTATGTGTTTGCTTTTGCTTCGTTGGACGTATTCGAGTTCTATTCGCGAAACCTACGGATTTCCTGCGTATAGATTTCCGGTTAATCGGCGAGAAACCTGCGGTACGTTATTTCGCAGTCAGTTACTCGAATGATCGATTAGGAAATCGTTAACATATGCACGCGTACGCGTATGTGAAACAGTGTAGGTTCTAAGGTGGTTCGTCACTCGAAAATTGTTAAAAACGTGTCGTCCAAATGAAAGGAAATAAGAACAAAGGAAAGTATTCTGTCACTTTGCGATTAATGCCGATTAACGTTGCGTTTAGCAATATCGTACGATGTGAATTAGTACGAAGGGAAAAAGTAAATTCCTTACGTCGAGCTTCTCTTATTTCAGAGTGATCTTCCTTGCGCTATTTTGAATACGCTATTTTGAAATAAAATATCGTTTCGTTTGATCGATGCTTGACGTATAATATTTTACTCTGTGTATTGTCTTTCTTAATTTTATCACACGAAGGATTCGAAAATACCTCATAAATCGAAGATAATGTACAAAAAGTTGTGTGAAAATGTAATCTAAATTCTCGAAATTCTCGAGTCATGAGACACGTGCTTTCACAAACTCAACCCGATTCGCATTTCAGATTCTCGCACATCTCCATCTACCTGATATCTTACATCAGTTATCAGAAGAAACGTGTAGAAAGAATATTTAAAGAATATTTAACTTACAAATAACTATAACGATATATTTTGTCGAATCTTTCACCAAACAAATTTAGTAATTTAATATATTACGCACGCAAACATAATAATTAATAATTTCACATCGTATTTCCAGTAAATTCGTAACGATAAAATAATAAGAAATAATAACAGTTCGTCTATCGTTTTAAAACGCCATTTGTCCTGCCAGTCTCTCGTTTACATGATCGAGTTATACTCTGAGCGACCGTACTCTTCGAGAAAGATTTCCATAAAAATCCGCACGATCTGGTCAATACCCTTCCAATCCATAGGATCTGAGATACGGTAATCATGTGAATTTGTATGCGAGCCGAGGTACATGTGGATGCAAAATGTAAAGATTCGAAAGATTCTTTATGTTGGATCTACTGTATAAAAATCTCGTTTGCGCGCAATGACATTTCAGAAGCAAAAGAAAGAAGAGAAAACCACGTTGACACGAAAAAGGTAAAGGAAGATCGAAAAGATGCCAATTGATTTATACGGCCTTGTGTATAGTCCGCCATGTCGGTCAGTTCTACTACTGGCAAAAGCGATTGGAGTCCACTTGAACCTGAAAACGGTTTCCCCCATGAACGGAGAACATATGAAGCCTGATTTCCTAAAGGTCCGTTTGATTTTGTAATCATATAACGGTAGAATATTTTTGGGAAAGATTTCTCGCGAAATATATTAAAAATTGATGATTTACTATAACAAAAACGTAAATAATAGCGCTGCATCTATTTAGAACAAATAGAACAAATTGAAAATGTCTTACGGTTTCTGCCATAAAATTAAAGGAAATACGTATGTAGTATTAATAATATGAGTAACTAAATCATGGTTGACACCTAAATACTAATAATAGTAAGCTGATTTTATTTAATCGAAGAGTCGTCTATATAATGTTATGTACTTCGATAGGATTTACATTCCCATCTTATCGATGAAACAAAGACGTTCGTTTTAATAATGCATGGCTTTCTTATTCGCCGTGTATTTACACAATTATTACGCTTTTTAGCTAAATCCTCAGCACGTGATACCGACGATAGACGATAACGGATTCATTCTGTGCGAAAGGTATGCAACGATTATTTATCATCCGCGTGAATTCGTTCGTAATGTCGTGCTTACAGTCGGCCAATTATGGGATATTTGGCGAGCAAGTACGCCAAAAATGACTCTTTGTACCCAAAAGATCCGAAAAAGAGAGGCATGGTGGACCAAATGCTATACTTTGACGCCGGCTCGCTTCACGAGAACATGATTAAATGCTACGTACGTATACTCTCTAATATTTTTATTGCCGTAATTATTCGTATCATATATATATTACATCGTGAAATATTAGTATCCAGTAGCGTTACATGGAGCACACTCCCTGAACGAGGAAGACGTACAAGCCGTAGAAAAATCATGCGAATTGTTGAACACGTATCTGGAGAATAGAGAGTTCGTTGCCGGTGATACTCTTACCATCGCTGATTTTGCCATCCATACGACTATTTGCATTTTGTTGGTAAGTGTGTAGGCATCCGAAAAAGCATCACGTAATCGAATAATCGATTTACGTAATGAAAAATAGAATTAGATATATAGCGTGTATATCGATACTGGGGAAATGAAAACAAAAATGAAATTTGATATTTAAGTAACTGGCGAAAGAAAACCACGACCCCTTACCGATTGCTTTCTGGAGCAATAGCGAATTTCTACGTTGTAGAAAATGTACAAGTAACAAGTAAAGCAAAGAAAAAAAATGTCTCGACAAAAGAGACTCGCAGGGTTGAAAGTGACTCTTTGACATCAAACGGTTCGTTTCACGTTAATTGACGTTGAAGTTAGGATAAAAAGCAGCAAAAAAAGAAACATAATGCACTCTGTCACACGAGCTTTGATCGTTTAACAATACATCGAACTTTATCTTGATTCCCATTAAGCCGCTATAACAGAAAGTAGGTTATTCCGAGATTACGCTAAATTACAAATCTCGTTGTAATTTATAACTTAGCGGCAATTATAGATAACGAAATATGTATAAATAACTTGAAAAGAATAGTTTTACTATTTACATTTTAATATTCAACGAAAACGTATGCTTCTTTGTGTAATGTAACTTTCAATTCCGTTAAATGATATTACGTGCCAATAATGTTTTCATTCGACAGAGTAGCGATTCTGTTTCAGTTAATAAATTCCGTCCGTTTTCATTTTCTTGCTCCGTCTAACTAGTCTGTAAAAAATATCGTAACTATCATTTTACGGAACGTTATTCTCGCTCGCTTTTAAACGTCTGCTCATAGAAATGGAAGTAGAAACGCGTTATATCGTAAACGTAGCTGGAACCGTACTAACAGTATACGGTCGATATTATAAAAAGGTTGAAAGATGAAATATCATCAACTGGGTGTAATATATTTTGTTGACAGTGCTTCGACTTCGATATTGGTCGATACGACAATGTGGCTGCCTGGTACAATCGTTGCAAGCAACTCCTGGATAAATTCGGTTTCGAGGATGTGCACGCCCCTGGGACAAAAATGTTTACCGAATTGTATCAGGCGAATTTAGGAAAATCTAGTTAACTCCGTGGTTGTAGAATACAATGATAGAACCGTGAACTCGATGCTCGTATACCGATGATCGAGATTAGACATGAAACCTATTCCATCGTTTCGTAAATCATCGTTTCGTTTAACGAGAACCTTGTCTCGTTAAGAATAATTTTCACCAAAAAAGGTATTAAAATCATCGATTATTTATTATAGCTTAAATCGAAAGACAAATATAATTAAGTAACGAGTATATCGATAAAATACAACGGTTATTTTCCAATCCTCCCTTTCTTCTTGTAACTTATAATAAGCTATTAGAACTATAAACAAATTTGTTTGCGCCACACCAATTATTTTATATCTATCAATTACTATAAATACGTACAATAACGATAATTAAGATATATTACCGATAAATCAAACGCTACAATTTCATGATATCTATATCGTACAACGTAGCGAACGTTTCACCTGGTTGCCTTATATCATCTTTAACGCGCAACATCCATCAGTTATCGATTATCTCGTAACATATTATTCGCGTGCTTGTCATAACCTTTCCGAAATTTATTTATCTACTTGTCTGCAGCCTGATTTCAGCAAACTATACTCTATCAGATTCTATGATTAGCACGTGGAGTTGGAACTACGATTCGTCTTCGACAATCCGGAAATCCACGTGGAATCGAGACTCGTCTTCTGCAATTAGATAAACATTTCTACTGACGTTTGTGGTATCGATCTTTCGATGACAACACGATATTCGCGCGTCGTTTATAAAGACACTCCTCGCGACGACTGACTCGGTTAGATAGTTTGTAATTATAGCGATGTGCTGTTGAAAAGTACATAGTTAAATTTGCCTTGCGTGTTCTGGTACTTCTCCCAATACCTTTATATCTATTCCGATTATTTGTCGCAAATCAACCGACTGAAGTTTCCAGCACGGCAGCTAGAGAGTTTCGGTTCATTTCAACGGCTTTCGTTTCGTAGTAGAATCCGTTTATCGATCACGTCCAAATATTGTTTTCGGTGAAACACACGGTTCGATTAGGTAGACACTCGACGCGAAATTTAATCGACTCGTAGTGAAGGATCACTCGTCCTATGAAACGTACATCTACGCTACTGATTGCAACCGAACTGAATTCGCGAGTAAAGTTTACCGAATAAGCTGAATATTCATTTTAGAGAAACTTAGAAATTCTTTTCCTTTGAAATCACTCGTACAAATACGTATATCAAATATATAAACAACAAATTAAACGTATACAGCAGTGATACGATAAGAGAAAATCACCCGTACAACAAGCCTATTTTCATTTACTGTTGAGTAATGTCGAATAATTGCAATGACTTTGTGTTTTTTATCCAATATTTACATACATCAACCTTGAAGCTCGCGAATGATTTGTCGATTGATGGTTTAGTCACCAGCGCTTAGAAGTAACGCTAACAGTGAGAATGCACTTCTTTCCTCTTCTTTCTTTTCGGGAAATATTGACCGACGGATAATATGTTCAAATATTTTCCAGAATTTCCGTGACATAATGTACTAATTTTTGCAGAATTAAGCGAATAGAGGGAACGTGGATAAATCAATCGGAAAAGATAAAAACCAAATTATCCGAATCCCTTGAAAATCAAAGAGAGGTTCTATCGTCGTCTATTTTTTCATCTCTCTTTTTTTCCCCATCCACTGATTGTTTCGTCCTCGTTCGACTTCCGTACGCGATGTTTTTCACAGAGGCATGCGTTCGCCGGTCGTGCGTGAGACTACGTGCCAAGAATTACGCAACACGGACAATAATTTTGCTGGACGATACAACCATGATGCGGCAGAAACTGCGGAATCCCGGACCGAGTATGCCGGCTGAAAAACCCGTTGCGCTTCCGTTCCCGGAATTCCTGTTCGACGGTCCACGGCATTCTCCTGTTCCTGAATTTAATTAACTCACGGTCCATTTCGCGAATGCGGCCGCGCGGATCGCCCTCGAGGAATCATTGAAGGGAAGATAATGTTTTTACCGGCGAAATTGAGAACGCCTCGGAAGAAACTCGCGCCGCGCGCCGCACAGAAAATGAACCGCCTCCCAACGCAGTTCTGCTCTCTTCAGATACGGCTTTCTCCGCGCTTTTTGATTCGCCGTTATTGTTATTTCAGATTTTTAATTCGATCGATAGATCGATTGGCAAAGTTTCTCGCAACGGGCGGACATTTCTTTCTCGTATGCTTTTCGTCGATGGTTTAGGACGCTACACAAGGATCGTATAAGTATAATATATCGTATGGCGTATACATTAGCATAGAGATACTGCACGGCGAATTAAAAATTATAGAAAAATAATCGAATGTTTATATAACGTATAAATATACACAATTTTCTTCGAAAGGAAGCTTTATTCTGCAAAATTTTATTCTCTTCGATTCGTTTTATTTACGACGAATAACAATTTGCTCGATATTTCGTTCATACGGTGTTATTTAATGCGAAAATATTGCCGCACCTAACATAGTCGTGTTATATAGGAAAAGTTTGCAAAGTATTTTAATAACGATTCATTCTTGCTTTCGAAAGGGAAGCAAATATTTAAGAAATTACAAATGCATAGTTGCTCAACTTAATTTCACTCTATTAAGTGAAAAATCGAATTTTCATTATTTCCTTGACAACGTTAAAGCCTGCCTTCGTATTTAATTTAATCATACTGTTACGTAACAAGCGAATAATGAAATAATAACTGTGAAAGAATTAACGTTAATTGACAAAGAAAACTTTCGTTTATTAAATAGCATAGTTTATTAAATGACAATACCTAAAATAAAATTAATTTTCAATTCTAAAAGGATATTCGATGTTGTAATACCGCGAATCATCAGATAATAGTCGATTCATCCTCCCAATAATTAAACCAGATAGTGCAATATACTTAAATTCGTGGTAGCTTTTACTGGTTCGATGAAAAAAAAAAATACCAAAACCACTAAATAATTTCAATGTCAAATACCATATACCGGCATCACTCACTTTTTCAAAAGCGGAACAGATTTCATTCTGGAAACCTATTAACCGAGGACCGTACTACAATGGAAAAGCAGTGACGCTACGATACAATTGAACGTCGTAATTACAAATTTCTATTAAATATTTTCAACAACACGGAATATTCAGAAGCAAATTGAAACATTTTTATGCATCTCGTATGAAACAGGAAAGCGTTTGATCAAATATATTTATACAAGCAAATTAACTTGCGGAAATTGTAGATAGTAAAATCACTTTTGCTGTATAAATAAAGCAAAGTCAACGATCGCGATAAATTATTTTTACTTCTAAATATCTGAAAGTATCCGCGTTTTTTAATTGCTTTCAATATTGTTTCAACGTGAAAAATCACTAACAACGTTGTACAGTCGGCCGTTTATATGCGAATTGTTAACTAAAAATTTGATAATTCAATCGGTCAATTTCGGTCGATCGTTCAATATCGAATACAGCATATTCAATTTATCGTGGTGATATTGTTTGAAACAGGCTTGAAATTGCACGCGAAGCTTACGAATCTTTCGGAGGAAATTTTCCGTACGGCTCGATCTACGTGGATGAATTCAATTCTGCCGCGCTATTCGTAATTAATCCGCGTCTTCCAAAAGAGCGTTCCGCATTCCCGGTATGGCCGTAACCACAAATGATTAGAGCTACATTTCCGGTGGCGTGGACGTGCGCGGCGACGTTAAATCGAAGGATTTGCGGTCTTCTTGGATCTCGGTATTTCCACGATGCATGCATCGCGAGAATCAGGTAGGTAACGAAGGAAAAGTGGGTCAACCAGTTTACAAGCTCGTGATCGATTCTCCTAGCCCGTGACCACGCTCTGCCATTGTATTGTGTATCGAACTATTTTCTCAAAAACGAAGCAATCAATTTGTCGCATTGAGAATGTACTCCAATCGTCTGCGAGCTTCGCGGAACCCATTACGTACTGAAACGAATGAAATATTTATTTACACGCGCAAGATATTTAATGACACTTAAATATTAAATATTATATATAAAATATATTAGAGGATTCGTTAGAGCGAATTCATTGTCAGCAACGACAAAATGTACATAGCGTTAATTTTATGTAACACGACTGTAATTTCCTGTCTATTTTTAAACAAACCATTTGCAAGTCTACGATTATATTCTTGTTTGTTACATTAAATATCGTTGTCAATGACATGACACGAGCTAACTAATCTATATTTAATCGTAATAATTACCCTGCAAAACCTGATAACATGTACCTACGTAACACCTATATGTATCAACTTTATCGTTAGAAAAACACTTCTAACGTTTGAGAATATTATAGAGCAAAGTATTTTGCTGTATAGAATGTTACGACATAATAATACAGGATTTTAGATTCCTCGTTATAAAGGCTTGTAAAATGAAATTCATTAACGGTATATTATGTTGTATTTATATAATATATTTCTATTTATATCTCTATATTTACGTATATTTTGTAGTATCGAATTCAAATACTTGAAAATGTTATGTATTAAAAATTTGTCTTTTTCTCTGAACATCTATTAGGTTGTCCTAAAAGTTGCTTTCGTTTTAGAAGAAAATAATAGATGCACAACATTTTTTGTTTTAATGAAAACGAAACGTGCCCTACGATAGCCAAAAGACGATCGACGACATTTTATAGATTAGGTTTCACGTTTGTGTCGACGTAGCCAGATAAAGCAGCCAGATAAAGCAGATTTGCAGATAGCGAAAGACATTTTTAGGACAACCTAATATAATCGGTTTACTTTAGGTTTAGTTATTTCTTTATTTTTGAAACCTTCGAGTTTGCATTCAAGGCTGAACAGAAGTACTTTCACCTCGAGCGACCAGTTTAATTTATTTGAAATACATTTGAAATACTCCTGAGGAATATTTCTCATTATGTTTCGCAAAATAAAGCCGAACAGCATGATAGAATTTTAAAAAGCTAAGTTTATTACGGAAGAAGGATTTGATTCGTAAAATAATCCTTTACGTTACATGGGATTGCATCGTTGCATTAGGCAGAGAAATACTAGATTATTTCAAAGTCATCCGGTGTATGAATAAGAGCAAATGAAACAATAGTTACATCACCAAGTAAAATGACATTACATTTTATATCCCTGTTTATCCTTAAAATGAAAACGAAAATGTATTCTGTAAGCAAATGTAACAATTCGTGCAATATCAAAAAACTTTTAATAATAAATCAATATCATATTAATCATAAAAGTTTATGGATAAAAGTTACATATTTTTCTTGATAATTTAATTCTTGATAATTAATTCTTGGCAACACATTCTATTCAATATGCTAGTTTCAGGATTATTATTATTTTGTCACGATGAGATGAGAATATTTTTATCTATTTTATAATCGCCCAACTTCTTCAAACGCTTTCTAAATAAATTTTCTTAAATACTTCGAACAGCTTCTAACAGTGTATCGTTTATTTCGGTCTGTCCGGTACATACTAAATTCTAACGAAATCTAACGATCTGAAAGTACGACAAATATCGAAGAGGAGAAGCAAAGGAGGTGATACCTCCATACTCGTAACAAGTTGAAACCGGTTGAGCCTGCGCAGCGCTCTCTTATTCGCTACTTGAAAAGGAGGACATATGGTAGATACGCTGGCATTTATAAAGAGACTGGAGAGCTAACTCCTTTAGATAGCTCGCAGTTATCTGGTAGTATACCATTGGGAAACTCGTATTTGAATTTACTTTACTCGTCTTCGTTTATCTGCCACATATCATCCTTGTTTTCGTCGTCCGAAGATCCGACTATAACCGGTACGAAGTTTCATGGACAGTGCTTTCAGTTTTTGATTTAACGTTGATCTTAATTGTCAATTGTGTTTTTGCCGAATAAAGTAGAATCCCATTGTTGTACAGCTATTGCTTGAGAGTGAAGTTCGATATGTCATTTTGCTACACGATTATCGATTTGGTGCATGGTGGAGATAACCAGACAAGGAGTGTTTACTTCAAGTGTGCCTGTAGTCCTTTAAAACTGTGAACGAATAATACAGAGAAAATATTTAATCTTGTAACGATAAAAAGTTGATCCATAACGCAACTTGTTTGGCGCAACAGGCATGCCATATATGCTTGGCTGTTTTTAAGTTAATAGATCCAATGTTTTTAAACGTAACGTATTAATAAGTTAAACCAATGTATTACATTACATTTTTCACGCTATATTAATATATTTCTGTACACTAATTTATATATATTATATATATAGCAAACGTAACTTTGTACTTATATAAAGATATAGATTCTTTAGAAAATACTGGCACATTTGAATAAACATCGATATAAAAATTACTTGCGACTGTATCGAATAAATATAAAGTGATATAGTTACTAGGCTTTTTTATATTAACTAGTGTATAGCAGTAAGGAGTTCATTGAAGACGCGATGAACCGGCTATTGCATGATGGAAAGTTATTTAGTATTTCCGCTGACCTAAATAAGTATCATGCGTAACACTGAGATAGAAAGAAACTTCGTGGGACGGTACAGAGGCAAAGGAATTATTAATCTCAGTGGCCTCCATCATTTTCGGCCAATACGGTGTTTAACTTTGAGATTGTATCGAGTTGTGCGAAAAACAACTAATCGGCATTCCTTCGGGGAACTTCCTTCTATCTCCGCACTGTACTCTTTTCCCCTCTTAATCGTTACGATCTCAATACTGAGTCATGCCATTGTTATGTGCACAAATACGTGGATACACGTAACTTTCCATCTATGTACGATATACAGCATGTCCAATTTATCTCGAACCGCTGAAATATCTCGAAAAAAACACGATGATACAAAAAAATATTTCAGAAAAAGATTGCACAGCGTTGAGGGGGACATACCATGCTCTTGTGTCTTTAATCTTGCGATAACCTTGAGAGTGGCATTACAATTTTATTACGTATTCTTGTAGCTGACGTTTGTAGCAAACGTTTTCAAAATACCATAAACCCGTATCGTTCGCGCGATCCGTTATCGAGATACGAACTTTAAAATCCGATGTGTCGCCGGCATTAGCGTTATCCGATGTGCACCATAGAGAGATGTCAAGGTTATCGTAAGGTCAAGTACACGAGAGTGTACTATATCCTCCACGATATCGAGCAATATTTTTCTGAAACGTTTTTTCGTATGATTCGCGTTCACTGTATATTATATCTATATTCAATGTATCTATAAATCGTATCGTTAAAACTTTTCTTCTGTCGCACGTCTGTTGAATAGTCGAAACGATCACATATTTCCTTATTTAAATTAACGCATAATCATTTCGCAAAAAGTAAATAAATTTATTTCTAGTTTTAATATTATAATATAATTTTATAATTGTTTAAGTAATAATCGGTCTAAATTTTATTTCTATTTTTAATTCTACACGTCAGTCCGAATCGAAGTCAGCGAGTTTCTTAAATGACGCATTACATACCGTTACAGAAATCAAAATGCCAATTGATTTTTATCAACTTCCTGGAAGCGCTCCGTGCCGTGCCGCTGCATTGGCGGCTGCCGCGCTTGGTATCGAAATGAATTTTAAGGAAGTTGCTTTAATGAACGGAGATAACTTAAAACCAGAATATTTGAAGGTACGTGTAATTGATATAAGCTAAACATAACTCTATTACACTTGTATAGAATTCTATTAAAGCAAGAAATTAATATCTTGTATCGAATACTCGAATATTTTATTACATTTATATTTACTTGTAATATTTTTGGTAATATATTTGATGTCTCCTTATGTACAGATGAACCCACAGCACACGATACCTACAATCGATGATAATGGTTTCTACTTGTGGGAAAGGTGAAATTGATTGATATATTATATTATGAATACTTCTTTAATTTCAAAGAATCTCGTTCTTTTTTCTCAATACGATGATCTACCGTTTGTATGCTATTATATAAGTATACCTGCACCTAAATACCCATACGATTACAGTGCGTATGATCAGGCGAAAATTATTCAGATAACAGACTGGCAGGAATTTAATAAATTGATCATTAACTAATATTTCGTTCCAAGAAATAGAATCCTATTATCGCTCTAACGCTATTTTGTAATTCTGTTGCGATTGTGTCTTTCCTTTCGGTAGATTTGCACTTTCTGTCTTACAAGTCTGTGTTACAGTTTTCATGTATAGAGTATTCCAGTAATCTAATACGAGCGAGCAATTAGAATAATTAACAAGATCAGGAATAAAAACGTATAGACGTTATGTACATTCTTTTTCTTTCAGTCGGGCTATTATGACATACCTGGTGAATCAATATGGTAAGAATGACTCCTTATATCCAAAGGATCCGAAGAAACGCGCGGTCGTTGACCAAAGGTTGTATTTCGACGCCTGCACTCTGTATAAATCTTTCGCAGACTATTACGTAAGTTTAAAGCCATTTAGTGACTTCTTATAGCGCATTGAAAGGAATTTCTATGTTACATGATGTTGCTAGATTTTTTTAAATAAAAAACTAACTTAATAGATTCTTACATATTTCATTATGCGTGGTATTCGTAAATAATTTTTTTTATTCTTATAAAAGTAGACAATTTAGGTGATATATACATGATTTTCTCGTCGAATCGTTTAAAACCGCTATTTAATCTTTTATTTTAGAACGCGTATGAAGCGAATAATTAATTAGCGATCTTAACATTTTTCATTAGTATCCTATAATCTTCGCCAAAGCCCCTAAAGATCAAGCGAAATACGAAGCTATTGGCACAGCCATGTCTTTCCTTAATACATTCCTCGAAGGACAAGACTACGTGGCAGGAGAGAACATGACTCTTGCTGACCTGTCCATTGTGGCCACCGTGTCCACGATAGAGGTAATTTCCTTGAAAATATTATCTTATCAAAATATATGTTATGTTACATTGATAATAATATGACAGTAACGCCACTATCAAGAGACTTAGAAAAAAAGTCATAAAAAAGAGTTTTAGAGAACTCTTTTATATAAAGTCACATTTATTCGTTACATCATTTTAACAACAGGCCATGGACTACAATCTCAGCAAATATAAAAATGTGACCAAATGGTATGCAAAGATCAAGTCGGAAGCTCCAAAATACGAGGAGTACAACAACGCAGGCGTAAAGGCATTCAAGGATTTGGTGCATAACATGACGAAAAAGTGAAAAGCGAAACACAATAACAATATTCGAAACCATGATTTCTTTTATGTGAATTCTATATGAATAAATTTTTTATCGTTCCCTTTTACAGAGAGGAATTCTGCTTACGTATAATTATAGAGTCTAAATGATACATATATAATTGCCTTATATGTACTGTTATTGTTTTATATTTTGCAAAGGTTGTATTTATTATTATTAATACCGTCAAAAAATGTCTCGACATTATCAGTTCCGTCAACTCCAACTTTGCTCAATTTTCAGAAGCGCTTCACACGAGATCATCGTCCACCCAACTAATTTAATTGTCAGATCGGTAATTAACGTAAACGTAAATAAGAATGTTGGGCCGAAGTCACGCAGCCTTTCGTTACGACTGAAATTTTTCTTAGAACTCGTTCATTTTCTCGACACCATTCGAAAACAATTTGTACGTGACGTTACTCGTTCATCGTCGAAAGCAATCAACCAATGACACCAGCATGGCATCATCAGCAGTCAACGTGTTACAAATGGAAACTTTACCAGTGAATAAGCACCAGCCAATATTCGATCGTTTTAACGAATATTATTTCACACATGAATATTTTCCTTCAGCGTATTTACAAGCGAGAAATCGAATTCGTTAATGCTCGTTCACACTCGTTCATGCTCGCAATACTGGCCACGTTTGTTCGTTCATGTTCGTTCATGCTTGTCCGCGTTGTTCGTCAAGTGTAGATCCGGCTCAGAATGCTCGTAAATGCTATTGCGGAGTCGTTATAGCAGCACATCGACGCGTATACACTATCGAACCTATTTTTCTCCTGAAATTCTAAAAATTGGCAAACATTAAGTTCCAAAAATATTAATACATTGCATATTCATATCGCCATATGTGTATACTGAATTTTACATAGTTTCATGTTAGTTTTCGTACGAATTGAGGTAACCAACAACATTGTTACGTATCTAATTCTGTCTAATTTGACTGTCTCCTACGGCAACGTTTTAATATAGAAACGAACGAAAGAAATAATTCTACATGAAGAATGAAATAAAAAATATATCGCAAATTTTGAGAACTAAAAACACGTTGTAATAGTCGTCAGCTTGACGTTCACATACGGTGAAAAAGAACTGTTTCGAACCCATTTAAGGTAAAATTACCATTACCACGCACGATACAGTAAATAGTGGAATCAGCATCAAATACGTATTAATGAACCCTGTAATTATAGTAGCCACTTGCTGTTCGCAGTGCGACCAATTTACTTCAGCAATGACCATCCTTTTGATTCGATGTTCATTTGCTAATTATCCTCGACCTCGGTTTCACGTACGTTTTAATTACACTGCAATGATCGGTAAAACACTTTCATCGATAGTTGCTTTTCTTTTTGCTATAACCAAACGGGAAAGATCTTTCCGTTTCCACGAGGAAACTTTGAGTCCTATCGTAAAACATCCCTTAATGAATAAAATAAAAATATCATTAAACAAGAATAAATACTTTTAATAGTTTTAGAAGGAAATGATATTTACATAAAAGTGTGATCATTTGTGATTGCTTCTAAGTTAAAACAATTTATTTAAATATGTATTACGCGGTCGTTGAATCCGCATTAATTTTAACTGAACCAGGGATTTTTATACAAATTTATATTTTTACGAACACAAGTAAAGAAATAGAACTTAAATAGAGACTCGTTTTGCTTATTAAAGATTATAACGAGTACTTTACTTTCCGTATTTCCGATATTTTATATAATTTTACGTATTAAACATATTCTATACACTTCTGTCTCTTTAACGAATACTTTTAGTGTGTAGATACTTTCTACAGCCATTACATACATGTACATACATATATTATTATATGTATATGTACATCGAATGAGTCAGCGCACAAGCTCTACTCACAATCAATTCACCTGTACGAATAAGATAAAGCATATTCATACCTTTCCTACCGTTCACAAGGAACGATCGCACTAATATTTCTCAAGACAGTGATAATAATTATTAAAAAGGAATTTGATACCACACGCCAGTTGTAAAATTATTACTATTACGAAAAGGTAGCAATTATTTCTTTGCATGTTCGTGATCGTGTTCACTGCTTCGTATACCGATTATAAAGGGCACCAAGATTTATTGATAAATTAAAATTTGTTTATTTGTTAGATTTATTTCTAAATTAAGAAACTCTCGACAAGTAAGAAGTATGATTTTGAATTTATCGTATACATATGCCCAATTCTCGTTGTTAGACAGTTCAATGAGTCGCCTTCTTTACGTTGTTTGTACGTACGCTTGAACTGTTTCGCGTGTATCGATTGCTTGTTAATGGCGCACGCACGTAGCAGTACTTTACTACACATGTAGTTCCAGATCACGTATATATAGGTTCGTCGTATGAAAAATAGTTCTGTATCGATTACATCGATTGAAAACAAAACTGTGGCAATACGCTTCAATCGGCCAAGAGATGAAACCCTTACTTGCCGCGCGCTTCCGCGCGTGCTGCGCTTTGGAAACGGTTCCCATCGAATTTCAGTTCGGCAATCTCGCCATCGCTCGTTCCATTCGTCGTAAGAGCAAACGAATTCTTTCCTCTTTCCAATTTTTTATCGCTCTTTTCTGTTTTGTTTCTCTTTTATACCTTTTTTCGATGCAAATTCTCGATCTTTATTGGACTTCAACTAAAACCGAATATTCATGGTGCAAACATTGGAAAATCTCACAATAACTCTTGGCATTGTTCAACAATGACGAAAAGAATGTGCCATAGGACGTATTAAATGCGAAGTAAGGTACACAGGATAGTTCTGTAACTTTCGTATGTGTGTATATTGATTTAGTTAGCGATATTGATTCTATCGAAAATCGTTGTGAACGAAACCGGCGCCGCTGAAAAAAAGGGGCGTGTAATGGAATATTTCAATACTTTTCACTGACGGTCTCGAAAGTTTTAAAGTTGCAACGAAATATTTTTTCGATAACGTTGAAACGATACTTCGCTAGCATGTGATACGCGGCAAATGTTTAATTGCATTGAGCGGCAAGTCGCAAGCTACACGTGTGTTTAAAATGTTCAACCAGTTAATTATTGTTAATGATTTCTATCTATCCTTTGCGAGGAATTATATTATACTTTCAGTCATACTGCGTGCTACCATCGTGAATTTTAATTACATTGTAACTGATGTTGAAATATATTCTTTTAGTTAACAAGCAATCATGTCAGTGGATCTGTATTACACGCCAATGAGTTCACCCTGCAGAGCGGTTCTCTTGACTGCCGAGGCCATTGGTATTACTTTAAATTTAATAGAAATCAATTTATTTGAAGGCGAACATCTAAAGCCAGAATTTGAACAGGTCAGCGTGCTTAAATATGTCTTGTGTTATCTATTCTTTACGAAGTTTACTATATTGCATATTATTGTAACATTTCGTCTCTTCTAGTTCACCCTCGGAAATGTACTGTTCATAATTTAGATAAATTTTCATATTTTCGGAGCAAATAACATATCTATATTGGTATATTTCCATGAAGTTAATCCATAACATAAAGAAATACGTTTTATACATTCAATTGGCAATCGATTGTGATAGCATGTCGAATGTGGTCAACATAAAACCGCAAAAGGTTAAAAATCTTAAATAAATATCAAGAGTCATTTACGTAATAATGTCAATTGAAATATTATTATTATCAATACACTATATTACACGGACCTATCAAATTAATAATGTACGGTCAACGAAACATTATACGCTTCCTCGATTATACAGCATTCGCAACAGTTAACTGAAAGTAATTAATTAGAGGACTGCGTTTATTCTGTTTTATTTCGTTCTTCGATATTTCGCTATTCGTTTTATTCGATACCTACACAGTATGTGTTAAAATGAAATTTTACAGTAATGCGTAAAATAACATATGGCGATTATATTCCTATTATAGCTGAATCCACAGAAAACTGTCCCGTTTCTTGTAGACGGCGATTACAAACTATCTGAAAGGTTTGTAATTAATTAATACGCAATGTGTATCATTTTCGTTTCTTATCATCCTTTAATCTCTTTCAATAAACGATTGCAGTCGAGCCATCATGTCATATTTAGTTGATCAATATGGTAAAAACATTCGTCTAAATCCGCAAACACCGGCTGGTCGAGCATTGGTCAATCATCGATTACATTTTGATATTGGTACCTTGTATAGGGGCATGAAAAATTATTATGTAAGTTATTCAAAATTAAACCACTTTTATATCTTTCTTGTGTTTTCTTCCTTTTTGAAATAGGAGAAGTAAGGTGAGAATATAAAATAAATGATTATATCCTGAAACCGAACGAACTTGTTACAGTATCCAGTTGTGTTTAGAGGGGCAAATTACAATCCAGAATATTACAAGGTACTCGAAGGCGCGTTTGATGTCCTCGATAAATTTCTAAATGGGCAAGATTACGTCGCTGGACGCAATTTGACCATCGCCGATCTCGCATTGGCAGCCACTGTATCAACATCGGAGGTATACATACATCATGAGAAAAAGGGAACGTTAATTGGAGATTTAAATGATGGTTACTGATCGTAGGTTTTCGGTTTCGAGGTGGAGAAATACGTGAATGTTGCTAAATGGATGGAGAGAATAAAATCATCCGCGCCAGGTTATCGTAAAGCCAATGGTGAAGGATTAGAAATAATGAAAAAATTGGCCGATAATGCAAAAAAGGAGTAATCTATGCCACTATTGATATATTGGCATGTTATTTGTTAAATTTAGTAAAATTGTAGAAAGTAGAAAGTAATAAAGTAAGCCTTCCTTAGAAATACATTGAGACTTTATGATCACTCTGTATTTATCCATTTAAGGAGAGAAATAATCATTTAAGAACTTTACGATATCGTCCAACTCTTTATACATATTTTATCTATCTATCGATACATATATGAGAAGTATTTTATCTAACTTTATTACTTGAAATTATTAAAATTTTTCCAAAATGTTTCCTACAACAGTAGTATATTACTGTAGAGACCGACCAACCTACACATCATAAATTATATTTATAACGATATTATACAATATATTTATACAAATATTATACAAAAAATATGTATTTCATTAGGTATCCTTTTTCGCTCTTTCCCCAAATATAGCAGTACCAACTCTAATATTAGTACTTCCCAACTCTACCTGCATAAAGATAATATCATATTTTAATACGTGTCTGACATTTTTAAGAAAGTATAACAATTTCTAATAAAATTACCGCATGTTCATAATCATTTGACATTCCCATTGATAACTCTATCTTATTTAAGTCAATACCCAATTCTTTTGAAACTTTTTCTCTACATTCTTTCAGACACAAAAAATCAGGATTTGGTCCTTTAGCGAGATCATGTCCAAACGTGCCTATTGTCATAAGACCTACAAATTCTAAACTTGTACAGTTATCAATAATATGCTGAACAAGAGTACAAACATCTGTGATTTCGCAACCACTCTTTTCTGAAAATGTAAATTTATAATATATTTAACTTACTAAATTATAAAATCAGAATAATCCTAATAACTAGAAGCCAAGACATAGTTTACATTTATTTGAACTTTCTTATTTGAAGATGAAACAAAAATTTTGCATGAATTTCATATTTTTAAGGTCGTATAAATATTATGTTAGGAAGATTGAATATAATAAAACATGCAATATTTTTGTTCATAATATTTTCATATAGAAATATACACAATAATCGTAACCAATTACTAGAATTACAATATGTAATACCTTGTTCGTTGCTAGTATTCACCTGTACCATTACTTTTAATTTCAAATTTTCATGTACTCTAATTTTAGACCAAGACGTATTTAATGCTGATGCAAGTTTTTCATTATCTATTGTTTCAATAATATACAAATTTGGAGTAGTTAATAATTTGTTTATTTTATTACGTTGAAGATGGCCAATAAAATGCCAACGTATATCTGTACATGTTTCTAAAATACTTGAGTGATTTCCTTTTTCAACTAATTCATTGACATAATTTTCTCCAAAATGTCTTTGACCAGCTTTATACGCATCCACAATTAATTCAACTGATTTCAATTTACTCACAGCTACTAAACGTGGCTCAAAATACTTGTATTCCTGTGAAAAGGAGGTTAAATATACAAATTATTACTATTAAAACATGCCTCTAGTGTTTTATGTTTATATTTTTATTTAATCTATTTACATAATTCCAAAATAATTATCATTATATAAATTTATATAATATTTATAACATACGGGTAGCCTTCTAGCAGAAGCAGCAATAATTTTATCTTGCACTACTTTTAAATTCGTTACCAATTCGGCCATTTTGACTACTTTTTAATCTTTTTTTTATAACATTTTTTATCACTACGAATAAATTAAGATGATATTATACTATTATATAATACTTAAATAATACTTTATCTATGGTTTTTAATACATATAATAAATATGTATTACACATTTTATTTAAAAGAACTGTTCCGACTAAGATAAAACAAATTTGTTATTAAATTACTGTGTATAGCATTATAAGAAACCATAATCAGTGTTATAATCCATATTCAACGTTACAGGTTAAACTGCAGCGGTAATTATATGTTATGACAGCAAGAAAATTTAAAAAACAATTAATAAAAGTAATATAACGATATGACTTTTCCCTTTGTTTCTATTTATATTCTAAAATGGAACACAATATATTTGACAATTAAGGCAAACCTATAAATTCTACATAAATTTATCAATAAATGAAATGTATTGTTCACTTCTTCCTCTAAGGAACAATAGAAATATTTTAATTAATTGTTTTTAATACTGAAAATTAATAGACCAGATTTTAGTGAACGTTATTACGTAACCTAGATGCCGCTGATATGTGGGAAAAGTTTGTATATTAGATTTATATAAGCTGATGTAAATAGGTATAGTTATACCCATTGTCTATTATAAAGTTACTTATTATATTTATACGACCGTGCACTAACTATAGTATATACATACATATGTGTATATGTATACTATAGTTTTATACGAATACATGAAGTTCAATTTTCAATGCGAAGAAAATTATTCTTAGTTCGCGCATAGCTAGAACCAGATTGTATCTGTATAGTATATATCATATATATATATATAGTATATCGTGAGAAGAGTGATTGCACGAAGTGAAAGCAATTATTGAAATTTCAACATGACATTCTTGAAAACTATACAACCAGGTAAATTTAACAAAACTATTTTCTGTTTCCTAATACGATTTAATTGATTAAAGAATCAATTAAATCGTGTCTATTAAATGTAATATACAAATATCATATAACCTATAAAATTATTATTTTGTCTTAATTACACATTTGATTTTATGAAAGTATGCTTTTTACAGGTTTAAAATTATTTCAAACTTCCACGAAAATCTTAAATGTACCTGTACGAACTAAATATTATTTTATTTCCCCGGAGAAGTCAAAGTTTGTTGATAATGTAACAAACAGATCAATGTTTCTAGAAATCATACGTGGTATTGGAATTACACTTTCTAACTTCTTTAGTGAACCTGCAACAATAAACTATCCTTTTGAAAAGGGTCCCTTAAGTCCAAGATTCAGAGGTGAACATGCATTAAGAAGGTATTGGTATAAAGCTTTTTATATCAAGAGTACATAAAATTTGTACTGAAGAAAATGTAATAAATTTATTCTAATAGATATCCTTCAGGTGAAGAAAGATGTATTGCATGCAAATTATGTGAAGCAATTTGTCCAGCACAAGCAATCACTATTGAAGCAGAGGAAAGAGCAGATGGATCCCGCCGTACAACAAGATATGACATAGACATGACAAAATGTATATATTGTGGATTCTGTCAAGAAGCTTGTCCAGTGGATGCAATCGTGGAGGTAACGATTAATACATAAGCATATATATTAGTGCTTGTTTAAATTCAAATAGAGCTATTTTGTCTAAATTCAAATAATCCAGCCTTACCATTACTTAGTGTAATTTAAATTTCAGTATCAATTTAATATAATCCAAATCTAATGCAAAGAGAATAAATAGACATAGTAAGAGTAATATATTAATTTCTAAGTGTCAATATCTATCATAAAATGTAAACAATTCTATGTAGATATACGGTAATACCTATTACATAAGATTTATATTTACCATATGAATTATTTTTAGGGTCCAAACTTTGAATTTTCAACAGAAACACATGAAGAGTTATTGTACAACAAAGAAAAGTTGCTGAGTAACGGAGACAGGTGGGAATCAGAAATTGCTAGTAATATTTATGCGGATCATTTGTATCGCTAAATAAATTGTAAAATTTAATGAAATATAGTAATAATTAGTAGTAATAATAGAAGATGTCTATTATGTGTGAGCTATTTTATCAATAAAATGCTCGCTATATATGTATATATATATATCGGATATATATATATCAGAGAAGCAGGGGGGATAGGGTTGTCGGTGTTTGAGGAGTCTTCATTGAAGGTAGCCATCGTTGCGGTGTAATGAAGATACGATTTATTGACACAGGTATGAATAACACAGGTTTGACAATCTATCACGGTGGTGAGACGTTCGCGACACTAGTGACAGTGATCTCAGGTTCAATAACGAATCCGCGAGCTTATGTCCTGGTTTGCCACAGTGAAGGCATCTCGGGAGGCGGGCCGACGAGTGGCGTCGCTTTGCTTCAGGCTCCGCCGATGGATTATTTGGCGAAGGTACTGGCCTCTTCTTCGCGTGAGAGAAAATTCTCATTTCCCTCTGGAATTGCTCGAGGGTCCGAATATCGTCCCCGAATGCTATTCTTTCGAAACGCTGGTCGTACCAGATCAGTCGCAGAAGGATAACGGCGTTGATCAGCTCGACATCGGATAGACCTCCCCACTTCGCCGACAGAAGGGAGTGGAGGCGATTTCCGAAAGTCCCAGCGGTTTCGTCCTCCAGTGGTGATTCGTCGAGCACCCTGATTAGCGCCGAGGTTGCCGTCTCCGTGCCTCCGTAGCGAGCAAGAAAAAGTTCCCTAAACTTTGTCCAAGTAAGACCGTTGACCGGGACATGCGTAAGCCACTCTGCCGCGGTACCCTCTAAAGCACGACTTATAGCAATATATAACTCGTAGTCTCGTAGGGACACTTTGTCCATAACCGCACTAACAGCCGCGCACCACGAAGCTGGGCTGGTGCCCGCGTTCCCGGGGTTGAAACGGGGTAGCGCTACACTCATCGTCTCCGTACTCGGCCTTTGCGTCAGTGTCCGAATTAGCTCTTCCATGGCGTTGATCCGCCCTTGCATCTCTTGAATCCGTGCGGATCCCACTTCTGATGTCGGAGAAGCAGGGGGGGATAGGGTTGTCGGTGTTTGAGGAGTCTTCATTGAAGGTAGCCATCATTGCGGTGTAACGAAGATACGATTTATTGACACAGGTATGAATAACACAGGTTTGACAATCTATCACGGCGGTGAGACGTTCGCGACACTAGTGACAGTGATCTCAGGTTCAATAACGAATCCGCGGTCAACGGGATGACAGATAGGCGTTCTCGCTGAATCTAAGTCTGACTCGTAAACGATAATTGCTGAGCGTAAAAACGTTACTCTTTAGTCGACGGGAGCGCGTCGAAGAATGCGCGTCCCGTCCCGATGATTCCACAGAGGAAAACTATACTGGGGTGTGTCTAAGGACACGAGATCATCGGATTCGTCGAGGAAAGCCTTCGTTTAGGAAGTAAGGGAAATCGACGTTGCTGCTAATTGGTCAATCTCCATATCGGTGGTTAGAAAAAGATGCTAGCCGCCCTCGAGGGAAAGTTGCTAGTGGGAGACGCCGTTCGTTAAAAAAATATGTCTCCCCTATCTTCCCGTAGCTGGGACAAAGACTGTTTGTCTGTTTGAAGGACTTTAGTTAACTAAACCTTAAGATTTATTACGGGCCCTCGGGCTAGCCGAACATGTACTGCGGAGACGCATCGACATCTGGCAATCATCTTACTCGAAGAATAGGGTCTGCGTGTGGCGAGCCACGGGACAGAAACCGTTGGAATGTTTACTGTCGCGTGTCGCCACGAATATTTCTTTTAAGGAGAGCTATAGAATTATTCCATATGTTTGTTGGGCAAAGCGTTCATCCCTTGACCGCGGCTACGTTGGGCGACAGACTGTCGCCTCGAGCCAAAGCTCACCGTCACTAATCTCGAACAATTACAATCGGATTGAATAACTACAATAGTTTAGTTACAGTTATAGTAGACTTTAGATTGCAATGTTGCGGGGCTATCCGAAGGTTCCGGTGTCCTTTCATCTCCGACATATATATATCTTACATATTGTTAATTTTATTGCAAAAGAAGTAGTAATAATGAGACACTACTGATGCTACTTTTCCTTAGCATATACTTACCATATAAATGAATTTAATATCTGCGTTTTTTCCTTTCTATATATTGGTCACGTTACTTCATTTAAATCAATAAGAAATGAAATATTTATGTAAATAAATCACGTTATAAAATCACATGAATATCAATTATATTTGATGTTAATGAACAATGACTTAAAATATTATAATTTTCCATGTCTTCATATAAATTTTACACATTAAGTATCTCATTACTAATGAAAATTTTGCATATTATTACCTGTTCTTTTTATTAGTTTCTATACGTTTATTATTTACAAACATGTTTTAATCATTTTTAATATGTTTTTGTATTTATAATATTCTGTTTCCCCCTAAAAAATATCTTGAATAATCTTCCTACAGTAGTAATATAAATTACAAACTGTTATTCATATACATATATATATTCAGAATAAAAATGTATAACTCTACACTCATTATTTATAAAGGTATGGTTCTCATAACATTAAATTTTTAGTTTATCACATGAATGAAAAAATACCAACTAGTTAAAAATACAATTTGTACTTATCTCTCCGAAAATATCACAAAATATTTTGAAATCATTCAGTTTTATTTAAGTTTTATTAAAATATAATAAAAATATATTAATGAAATATGTAGGATATGAAAATAAATTATTTTATCAATACTTTCCAAATAGAAAAAATTCAATGTAAATAAAAAATTTTCTTCGACAGCAATTTTAACTCTTTTAAGACTAAAAACATTGTATCTTTCATTTATATTTTTCTTATTCTCAAAATATTTTTAAATTACAAGTAATATTACATTCATTCCATAAATATAAATGCATTACAATGAAAAGTGAAAATGTCATAAAAAATGAGTGACAATATATAGTTAAAATATAAATCAATATCGGATCTATCGAAAAAACTGAGTAATTTCTATGAAATCACGAAAAATCACTACTATTTATTCACAAACCACCGATGGATATGAACTTTTTAGATCTGTTCTGCAATCATATGTATTATTAACTATATGTATATATTTCTGACTTTATGGTTGGAAAGCTAATCATAAGATTAGCTTTTTGTAACTTTAGTATAAAAAACCAATAATTGAAAGCTCTTTTTTTGGTACTTAAACATAATTTATACCACTTATCTACTCAATTATGATAGATAGTACTGAAAGATGCTAATAAGAGAATGTATTTGTCAACTAAGAATATTTAAAATAATTATATTTAAATGTTTATAGGAAGAATGCATATCTCAAACAGTTTTATACTACATTGGAACTGATTAGAATCCTAAATCATTTACATTATTGAGTATAATATTATTAACATCGTAAATCCTAGGAAGAGTTCTGATATTATAAATTATGACTGTAATAGTGAAAGTAAAATGCTCATAATATGTATCATACGTAATATGCCCATAATTTATACTACATAATGTATGAAAATCCCCCCTAAGATATACATATGTGTATGTATATTGTTAAATACATACACACATACATGTGTAATATAGATATATGTGTGTGTATGTCAAAAATGTTTTGTAATATATATACATATATACATATATATTACGAAACATTTTTGACATTTAGAAGCATCCTAGAAAATTAGAATTAAAAAAATTAAATTTATATACTTCATCCTTCACGATTTATTCATATTGCAAAAGAGAAATTGTGCACTTAAAAATTCGGCCACAATATTATTATTATTATTTTTAGTACCTTAATTATACTGCACTTTAATAGCAACTTTATCTGTACGTAGTTTTTTAATTGATTTTATGTTTACATTGTATATCCTATATTCAATAACTTTTAATCAGTACATTCTTTAGTTCGTTTACGATGATAATTCCTTGCTAACGCATGAATAATTGTTACTAAAAAGTAACATATCATCAACATTACAAATTTATCAAATAACCATGAAATTGTTGTTGCTCCATCCTGAAAACAAAATAAATATTTAGAAATGTGTAAATACATTGCTCACAATAAATTAAGATCATACCATCGACGTTTTATCATGCAATTTTTCTTTCTGTTGAATAAGATACTTTTTCAATGGCTCTTGAAATTTCGAACCAATAAATGGTACAATTGCCAGCAGTTTTATGAATTTATCTAAAAGTTCTTCATTGAAAGCTATAATTACTGCAAGTTGTTGAATATGCATTTTTATAATCGCCTTTCCTATAAGTGTAGCTCCAAAAAATGTCCAAAATGGAATTAAGTAATGACCACATGTCAAGCCAGCAAGATCAAACAATGGATTGGGGATCTAAAAAAGATTTTTGTGTAAAAAATATATTGTAAATGTTTAATTTAATTTTAATAAAATTCGAAGATTATATAAAAATATTTTCTAAAAATATATAAAAATAAAACTTTTCCAATATAATAATAATAATAATATTATTATTATTATTATAATTATAATATAATTTTCTAATATAATAATAATATTTCTATATAAATAAAATTAATCTTTAATATTTAGAAAATAATTTAACTTACTGAAGCACAGGCAAGAATTCCCCAGAATCCAGCTTTTTGCACAAAATGTTTCATAATTAGCTTTAGTCGAATTAATAATGAAACATTTTCTCCATTTTCTAAAGCTTCTAAAGCTTCTAATTCTTTTAAATCTTCTTGATCAAATTCTTCATTTCTATTATTTTGTCTGCTAGTTCGAGCTGCCCTAGCCATAAAATATGGTGGTAGTTCACCAAGTGCAGTACCAGCACCCCAAAGCATAGCTTCTATGCGTACTTTTCTCATGATATTTAATATTCCTGCTGTCCACATTGGATCAATTGTTGTTGGACATATTATTTGATCAGGATATGGTGGTTCAGGAAAATTGAGAGCGCCACATTCATATGCAGCCATTGTGACAGCTGCTATATGTGGTCCTAGATACAGTACAAAAGTGTGTAAACCTGTACCAAGACCTACACTGGAAAGGACACCTAAACCTATCCAATATAACCACCAAATTATTTTTGTCTCCCATGCTTTCAATATCTGAAAATGTACAAATATTTGATGACTTTAAATATTAAGAAAAACAAAGATGAAAGACTAATATGCAAAATTTTTGTATAATAATTTACTATACTTTAATCATAGAACTTACCTGTTGATGTGGACCAGAAATTCTACTCAATATCAGAAATAATGTAATTATTGATACTATGCTCCATACTGTCTTTTTGTAATGCAATGCCTTTCTCCCTAAGCTAAATATATTATTAAAAAGTTCTCGGAAAAAATAATTCAATGTGGTAATTGGATGCTGCCACAAAGTTAAATGTTCAGAATCTAAATATAATTCATTGTCCAAATTATTTAAATCTCCTGAAAATGGTGCAGATGATTTTTTCTCTTCTACATTTTGTTGAGCACCATTAACAGGTGCCGAATCCTTCACACGTCGAATGGCAGTGGTATTTTCCAACATGATACTTCCTAACTGATTATTCTGCAAAGATAATAAAACAGATCATAAATAAATTTATGATTATTTAATAAATAAAGCATTACAAAATATGTAATATATTAGAAATGAATAAAATATTATAGTCATGTCACACATATTGTCATATATGTTACACAATTTAAAGCAGCAAAAAATTAAAAAATATCACAAATTTGTTATTACTGTGTTCAACAATTTATTCCCAATACTTCGTTTTAAAAATATGAATGGAATATTATAAAATTAAATTAATGGCATTGATTACTGTAATATAATAATTTTAATAATATATGCTAAAATATTATATTACTTCATACTGATATTGATATTGAATATTAATAAAATCATTAAAAACTCATTGAAGCAATATTAATGTTATAGTTAAGTATACAAAATGATCAGTAATAAAATATTTAGCCACCATGAGTTTCACATGCAATATAAAAAAGGAATATATTATATATGAAGATTTTTTAAAATTACAAATAGGAAAATACTTATGTAATGCAAAAATGTAATGTTAAATTATTAAGACATTAAAAAATGATATAAAAAAATGATAATTCCAAACACTTCATATTAACAAGATTAAATTAGTTTGCAGCCATGTACAAAGTGTTTAATATAAAATCTTTACTTTATTAATAAAGACATTATACGTAATATCTTTATCATATTATAAAATTGAACACTACTTTCATGCTGTTTCGTTTCTGGTAGGTTAGTGTTAAATTATTTACTCTTACTATTATTGTAGTTTCATTAAGTTATTTATTCTCATTAATTTTTCAAAATATTTATGACACATAATGTTAATGTAACTAGTATTAGATTAATGAATTTATGAATCAATAATTACACGTAACTAAATATGTTTTAATATTTGTATAATAATAAACAGCATACAATTATTTGTAGAATGGATACATTCTATACCATATTTGCGCTGTTCCCTGAAATGTGCAGATGGTGTTTTAACGAGCCATTAAATGATTTCTGCTAATTCGTAAAACTGGCTTCACTGTAGTAGAATTCATTGAGTTTCTGCTACCCGTATGAAAATAGTGTCTTCAAAATTCTGTATAATACTGGTAACAGCTACATTCGAAATAGTGCTCATCTTTGAATCTATTTTCCATCATGTCATCATCAAGCTGCATTAGTTGTATTATTAACTAATTACTGTTATAATCATAAAGGAATAAAAATATTCTAATAATTATTTTCTATTAATACTGATTACCAATAAGAAACATTAATTTCCAAATAATACAAATAAAACAATGACAAATATAATTTATTGAATTAAGATATGAATTACTTTTACAATCTGTACCATATTATATAATAAAAACTTTAAAAAGAAATTTTACATAAGAGATTAACAAAATTATATAATTTTAACAGATAAAACTATAAGTGGACAATTAAACAATCTGATTTTGTTTTCTTTCAAAAAATTGAACATTATTTAACAGTATTTATTGAAACATTTTAAATATAAATACAGATATAACTTTATGTACATTGATTTGCATATACATAAAACTATTAAATACACAAAATTATTGTTTAAATTATTATAAAAATTGTTTGGAAGTAAAGTTTTTGGTGAACAATTTAAGTACAAACGGTTGTTTCTAATATATTTAATTTTTATATAATCTGCATGGTAATACAGGTACAAATATTCACTATAATTCATTGTTGATTTTAATTTCTTTAAATGTGTGCCATAAATCAGAAATATACTGCAATATACAAAATAACATATACAAATATTCCATTAAAGTTAAATTTAAAATAAATAGATATATATGTATAAATTTACTTACTGTGCTGACAAATACTTTAAAACTCACATGATTTAAAACAGAAATATTATTACATATTTTCTAATAATTTACTTTTAATTGTAATTAAAAAACACTGTGATTTTCAATAACTATATAAAATAAAATAGTTATTAATCTATCCTGAACATTAAAGATGGTTTTATGAATTTCTCACTATTATTTATATTTCAAATATTTAATTTCACTAATCTAACATATGTATTCGCGAGTTAATTTAACCTGCAATTTTTTATCTTATACATTTTGTACACGATTAGTATTACATGTATAAGATTCTAATTACTAATTGGGATTAATTATTGATGTTTTATCTAAATAACACTTAAAACTGCATATTATGTTGTCTGAAATTGCGAAAATTTATGCTACTATACAGAAATCGCACGTGAAACTAAGCCACGAAAACATAATTTGAATGCTGGAAATTTATTTCATATTTTAATGTTTCTCAAAGAAATACGTACAGAATATTTTATCAAAATGTGTTTTCAAAATACAATATTTCTTTTTATGAAATATCGAACATGATATAATATAATACAATCTGATAACATAAAATGTAATTGAATTACCTTTTAACCTTAAAATACGAATATGGCTAAGTGCTGGATCAATCGAAAATGTTTTTTTTCAAATCATTATGAAACACACATTTGAGTAAAAAATAAAGTGCCTGGTGATATCTGAAGTGATCGATAATTAGCATATGCACTTAAAAAAAACAATGTTTTTATTCAACTTAATTAATTAAACTGTCAACTCGACAGTAACACATTTATATTTATATACATATATATGAACCCACAACACTTCCTATATGTATATTGTATAAGTGCAAGTACGCGCAAGTCTCCATGTATAAAAGTGCCTAATCATTAGTCTTTTAGGTAATACAATTCCTCTATATAATCATCGCCTTATATTGAATACCTCGCATATCTTACACTGACATAATTCTAAATTATTACTTGCTAACACAATAAACATTGACCAATCAGCGTTTTTGTAAATAAGTATTGACACTTTAATTATACTTCACATGAATGATTTTAAAATACAAGACATGTCTCTTGCCTTTTCCTTCTTCATATTTTATTTTAATGAAATAAACAACATGATATATAAATATGAAATTTCTAATAGCTATAAAAATAAACTAGAGTTATAAGCACGTGGTTCAAGATCTAATATTTTTAAATTTAGTGATTTTTATCAGATTCATGTTTTGTAACTTTATTTAATTATTAAATTACGTAGCATATTCAACAGTAGATATGTTGGTATCATATTATGAACTTAATTGTTAATGGCTGATATGTGCAGTTCTTACATTTTCGTGTAATCAAAGTCAAATGATAAATCAGACATTATTAACTGTAATGTTGACAGTGGCGTTCGTTGGAGTACGAAATTTTGTGTTTACATCGAATAACTGATAAATTTTTATTTACAATGTTAAAATACAATATATATAATAATGAAAATTATTTAAAAAATAAAACGATACATCTTTTACTAACTTAGAACGAAATATGTACTTTCAATATCGATCTGTTATAACAATAAGCCGGATAAAATTAACATTTATAGAAATATAAAATGAAAAAATGGCAGATATTTTAACTCCATTTGTATATTGGGCTCAAACAGAGCAACAAATTACATTAAAGGTAGACTTGACTGATACTTGGGTATGTAATTTCTAATATATAAATTTTATTGTTTATCAGCTTATATATATCAAATTATATTTTGTAGCATGTTAAAGTTCACATGAATGAGAACAAATTAAGGGTTACTGTTTATGGACAAGGCGCGAGAGGTCTTAATGAATATGGATTTAGCTTGGATTTACATTCATCTATTAATGTTGAGGTAACTTATATTGTTCAAATAAATTTTATAATTATGATTTATTACATAGACACATATTTGTGTTTTTAATGGATAAATGTGAGTAAGCTTGCAATTTATATTCACATTTTTTTTATAATCTTAAATGATAAGTAAGATACATTGTCATTTATAGGTAAATTATTTTTAGCATGCTTCAATAAGTTTTACTAAATTTCTTAAGCTAAGATTTTTTACGCATTATAACTCAATAACAAAATAAATAATATGAAATGTATAGTTGTTAGAAAAGATCCCTGTTTTTTTGTAACAATTGTAGCAATAATATTTTACTTTATCTTATGGAGTAACTTGGGGTTAGGATGGCAAGGCTAAAAGTGACAGAGCTATCTATAATGATTTCCAACTACTTATAATAGAATAATGATAATGTATAATATTTTACACGGATCAGTATGCTATGAAGTTCGGAATCCATGTAAAATCCATACATCACGACAGTGTGAATCCAATATTATATTTTATTTCACTCGTCATGTATAATAATGCATTGTCTTTTAATATGTAATATAAAAATAATATGGAAATATTTATAATACCATTTGCTTTATGGCATATCATCATTTCTAAAATTTGTATATCTTTAATTTTTAGTAAGAAGATAACATGTTCTATATTACAAGTACAAATAATAAAAGTAAAATTGTTTATTATAGGAAAGTAATTACAAAGTAACAGCTCGACAAGTTGATTTTACATTGGGTAAAAAGTGTCCTGCTTGGTGGCCAAGATTAACTAGTCAACCACAAAAGCCATCATGGCTGAAAATCGATTTTGATAAATGGACAAGCGAAGATTTAGATGATAACGAAGATGAAAGACGAGATGTATGCAGTGATTATCCCGACATGTACGATAAACTTCATGAAGAAGAGTTTGGTTATAGAAAAGGTATACTTTATTAAAAAATGTTTTAATATACATAATAATTGAAATACATTTCAATATTAATAATATTTACAATTATTCATTGCGCAGAAGATTTCAAAAAAGTGTATCTAATTATCTATAACCTTTGTCAATTTGTTGGTTTTATCTATATTCTAACTGTAATGGGAATTACGTATTCGCGAGATGGACCAGGTTAGTAACTGTATGATATATTTAAAATTAGTTAAATATAATAATACCTAAATTGATTTTTTTAATTAGTAAATTTCTAATTGTAGCATCTATGAAAGAAACTTATGTAGCTGTTGGGAATGCAATGAAATTTATACAACTTATACAATTTTTAGAAGTTATGCATTCATTATTTGGTTACACTAAGAGTAGTACATTTGTAACATTTGTACAAGTGGGAGGCAGAGCATTTATTTTATTTATTATGATCGAGGCTGAACCACGTATGCAAACGAAACCAGTTGTCTTTTATCTTTTCCTTGTATGGAGTATAGTAGAAGTATTTAGGTATCCTTATTATCTCACGCAATTACTTAAAATCGAGATTTCATTTTTAACATGGCTAAGATATACAATATGGATGCCTTTATATCCATTAGGCTTCCTTTGTGAAGGGATTATAATATTAAGAAATATCCCATATTTTGAAGAGACGCAGAAGTTTACTGTTTCTTTACCAAATTCTTGGAATTTTGCATTTCATTTTCCATCGTTTTTAAAGATATATTTACTCATATTCTGTTTACCCTTTATGTACATGCTGATGTCTCGCATGAATCAAATACGTTATAAAAAGTTAGGCAAATCTAGGTTGAAAAAAAAGTATGCGTGATGTAAAACAAGATAAGATAAAGAAATTAAAGTATTAGAAAATTTCATCAATGGTTTAATTATTACAAGTACAATTTATCCCTAGAAGTAGAATGAAATGATTAAACAAAAGAAAAAAAGCTATCTTTACTGTAAATATATTTATTTTAAACATATGATATATAACCATGTTGAAGAGATTTTACATGCAATATTTAGAAAATACATTAAAGAGAACATTTTAGTCTCTTTGTATTTATAAATACAAAGCTAATATGAGTAGATCTTATGTATAAGTATGATTTTGTAATTATAAATAAATCAAGTATTACTAAACAAATTTTATTTTTATTTATATCTATTTTAATATCTTCATCTCCTTGTAATGTTTCAGATTTATAACAAATATTTTGTATAGTTTCATATTATTTGTCATATTACGTTTTATTTTTATGTGATTGTTTCAAATATATTGCTAGTTATATTTTAACGCCTGTAATATATGAAATATTAGTTAGAAGTGTGATAGTGAGCAATTTGATCAGTATCTTCGATTTTTTCGAACTTTAATATGTTATAAAATGTTATTTAAGTAAGCAGAATATCACAAGAGATGTGTCGCAAAACTAAATCTAAATCTAACCTCAATCCAAGAAAAACACTAGAAAATTTGCGATTCTCCTGCTAGAGTTAAACCGGTAATGTTGTCGATTAAAGGTGTCTTTAATTTTAGTGATCTTAAAATGTCATAAAACTCAACATTTTGAACAACTTTTATCTGTACATATAACCTGCGCTCGACCTTACCTTTTAATATATGGGATTAGTAGTAATATTAATTCGGCCGCCAGCATTTCGTTGCTTAATCAAAGTAATGCACAAAACTTTCTGACAGAAATTTTTATTAAGTTTTCAAAATAGTACATGATGAATCTTTTCGTAATTATGAATAATCATTATTTTAAATATTATATAAATTCTTCTTTTTAAGTAGAAACTCTTTTCTTTAATCATGTTATTGTCATGTATAAAATAATGAGTATAACCAGCTATAAGTAATATCAAATTGGTGAGAATGTCCAACTATGTAATTAACATGACCATGATATAATTAAATGTTTATTTTTTAAATGTTTACTTTACAACTTAAAAAGTAGAGATGATAGAGTTTTTTTAAACCTTTACTTACAGATAGATTGCAGCAATTTCTAACGAATCAATGACAACAAAAATTTGTCAAATATACAAAAGTTATTATATTCTATATAAATGAATTATGTTTTGAATGTTGTAACATATTATACACAGTATTTACGTATGATTAATTTGTCTTTAATAACAACAATTTATATAAATAATACATCTGATTTAAACTACAATGCCAAAAGAATATTACAATGATATTTGTGTTTTACTTTTGAATATTACAATACTAAACAGACATAATGTCAATAGATAAATACTTCAAAAGTACTTCCTATTGTTTTCTTATTTATATGAATTATATATATTTTTGGCACTTACTATGTAAGGATTGTAAATGACATTAAATTTAATATATAGAAAATTAAGAGTTTTATCAACGAATGTTTAAAGTTTAATAATTTAGCTTGATCAGCCTTACAATAGCCCTTGCATATTCTATAATTTAAAATTAAATTAAATTAAACGTCTTTTGCATTACTAGGATGAGCGTGCTAGTTCAATATGTGGTGGTACGAGGAGATCTTCTGGCGACAATGAAGTGGCCCATCGGCGCAGTTATAGCTCAAGCATGCCATGCGTGTACTGCTGTTACTCATCTTTTTTATAATGACAATTACACACAAGCCTACCTTGCCAATTTAGATGCTATGCACAAAGTTGTCTTGGAAGTAAGTATATCCAGGAACTATATATATCATAGGTATTAAACGTCAATTCGAATGTATTATTGTGCATAACTATTGTGTATACAGTTTTTAAAACAGCGAAGGAGTATGGTGACATTTATAGTATACTCGTACATGGATATATTTATATGTATATAAATGTTAGATTCCAGATGAGACCAGTTTAAACAATTTATGTTTAACATTGACAAATGAGAACATTGATCATAAGGTCTGGATTGAACAGCCTGATAATATTCCAACGTGTTTGGCAACAAAACCTTACCCAAAGGATAAAGTAAAATCATATTTCAAGAAATATAAGTTACTTAAATTGTAAAAGGATACAATTTTCATTATACAGCTACATTATCCTCTTTTATATTGTACATCAATTGTAATAAAACTAAATAGTAATATAAAATAAAATAGTATTAAATATAGTACTATATATTTTAAGGAATAGTCAGTATCAAGTTTTAGTACCTCAAACATTGTCATTTGCAATGCTATAAAACGAATTGAACTCTGCTTAGGAATATGTCAAGAAAAATCTAGTAATATGTTTCATATTGTATTAAAAAGATAACAAGTCGATCTTATGCCCTTGTGAATCTCTTTTTGCTTTATTTTTTTATATATATAACAATAAATAGGAATTATTTCCAATTCGGGATTTACTATACGCCAATATGAAAACGATAGATATATACTTATTCTTTATTTAACAATACCTGACAGTATTGACAATGTGTACACGTTACTCCTTTGCTTTACAGTTGATATTATTACTAATCTAGATGAAAATTATGTCGAGATATGCATTATTAACTGATATTTGTATAAAAATCTTCCCTTGCGATCGCGCAGAAATGTGCACTTTTTTTATTAGACGTACCGAAGGCAATAAAATGGCATAGGTACGCATATATGTATTGTGCACATAAATGACACATACTGGGAAAAGAAATTTTTAACCGTTCCTCGTTAAAATAATCATATGGTATTAGTTTTTCGATAAAAATAAAATTCCAAGTTTCGTAGTTGAACTTATTATACAAATTTTGATTAAGCGAGAAAACTAGATCTGGCGAGAATAATATAATTTAAATTAAAAAAAATCTTAGAAACATAGTAATGTATAATAAAGGTAATAATTAATAGCAGCTATATAAATACATAATATTATAATTATGCTTAAATGCATTTGGTTGCATTTTAGCAAGCAAATAAATAAACAGAAAAATAACATTGACTGAAATTTACGTGAATATACGTTCAATTCATCTTCAGCTAAAGAAGGTAGAGCAAAATGATTAATGTTTTCAACTTTTTACATCTTGTGCTTCCACGAGATATGTCCACATAAAAAACACGCAGAGAGAAAAATTATTTCTTCGCATAGAGTGCAACGTATTTTAGCAAAGAAAACACGTTGACAATAATGTTAATAGACCAATAAAATTGTTTATTGTTTTAGAACTTTGCTATCGCTATATTACGTTGTGCAAACGATATTTGGATAATTCGGTCATTAATTTTACTCTCCTTAGAAATAAAGTAATTTATAAATTACTGATGTTTACGTTTACATTATAAACAAATTGTCGATAAAATTATGATGTCGTTCTAACCGCATTTTCGGTAGTAAGCTCTAAATATTTATGTACACGCACTATTTGCGGACGCTAAACACTGTAAGTACACTTATTTACAACACCCGATGGCAAGAAGATTATTTCGGCATACATGTATTTTATATGCCAAAAAAGAAAAAAAAATATATATATGTAAAAAAATATATATATTTCTTTTTCTTAAATACATAGCTCGATTTTCTTCGCGTTAAACTGGATGAATTGTATTTTTACGATGGAGTATACACAGAGGTCTTTGAAAATATGTACTATCTTCTTTTAAAATACTTGTATCACTGCCCCTCTTCTTTTTCGGCTTCCTCTTCTAGCCAATCATGAAGAATATTCCTTCTTCTCTGAAAAAACGAGGCGAAAGGGAATCTGTTGTAAATATTTGTAGAAATATTTTGTAAAGCTTAAAGCAAATACGATAGATTTGTATACATTCAAAGATGAAGAAGATGATCGCTTTGAAATATACAAAGTAGGTACGATGCTTATACGTACAGGTCGCTATCTATTCGAAACGAATCAATTTTTCATTGTTTATGCATTTCATTAATCATCAATTACGATTACAAATTACGTTATCGTGCCGATAAGCAAAGCAAACGAGAATGTAAGCGGATAATTTTACAAAGAAGCAGTCTGGAACGTTGCTTTTGACGTTAATCTACATATTTTGCGTTCTTCGTTCTAATTAGGAAAAAGAAAAAAGAAAAAAGAAAAAAATGCAGCTACAAGCAAGTCTTTGAACGTGTTAAAGTGTTATTAATTTCTTGATCGTCACCTTGAAGCTTCAAGTACAAAGAAGTGGCAAGAAAGTCGAATTGGAAATTAATTTTTACGACTGTAAATATATCTTCTATCTCTTAGTACTTTTTTGATATATTATATACGTATCATTTGTTACTCTATCTTTCTTGGACAGGAAAGCAAAATAACCGTAAGCATTGACATGAAACTTTAAGCAAGACTATTGCCACGGACTTCTACTTAATCAACATACAGGTAATATGTAAGTAAGTAATACAATAAAAGTACGAAAATGTAAGGAGGAGCAGAGTTACAAGACTTCTTTCTAAATCATTTTTGTTATTTAGGAGCGTGGTGTTTTGCTGATTATGCATGCATACAACGTTAGTATAACTACGGGACTTGCAATTACCAGGACCACGTTAGTTTGGGAGAGCAAGGTGAGACGAGTGATGAGGGCGATGGCGGTGGTGGTTTTGGTGGTTGTAGTGGTGATGGTAGTGGTAGTAGTTGTGGTAGTTGTTGGTAGTGATTAGGGCAGCGCACAACGAGCAATTATTGCTCGGCTAGATTTGCGTTCGGATCCGTATACTCCTCGTAGTCCTCTTCTGGTTCTTCGTAATCCGTCTCTGAAGTTTCAGGACCTTCGACAGCTGGTATCGAGGTGCTAGTGATGTCCTGCTAAGCATATACGAGAATCCAAGCGTTCGTTCTACCTACTTCTAATTCTTTACAATTCCCTTTCTGACCATTCGTTTCCATTTCACTCGTTACAGCTTTCTTCTTTTCGCATTATTCTTCTCGATACAAAGATTTTTTTAAAGAATAGGAACGACCTTATCGACTAAATCGCTACATACGTATATAGGAAATTTAATTAATATTATGTTTATAAGAATACATTTGTATATATAAAAAATATTCTGCCACGGTGAAGTATGCCAATTTATTATTAATTAATATCTTTTAAAGACGAAACGTCTCGAGTATTGTGGGAATATCTGATCAATTATAAAGACAAAGGGGGAGAGAAAACGTGAGAAAGAACGTAACAGGAAGTCGTCTATTTCGGACTTGTTCAAGCCGACAAAAGTTAATTGAAATGAATAGGGAAAATGTGAGATACCTGGGGTGGTCTCCAACCGCATCCTGCTAACGGAAGTCCGTCGGCTCCTAATGGACATGGAGCATCTAGCCCGGGTACACCCTGATCTCCTTTGTTGCCTTTGTCGCCTTTCCTACCGCGTTTCCCTGGCGGTCCCTGTATTCATACGTAAAAATGTTTCAACGTCTAAATGGCGAACATGTAGATATTTTCGCGAACGTGCAAAAAAGGCCAGGCACACAAAAAGAATCTCTTTATGCATAGTAAAATATTCGATTGATTGTGCAGAATACGCAATTGAGCATTAACGTCCATGAAAAAGGCATCGAGAATATTCTCTATCTTAAACTCGAGACCGCGTACTTTCGATCGTTTCGACTGTTCTTTTCGTTGGAATGTACTAATTTTTCGTTTCAACATCATACCCTTAATTGCAACTAGATTTCTAAAAAAAAAAAAATTTATTGACTATCAGCGAGTTTATATACGCGCTTTCACTATACGCTGGTGGCAGCATATGCACGTAGTATATGTACATGTATGTACGTACGTATCACTGAAGAAAAGAACGTGACATTACGTTTTTATACGAACATTTATCTCGCGAATTCGATGATCTTTTTTCAAGGGTTGCGACATGTTACAGGACATGTAGAAAAGTACAATACGAAGATACCAGAGTGCAGAAATACAAATATGTGTTTCTGTTACATGCGTTATGCATAAACACTGTACTGTGTTAAACCATCCCTAAATTCGGTATTCGAATTTCATATAATTTCTAATTAGAGATTAATTATTCTTTATGCTAAATACATTTCAGATAAAACAAGTCAGTGAATGTTAAATTGGTGCACTTCTTTGGCATAACTTCCGAATGACGACACATTTGGATTTAGTAATATTAAATATCATAATACTACTAATGATAATTAATTAGTCTTAGTAATGAAATGGTAGTACACGTTTATGACAATGATATTGCTGATAACGATGATAATGACAATACAGTAAATATGAATGAAATATTAATAATGAATTTCCGAATAAAAAATTTTTAGATCTGGAACGAGGAATTATTCGTCCGTCAGACATTGTATCGTTAAACGTTTATGAGCTTTGTTCGCTCGCCAAACTACGAATTTCCTTGCCCATTTATTTAAAACTGATAGTCGAATTTCATCAATACTCACAGATTCGCCTTTAGCACCTTTCTCTCCCTTCGGTCCCTGGAATTGGTACGTCAAAGAATTTATTCGTTAAGTGACGGTCGTGCCTCTCTTCGTTTCTTTTCTACATGCACGATACGTATTGTGGAAAAGAACTTTTTCAATATTATACATTTCTATGCGAAACTTGCTTTCAAAGGCATAACATGTGTCTACGATCACAAATGCGTGAACTAGTGAAAGAAGCAAGCGATATAAGCTACAATATTAGCCCGTTTTATTTTTCGGTTAGTTTATGCTCTCGGTTTGTACACTCTTTGAGAATCTAATTATCAAAATAGAGAGGATTGTGCGCTTCTCCCTCTCTTCGAGATTCAATTCTACAACCAGTTACTTTCGAGTGGATTCTCGATATTCTTTAATCGTAGGTATTTCTAGGAATTCTAACATTTCTGACGATCTTACGCATAATTTTCTTTTTCTTTCATTCTAGATCTGAAAAATAAATTGATAATTATAGTTGTAATAAACTTGATAGTTTAACATTAACAACGATGCTTCAACAAGGCTGGAACTGTCGAAAAATATACTATTTCAAAAAATATACTATTTGGCTCTTCGACAAACAATTTTCCGACTCTTAACTCGACGTTTTATATCCATTATTTTCTGACATTCTGCTTCTCTAAATTGCTTTAACCGACAGGAACCAAAAGAAACGATTTGCGATCTTAAAGCGAAATATTTGAGAGTAAATAAGCAAGTACTATATAAAATAGAAGGAATATTTGCAATAATGAAGAAATCGTGCAAACTATCGTCGGTGTAAAGAGGGAGAAAGGCGCAAAACTTAATCTCAGCCCCCTCCTTTTTCGTGCAAAAGAAGTAAAGAGACGAATTTTGGGGCAGTCCCCGGGGTAGATCAGGCAGATGTATCGTCGTTACCCCGGGCTGGTTAGACTGTGTCGCAGTCACACCGAGGGGCGAGCGATAATCGAATGCCACTGTACCTCCGCGCCAGGAATTCCATCGGTACCCTGGGGATAAACAGAATGTGTCGTTGGTGTCTCGACGACGGTGTAATCGAGTTTCAGCAGGATGAAATATCGTTCGGTACGGTTAAATGGTTAGATCGACACAGTATGATTCGTATTGAATATCGAATGGTTTCTCCAAGCGAAAGCAATTTTTGAAATTGTTAAAAAATTAGTAGAAATACTATTTGAAATTCTAAAATTCTAAGATTTCTAAGGAAGTAGTTTTATTTCGACGGGTTGAGGTTGGTCATTGGTTTAAATTATTGAAATAGAACGATACTTACAGGTAGGCCAGGATCCCCTCTTTCTCCCTTTGTGCCTGGTTCTCCTTGTGCACCCTGTAAGTACGAAGAACCATAACGGATACTATGATCTGTACGGACACGTTGAAACAATACCGTTAAGTTTGCAACTGGCTTAATCTATGCCTGAATGATGAAATCGTAGTGCGAGCGTAGTGATCGAGGATCCAAAAATCATAAATATAATGTATGGTTAAACGGGTCTCCCCGAGGATTGCTCACCTTCATGCCGTCTAATCCTGGTGGCCCCTGAAAGGCAGAGGAAACCTTGTCAAATTCATCGAAGTCACCTGATAATTGATATCGAATATGCCGATTCAAATGTAATTTATTATTAAGAAATTTTATTAAGACGCCCTTTGCCCCGTCATTCGCAGCAATATTGCACCTTGCCAAACTCTCCGGAAATGTTTGAATTTTAATCCTAAGTAGAGTATATTTGTGTATGTATGTTGATATTCTTATCGGTTAGTTTGTAACAAAGTTATCAGAAAGAATATTTTTTTGTCTCGATCTTCTGCAAATAATTGGTAGCTGATTTTTTCTTCTTAAAGCTTAATGTTTGAAATAATCTTAATACGTTCAAAACATTTTTGCCTATTTCAGTAAAGTAATATCACTGTATTATTTATTTACATTATTTTATTGTTTCCCCCGATGTGAGATAAGATATTCTACGAAATGTGACGCGCATAAACACTTCCTAATAATCGATACGACGTAAAACAGATGGAACATGATCTGGAATTAGTTTTAATAAATATGTTTATCCTAAAAAATTGTTCAACCGGTATTTAACGATAAAGAGCAAAAATTTGGTTATTCGAGAGCGAGGCAAGAGTACAATCGATGGGCGTGTTAGGCAAAGGAAAAGATAAAGAAGGAGCTCAATTGAATTCAAGAAAAACAGAAAAATAAAAAACCAGCGGTATTCACATTGATATGCCAATTATGTCTTAAAACACCTTCGCTATGACGTATTACGAGATGGCATAACGATCCAACAATTACGTTACCGTCGTGGTTGCAGCAAATTAACACGTGTTAATTTTTCTCTTATGAGATCATGATCTTTTTTCTTTTCTTTTCATCAAAAAAAAAAAAAAAAAAAAAATTGTACATATATACTCGCGATCAGAAGAAAGAAGGGAAAAAGAAACAAAAGAAGTGTAAAAAGTGACAAAAGTAGTTTGTACAATGATCGTCGGATCGCAGCCAGAGCAAAATGCAAAGCGGTAATTTCACTACAAGGTGTGAGAAGCGTTAAATTTCGAAAGGGCATCGTATAGAAGCAAAGGACACAGGCACATGCACATTCTGTTTATTAATTGGGACAATGTAAAACAAAATTGTTAGAGTCAAGTATTCTTATACGCAAATACGCCGTCGTATTCTTCTTCTATAATTTTCTTTTGTTAATTACCAAGGCGCGCCGCTTTACAATACACACATACGCACGCACGAAATGTTATGTGCTTTCCCCCGCATACCTTTATACTCGTTATGTCATGCATATGTAGATATATGTGTACGCACACTTGTACACGTGTACATATACACATGTATGTACATACGCATGCATACACATGTCGTATACACACACACATACTTCTCGATCAGTTACTTTTTCTCTGAAATTGTGTGCATATGCACGTGTATGGATCGTTCACTATAATGGGCGCACATTCACACATGTATCATTATATCATATGCTTAATTCGCGCATTAGCGTTACCGTTAAAGTGCTTTCACGATACGAGAGCTTCATATTTTTACTCATTCCGTTTATCTTATTAAAAATCTACTCGCATTAATCTCTATATATTTCGATTAGGATATGCACAGCAAAAACGGTAGCTAGTACACGCTTTCTAATTCGAGGCCAGCAAAATATTCTTTACCACATTGATAAATCCCATTTCTACAATATCGATATTATTCTACATTGTACAACTTTCTGGTATCTTTTTATTCAATTGTATCAACGTTATAGGTAACTAGGATCACAAATAAGGATGCTCGTTTACACGTATTTTCAAATCGTTAAGTACATCGTAAGTCATTGTAAGTATCTTTCTCACTCTGTACTATTTCGTTTCTTAGGCCTTTATCATTTGTGTCTACCAATCTATATTTTGCATGTCTTTAAGTCATAAAGTTCTTTCGTGTTGCTCGAATTTATTAGCATTCGCAATTGTTTTGCATTTGTCTAAGACGTCAATTAACTCCCCGTATATTGTAGGTAATGGTAATTAATAAAAATTTACGTCGGGTTATTTGTAAGTAAACATACCATGCACTATATTGTTAAAAATTTGGCAAAATTAGGATTATTAATGACGGAACACGTATAGATGTTAAAAATATTCGATGTAACACCGCGTTATAAAAAATAAAGCTACAAAAATTAGTGTAAATTTAGTACATTTAAAAAATGGCACTTTTAAAAAATAATTTGGAGCGGTAGAAGTTGTAGGAAAAAATCTAGATTTATGCAATGTAACAAATTTACCATAATACGTATTTCTGATATATTAAAAATAACAAACATGTTAAAAAATATACACTTCGTGATTATACATGTAACACCGATTCCAGTGGAATATAAATTATACTATGTTTTTGATTATCGAAATATAAAATTTATGTCTCTTATTCCCCAGATGATACAACTATGTATTTCGATCGCATCGAAATAAGTATGGAAGTACAACGAAATAGAACGGTCGTAATAAATAGTTCTCTTATTATCACGTATAAAAAATATAATATGCTTTCGTTAAGTACAAATTAATACCTTAATAATTAAGAAAAGAAACGAAAAATAGGATAGAAAAAATCGTAGAAGGCCGACTATGAACGTATTTCACAACGAATAAATAGAACTACCGAATGAAGAGCAGCGAAAAACAATGAAATAATGTTACGGAAGTACAAAGAAGAAATAGAAAAAATATACCCGAGCGAAATGTACCTAAATTTAATCGAACTATCGATAAGCGTTCAACAAATTTTCGTAGTGTTCTTCGATAGCTTGTAGAGTGTAATGTTTTATACACAGTAATCTATTATCTTAATCTATAGTTTAATTTAAAAATATTTTAAGGCAAAATTTGCTTAGCTTTCGTACCGTGTTACCACGTTATAACGCTAAAGCTTCGTTATTTCGAACTTAACATTTTTCCTTCGGTGTATGCGCACACACGTCATACACAAACATACACACACGTGCGCGCGCGCACGCACACACATACGCACACATAAATGGTTGTAGAGATAAACATATAGAGTATGTTAAAAAGGACGGATGGTAGTGCGATCATCCGCTAAGTATTACGTTGGATAAATAAAAACGTATAGCACCGACGTAATGCGTATCTGTACTTCGATACCGAGAAAAAGAAAAAAAAGTAAAAGGAAAGCATCGAATAATTTACTCGTACACATCGAATATCTATGGAAGACGCTTTGTTTCTCCCGAAACTTCACTCTTGTCACACATCGACACGAAAAATCCATAAATCGAAATTATCAATTATCCTCTATCAAGTAAATTATCTTTTTTTTTTTTCATATTTTACGTCCGCTACACTTTGCACACGTGAATGTACCCACTATGTAATACAAGTACAGTCACCTTATTTATTACCACCGCACACGTAAGACACGATTCGTTACGTTCTTTGTTTTGCTCGAATAACGATCAATTGTAGTAAAATCCTTTCTCCTTTACCCATTTGATACGGGTTACTATGTTTGAGAGCATGATATATCACAACGGTGCCCGCAACCTTTTTGCAACGGACGGTCCTTTAAGCTCCCTACCATTATTCATCGTTGAGGGATATCGTTAGTAGTAGATTCTGATCGATAACAAGCCGATGAAGCTACTAAAATCCACCGAGCCAATACTCGGAGACATTCTTTTGTTTTTAATAACGACTCGAAAGCGATTTACTAACATTTATCCTCGCGATTACACTTTATCCAATAAATGCTAACGATATGACTTGTAACATTGAAAACTTCCGACAACTTGTTAATCCGAGAAGAGATCCTTTCGAGGTATATATGTACTCGTATCGCCTATGGTTATCTCGTTGTCCCTCGAGTCGCTTTCTATCATTTTTCTTTTCTTTTCTTTTCTTTTATATGTATCTTGAACGACGACGATGATCGAACCGTGATCGTTCGTTTTATGTAGAGGAAACGACACGGAAGGCAACATACTCGAGAGGCAATCAAAGGATCTCGCTGAGGACGCGAAGAAGTACGACATCTTGCCGAATGAGCGACAATCGATTACACTGGTCGTTAGTGAATGCCTAGTAATGATTCAGCAGCGAGGCCAAATAACGATGACGTTAGGAGCGAGAGGTCCGCGTTCTTACCATGGCACCAGGTTTCCCGGCATCCCCGGGTTTTCCGGATTCTCCTCTCAGTCCCATGGGGCCCTGTAAAAAGACAAACACTTCGATCAGTGATTCGATTACAATACGATCGTCGAAGCATATACAATGACGATGAATTTGTCAATGGATCGTGTATATATGCTGCTTCGCTTCCCTCTTTTTTTTCTTCCTATATATGGCGCACATTTTTCCCCGTTTCGTTTTCTCGTATCTGTACTTTTATTCTAGTAATAAGTAGTTATTGCATTATCCTTGTAAATCGAGTATGGGTTGCTCGGAAGTTTCGTAGCGTTTTTCATAGTCGATACATTTTGTTGCGTGTATTTGTTACGAACATCTGTGATTCTATCTTCTACGAGGTAATTTCTAGCGTTTTACTGTTAAATACAGCAATTGAGAACAACGGTATCGGACAAGAGATCGTTTCTCAACGAGAAAACGTTAGGCTTCGTGTATCGAGGAAGAGCAAGCAATATGTTCAAATGTACAGTACAGCTCCATCCTTTTCATTCGACAGACGCAACATCGTTTTATTTGCTCCGATCTTTACGAATCTTTACGAAACTTTGCGAAACTGTAACGCTAAAAAATTGAATGGACTTATCGTTAAGAAACTATTTAAAAAAAATTAATCGCCGCAAAAGATAGAAAGTTCTTTTTGAGAAGCTAGCTAATAAATGATAAAAAATCACCGAAAGAAACGATGCGTCGTTTAATAAAATGCTAATTCCATACGTTTTATATTTCGTTACGCACTTTCCAAACAACCCAGTATCAAGATCTATTTTTCTTTCAAGCTAATACCTTTTCTTAATACCTTAAGATTAAGAAAATTTTTAATTCGTCGATGGATTTCCGCCTTATGCGTTCGATCGGCTCTATTTCTGGTATTTTATCGCGTTTTATAACCTACCTAACCTACGAACCTAATCTTGAGAGGAAAATACGTACGGGTAGTCCCATTGGACCAGGATCTCCTTTGGCACCCTTCTCTCCCTGTAATGTAAAAAAGAACGACCCGGTGAAAATAGGTCTATTGTACGTCGTAACGATTCGTTTCTCGCCCTCGTTCATATTATAAGTTAAATACATCGATATCTCAATTATTTTATGAAAAGAACAAACACAGAATCAAACAATGCCGTGTAGCATTTTCTAAAGGCTTTCGTCGTTTCGATCGTGTACGTAATAAAATTTGACACTGATCGTGATTTTAACGAACATCGTAAAAATACGTATCATAGGCACTTTAACTTTCTTGTTTCACGAAATTATCTTAATGGAATGATTCTTTGTTGTTTTTTAGTATACAATGATTACTGACAGGATCGCCCTTTGCACCATCGTGTCCTCGGTCGCCTTTTATGCCAGGTGGACCTTGAAGCCCAGGAGTACCAGCTGGACCAGGTGGACCCGGCGGTCCCATTATCTGCAAACACAATTAATTATCTAATTTCACGAACGTAGTTCAAAGTCTAAGGTAAAGTATTAAACACGGCAATATGTTTCCAGCGCGACAAGACGTTGAATAGAATGAAAATTTCAAATAGTACATTTACTCACCACTTCGCCGGCATTCACTTCGAAAGTACCGTCTCCCTGTAATAAAGCGAACGGGTATAACGTAAATATTCTTTTACGATGCTTCATCGATAATTTCGAATAGCGATGGTATCGGATAACAAGCATACTACGAACGAATATGAACGAAAATGGACGTACCTGCCTTCGCCTGAGTTTCTTGTATTTCTGTCAATGGAAGCCCCATGTCGTGTCATGAAAAGAAATAGATTTTATCATGAAATTGCTGAATACCTGCCGTTAAAATACCGTATACTATGCTCCGGCCTTTGATTTCAAAGCAATTGACACGGCGAGTACGATATACTTGTCATAGACGTCGAAATCAAAGATCCAGAATTACTCGCAGTGAAAATTGATGGATATTCAACAGCCCTCACATTCGACGAACGCTATTCTATGAAAAGAATCAATTATATCTCATCTTCGCTATTGAACGAAAATATAATGCGAAGAGATTTGATACGAGAGGGTTTTGATCGTCCATCTGCTGCGTGCAAAATATTATCGAAAGATTCACTCACCGATTCACCTTTCTCTCCTTTTTCACCTTTCAACCCTGGATAACCCTGTTTAAAGAGGACACGCGTTATACGTTTATTCACTGGAATTCGTACTCGATAATTTAACAAATGACACGTTGAATGATTTACATACCGGTGGACCAGGCAAACCTGGTGGTCCCATAAGTCCTGGAGGTCCGATGTCTCCGTAGTCACCTTTCTCACCTTTCGGTCCAGAAATACCCTGTACAAATATTTAATACTGACGACGAATGTACGTAACGTTCGTATAAATTTGATCCCTCCAAGACCCAGTAATCTGTCTAGTGTAAATTTATGAAGAGAGAAAGAGAGAGAGAGAGAGAGAGAATTTATTATTCACGATATTCGTAATAAAGATAGCTTTCAATTTTGAAAGAGACTTTATAGAAAAACCTACGTAAATTAATAGAATGTAAAAATCGTTCCTTTCGTGTGCGTGTACGAAAGTTATATGTTAGTAAGTGCCATATACGATGAAAATCCTATCGGTAGTGAATATGTTTATCGTCGCTATAAAATTTGTATAAATCTGCGAAGAAACTGTGAAGAAATTGTGCGAGGTCAATTTTGTTAGATCAATTAGAGAACTTTATTGTTGCACTACGAAGTGGCATGATAAATTAATTTTTTTGACTACAGCTTTACTTGTACGATTTACTTACTGGCAATCCTGGAGGACCCTGAATACCAGTTTCCCCATCCGTTCCGTTGAGTCCAGGTAGACCAGGTAGTCCTTGTTCTCCCTTTGGTCCTGAAATTACGAGTTTTTACTAGTACAAATAAATAACGATTATTATTTATGTCGACTCAGTTCGTTTACATAATCGGTTCCTATAGACCAACTGGTTCGTCGATTAGCATCAGCATTTTATCTTATTTCACTCACACATATACACACGTAATATTCTCACTCATTTATATTACGCGAACGAATGAACAAGCAAGTTATTTTCAAAATTTGAGAACTCTTTTCAGGATAAGATAGATAGCATTGACAAAAGAATATGTAAAGATTTTTGATCGCATCGGGATGATAAAGTCTTTGCTTAAGGTGGAAAGAGAAACTGATATGGTTTCTAAGAGCGTAGAATAGACAGCCCACATCCACGCATAGACAGTTTACGATATAGTCTATGATAGTCTATGATATACAGGATACGAATAGAAGATCCATTAGATTGGAAGAAATGCCAAAGAAAACGCTTTGTCGCTGGTAGCAGTCAGGAGAAAAGATATCGTTTATTTTCATCCGTCTTTTTCTTGAATTTCGCAGAGGAATGGCTCTTGGAAATCTACCTGGTGAGCCCGTGTCTCCCTTGGTGCCTTTTTCGCCTCGGTAACCCCGTTCTCCGGGTTCACCCTTTGGACCCGGTAGACCGGGTGGGCCTCTCATCAATGCCACACCGCTTTCACCCTTGAAACCCTATAATGTAACACTGTAAGGTCAGGTCCAACCAGGTCCTCCATCTTTATCTAATCTTTGTTTGAAAATTCCTTTTTTTTTTTACGGCGAAGCGTTAATCGGTTCCATTTTCAGGTGAGGATGGGGTGTCGGGAGAGGAATATTGGTTTTATCGGAAATTATCTATGATCTTTGTGATCGATCTTGGCACGGATCTCGTAGTCTCTGTCATATTAAGCAGATAATTTGGAAATCTATGCCAGAAGAATTTAGAAACCGCTGACGATTGTGCCAAAGTCGCTCGAGTAGGATTTTCTATTACGATTAACACACGAAATCTAGACACACTAACGTTTAATCGAAAACACAAAAATGTTCTACGGGTATCGCATGCAATCGACTACGATGGGAACGCTTGTTAGTGGGATCAAATTTAGTAGAAACTGGAAGCTATTAGAATTTATTTTCTTCCTCGTTTCCTCTCAGCAGCGTGTACGAAATATTGCTCCGTAATCTTTTATCGTATTTGCTTTCGAAACATTTTGAAAAGATTCTGATATACCTATCAATATACAGCATTCTACGGCATTTTATTAAGTCACATGTTTGAAACTTTTTTCGATAGAAAATAAGAATCCAGAGGGAAGATATTTAAGGGAGTGAAATTTTGTCAACGATCCAGTTTGTTTACAGGGGGGAGAGTGGTATATTAAGTGGATTTAATAAAATAAGACGTCGATCGTACAACGGCTGATAGAAAATAGGGAAGTTACGAATGAACGAGAAGATCAATACATTGACTAACAAAAATATGTATCTATATATAAAAGACATCGGTAGTACATGTGAATTAGCTGCGTATGACACGATGTAGTTTTAATGACGTATCGATAGTAAAGCTATATAGTAGTTTTTTAGGGGCTGTTTGATACTTACGCGACAATCGCAGGCTTGCATCGATCACCGGTCGATAAAGTTGCGAGAGCCTCAAAGCCGGGGGTAGTAGTATTAGTTATTAGTGATTTGAACCGACACACAGGGAAGAAGTAGTGTGGTGTTACTTGCTACATTAAACACAAATTAGTTACACAAGCTACGTACACTACGCCAAAGACTACTGACTAAAGATTAAAGCGATTAGTCTCTCTTCTTTCTTTCTCACTCATTCACTCTCTCTCTCTCTCTCTCTCTCTCTCTTCCTCTCTAACTCACCCTTCCTTTTTTCCTTACCCTTACCCAATCTCTCATTCTTTCGCTCTGACTAAAATTTCGCAACTGTTATTAGTACATAGATGGACGTTTGTTAGCTAAACAAGTTGACTTTGCAACGTAGGAACTAAATAGAGGCATTATATAGAGCGCTGCAAACTTACTAGAGACCGTTCTTCTTTTTCTCTTGCAAGCTAACGCAAATAAAATCCTCGACAAGTGATATCACTGTCGTATGAAGAAGTTCGGTGCTTAAGGAAATTCAAAGTAAGACGGTCCAGCTCGAAACAAAAGTGGCTCGATTCTCTTTACGATTCTCGAGTAGTATCCATTCGTTCCAGACCACCAATAAAGTTACGATTTAGCAGAAATTTGGAAATTTTCTTTCTGGAAAGCTCGACGATATCTATCTTTTCTGTATACTTTCGCGAGTCTCTTGAAGCGCCTTGTTTGTATCCACGATCGTATACAGTATGACCTGTTTGCGTTATCAGTTCCTAGTGTTTCTCTTGGAAATGGCAAATTTGCGAGAAAAATAGAAACAACAATGTTTATTATTAGTAGTAGATTTTTAAATTTCTCCTAGTTTTTTTCATGGCGTGTGGATGTTTTAAAACCGATAGCTATACGATTTTATCGTATTGTATGAAATTGAATATTGAGACGAGTTAAACAACCTGTAACATGTAATACCATATTCGATATCACTGAAATATGAAAATGAAAGAGTTTTCTGCAGCTTTTATTGAATTTGACAATAGAATCTGCAATAATATCCGATAAATGTAGCGTTATAAAATTTTCCAAGTATTTGCTTAATTTTTATATTTCAATGATACGGTTATAGAACTCGTCTCGATAGTCGCTTTCTCTCATATAACGTAACAAAAATTATATCCCTCGCTTTAAATAACATATCGAAGCCGTGGTATTGCATATACGAAAAATAGGAAATCTCTGTTTCTTTCTATATTTCCCACAAATTTGTCACGTATGAGAAAAACAGTGGTAACTAATAGCGCGAACACCCTGTATGCTAGAAATCCCGATTGCATCTCGTTTGTTAGGATATTCGCAGTATAAACGACGGAGTACACAGTGATTTTATTGGCGTTGCACTCGACCGCGAACTGGCTGACTTAATTAACGATTCAAAACGAACGAGGATTCGTGTCGCGAAACAACGACGAACATTGCTTTCTACAATTCTCTTTGTTTGCTCGATCGTTGTTCGAGAACCGATCACTTTGATAAATATACGAGCATACTTACGGTTTAAACCTTAAAATAAGAATACGTTAAAACACAGGGATGAAGTCGAGTAAAATCTTTTTTAAGCCGTGGTTAGAGATTATTTAGTGCGCAGGTGTGTAATTTCGTCGCATCCATCAGAAGAGAACTTAGTTTTCGTCCTTACTGCGAGGAAGACACCCTTAACAACCGCGCGTCTCTTCTGCGACATAAATGTAGCGGCTCCAAAAGTCGAAATAACGTATCGAGCAATGTCTCGACGTATCATGTCCCGCGTACGTGTTATTTGCTGCCACCAACGTTTCTCTTTTCTCTCGGCAACTGGACAGTCACCAGTTTTCTCGCGATATCTGTTTTAGTTACGTATCAACTTTATAACGACGACATCAGGACTACATGAGAGAAGGTCCTTTTTGCATTAAGGCAAGACATAATGATTTAAATTTAAGTTATACATACTTATTTTTTTCGGAATATTTTCCCCGAAGAAGATACCTTTTTCTTTGTAAAAAAAAAAAAAACTCTAGAACGATCCACTTTACTTTCAAAGTAGAACGTTTACTATTTCAAAAAAGAAGATAAGATATTTTAGCCATCGAAAGAAAATACTTTCATCTTTTTATCTAACTAAATAAGGTCTTTTATTTTCGTAACATTCACAAGGGATTCCATGACCGTTGAAAGGTTTGCAAAGCATTCTTTTGTTCGCCTAATCTTTCAGAATTTTTCTACTCTCGCATTTGTCAAATCTGCCTTAGGTACAAGAAGAACGTTATCCATCCATCATCGTCGGGACGACAATGCAATTTAACGGCTACTTGTTTCAGTTTATTAAATGAAAAGAGGCAGGTGATCGTATTGTGCCATACGTGTTGCATGCTCGCATGCGTGCGTGATAAGATCATGCATGTGCTTTCTCGTGATTTCCATGCAGGTGTCTTAAAAGCGTGAATAACCGTCACGTCATTCCAAGGGTGGCATAACGACGTTTCAAATCTTGATCTCGAGCTTTACATCAATTTCAATTTCAATTCCGGAATTTAGACGTTAAAAGACACTCGACGAAAAAAGTTCTTCCCTTGGACGGTAGATTTTCTTAAATAAAGAAATAAAACACGAGCCGAGTATTTTGATAAAACTGTTAGGCGAGAGAACCAACGATTTCTCAGAAATGAAAGGGGAGAAGTTGAAACAAAAATCGACAAGTCTATCATAATGGATATTGAGAAATAGAAAATTCTAAAATTCATTCGATTCTCGTTGAACGATGACGGTTAAGCTGTATATCGACTACCAGAACGTTCAGTGTCTCGTTCCAAGATATTAACGAAACGTTCACCCAGAAATGTCATGCATCTGCTTGCCCGTAAGAAGCTATAATATGCTTTAGTCGTGCATTACATATTATAGAAGAATTTCTAATTTAAAAAGAATCTCTGGGAGAGGTAGTTGAATATGGATGTTGAAGATGGAATAACGGGATCGTGGACGTACGAGCTATACATCAGGAGGATGTTCTTTCGTTCCAGAGTTTCGATGGAAAAGTTGGTCGATTCGATGATCGGTTATTAAGGAGGGAATGGTTTGTACGGTCGATTTGGTCGGTGGTCGTTCGCTGGAGGACCTCGCTGAAGCTTACCCTCTTCCCTTGCTTTCCCCGGGCACCCTTCTCTCCCGGCAGACCGGGTGGTCCCGTCGGACCCAGCTCCCCCTTCTCGCCCTGGGGCCCTGTGTGCGTGTACATCACGTGCATAAAATAAAACATGACATTCGTTCGTTCGCACACGCACTCTCGTTTTCGCGCAAAAATCATGCATAGTCGCGGCACTCTTTTTCTCCCGAAAACGACCCTTCCACGGGGATTCTTTACGTATTTCTCTAGACTAAACGTTTAACCTGAATGTCCATATTCGATAAATTTAAGTGACAGATAGCGATAAATTTAACCTTTACGCCGCGATATTTGATTATATTATCGATTCGCTGGAAGAGGAGTGACATACGTCAAAAATCGCATTTATTTCGCGCGATGAGAGCGTTCCCTTTAAACCCGATACTTTGAAAAATATTTGGAAAAATCGAGTGCATAGTATGCATCGTAAAGGTTAATTTCAATCTATAGTATGTGCGTGTAAACTTAATGACATATATGTAGAGACGCTTAGAGCGATTGATATCGTCGTGTGCGAAGTAAATAAGTAGATAAGTATGTTGTATGTGATTGATTTACGTACCGTTAAAACCTCCGTATACAAGAGTGAGTAGAGGATATCGTTATATATTTTAATAAAGAAACGTGTTATATGATATGTGAATAAAAATGGTTTATTACTTATACCTAATACTAGTAATTGCTCCTTCGCGAAAGTATTTCTTAAAGTAGGATCATAGAGAGAGAAAAATGTTCTATAATGCATTCACTGACGTTGCAAAATTACTTGAAAAATTACAGAAAATTGCATGAGAGAAAATTTCGTGTTAAAGAAGGAAGAACAAAAATGAGTGGTTTTGCAATTTCTACTACAGCGTTCTAAAAATTAAAAGGTGTACCGTGATCCTGTGCTTGCTATATGTAAAGATTTGAATTTCATTGCCAAATATAAATAGTTGGTTATTGCATTATTATCATTACTTTTATCACTGCGTTAATTTAACACGTTTCATCCCGGGAATAAAATTTAGATACGATGAAAAAGTTACGTTAGAACATTTAATTCGAAAAAGATCACTTGCGCTATATTAAGACCATACACATCGATATCTTGACCTTTTCTTGCACGTTTTTTACAATTAAACAGTATTTTCTTTAAATTTTCCTTAAAAAGCAAGTTAGAAGTTAAAAAACCCGGAACGCTACGCTTGGAACCTTAAATACATTTCGTTTCTAATTAACTGACATTACTCGCGCGTTCAAAGAAAGAATCTTCGCGAAACGACATATTACATTTCAACGTTTAAACCGAATTTTCCTAAAGTACGCATTTTTTTACATTTTACAATTCATATTTTATAGCTTTTCTTTCGTGGGTATTTTACGATTCACGTTTTATAGCTTTTCCTTTGTAGATATCGACCGCTACAAATTGGGCGCACTTCCAACCGAAAAGTGTTTGTCTGAATTGCGATTTTCCTCTGATAATAATAAAGCCGATAATCGACATTTAGAAAAGAGGACGAAAATATTTCAATAGTTTGAACCCCCTCGCAGAAAATATAGAATATAAAATATTAAAAATATCGTTTGTGTAAGAATAATGACGTGCGAAATTAAATTCCACTTGGACATTTCAAAGTAACCTAAATTAATAAAAATCAATAATTTATATGTATACCTATGTAAGAATAAAAATGTATCCTATTTCCATCGAATATCGTAGCGTACACGAATAACGATGAATTCGTTAGCTGGCAAGCAAGTTAACGACATTAAGGAAATTTTTTAATCGAACTTTCTCAATCAAAGAATTATATGTAATAAATATTTTAAAGTGGATACCGAGAATATGATATCGATACTAGCGCGTCCTGTTGCGATATTGAATTAGTGATAAGTCCGAGACGTGATCAATTTACTGACTTGCGTCCACAGCAGTTCCTTTACTCACGTAAACGAAGATTAAAAGTTATATTAAATCGATCGATGAAAGATAAAATTATCTGCCTCCGTTTTATAAAAAAATAATTCGTAATTTCCTAAACAATTATTCGTCTTATGCCAAAATAAAATCTCTACTCTGTATTCATCGTTATTGTCTACAACGACTTAAATCCGTTAATCCTATTACTAATGGATACGTATATCACGAATGAAGATTTGGTCGCTGATATCCCAATGTACACGTGGACTTGGATAACAGTTACATCTCTAATGCCATTAACTGTACTACATTCCGATCGATTGAGATCCAATGGAAGCACACCTTAATGCGAATCAATTCGAGTGCAAGAAGATAGAACCTTACGGTGGTTAAATCAACGAAATCTGTTCACATGCGGTTGATATATATGTAACCATTCGTATGAAACGTGTTTCTTCGTTCGCTTACTAATGTTTCTTTTATCGCTTGTCTAGCGCCAATCGATGTAACGTTACAGTAAAACGTGCTAAAACGCCGATATAATCAAAGCTGGCGCTAGGCAATGTAGTAATTCCTAAGCCGAATTATCTTTCGATGTCTCCTGTTCCCTGGTAATTTTGTTTTTATCGTACATTAAATACCGAATTAAATTTACATCGAATGTTTACTCTTTTTACGAATATTAATATTTTCTTGATTCTTCTTTTTCATTTTCTAATACGTTTGCTACCCAATCGACGATGATAATTGTTTAATAGCTAATATGTATTACAAGTTTAATAGAATTAGGTGAATACTAGGAGCACAGAGATAGACTAGTTTCTAGTTGTTATAGAATTGTTTGTGAATGGAATAATGCGTATCATGTTTTCACTGTGAATACTGGGATATTCATTTCGCGATGTATTAGGTTATCCCGTAAAATATTACATATCACAGATTACTATTAAAACGAGAAAAATAATGGAAATATCATAAATAAAACGAAAATCTACTATGTGGTTTGAAAAAGTTAGAAAATATCAGTAATATTTTTTGGAACATCCTAACAAAGGTACCTTGGTAGCACATGAACATAATGCAACTAAATACGAACATGTTTTTTTCTCTTATGTATATACAGGGTGTCTGTTTCAATTAACGTATATTAATACATATCATTGAAAATATGACTAATATTAAGAAAATCTTCATACAAAACTGCTCTGTTTCAAAAGAGATATCTTTTTAGTAAACACCAATTTCTTTTCTAATAAAAATGCCAGCGGATTTCATCGTTTTGTTTTCTTAATAATACCATATATGGTATTAATGGCTCATGGACATTAAGGGGTAATCCCTACAATGCTATTCAGCTACTTCAGCTGTTCTATTCTCAACCGCGTACATTCCTCCGACTATTTTAAACGAGACATATATTTTAGTAGAGGATATAAACATGGTGAATAATATTCATACAAGTACGAGTGCTATAGCTAATCTTTTTTTCTAATCTTCGCGATGATTAAAATTGAAAGTAAAGGTAATCATTTTCTCGAAAACGTGTTTTCACACCTGATGATTGTAACCCAGAGGGCAGGGTTGGGATCTAACATATAGAGCGTGCGTCTGTGCGAAACATTTTCACCATTCTATCTCCGTTTACCACTGAAATCGATCTTGCGTTTCATGAAATTTTGTACACACCCTCTATATATATGATGTGGATTTAAGAACCTTAGACAACATAACTCAAATCGCTTTATGTGGTCGTATTACGTTGCTTTAATATATTATGCGCGCGGCTATCAGTCTTGAGAGAATTTAAATTATACCGCGTATATACTTACCAGGTGGTCCTGGTGGACCGGGGGGTCCTTCGAATACTCCAGTTGGAAACGGTTCCCCGTTTAAGGATGTTGTTACAACTCGATCCCCTCTCTCGCCCTTGTCACCCTGCGAAGAATAATGTTTCTTCAATTAATGGACGTCGTAGAATAAGATTAAGAAGTATGACAGGGCATTGATATTTATCATTCGCATCATCCTTTCAGTTTCGAAACTACTTGCTATGATTTTTAGAAGAGAGATACAGAATAGATTTAGATACGGTAGTACTTTACACAAAGATACCTTTAAGACCTTTAATAAGAATGAGAGTATGTAATACGTTAGATACAGAAGTAGCTTAATTTTAATATTTTAGAGGAAATTGAGATGGATACTGTGTTAAATCAATAACGTTAACTACATAACTGTGACATATTTGAGACAAGCTTAAAGCTTTATATGCATTCCAATTGCGTTGTTACAAAGGTTACAAGAAATTGCTTAAGCACACCAATGAAACTAATTATTTATCGTGTTATTTATTATTTATTGTACTTTTACAAAAAGGTGATTTATAATTGGATGCTGCGTGCGATGTAAAACTGCAATAATAGAAAACCAATTTTAATTAATTTCGCACACGTTTGAAAAATAAAAAAGGAATTAATTTCGTACGGTACACGATCCTGATTTTGTTTCCAATAAATTACCATTGACAGGAGTTAGATGTATTTGGCTAATTATGTTGCTTGTTGCTTCATTCGTGGCGTCGTTTGATGATATTATGGCATACATGTATATATTAGACAGTATAACAGCACTTTAAAGACACACGGAGTACGTGCTAATTAGTTTAAATGTAACATTATACTACAGCAACCTTCACTGTTATCCTTTGCAAGTTCAACTTTATAAATTTTGCAAGTAGGTACACATTTTCTCAAAATTTGCTTAACTTTTAATGAATATTGTACGCGACTATTGTACATCAAACAATAAGTTTTCTTTATAGAAGCAGCTTAACGAGTACTTTAACGAGCGGATACAAAGAATGTTAATATTTCATGTGCACGCGATGCTTTAATACTTTGATATTTTACGACGTAAAATTTGCAATTCACTAGTTTTCCCTTTGGGTCTATACACTAATTACCGATGTAAGCTTATAACGATACGGATACTTTTCTCGCGTGGACACAAATACCTATTATCAGACAAATTAAGTGCTAAAATACCTATATACAAATATATGTGCTATGTGTATATATTTGATGACGAATTGGCGACGTAATTTCCGCTCTCGTAAGATCTGCCGAATAAAACTGAAGTTTCCAGAAGAGGTTCGAGTAAAGGGATTTTAAGATGCTCCCAACCGTCTGCCATTGTAAAATGAAACTTCTACGATTGCAGCCAATTAGGTCAATAAGAACAATCAAAGGAAAGCGTCCTAGCTAAAGATAGTACGAGAGACTATAGGGGGTCAGTGCATCTGTCTCTTTTCCTTCTATTTATTTGCTCTTCTCTCTGTCTGCATTGGAAGCTTCGCTTTTGCTCCATATAGCTATATGATGCTCATAGTCGAAGACTTTAGTAAGCTTAAAAAGTTTCAGAAAACGTAATCTTCAAATATTTAATTTGTTCTATTCTTCGTGATCGCGGGTCCACGTATAATACTACCGATTGACGCAGCAATACTCGAAAAATCGTTCGCTATGACGATAATTGGAACACAGCTAGGACAACGAACAGTCTTTGCGGCAACGATGCAGCTATTCGTGGTGCAATACGCAGAATTGCGAACGCGACATATTTTGTGTACACCATAGTGAAAATTTAAATTTGTTTTCACCCTATAATACACACGCGTGTTGTCACATCGGTGCACACGTCAGGCCTATCATTCTGTTCGCCTCGGTTTATTCGTCATTTTATCAGTTTTCATATGAAAAATAATTATCAAGATCGAGATATGCGTTTCCTACAAAGTTAGAAAAGTACACTAGGCATATTAGATGCAATTAACGAAACATAATATTTTATGACACAAAATATAATAGCATAGGCCTCTCAGACGTGACGTGTGTTTCGTAGAGTTAAAAAGGTATCGAATCAATTTACACGACTACCGATAACCCTGCGTTACCAGAACGATACCGAGTTTCCTAGCTTGAGCAACGTTTTTCGTTCTGAGATATCTAAGTGAATGCATATAGAAGTGATCGAATCCTGGGAGAATAACCCGAGTGTCGGTATCTGTGTTACCTTAGGACCTGGAAGTCCCGGCGTACCAGGCGGACCAATTGGTCCAGTCGATCCTGATGCTCCTTTTTCACCCGGTGGCCCAACGTCACCCGGAGATCCTTGCCTGCCTTCGTGCCCAGGAAGACCTTCGGCTCCCGGAGGACCGGGTGGCCCCGGTGGTCCAGGTTCGCCTGGCTCTCCCTGTTACGTTCCAAGAGTGTTACGTCGTTACCGCTTTCTTCCGGCGAGAGCCCTCGACAAGAGTGTCTCTCGGTACTCGTCGGCTTGTGCCACAGACGGAGAAGGAACAGGAAAGGAACATCGGAGAAAAATGTCTGGTGGTGAATATACAAAGAGGCAGACAGTAGAAGAAGAAGAAAGAGAGAGAGAGAGAGAGAGGAGAAGACGGCAGATAGAGAAAAAAGACAAACGGGAGGAACAGGATCGTGGACAGAGAGACAGAGAGACAGAGAGACAGAGAGAAAGAGAGAGAGAGAGAGAGAAAGCGCGTGGAGAAAACTGTGCGTGTATTATATCGTATACCTTTAATTTATATTTTCGAATTTATGCTCGGAAGTTACAAGATATAAAATACCCTTGAGATACGAACGTAATTATCGGCAACCCCCGTGGCTTGTAATATCGGGTCAATAAAGATATTTCGGCGTACGTATAATGGTACAGAGTCAATATAACGGAGGATTGTATTTGTAAGGAAGATTCGCTTTGAAGTATCGAAGTGGAGGTTCAACTTGTAAGATCAAAAATTGCTAACTATACGATATACGCATACTTGGATATGGTATTTTAATGTCCATTTTATGTGCAGTATTAAAATCATGACTAAGTAATGTACGTAAGTAATAAAAGATCGTACGACAAAGAGTTCAGCATTAACTTACGATATAGTGAGAATCTCGACAGCGAACTATTATTGAATCTTCAATTAGTGCAAAGAAAAAGAGCATTAGGTACTATTTTGATACGAATGCTATGATGTACATAGAAAATGATATATTTAAATGGTTGCTTAATAAGAAAAAAAGATGTCGAAATGGGTGACGTTTAAGCTTCTTAGAGCACACTTTGCAAGCGAGAAATACCTTTATGACGTAAGGAGCAGTATCTTCCTCAAAGATAAACTCATCAAAACTTATTGAAACTTTCACTCCGCGCGACATATTTGCAGATAAATGCTGTTCAAAGTAAAGCTTATACCAATGATTCGATAAGATGGCAGAAGAAGAATTCTTTTAGTTTAAACCCGTTTAATTTATCCCTTCCTCTGTTTGAAGATTTTTCTAAAGCTGGCCGTATTGAAAAAATGGCATATATATTTATATATCATTCGTAAAATTCAATTACGTTCCACGCATAGTTTTAGGTTCCGAGAGCATCATGCATAAGTCAGGTAATATCAAACGAAAACAGATGCAAGTAAACTTATGTACTAAAATTCGGTGAAAGTTTCTAAAGAATATCTTTGTTTCCATTTGGTATTGATACATCGAATGTAGCATAAGCACTAAACGGTCTTTAAATTCGTATCGTAAACGATATACAGAAATACGAGAAAGCTAATATAATCTATTTTAATAATTCTAACTATGTGCATAAGTAGTGTACATCTTCTTTGAATTAGTATATAATATACGTATATATACAAAATATTAAAGATTCGTCTTAGATCGTAATTGATTCTACCATAAGATGAATCTTATAATTTTAACTTATTATCGTCATACGTTTTAATCGCAAACTAAATTCCAATTGCAACTGTTCATAAATTAAATTACTTTACGCGTAAGTCCGGTCGCTTACTTTTGAACGCTGGTGTACCTACGTACACACATGTATTGTATACACACGCATTCATACATATACCTATGCAGACGATTTGATACATTCATCTAATGAAATATATGGCGTACACGTTGTACTACATTCTTAAAAACTTACGGTCGTAATAAAATTCATAAAACAGGAAAAAAAAGAACATGCAATACACGCACGTGCGCGCACTTTCGTTCGTACAAGTGCGTTGTTGAATTTGCGTGACATATTGGAGGTAAAATGACATGCAGAGAGAACAGGACCGTGTTTTCTTCTTTACAATTCGATTCAATTCTTCGTTACAATTTCCTATTTCTATACATGTATATAGGCTACGTTTATGGTAGTACAACCACTCATGGAGAATCGAGTGAGTCTACGTGCAAAAATGGATCGAAAATACGCAATAAAATCTTTTAGCGAAAAATTTCATTTTCTGAAAAATTAAATTTATAAATTACTCAGGTATGCACGTGTGCACCTGATATGTACATATGTACATTAAAAGAAGAGATTTAAGCAGGCATGCGTACCGGAAAGATGTTCGAACTCGATCAATTTCCCGATTCTTTTTCCATTCGATTTCATTTTTACATATGTAGAAACAAAATATTCTTGGTTGTATCACTCATTTCAAGGTATCCTACACGACGTATATGTATCAAGATGGTTGGAAATTTTTGTGCACATTTTATTTGGTTCACCCTTGAAAATCGTTTTAATTGCATTTCTATAATCGTTCTTATTTTATCACTATATTTGTGTTAAAAATGCAGCGTCGTATTAACGTTTGACTCTGTTAACCCTCTCACGATTACGAATTATTGCGCTTCCATTGCTATCGTAGTTCGCTTCTGTTACTTCTAATTTTTAGCTTCATGCTTGAAACAAATTTTCCAATTAAAAAGTGATCCAGCTAATCGGTTAATTCCGCTTGTAACAATATTGAATTTTGAAATGTTCAAAAAATGTTTAATATGTTAACGTTAATGCATTAAAATTTGTCTACCGTATTATTCGTTTATGAATTGGAACTGTTCTCAGCGGCAAAACGCAAAATATCCCAATATCAAAAAGTAAGAACCACTCACTTATGTAATACAAGCAGTTCAACATTTATTTCGCTACTTCATTAACAATAATCTTAAAATGCGCACGCATCTGTTATGTAACTGGTAACATAAAAGGATAATTTCAAGTAATCGTAATATAATATTCGATGAAAGTTTGCAATGAAAAACAACAGATCTATTGTACTTTTGTTATTACTTACTCTCGTCGCAATCCAGCTAGCGAATGATTCTAAATTAAATTCTTAGCAAATGTATACGATAAAAGTATTTCCTACACGGCCCTGAGGAAGAAGGTATAAAAGAATGAAACTTGGTATGTAAGTTTTAAAATAAGAAGGTGCAAAGTAAATTGTATGTCTTTGTAAGACGAACGATCATAAAGGAAAATTTTAATACGTTTCATCCGCCTTTAAAGGTACTGCTCTCAAAACTTCCTTTACGTACGTTATTGTTCGATTCACCAGGCAAACGAGGTTCCTATGTAAAAATAAAGTATTCGAAGCAAAGTTGCTTTCTTGCGTTGTTCGTTTCGATGCTTCTTGAATTTTATATTTAAGCAAAATCTTCTCTACCTTTTTCTCTATATCGAATGTACAGAGCGCAACAGATCGTATTCGTTCTCCCGCGAGAACGATATATTTGTTAATTGAGCACATTGGCAAGCTGAAGAAATGTATGGAGAATTTGTTGCGTGAAAAATACGAAATCGAATGCCTGGAGAATCGATGACAAGAAAAGGACAAGGAAGGGGGAGGGGCTCCCAAAGAGCAGGCGCACTTACTTTCAGTTGTATGATGGTCTGCGCTGAGATATTATGCCCTTGCTCCTGAAGTCCCTAGAAGTAGGTCAACACTACGGGTAAAAACCAAATCGCTACCAGACGAAAACATAGGGGTAACGGGGGTGAGTAGGAAAACCTAAAATGGATTTTTTGGGATATCTCGTTTTCTCATTGCTCTTCCGTATCCAAGACATGCCCAGAGATATACCTAAATACTGTAACTTAAAGTAAATACCATTACCAACCAAAAACCAAATACGACAAAATGCGAGGATCGCTCTTTCAAGTGGAAGAATAAGCGCTTCGATATAAAGCGATGAAATGTATCGAGAAACGAAATACGATTTCGCGACGCACCAAATGGAAAAAGTTGTTTGTTGTATTTCGCGACCTAAATATAAAAGTATATATTTTCCGATATTAAAATTCTGCAAACTTTGCGTATGCCAATAATTCCGTGACACATCGTATATTGCTCAAGCATTTTCTACTTTGCTCGGTGAGAGCTATAAATCGCTAAAATCTCAGGCTCTTTTCTTCATCAACCAGCGTCAAGTAACATACAGCAATCTCCGAGTAACAGCAAAACCCCATTCTTACGTTCGAAACAACTTCTCCCTTGGTGGTATGTATATCTGTACGCTGTACTACCGAAGTAGTAATTCAAGAAAAAGAAACAAACGGAAGAAGAAACAGACGCGAAACGAGGCGCTTTTCTTCCACGTAAAAGTGTCGTCGTCGCACTTTAAACCAACGAGTGAACGCTACACCGAAAGCACCGCACGAGGCAACGACTAGAAATAGGATTGCGTCTAGGAGCGAGGACAGAAAATTCGACGGAGATAGATTTCAAACGTGGCGACGAAGTACAAGGTCTGGTAAGAAGGTAGGTTCGTGGACACGGTGAGATGGGTCGAGGACGATGGAGCGAACATGGAGGAGAACGGTAGATGGAACAGTGAGAAAGAGGCAGAGAAGAAGAAACAGAAGAGGTTACAAGAAGCGGGAGTAGCGACGACGAGAAGAGATTTCTGAACCGCAACACGAGCCGTGTTGCCTTCCGAAGAGGCCGGTTACCTTCAGAGCGACGATTTCCGCATAGCCAAGCGTCCCGCCGCGGAGCGTCGTCACCGACCTCTTTAACCCTAATCCCTGTGCATTGACCCGTAGGCGGAAAGATGGTTTATATTGTTAATCTGTATCATCGAAGATCGATACGTTGACGAGAAAAAAAAAAAAAGAAAGAAAGTGTACGTCACAGCTCGCGCCACGGAGCCATCGAGAGTCCTCTTTAACGATCTTCCGAATCGGGACGTTAACGACTTTCTAACGAGTATTTCTTTTAGTCATCGATATCGATTCATTTTTTAACAGATCGTTCACTATAACTGCATTATATTTTTTCTTGTCTTTCGCTGCACTACACGCGGGTATGGTTCGACATTTCGACATTTTTGGTAATCCGCTATTGACGAAGTCCCGAGTCTGTCGGATTAACGAAACTCTCCTGTACGTGGTTATGTAATTTAAAAGTTACGAGGCGTTAGAGAAAGAGAGAGAGAGAGAGAGTAAACGACTGCTGGATTTTAGTTTTAATAGATCATGGGAGAAAAATAATCGCTTTGTATGCAAATAGTAATTTTGTGGGTAAATACATATGTAGGATTTAATTTCCTGTAATCAATTTCAGCTCTCTGTACTCGCGTCCTCGATTAAGATCCTTGATTCGCACTTTTCATTGTTTATCGAATATCGAAATAAAAAATCCAATAAAGAGCATCGAAACACATTGCTTGGACTCTTGATCGCAACGTGGCAAATTATCAGCGAGAATCGATACGAGTCGTATTCGGCACTTTGAATCGAGAACGTAGGCTTCGGGTCTTTGATCCTTTCGTTCCTTAATCGTACAATTATAGAATTACAAATCAATCTTATTTGCAAACGATTCTTACATATTTCTAAATCTAATCATTTATTTGTACTTGTCACATGATAGACAGAGAAATTACAGACATATTATATCTGTGGTAGTTAAATAATTTGGGAATGAAAGGGTTAGATATATAAACGTATGCCTGTATATTATGCCAGTACCGGCTGCTAAACATTACCAAATGCCAATTATAGTTAAGAACGAAGCCGTTGTTCTCGATCGTCGAGCTAACGAGAAACATCGAGATTCACTGTCCACAAGTTTATGTAACATTTCTGGCGGAAATTACCTTGATGTACGAGTACGTGTAAAACGTTGTTCCAATCGAAAAATATGCTTTCAAAAACATTATTTTTGCGAGGTCATTCTACTTGAAATTTAATTAGCAATTAAAGAAAGTACACGTAAGGAACGTCATAAAACAGTCCGCTAATACAGAAACAAGATTCGATGGATTTAATTGTATCGTTCGCGATAAGAAACGTATGCCGTAATTTTTATGTTGTCTTGATTTTTTCTCGAGTTCGACTCTGCAGAATACCGGAACGAAATAAGAAACGCGAACTTCTATTATCCGGCCATTTTGCTAATTAAATACTGTGCCTTTCGCTCATTCGTTATGGATGAGACTTCGTTATTCCCGACGTAATACAAACTCACATTAATCAGAAATAGCGAAAGCAGGAACAGTGAGAATTGAGAATCTTGTTTCGTCCTAGTGGAGGATGAACATTCCCTATTTCTCGCTATTTAATATGGATATTCGTAAAAAGAACATCGGACACAACACAACAACAAATATCTCTTTATAAAAGCAAGGCAATCTGTGTCGTATATAATCAACGATACTACAAGTCACCAACAGAAATAAACGAATATTTTCCGATTGAAACATGTCTCTTTTAGTATGCATATCACGAGGTGTGTAAATAAATTGTGCAGTCTCTGTCGAGAAAAATACATCGTTTACCCTTCGAATCGTTTCGATCCAAGCTCCGCGTATTCCTCTCATTTTCTTGCGTTAGAACTGTTACCGGTAGAAAATTTTCACGAGATTGGTTTCTAAAGAACGGGAAACGGGTAAGGAAGATCGAAAAAGAAACGATGTACTTTCGCGTTACACGTACGTCGTTTACTAGCTGCGTAATGCGCTCTCGTGCTGTTTCTCTAGACTCTAGATAACGTAGCTAGATACCTTTACTGCGGAAAAGACGTCAAAGCCCGGACTTCCCAGTTCGCCTTTCTGTCCTTTTTCTCCGGGTCGTCCCTGAAAACGAAACATACCACATTGTATTTGATGGAAAAATAACGTTGTGCCATAGCGAGACTGGAAACAAAACCATCGTCCGTTTCCACGAGTTTCGAAAACGTTTGTTTCGAATTTAGCCAACTGACTTTTATATCGTACCACCGTGAACACTCGAACGCTGTTTCTTCGCGAAACCACCAGCATTCGTTCGTGGTTGTTAGACGAATTATTTATTCTCAAAATAACGTATAATAGCGTAAAAAATATCCAATCGGGTAAATTCTACAGGTTTCTTTATTCGTCGTAACGAATCATCGTTTGAAATTCAGCTCACAAATGTATTTGGCTGCGGACTTTTACACGTCATTCTGCGTTGTTTTTTCACTTAAATGCGTTTAATTGTTTCACTGATAGCGAAATTGCATATAATTGCTTTTATGCCAGTTATTTTTTTAGGAAGAAAATGCGGCGTAATATTTTAATGGCTTTGACATTTTTTAAGCTCTGGTTTACGATATATTTGCATATAAATCGTAAATTTAACGTATGAAGCTTGTCGCGTGAAACGGGTTAATTAAGAGTTCCCATTTAATTGGCCTTTTGTGCAAAAAAATGTTACTTTCACACCGTGAAATTTGAATTGTGGAGATCCGTACTTCAATTAGAAGAGCGTATTCACGTAATTCATAATAGCGTGATCTACTTTCCTTCGAGTTTCTTAAGCTCCATGTTATTATTTATTAACATAAACGAACGCGTAAAACTAATTAAAGTATTCAAATAATATTTATCACGTTTGAGGAAGTTTGTCGATTAAAAGGTAAATCAGGCTAAAGAAAGAATAAAAGCACCAGCACCGAGTATCACGACTAAAAGTTTTTTAGCGGTATCCACTGCCGTAGTGGTCGCGGAGGTAACTTCTAATAATATTAACCCACTATTTTATGGTTTCTTCAAACAATTGCTTCGTATTCTAGATTTGAGGAAATCGATCGACTCCGACTGTCTAAAGAAACAGACCGCGTGGCGAACTAAAATGACGTATATCCAAAGCCCACTTTAAGAAGTTTAAGTTTAAGAAACCGATATCGATGAAACTCGAAGTAACATTTCGCTTCTTGGCAACAACTGCAATTTAAGAGATATCACTGTCAGGTATTCCGAATAAAATTTCGGATAATCGTTGATTCACTGCGATGCATTAAGAATGCTTTCGGATGGAACGCGACCGGGCAGCATCGTACGTAAGAGACCAGTTCTCGCGTGTAAGCCGATCGAAATTCTTTCAACCAGACCACCATCGACAGAACAAATATCGCGTGATATTTGCAATGCACTCATACCCTCGTACCTTCCATCCTCGTTTTCCTCTTTTCCTATCTATGTGTGCCTGTACATCCGTTCGTATTACCCGCCTACCAATTCACGTTTCACTCGTTTCGTTTGCTCTACGACAAAATGCACGTATAACACGTGTTTCGTACTGTTTTTGGAACGAGATGTTTCAAGTATTTACGATTACATGCCACGTATACGTCACGTTTCGAGAAACAACGATACTCTAACGATATTCTTACTATTAACTATTAACCCAAAAGTCTGTCTTTGATTCGATGAAATTTCTATTGGTTTTTTCATCGAACGAACATAGCAGAAAGTTTACTAGCAAATACATTTCAATTCAGAATTTAAAATCTACATCTTTTAATAACAAAAAAAACCGGTTTCCTTTCCCTATCAATTACGAAAATATCTTTGGCAGTATTTTAATTTAGAACTTCAGTTATTGGAATTCGTTTTACACGCGCATACGAATTAACGTATTCGCGAATAATCTTTCAACGCAGTACATTTTTCTCCTGTTTACGTTCCACGTATCAAACCGATTATTTGTTTTTCCGAAATTCCAGTGCGACCAGTTTAGTACACGTTTCAACATATTTGTAATTGCGAGCAACGTCGTTCCTCCTTTTTCTCGAATGCAAATTCGTTCCGTAACTGAATTTTAATATTATCAATCAACTCCGATATTCCAACAATTCTGCCCGAATGCATCATTTATTTCCTCCTGTCGTTGTTCTTAAAAATACACTTCCTGAAATAACGTCCGTGTAAACGATTTGGATTAGAAGATGCACGTTACACCTTGTAGGTACAACGCTCTCGTATCAAGTTGCCATTCGCGTTAGAATTCGAGTCGGGAATAATTTATTCGTCCGTACACATATTTGTATTGAATCAGCCAACAATAAACAGCGCGATTTAATCTGCAATTATATCTGCAACGTGTACAATTAACACAGAGTGCGTTACTCCTACTACCAATTATTGGCTATTAACGTCTCTTAGTTTAACCACCGATAATTCTACTATCTTCTTTTTCCATGTATAATCTATTATCTCGCTAACTGTAAATTCACCTACTCGAAGGTATGCTAGGTACATAATTATCACGTTATCGAACTGTAATTTTCTCCATAGCGAAGAAAAAACGTATTTACAGAGTCTATGTTCTTATATAGGATCCAATTAAGGAAAATACAAATATCGTATCTGCAATTCATTAACACTTATCGTATTATCCGATTTGAACAAAATAATGTTTGACTGATATTTAAACGCATAAGGATGAATTAATATTTGTACAATAACGTCGAACACTTTTGCATATCGTACGTATTATTTTATATATTTTTGCATGTACTCGTGTATATATATACACTCTGTATCCTACTGCTCTTAAGTTATGTTAATTAGATCAAACCCAATAAAAAAATCATCTACTGCAAAAGCTACACTAAAATAAGTAGGTTATTCGTGCACTTACCGGCTCACCTTTTGGTCCATCTAACCCAATAGGTCCCTGAAAGAACACGCTAGTAAGTTTGAATAGTCGATCGAACGGCGAAGAAAGATGAAAAATCAAAAGGCTGCTGGCACCTTTCGAAAAATAAAATCATTCCTTGCGATATAATGTACGTATGCGAGCATACGACAGATAGAAGGAACATCGAGTGTTGTAGAACATCGAAATGCTTTCAGATACGACGTTTATTTTACGACACCTAGGATTCCATATATCTATTAAAATTATATTATACCAGCACATTTCGATGTGCTTCTATAAGGATAGTGGACGTAATTTCAATTTACAAATACAATAATTTTGTAATTCTCATTTAGAAGATACAGGAAACCACGCGTTTTATGGTTCCTTTATCATCGTATTCGTATCCATGTCGACGATACACGTCGTCACTTTTCACATAACAAACTGACATTCCAAAAATCGCGTACCTCTGTAATTTTTTTTTTTTTTTTTTTTTTTTGGTTTACTTCAAACAAACTGCTATTTTTTCACACAGAACTTTTACTTCAGTCGACGTTACGGCGAAACGTCATATCTGAAAGCAAATGTCAAACTTCAATTTCACGATCAGTATATGTATGGGCGTAAAAAATTGAGACTGTGGAGAAAAGTGTAAAAAAGGGTATTGCTCAAAAATTTAGGAAAAAAGCGCAAATTTAACGAACAAAAGATCACAGAGACGAGAGAGTGAGAGAGAGAAAGAGAGAGAGAGATAAACAAAAAGGCTACATGAAACACATTAATTCAAAATATGATTTAGTTGGTGTTACGTGCATACGTGAAAGACGGTAAATGGAGTATACAAAAGGCGACACGAAAGAGAGAGAAAGAGCGAAAGAGAAAAAGAAAAAAAAAAGAAAGCAGACAGACAAAGTGATAGAAGAATGGAAAGAAAATAAAAAATAATATACCGGAAAACCGTTCTTGCCCGGCGTCCCGGCCACACCCTGTAAGAAGGGGTATAAAAAATTAAAAACTCGTTTACAGGGGACAAGGGTTAAGTGCTCTCGCGTTCATGCAAAAAGCAATTTATTCCGCTGACCAATCGTGTCCGCGGTTATCGTGATGTACATAATGTTAAGGGCCATACTACACCGATAATTATTCCAACCAATTAGATATTCTCATGGCGGCCAACTACCACACGAGTATGTACTTTGGTTATCAAAACTTCGGCCGATCGCGGGTCAACTTCGGTGACACGCTTGCTATACCGGTCTTTCGTGCAACGATCAATAACTTCATCCACACGATGAAACATAACACTTCGAGTGAATTTCGTTTAAACTGATTTTTCTCCATTACTCCAACGATCCTCGACGTTATCCGCTAATAAATAGTTCCAGCAATTTAAAAAAAAACAGAAACAACCTTCTTGCTTTCCAAACCAATATATCTTCTCACTCGTGGACTAATCGTTCTTTTTTTGGATCTTTAATCTTCGGCTAATCTTTTTTCCCTATCGATACAACGACCACTCTCTTAACGAGTAGTAAAATATTGGCGAAATATATCTCTGTCACGTGCTGCATATTTATTCAAAGTGCAAAAAATTGGAAATAAAAATTCCGTCGCAGCGAGAATATTTTTCTAAACGATTGCCCGCTGACAAAAATAACCGCCAAATATTTGACGATCTTGACGAAAAGCGACATTCATTGTCCAACTTTTTTAACTTTATGGCGTTCAAAACCTTAATATAATTAAACGTCGAGTGTCGCGTTCCTTTGTAACAGGAATGAAGGATGCGTACGTTCGTCGAAAAATACTTTCGTACATACAGTGTGTGCCAGCAGTTATGAATTCGAGGAGACTACGAATATGTATCGTTAGCAAACTACGTCATGCTTTTCCGCTGCACTCTAAAAACACGCACACTCCACGTGCGATCACGACGGGTGCGCTACGGGAAAATAAGGACAAAAAAAAAAAGGGGGGGGGGGATTGAAGCGAACGGAGGAACGGATCTACTCACCTGCGGGCCTGGTTCCCCGGGGTCACCTTTTTTCCCTTTTTTCCCCCTTTTTCCAGGAGGACCTGGCTCACCGGGAGGACCTATAACAGGAACAAACAATAAATCGATACCTCGCGACGCACTTGAACGAAAAAGCAGCAGGGCGAGGACAGGAGGGTAGAAATGAGTTTTCGGCGCTGCGAGCGAAACGTGGTCCCGTGAAAGACCCGACAACGACGGCGACCACGTTAACGACGGCCACGCAAAGACCCAAAGGGGGATAAAAAGGCAGGCCGTCTCTCTTCCCGATCGAACTCGAAACGAAGTTACTTGCCCGCTCCACGTCCCGCGTTAAGGATATTTTCGAAAATTCTCGTCAACGTGTCGTACACGGTTATGCAACACGCAATCAATCGATCCTCGGGGCTACGTGCGCAATTTCGACGAACGTTTTAGGTTTCTGTCGCTGCGTCTGTCGGGTAATAAGGTTTTCCGTAACCGCATTCCCGTGTAAAGCGTTCCATAATGCGCGATAGATACAGTGTCGCTGAGAAATTGTATCTACCGGATTTCCATCGTTTTTCCATTATGGTACGGAAATCGTTTTCTTTTCGTTACTTCCCTCGCCGTTTACCTCGCTACTTTGTTACTTCAATAAATAGTTCTTTTATTTTACAATACGAAAAACTTTAAGCACTAATTATGGATAAAACTACGACGAGTTAAAATAGCGAAAATCCAACATTCTTCGCAATTATCGATGCGATTGAATCTCAAAACGGTGAAACGGGAAAAGGGCGAGAAACGTGGTCGATCGGGAATTCAACTTTTATTTATCTTCTCTATTAGGAGAACGTCGTACGCGTTATCCTAATTTCCGACAGGAAGCAGGGAACGTTCTCTCGTGGAATAATCGAATCCACGTATATTCTCGGACTGCTTCCACTAGTTCGGACATTTGCTCAAAGTCGGAACGTTTTGCTCTTCTTTCGTTCGTCGATTTGCACGTGATGGGCGATGATATTCCGAACACGACCACCAAGAAAACGAAACGGAACGAACGCAACGGGGTTGGGCACGAGAACAAAAACAAAAGGGGGAGGAATAGGGTGGAGGTTGGAATGAACGATATTAGTCGGGCATGAACTAACTTTTCGTGAAGTTTTTTACAATCCAGGACACGAATATAAATCTCCACGCCAGCTGACGAGAACCAGAGATGAAATAAGAAACGTGCTAACAAGGAAAGTTCGAGGGTCGATATCGGCAGATATTGAGGAAACTTGAAAATAATTCCCCGGCGAGGTCGAGATCTACGAAAAAAGACTCGCCAAACATTTTCTGCTAGCAACACAGTTTTATCGCGCTCTGTAAATATAGCGTATAAATAGATTTTAAGGAAAAAGCACAGTAAGGACGTTGATCCGAGTCATATGTCGAGTTGTGATTCGTAGGAAGCCGATAAATTTTGCAAAGAACCGCTGGTTTTTTTGAAACAGTAGTTATCATATCACGACATTTTAGAGATTTTTATATTATCGAACGAAAGAATTGTTTTTATTAGTTTTCGATGATCGTGGTATTGAAATGGTAAATTATGTAAGTGGCAAAGAATAAAGTGCGGCTTTTGTAGTGTGAAAGAACGTAAATTCTAGCTATCATTTATTCTCCCTCTAAATCTGTAGAGGTTGCGACCGTCGAGAGTCAATAGCATTCGAATGATAAATGCCGCAAATAAAAAAATTAAGAGAAACGCGATTTGCAGTTCTATCGGAAATCTTCGTTTCTGACACATACGCCGTTTACCATTTCAACCCTTTAATTAATATCTACGCGTCGCGTTGGTACGAAATCACTCTCTAATCCCAGTTAAGCTGGCTAAAAAACAGCCGTGTATCATAGCTGCTACGTTCGCTCGGATTTATTTCTCACCAGCAGCTGTTCGTGCTTTTATCATCGTTATTCCCGACAAGTACAACCTTTAAGTATTTCCTTCTTTCCTCTCTCTCTCTCTCTGAAAAAAAAGAAGAAAAAAAGAGACAAGAACAAGAAAAAGGAAGAAGTAAAAAGAGAAAAGAAAATAAAGGCAAAAGAAGAAGTTAAAAAGGGAGATGATATGTCGGCGCGCGGAACACATCCACCTATCATAGGATTATCATCAACGCAGAGAGGGCAATGAAGACATCTGTTTCATACTCTCTGCTATTACGAACATGGTAGAGCAACGGGAGAAATAAGAAGACCGCGAAAGCGCAAGACGACAGGGATTTTAAGCTAGGGAATAGCAGAGGGTGGAACAAGGACAAAAAGATGGAGTAAGTAGCTTGTGACGCAGATGACACAACTAAGAGAGTCAAGGCAATCCGATCGCTGTACTCGAAGAGAAATGAACTAAGCCAAACTAATTGAAAGAGGTTAAAAAAGAAGAATATAAAAGGTCCAATCGTATATCAACTATTTTTCTTCCTTTTCTCTATATATGCCGTTCGCGATGGTTGCTCCCATTCCCTTTCTCAAACGTTCCTTTACCTATGTATCTCGGCTCTGGCTAGTTCTTGATGTAGCCAGAAGTTTTCTTCTCCTTAGAGTTCTCGTCAAACCACAAATGACGAGCAGAAGCACAAAGTATACTCTCCGTGAATTCCGGCAAGTAACGAGGAAAGTTGTAGGAAAAAGGGGAACAGTCAAGGGGAACAGCCTTGATCGTTCTTCTCCTCTATGTACATATATGTATGTATGTATATTAGTAGTATTCCGAGTTTCTCCGTTCGCCGTGTGCTCGCTTTTGTGCGACTACTATTTCCGGTTTAAAGATCGTGCTTTACGAAGAAGACGGATCGGTCTCCGCGGTGCAAGTGGGACGAGTAGTATGTCCGGAGCGGTAGTCCGAGTCTACGGGGGATACTAGAAGGAAAAACATAGGTGGGTTAAGTGAGTCGGAGGAGGACGAAAAGGAGGAAGAAACCTTGTAGTCTAGACGCGACGAAAATACTCGTCCCGCTTGGAGGTGTGCAATAAAACTGCGCTTTGCACCTCCGTTTTGCTCGGCTGGGACGGTTGTTCCCGTAGGAACGTTTCTCGCGGTAGGGGAACTCGGCCGACCCCTCGGTGAAAGTCTTTCGCGCGAATAAGAACGAGATTAACGCGACGCTTTGGCAACGTTCCGAGGGCAAGGGACTAAGGCGAGCAGGCAGTCGCTCCACCAACTTAACGACACTTCGTTTTCGTTTACAGAATAGCTTCAGGCGACCGGAAAATGAGCGACCGATACAAAGAACCTTTTACGGCCAGATATCCGACCATGCTTTTGGGAAACGAACGGTCTGGCATATTGATCGTTACTCACTTACCACGAAATTAGCCTTATTTCCTTATTACTCGTCTCGCGGGCTCGCCAATCTCTTCTACGACTGGCTACCGCCTTTACGTTTCAGACTCAAGTTTCGCGTGTAACCAAAGCGTCTTCTCTAATATGTCTGATATTTCCGATACGAAATTCAACTAGTAACGGTTATCTTATTTGTTGTTTACTAACTAGATGAAATCTACTATTAAGTATCGTATCTTAAGTCGTACGAACACCTCGAGAAACAGCATCCTCTCGCTTTCCCTCTCGTATTTGTTTTCGCATTAAGTGGTTTTTCACATTTCAGAGAACAACGGTATTTTTAAATGTAAAGCTTGCAGTTCAATTTTCAAAATACAAAAAGGTAATCCACAACACGGATGATCCGATTTCGGCGAATTGAGATTCTGCTACAGTGCATTCTATAACTCTAACGAGTATTCGATGCGAAATTGAATAGAAATGTTTATTTCATAAAGTAACGTTGTTCGAGTTTCTAAAGCGTTATAGCTCGTTCTATGCACGATTATAATTAAAAGAACGTGGTTTATGAAATAATTTCCTCGTTAGCGATATTATATTCTATGGTTTAATTTAATGCAGTACTTTCACTTGTACGTCGCGATAGATTTTTTTTACTTTTTCGTTTTTTAGCTCTCAAGTGGCATCTTGGCGCTTTGAAAATTTGTACAATCGACCAAATTCCAGTAGGCTTTTATCTTTCTCAACCAAAGGTGTTCCGTTGAAAAGAAAAAAAATGACAAATGTTTGTAAATTTATTTATAGAGTATACGCGAGTATAAACATTCGTCTCTGTGGTTAAATTTACGACTTTGACGAGAGTTTATCGCAGAATTGTGTTTTTGCACTAAAATAGTGTAATATTCGTTTTACCATGGAGAAAGAAAAGTTGGAAAAATCTATACAGCAAACAGAATCGTATTTCACGTTTGCTTCAAAATTGTCCCGGAAGTGCAACTGCCGTTTTTCATTGGACGAATCGATAGTCTAGCATTTTTGTTTAATATATCGTCAGTCGAATATTCGTTGTCTAATTACAGTTTTACGCGTCCGCGTTCATTGAAATTTGATAAATATCGTACTTTATTAAACTACCTGCGAAATATACGAGAGTTTTATATATTACCTTTTATTCACTTCCAATATGTTTAATTAAAATTATACTACTCGTCAAATTGCAAAACTGTAATTCATTCCTGAAATTCTTGTAATTGATCATTTTAACGGTGATAATACATCCTCAATGAACGTGCAATATTTATCGGATACTCATTGAATACTTACAATATAACTAAGTGATTAATGGCTAAATCGATTGGATATTCATAAAATGGCTAAATGATTAACGATTAACCCGATTAATATTTGAGAGAGAGAGAGAGAGAGAGAGGGAGAGAGAGAGGAGAGAATATTTGAGAATATTTAAAAATATATAGAAAGTGTTTTGTGCGTACTGTTGTTTATCTTGTGGACACCGTATGAATTTCCAAGCGTTTATAAATACGTATAATGATAGTACACAACGTGTATTAATATTTGGAAGCAAACAGGTTTTTCTATTAATGTTTAACTTCACAGTAGAAATTTTTCATTGCAACGAAATTTTATTTAACGCTCGAGTAAACCAACTCCTGTCGATCGAATCAACTTATTTGAACGTGAATTTCTATTACATAAACTTCGATTACATACAATATGAACTATCTGTCTCTCGACGAACGACAAGAAAAATACAGTTCTACCAAACCTACAATTTTCTTCGACGAAAGATTTTATCGCCCCTTACCATCTTGTCACCAATTTGTCTCGTTCGATGATTCCAAACTATCAACGGATCTCTTGTCCAGCACTCGTATATATACCTTGCCTTACATGAATGAAAACAGGACGAAATTGAGAATCACTGAAGCCGATAGTCCGAGAGGCAAACGGAGTGCACGAAAGCAAACGGAGGGGTGGCAGAAGGTAAGACGGGGCAAAGGAAAGCGGAGCAGAAGGCAAGGTAGAAGCTGAGGACCTCACATGTTGCGGCCGCGGGCCAGTACGGTTATACCAGGCCCAGCTCCGATTCCCGCCCCGGTAGTTTCCCATGATTGAGATACGTAATCGGTATTCCCTGACGTATCTTCCATGCTCACCGTTCTCAACGGTGTTTCACGCTCCCGCACAGAGACGATGCTCCTTTCTTTCCCTTCCTGTCACTGTCTCTCTCTCTCTCTCTCTCTCTCCCTTCTTTTCAATTCCCGTTCGTTCGTGCACGCACGCTTGCTGCCAGTCCCTTTCTCTAAATCACGCTTGCGTTCTGACACGAATATGCCTACGAAGGAAGGGAACCACCGGTTATGGAAGGACGTAAGCGATTCGCAAGCCTTTTCGAGATCGTGTCGATACCTTTCAATTTCGAACTTGCCGAGCGTTCTTTAAATAATTAGTCGGGCGGATTTAATGCATATTTTTATTTGGTAGGCATGTTCGTGACGGTGCATGACGCTGGAGTTAAGTTAGTGAACTGTTAGAATTAACCGCGAGATGGATTCGAATGTCAGTGTGCTGAAGCTGTATTTGATAAATGAGAGGCGAGTCTAAGTATATATCGTTGTAAACACATGTACGAGTTGAGCTTGATGAAGTTACGTTAAATTAATCATTGATCCGTTAACGCGTGAAATAAAAACCGTAGGTGTAGCGCGGTAACTTTTGTCTGACAAAGGGTAAAATTTTGAATTTCGTTCGACGATCGAACAATTAGGTTCTGATCGTTTCTTTTTTTTTTATAAATGTCCTGATACACGTAAGGATGTCTATTGTCGGATAAAGTACCAACTGTGTGGAAATACACATTGCCTTGAAATTCACTGTAATTCTGATCGTTTCTCGAATTTCATTACGAAGAAGAAGGTAGCAACTTCCCGTAAGATCCAATAAAATCGGTAATACTTAAATCCTCCTCTTCCTTTTGACCCAATAAAGCGCAATCGACTTCGATCCTTCTTTAACCCTTTCAGCTCCAAGTTCTTTTTAGTCCAGGACCGAAACCACTCTGAATCGAGTACTTACACGCTTTCCCACTTCCGATACGTATTATATCGATCGTGTATCAAATTCTTACGCTCGGACGTTTCTGGAAATGTTAAAAATTCAAATCGTTTGGAAAGTTTCATCGTAGCGCGACGGCTGTATTTAGGAATCTCAAAGGCCAAACGCTTTGGAGCATTTCGATGTCGGTGTCACGAGATATTTGAAACACGGGATGATTCTATTTCATCGTGTACATAAGTGTGTAAGAAAGCATGGAATGCCTATTCGTTATGCGCCGCTTCCGAACTAACAACTTTCCAGGCCTCGCGGGAGAAAGTTTGATTAGGAATTTCAGAGATACAGAGACCTGACGTGCATCAGCATGATTATATTCGTATTCTCATTGTATAGTTATCAACGTAATTATACTTGGAAATTTTCGCATAGAGCTTCTTTAATATCGAGAGTTTGACCTACCGGTAAGAGCCAGTGTATTTAAGAGATACTTGTTAAAACACCTATTAAAAGTATCAAGTCGCATAAATGTATGCGTGCGTAACAGTGATCGAGAGCTTCTCCGAATTTTACAAGTCTAAATTTGAGGGATATAGGAAACTTTTACTCGTAAAAGTACACAGAGCATGAAACTAAAGCCACGAAACTTTTGTCCGCACCTAATACTTTGATACCCGAGTCGATCTACGCGTATATCGAATCCCAGTTCAACTTGATTCCTTCTTTTTTCCAAGCTACTTGTACACCTTTACATAACGCGCGACAAGAAAGTTGCAGATAGGCGCGCCATCGCGTACTCGGTATCACCTGCTGCTACCGCTTCTCTGGCACGGACGTCCGCCGTATAATATGTCCATTAAGCGGTTTATCGAAGGAAGATATAAGAACACTTGGGGAACAGGCACTCGGTTTCTGACATTCTACGGGACGAGTTTTAATACGCGTGCGTGTGTGGTCCGCGATTCGATTTCCAGCAGGGCCGTGGTGGCGGGTCGGCTTTATCGAGGCGGGACGAATCGCAGTAGCGTAGGCAATTCACTCGAGCGACGCACCGCGTCGCGGTAAGAGGGAATTAACGAACTCCCGGAGGACCAGCCTGTATGTGACGATAATATCGCCGACCGGTACGTGGCCGAATGTATCATTCTGATAACGACCAACTCGCAATTACAGACAAATAATGCGCGTTCTCTGTTCTATCCTGGCTATCGTATAATTGCCAATACCGCCGTCACGAAGTTGCATCGCGTTTCGTTCGTTTCAGACCTCGCTAGATAAACGCAACGCGAGCATTCGTTGCCTCGTTCGACTATTTCATTGTTTATTCGAATATTCTGATATCTTTGGATAGGATCGATAATTTGCCGAACCAATTCCATCTACGTTTTTGATAACGCGCCATACAGGGTTCTTGAATCGTTGGTAGGAATTTCGTGGCGTATAGTTTCCACACAGGAAGCAACGAAATAAAACTGTTCGAGGATTATGAAAGTGCAAGTCGAAAAGTTTTATTACCCGTGGAATCAATACTGCAGAATGCTAAACAACTCGAATACCTACGCGCGCGCCTTTCGTCTGGCTCTAAAGCCTGCATAATCTGCACTTTGTAGCCACACGAGTGAATGCAGCTATGAATAACCCCTTCGAACAGACAACCGCAAAGAATCGTCCAGTTGATCTTTGGAAGAAACGCTCGTCCGATCGATTCAGAGATACGCGGTCTTCCCGCTCTTTTCTTTTCTCTGTCTTTATCGTGATATGATATGATACGATGATATAATGTACGCTACTGTGTACCGTAATACGTTAAGAATTTCTTTCGTATTCTCTAATTTATCGTATCGTCTGATCTTAGTCGACCTCGTTTGGATCTCGTCACTTCCATTTAAAAATCTTAAGCCAGGATAGTGGTTGTCAGACTATATTTCAGAATCACTCTGTAAAGTTTCAAGGCAAAATCCAGGATAAGTTGCGCAGACTGGTGGTACGCGGTATCTTCGATTAATTCACGTAGAACGAACATTATAAGCCGTAACTTATAATCCGTGGGACAGAATCCAGGGCCTTCTGGTCCGATTCTAAGCCTGAGCTTGATTCGCTCAGCGGGAGGTCTCTAGGAGTATAGCGGGACCGCACGCGGCGAAGGGAAACGAGGCACAATAAGCAGCCACGCAGCTACGATCTCTTTTCTTTCCCTCTTCCTTGTCCCGTTCCTCTTCCTTCCACTGTCTTCCTCGTATTTGCTTTGTCTCCCTCTTCGATATGTCGTGCAGTCGTAACTCAAAACTCTGTACTGGCTACGTAGAAATGGTAATTGCATGCGCAGAAAATTATCTCTCGGCTCTTCCGAGATTACCTGATCGAACGATTCTAGGAATTTAGTAGAAAATTCACGATATTATAAAACAGGAGAATAAGTTTTGAGAGAACTGGTTTTCTCAGAAAATTTGCTATTTAAATTGTTATAACGTTAAATGGCAATTCATCGGTTGGCTGGAAAATTTATTCCGTTACACCTTTTATCATATCTTACTTTGCATTCTGAATTTCTAATTCGCGTAATTTTGTTTTTTTTGCAACGTTCATCGATCAAAGACTCGTCGGACATTGTTTAATTCTGCTAAACGGGTTTCAATCGTGATTCCGTGTGGCAGAGTCAAGGAGTTAATAATTTGTAGGAAAGAGAATAATACGTATATTGGAAATTGCTCGATTGAAATTGAAAGTTCTGTACGCGCGTTTAATCCGCTTAGAGGCAATCGATCGCGCAGACTTAATTAATTTTAGAAATACTGTTCGTACTTTACCGCTTGAATTTGCCTGAAATTCCTCTCGAGAACAAATTTGTATATATAATTAATCCCCGTACAACAGGGGTACTCGCTCCTACAACACGGATTCGCTCTAACACCGTTCGAGAATCGAGAAGCGTTCTTAGATGTGCATACCCGATTTTCTGAAATTTTTCATTCGCGTTTAGTTCGTAGAATGTTTGTGCCTTTGTACTCTTTGTACTCGAAAGCTTCTTCGCTGTAGGGAAGTAGCAACTCGAAGGGTCTTTTATATTTTTTACAACATGAATTAACGAAGCTCCAAGGATGAGGTAGATTTTATCTTGTTTAACGGTGTTTAGCGATGACGAAGAAAACAATTACGTAATATTAATATACAGCGATGAATCGTTAATTATTTTAATAAACATATTTCTCTTAGTTGTGAAAAGAGATATAGTATAGGGACTTTTCTTAACTGTGGCAGCGCAATTTTTTCTACTAATTCTTCGTTTCGTATGAGACGGCGTTTTGTCGGGACATGACTATCGTGTTGTACGGCGAATATACCCGTATATTATTCTCAAAGTTGCGAGAAACAAAATTTTGAAGTTTTTTAGAACTGAATGTAATATAAGTAGCTGCGTATCGCGTTGCCCAAAGTATTCTCCAGATATAAGAAGTCTGTGAACGGTTGTTCAAATATTCCGGCGACTTTATTCGTTCTTCTTTCGTCTTCTTGTTTACCGGAGACCAAGAGAATGCAAGAGAATCACGTAGGCGCCCTGAGGTTCGCCCACGTGTTTCACGAGATTCTGCGGGCCATTGCAATCTTTTCTTTTCTCTTTATTTTTACGAGATTTACACTCGCGACAAACGACGATGGGCTCGTTGTCACACGGATTCTGCGTTACTCGGATGTTGGATTACACATGCGTTTACGTTCAGCCGCGATTAAGTTACATCGCGGCAGAAATGTTCCAACTCGAGCAAGCAAATTCGACGACAAGGGATGAATGTTGCGTCTCGATAAGTCGATTATACGGTATACACGGTACGCAACGAACGAGTATGTACCTCGTATAAAAGCTATTTGAAAGCGGTCTAACTTAACGTAAAAGTTTCGTAAAAATTTATTTAGACTTTTGAACAAAGGAACTTCCAGTGGTGGAAATAGTTTTACCGTAGTGAGAACAAAATTGATGTTTCATCTTTTACAAGTTATCGCAACACGTAGGAAATCCCAGTTAGATTAAATTAAGCCGATCCTGAAATATCGTGAATTTCGAAGATACAGAAAATCTCGAAAATCCCGAATATTCTTATGTCGCGAGATATTTTTGGGCCCTCGATTCTATCCCAAGAGCAAAGAAAAAAATTTTAAACTCGCCATTTTTGGATTCTCGTACACCCTTGATACTTGTATGTATGTACTCATGCATTATGCATTACACGTGACAGAGATTTTTCATATAAATTGTGATTCTCGGTTCTTTTACTATGCTAATAAAATAAAACAAAGCATATAAAATACAGGGCGGACAAGCCTTTAATCTCCGTCTCGTTTTTGGAATTCGAAACGAATTTAGTATGTAGATGTATCGGATTCAATCCATTTTTTGCAAATTTATCGTTTATTCTCTATACCCAAGATTTATGTCGTCGACCTGTCGGTATTTTGGTATAACTTCAATACTACTCTATACAACGTATTCTGCGAAGCTTCGAATCATTTCAAGCCACGCCAGGTTTTCATCGCGAGATCTTCGATAACGTATTGAGAAACCGAAATCTCCTTAATCGCGAGAAAGATTATGAAGTGGACGAATCTTTTCACAGGATTTAATCAAATTTGTTACGTCCCGCTCATCTATTTTAACTTCGTTCAACTCTTTCTCTCTATATATAAGAGAAAAGAAAAAAAAACAGAATCTACGCGTCAATTAAAAGTTTCAGATCAAAGTACAACAAACGAACCGATTTTATAACATAGAATTTATAGAACGCCGATGTAACAACTAACAACCACAAAACATTAATTACAAGTACAAAATACGCGTTTGCTATCGCGATTGATCAAGAACGGTGCAAACTGGAAAACACGTAGGTTTTGTTTAGTTGGGTAAAAAAAATCCAGAATATTTGTCATTTAGAAGCTTCAGGCATAGAGTATAACGAGCGAAATGATAAATTTAGGTATTACTGGGTGTCGAGGGTTGAAAAATATTAGCGAAACGAAGAAATGGAACGCGCCGGTTCCGAGAACGGCTGGCATTGTTCGGCGTTCCGGCATGTTCACGCTCTTAATCCTTTGGATTTCTTCTGAACGACATTGAACCCAATTAGACGCATCCATCCGAGCACGCGCGCACCATGTGGAAACTAGGCATCGAGTCGTTCCGTTTAACCGGAACACGATGCTTTCGTTCTTCGAACCGGGGGCAGGGGGGTTGTTTGTGACGACCTGCAGATAAAAGAGCTCACGGTTATAGCGATAATACCGAGAGCGAGAGAAACCAGCCGTTCGTAGGTGGGAGGTATGAATGATACGGGGTGTGAAGTTACACGTCGACGAGGAGGGACGAGCTCGCGAGGAATGGTCGAGGGAACGTCGTACGGCGAGAGGAAGAGGCATAGAGAGAACGGGAAGGAGAGATAAGGAGAGGGAAAAGGAGAGCGAGAAGCGAACAGATAGGAGAAAGGTGGAGAGACTATTTATGCGTCTGAGTCGAGTTTGGTCTCGGGTTCTCGACTTGCGAGGAGGATGGACGAGTGGATAGGTAGATACGTTTATTAAGCAAAAGGAAACAAAAAAGAAGAAGAAGAAAAGAAAAGAGAAGAAAAGGGAACACGCATAATGGTAGATTGTAAAAGATGGTGGAGGAGAGAAAAGAGAAGGTAGAGGCAACGCAAGGAACAGACAAAGTAAAGAATCGAAGGGTAGCTGGTAATGGTGAGAGTTATTCGTGCAAATTATTATTCATTTCGTTAGACGGATAATATTTCCATCGTTATTCCTGAATTCTTCTTTATTTACGGTTATTAAATTTCTCTGGTTCATTGTACCGTCATTGTTTGCGCTTTATGCCTGGTCGTTTAGACGGTTAACAATCGAGCCTGTTACTTACGGTAGTAAGTTATCGCGTATTTCTCCTGCAGTTGTTATTTCATCGCTCAACAAGTAGGAAATTGTATCGTATAATAACGGTGTCGTATTATAATGTTCTGTGAATCGTCGGACATTAATAAAGTGGCCATTGAAAATGTTCCGTCGATACTCGTTCACTTTCTACAGAGAATAATAACGCGCATAACGAGATTTTGGTCGATTCTGATTTATATCTGAAACGTGGCAAGGAAAACGATGGAAAATTGAATTCGGGAGTAGATATCGAAATCCGAAGCTTTTGTCTTCCAGTTTTCTTTAAACTCCATTTATTTATTCTTCCACCTGATTTCGATATTTTATAATAATTCTTTTCTTTCAAAGGTGAAAAATAAATCGCTTTTCTCAGATCGTTTCTAGTTATACATACGTAGGATTCGACGTTTTCGAAGTTTCATCCACGATAGAGCGGACTCCCTGTACGTATATTACGCAAAGACTAACAGCGATGCTATAACACGTACAAATGCGTTCCACGGACGAAACGCGTTATAGCTTTCTAAAATATAGGCTCTAGCTCCCTACGAAACGGCTAACATAGATTTCCCGCCTCTACGAAAGTTGGATAAAGTTGACAGTTTCTGGTCGTTCCCATTCTCTGACAGTTCTCTTCTTCCTTTTAACACGTGCGTGAAAGGTGAATTGACGAAGAACCGGTTAATGGACAGGATCCTATGGTGTCTATACTTGGCTGCGTGGCTGTTGAGAAATCACAGGAGAACGACACCGTACATCCGCACCTTCGCCATAGTTACTACCTCGCTGAGTCTGTTTGTTCGCATCTAACTGTGATATTAAAGAGGAAGTTTCCTCGCGTCGTCGATACCCAGTTACCGCGAAAAGAAAGAATATCTCATAAAATGGTTTAACTGGTTAAAACAATTAGTCAAAAAATATAGAGCATCCATCGTTCTCTGATACCTCTGCTTTACTTTTCATTCTTTTGCATTATATTAGATGTAACTGCTTTCAAGTTACTTCGAACTTCTATCCTTGTCGTAATTGCAGAAACTCGCAGGTTTTCACTTTATGATTTCGTGTGTCAAGCAAGAATAGAGCAGCAAAGTCCACTGAAATCTATTTACCTAAAACGACATATTTAAACACAACGTGCACGACAAAATCGTCGAATCGGTTTGCCTTTGACCACGGTTCGCGCGTGGAAGTTTTAATCGTGAAAATTGGCGTTCGCGTTAAATAGAAATCGGCGCAGAAACGAGGAATGACGTGGGAATAGCAAATCAGTGGTCAAAACGTTTTCCTTTGAGCAGTTGCCTGAATCGCTATGCCGCTATGCCTATTCATCATACCGTAAGTGACCTGTGGATTTGCTATGCGGGATATTGCCGGAAACCGGACCCAAGGGTTGCAACTCGGTTAAAGCGACTGACTGCACGTCTAGTGTCACGCTGTCGGTTATGACACGTTGTTAGGAAAATTTCTGTCAACAGTCTGTATTACTCTAGCTCTGGGCAACTGGAACATGCTGCTTCGTGGCAAAGCTTATTGCTACGTATTTCTCAAACGATGGACATTAAATAATTTATAACGTCAATCGAGTTTATTACACGACAGCTGTTCCATAATTAAGAATTAACAAAATTCTTTATGGATTTCTATTGAACGATTTATCGCCTGTTCGCAATGTAATTATCCAAGTATCGCATCGAATGGAAAGAAAATATTCTGTTTCGGTGAAATTAATAGTAGAACGATGGATAACCGAAGTATAGAACTTGTATCAAAGAAAATAAAATGAAAGATATATTAATTATGTAATAAAATGAATTAAAAAATTTCTAAATATTAAAAATTAGTCACTTTTAATATTTCAGTAGGCACTGCGTTAATTATCTGGTCTTTAAGCTATAAAGAGACACGACAGAGCAAGACAACGCTGGTGGAGGACGAGAAGCAAGCGGAGGCGTCAAAATACCCAGAGAATTTAAATACAAAACGCTGTGACACCCTGAACAGTCATAATGCTGTGTGCGGCCGTCCCCTCGATGACGTTCGTCCGTCTCGCATGGTGAAACTGTCAAAGTTGCATGGTTAGCCGGGGAATCGAAGAAGGAGAGGGAGCGGGTTGTGCGTAGCGTAGGATAGGGTGAGTAGGGTAGAATGAACGCGTTAAAAATATGTTAACAGAAAATTCACACGGTATTCCTGGCCAGGCGCCATCAGGCCGATACGTATCCATTTTGTTCTATCCCGGTGACGTTCTCTCGAAAACAGTCCAATACGAAAAGCAAGGTTCGTTCAGTGAGTCACGATACTTCGTCTACGAACGCACCGTACGGCGGAAAAATCGAGCAACTGGTAAAATATCGCGGGGAAACATTCATTATAGGAATGCGATTGAAAAAGCGAGAAAAAGCAGAATCGAATAATTTCAGTCTGAGTAATTTGATCGGAACTATTTTTCAGCTCTTTTCCGTTGTTGTTATTTCGAGCTACGCACGTTTAGATAAATGGAAATGTTTAAATGTTGCCTGCGTGTCTCGAATATTTCATTGCTCTATGTTATGTTTTATTATTTGATTCGAAATGTTTTATATCATCGTCGGCGATAGTAATTAATTCCGATTGAGAAATTTTTGAATAGATCCGTTTAGCAGGTTTTACGCGATTACGGTCGTGTTATTTATATTTTGAGAATTTCTGTTATACCGCATAAATATCTAATAAAATAGGATACTGATATTCGTTTCTGTAATATCATCTCGTAAGACAGATTGTACGTAATAAATTACTAGTATCGTATGATTAAATTATGCAGAGATAGATATAATTGGTTTCAAGGACAACAAAGATAAATGATCGAAATAACTGTAGAATTCCTGTTGAAGTGATCGTAAAGTTTCGGATCTACTCAACTAGTGTTCGAATCTATCCGAAACTCGTTTCTTTCTCAGGTCTAGCAAAGAGTTTGGATCTATCTCGTACACGTTCGATTCTACTTGAAAGTATCTCTCTTTCTTTTCGAAATATTCATAGACAGTTTAGAATTTAGTGGGTCGTTGTTCGTATGTACTTGCGAGGTGTTCGTGCCCATCGCTAGTAAAGACATAACCATAAAGGCCAAGGAAGTTTGAACACTTGGATGCAGACATCTTTATAACACCCAAGTGTCGAGCAGCCGTAAGAGCTATAAGAAATTTTCACGTACAACCATGAGGAAACCGACAGTCGAGTTCTCCTGTCAGCTGAACTTGTCAATCCACTTCCTCCTCCGTTTACTACCATCTCCGCGCCTGCAAGCACGCTCCAAACCGAACATTTTGTACATCGTTGGCGTATAAAATTCTCGAATTCACAGATCGAACCAGAACTACCATTCGAGTAATATCGGATAACAGAATCAAATAAACCTTCCGATCTTATTCCCAAGGAAATTTTCGATACTTTTCTGTATGTATATCGCGTCATTTAGTTATCCAAAAAGTCGATGGCTGAGACAATTTAATTTAAAACAACTGTCGAAAATGTTTTGCGATTTTTAAACGACTGCGACAAGATATTATGGTGCAACAACCTGATACGAAATTACTTTAGTGTTATATATTTAAACGAACCGAAACCTATTGGAATAATCTGTTTTTTACCTAGTTTCTAAACAAAATTAAATCACGATATTACAGAAGAAAAAAAAAAGAGAACAGAGTGACATTCGTAGGAGCGAAATATCGACAGAAAAAAAAACAGTAAGAGAAATGACAAAAAAGAACAACGTGTCCTCACACGTAGCCTTTGTACGCGCGTGCCATTTCGATGTGCTAACCGCTAGCCTTGTTCGTCAGCTTGATTGCCTCCGTTTGCTCGGTCGGTTAAAACGAAGTTTTAAAGACGAGCTGAATAATGCAGGAAGGGAAGCGAAGCAAAAGAGGGAACGAGACCGAGGTATCCGCAGCTGCTACGCTGGATGAACCACTCTATACCGATATTACGCGAATGGATTGATATGTAAACATTTGCGAATGCTATTACACGCGATTAGACACTACGAAATGAGGGGCGAACGCTTTCTTTTGTGCAAACGTACGCGCCCCGGCTGAATCGAGCGCGCCACACGCGCTCTCCTATTTAAATGTCGGAAAACGAGGTGCGTCATTGTACATCGTATATAGTACTGGATAAAACTATACCAGTTTTAGCTCGGTACGATTCTTTGTGCTCGATTTAATCGACAATTCGCTAACTGAGAAAATTGCACCACATTTGCAGAAATATTCGTCATTTAATAGAAAAGATAAAAAATGGTTTCTTCGACGTATGTTAACCTGAAATTGTAATTTGTAATTGCCCCGTACTGTACATTCATTGAAATCTGGATGCCTCCATTTCTACTGTCTGAAAGGAATTCGGTTGAAAAGATCACTCGAATGCGCTGCTAATTCATGCGATTTTTTTTAAAACGTTATCTGTATATTCTTTCTGTTTCGGACGCAAGCAGAATATCGTACAAGGGACTGAAATACTACGTGATTTATAGAACGAACGATGCAATCGAAGCTACAAAAGTGTAAATAATAATTTCTTTTAACTCGGTATTTCCAATCTTAATTCCTGTCCTCACAAAACAGAATTGGCGTTACCTTTCCAGATTTTTTCACGTTTATATCGCGATCCATTTTCCACACCTTTTACACCTCTCTCTCTCTCTCTCTCTCTTCCTCTTATGTCATAAACAAAAAAACAGAAAAAAGGGGTCGAAGGAAAAGACGAGGAGAAAGGAATAACAGAACTTTCTCGGCTATCCGATAGAAACAAACGGCCTTCACGGATGAATGTTTCTCATCCATTGGCATTGGTCAACGGGACGGTCGAAAACACCGTGTTAACCGACTCGTATTTATCATGTCGACAATTCACCGGTTATGTATTTCCACGAAATTAGTACGGTCGTCCGTTTCCGAAATTCCGCGAGTGCTTCCACAGAAGTTCGCGCTCGCAATTAGACAAGCGCCGGGCGAAACGCCACCCTCGAACACGACCCACCCCTCCATCTCCCCTTCTCCCCACCACCCCGAGTTATGCTGATTGCTGCTTGCCACGGGGCAAGTTACAGGTTTCGAAATAATTTTGTGGAAACGATAAAATGTCTGCAGAGAAGCAAACGTGGGAATCAGCGTCGCTTTGTGAGCTTCGGTTGAATTTCGGAGCTTGCTAGTCGTGTGCAATTTTATTGCGTTACAAGACCACAGGACGGGATTGCGCCGCGTTCAGCCACGCCGTGGTCTACGTTCGTAGGTGCACAGGGTGTCACCAACGCCGATGGTAAATGCAATTGTACCGCCATACGTTCTACACACACACACACACAGACACACTTGCCGACACATCGAGCATCGTTTTTATAATCCATCCGTAGATACGAACGTTTGTGCAGCGATTCACGATATTTCATAACGAGTAAACAAACGTCAATCTCTTCCGGTTCTGTTGAAAGTTTCACTGGTATATGTACCGGCAGAATCTTGCTTATCGAACTTTCGAATTCCGTTCGTCTATAATCGAACGTAATTGTTCGCTTGAAATTTCCATGCTCTTATTATTATTATATTACGTTTATTTCTTTTACACGGACGTTCCGCGGGTGAATAACGATCAAATTCATTTCGACGTCTCGTTTAAAGCTATTAATATCGTAATCGCATTTCGATCATTAACTCGGTGATTTCCACCTCTCGTTGAATTTATTATTTCGTCATTAGCGTGTTGTAATTTGACAAATGTAAATAAAATTGTATTATCGATATTAACTTCCGTTTTTCTTGCTTTGTAAATCCTTTGTGAGTTTCTAGTAAATTCTGTGAACCGTCACGAATTTTAGGAATACACGCGTCGAGTTTCAAAGGTATAAAGATTTTTTTATTCGGTTTCGGAGAATAACAAGTTAATTTTTTTCGATAAAGATTTTTAGTCGCGATATCCATGCGATATCCATACGATATACCGCGCGACATGAATTAAAACAAAAAGTTCTTGTTTTTTTTAACTGCACGACAGGATTCGCAAAACAACTGTTACGAAAATTTGACAAACTTTCCATGACGCGTATATGCAACCTTGTGAAAAAGTATCAAATCGCATCGCTTTTTCTTTTAGACAAATTTTACGTTGAATATACGCTGCAACGTGCAGCAACACAGGGCATATGTAAAGTTCAATTTATTAATTCATTAATAACGGTATAGGTTTTTCGAGATATTTATAATCAAGCAAATGTGTTGATATTTTTGAACGAGGCTGTGTGCAGAGACGTATGTGTAGATGCAGCAACCTAACTCTGAATTAGAATATCGTGCGATAATTTAGCGAACCATAGAATTTCCAAAATGCTAACGGCTGACAGAATATCAGCCACGTGATTTTCGACGGGCACTCGCGAAACCTAATTAAGCTGTCGTGAATGGCCACCATCGATCTCGCTCGAAAATCCAATTACATCTGCATCTCCTCTGGTGCAGTACAGTCGTCTCAATGAGTAGGCAAAATCTCTGAATTGCTCATCGACCTGCATTAATCGGTAAATTAATTGTACGTCGATTACGATGAAATTCTTTCGGTGCAGACACAAGCTTTATCGAAGTTGATCCTCGAATCTAATCTCGTTATTGTTGCATTTATTTGCATCCTTTAATTGGGAAAATACCAACATAAAAGTAAATAAAATGAAATAAAAGAAATAAGAGACGCCGTTCGATCATGTAAAAGCGAAGCGACGTATTTTTAATTTAAAAGAACCACTAGCGAACTTTGCTGTTTTACTTTAATTTTATACTTTCGGTATTCTTAGTTTTTGTATAGCTTCTATGCTTTCTTTCATGCCACGAACATGTGATATTTTTTGTTATTTTTTGTTATTTTTTAAAATAGCAGGAACGAGAAGGGTCGAACTTGAAAATCAAACGAAAGAAAATAAGAGAAGAGGGAGGCAGCTAGGTATGTATATTTAGAATATCGAGTATTTTTCGATACGAAGATATCTTAAGCGTGTTCCAGAAATAAGACTCGATTAGTTATTAAAAAAAAAAAAAAAAGGAAAGAAAAAAATAGAAATAGACTTTCAGCGTTTTGAAGTAAAACTTTAGGATAAAACTGAGACGAGAAATCACTATCGATAATGATTCTTACATATTTTCTTCGGTATTAAGAAGTTTGTCGACGATGAAAAAGGACAGCGATTGCTGTGTGCAAGGTGGACAATGATTTTATCGAAAATAAATGATTTGATTTATTGCTTGACCGTTCTCTTTCATCGACACGTGTAGCTTTTCACGGTTCACCGTCGTTCAACGTACACCAATATGTCAACGAAACGATTCGAAAATCGAGAATTCTAACAAGAATACGATTAATATTCCAGGTTGAACAAACTGCACTGAAAATTACGCGATGAAATGGCTCGAGTATGATAAAACGAACGATGTAAGTGACGAGGAAATTATTTGAAGGATTAAAGGGATTTCTAATGAAAGGACCAATTAAGAGGATGATGTAAATATGTGCCATATTCATATACGCGAACACATTTATAGCGGTAGAGGTGATACTCGAATGGTACGAACAGTAACAAGAAAACTAATTTAATTTTGTTCCTGTGACACTAGCGAATTTTTTTTTTTTACGAAACCGTGGAATTTTTTTATGGAATTTCCTCTGTCCATTTATACACGTTTGGCGCTTTAAACGAATTTAGAGCGAAATAAATCGGTACTCGTCGACATAAAGCAAATTTCGAACGTCGGAAAACGATTTATTTAGCCGGAATTACTTAGAACGAAATAGTTGTGACGATCGAAGATTTATAATTTATATGTTATCATGACTTCGTACGATATTCATGCACGTAATTTCGGTATGATCTATATCGTGATACGTTTTGGGGCTCTTGTATATCGATATTTGCTTGCGTGAAATCAAATTTTCGCTACATATGCTCTACGCAACGAGCTGTAAACTGGCGTTTGAACGGAACTATGACCGCGATTTTATGATTGATAAGCGTATCGACGTTTATCGGTGTTACCTAACGTATCTTTTGAGAGACAGCTGCTAGAAAATATACCGTTTAAGCTGTTGAAAATGTAATACAGTACACCGCTTAGTATCCGTAATTTACCTTGGAATATTCAATACTGTTACAGTATAGATAGAATCTTCGCATTGATATTAGAAGAATAGGATATTTCGTGCGGTTTATTTAGATTTCTAGGTCGTCAATCTCTTGGACGTAATAATTTCTTTATCTTAAATGTCGGAGAATAACAACGATCATCGTATCGCTTTATCTTTTGATATTAAGCAAAGTGAATTCGATTAAATCAAAATCGAGCTCTCGAGCTTGTTTGCGCAAGCGGTAAATTTTCGCCAACAATATATTCATTCGAGGAGCAAAAATTTATATCTGCAATGCCGATAAATTTCTGATAAATTTCCATGGAAAATGTCGCGAAATTCGGTTTAATTCCAAATATGTACGCTGATTTTCTACAAGACTGGAAACGTTCGAATAAGCTTGACATTAAACGTGCATAAATTACATCATTGGTAATGCACTCGAACGTATTCGTCAAGCCTATGATTCACGTTCCAGAGCTAACGGAGTCATCCTTTCGTTAAGCGCCACGTGAAACGATCCAACGATATACATTTTCTATCCTTTTCTTCTGGTCCTCGGATTATAGGATTACATCCTCCTTTTCACAGCAACGATTCACGATTGAAAGAAGTATAACAGAATCGGACGCGTGGTTTCGCATTATGTATACAGGGTGGTCCGTCTCATATACGCACATCGAATATATAACGTGAGTTACGTATTGCACGAACAACTGATACGATGATAAAAGTTGCGTTCCTTTTTGGAGTAAGCTATGTATACGGTAACTGTACACAAGATGTCTTAAAAATATCACAAGTATCGTACAAACGTAGATTCTATCCTCGGTGCTTACATAATTACGTCATCTTAAAACATTTGAAAGATCGTCTCACATCGGACCTGAAATTGTCCTCGACCGGCAATAAAATTTTAATCTGTTACCGCTACGCGAGTATACCAGTAGAAAATCCAAATTTATACCACGTATTCTATTCGATATCACTTTCGAAATGATTGCTCGAGGCTTTTCACGCCCGTTCTAGACGCTTCGCGTAACAATTTTCTATCGTAACGTGCAATTTAGAAATAATTCAGGATGCGCACATTGGCGCGGAACATCCTGTACAGCAGAGAAGGGATTTCAGCGCATCCAGAGGTCCTTTTCAAAGCGCATAAGTAATGCAGGTATGCGGCATACACCGGCTCGCGCCTACGTCGAACGCGCGCGCGATCATGCTGAGCCAGCCAGCCCGATTATTCGCTCAAGTTTATGAACGCGTGAGCATAATAGAGCAATTATCCCTGATAGGATATGCAGGTAGCAACGGACGACTCGTTCTGTCCTGGCTGCGTGCATGGAAACGCGTAGTCCATTCGAAACGTTTATTTTACAGCCAAGCTTAATTTAATGGTAGGAGATATATACGGGTTTCTTGTCGCGATATTATATTCCTGGCGTCCCACGTTCGACGAGAATTCGCCCTTCTCGTCTGCATCCAAACTCGATTCACGTCCAACGCATCGTCATCGACTACATTGCCATCAGTGTCACCGACTATGGAGGAAAATGGTCGGAAGAGCAGTTGTGGTTTCAACCTTCCACGGCTTCGAGAGCGTCTCGAGAATATCATTGACTCGATCAATTTTATATATCGCTGTTTGGTGTAGGTTGCGAGTGATTTGCGCGGTTTTTGAACGTGACAAATTACCGAAAAATCTTGAATTTTTCAAAACTTGAATAAGCAAGTCGATTACATTTCATTAATCTCTCTTCGTGGCATGATTTTTCGGTAAATAAAATTCTCAAATGACGATTTTCGAAGGCTCGTCGACGCGTTAAATATCCAGAGATAACTCGAGGCGCAAGTAATTAAAATCAGTAGAACGAGACGCTACGTATCAGTAGTTACAGACAGTAAAAGTCAAACATACCTCTATACTTCACGAGCACGTTTGTTCAATCGAAGCACGTAAGGGCCAACTCGATCGACAAAAATTCAGGATAGGACAACATTTAATGGATGGTATTGGTTTGTCAAAACTCAAGAGAAACGATATTTTCTATGCATCGATACAATATGTATTCGATCTGCGATGTACCGAGGCTTTTCTATCCTCTCTTTTTACTACATATTTCGCATCTCTTTACTCCGTATATCCTATCCGCTTTAAGAATTTTTGACTCTTTCGTCGAGCGTGGTTTTCACGTTCTTTTACTTGTACGTTACAGAATTTCATCCTTCTTCGGAGCGGATCCGGAGGTTACCATTAACTAGACCCTGTACCGGATACAGCAAGCATCGAGCATTTCCCGGAAATCCTTTCACACGCCTGACGAAAGGACCGGTTGAAATTTTCTATAGCCCGCTTGAGCGCTTTACATTCATCGTCAACAGAATTTTTGCAGCACCTCGTTCGCAAAAGTGGCCATCGTTAATGGCGAACTAGGCAAAATCAATACGCTCGTTTTAAACCGACCATCGTAATCTACCTTTTTACGGTAATCGATCGTAATCGCGGATTCGAGTTAAGACAAGCGTACGATGATAATTTCGTAATTATTTTTATAAAAATATTTCCTCTCGAATTTAATACGATACCGTGGTAGAGAGAAACGCGGTTAATTTCTACTCTCTTCGTTATACAAATTACGTAATCTTTATCAATCGCGTTATAGCCGCCGCAACCTGGTTCAAGCATTGGGAAAAATTTCGTCCAAAACGTCGTCCTACATCCAGAATGGCCCACATAATGAGAAAATAGTGAGGCCGTTTTATACGCGAGGGCTGATCGAAAATGTGGAATATAACGTTTTGTAACTTGACGCTTTTGTTTTCGAGAAAATTGAGTTTGAAACTAGTTAGAGGAAACGGGGGCCACGTAATTAAGTTTCGATTGTGCGCAGTTCCTTTGAAGACGATTTATTACTTCTGAAGGAAGCGAATAAAAATGGAAACGGCAATAAATCCGCGACGTATTGCAAAGTTTTACAGGTAAAAACGCCCTTTAATAACAGCACTGTAGTCAGTTCGGTGAAACAGCTCGCATTCGTTTCTATTGTTACTACTCTGACACCGTGACACGATGCTCCATAAATTCTCCGTTCAGTGCAGTATTCCAGGCACCATACACAGGCGCGCACACTTCCACTATCATATACGTTATCGTTTAGTTTTATATTACAATTTTCGCATGCAAGAAGCTTCAACGTTGCTCCTTTCTCCGCTACGGTCTCATCATTCAGCAGCAGCAGCTCTTCCTTTTGTTCCGCTTTATCAGCTCTGTCTTTCTTGACTGCAGTCGTTTCCAAAAAACGTGTGCGTTGCTCGTTATTTGGGTCTATTCTTCTTATGTATGCGAAACTCTATATATAGTGGGTCTATTCTTTATAAGGAAATAAGTTGAAAGAGTAACGAGTGGAACAAAACCTTATAGAAAGATGTTTTCGGGGAGAAACGCGAAGTAACTAATACCTTCCTGCTAACGGAAGTAAAATACAGTTTTTGATATTTTTGTATTATATCTTCTCTTGCGTTCATACGCGTAAATAAGAATTTCGAAAGCTTGAAAATTCGTAACAAAGTTCTTCGAATAAATACGAACGTCGGTACATCGTTTCATCGTATTTTACTTGCTCTTCTAGAAAGAATGCACTCGCGCCGCTTTTCCATACAGCCGAATTTCTTTTTCTCAGAATTAAACAAAACTGGAAATTTCGGTGGGTTAAGGAATTCATCCGTAAAGAATTCATCCGTGGTCTAACGTTTCTACGATGCGGAAAGGATAATGGAAACTTGGGGAGTAAAGTTGAAAATATCGAACGACGAAGACAGACGGAGAATTTCGTGGCTGTACGGCGTCGTTTTATTGTCCCGATTCTCCGGAGCAATATTTCGCAGAGCAATCTGCTGCGAAACAGATTTCGTCGCGTAAGGAGTTAAATAATGTCTTTCGAGTAGACGCCATCATTTATTCGGAAAACCAAGGGACCGGGAGCATCTCGAAAGCTCGAGTTTGCAAAGAACCAACGATTCGTTCATCCTCCTTTTCTCCGTCTTTCCACCCTTCTCTCTAGTTCGCGTCATTTTACTAGGCCGTCGCCTTTGATCTGCTTAAGTATGTCCGTTTATGTACTTAGCTTATTTCTTTGCCCATCTACAGCATGTACACAACGATGCGCCAAGGAGTTCGTCGAAGCTCGACTTGACTTTTTACTTGGCTACGCTCATTAACGTATTCGCGTGCATTATGTAAATTCATCGTGCCTCGTTGTCCTAGAAATTACACGTTGCAACTGAAAGGTAAGGATTACCTGATTTAAGCCAAGATTATGGTACAATGCTGTGTAAACCGGCAATTATGCAAGTAATACTTTCCACTCGACGAAGTAGCATCAACGTTACAGTGGTATATATGGTCCAAGTACGCGTGTCATGGATAGCACACGACATAAGACAAATAGACTGAAATAGCATTTTAATTCGACAAGATGTGAAACGTTTACAAGCGATAGACAAACATAATGCGAAACGACGGTGATAACTTTTTCACGTTTTATTCTAGCGTTATGCTATTCCAAGTACCTGCGAATAAGAAACACAAAGGCATAGAAAACATTTTTTGGCTGAAACAAACCGGTACACCTTCGGGCGGAATATTCTGAATGTTTAAAATTGATAAAGACATAACACGCGCGCGAGACGAACAAAACGTGGCGACGCGTCGACAGGTAGAAATTCCGCGCGTCTTGCCAGAGTAGAATCGTTGTTACACTGTTCTAGGAAAACGACAGCATATTATACGAATAGCGGAACGGTTGCTGCATTTCCGTGCGCGACAGCTGCTACATATTCGCGAACGTTTCTCGGTTCTCGTAACGTTTGCCGGCAATACTAACGATGAGTTTTGTCTGGGTACGGAGAAACGCAGAATTCGGGACAGTTATCACGACGACGTTGATAGATCGCGCGTATGCTATTTTGACGTGCAGCGCACACTGTCACCCTGGAATGTTATTCTCCGTTTTATGATTTCATAGAACATTGAAAAGCAAATAGAACGTGCTCTGAATTTCCCTCGGACCGTACCATATTTGATATCGATATTTCCAGGCAATAGCGACAGTCGTTATCAAGGCGTTTCACGGCAGAAGTTCGTTGACAACCGTTTTAAATTTCGAATTATACGTTCCATTAGCGCGATATTCAAGTTACAAAGAGCTTTTTTAAACGATGAGGAGCACGTTTCTGGATTAGAATTGTAGGAAAGTATCGTGGAAACCGTAGTTCATGTACGAGTTTACACGCTTTCCGCAAGACACGCAAGAGCAAGGCAAAGATGATACTTTGAAAATAATCTCGTTAGATGTCGAAGAGACTGAAGATCGAAGAGATCGACGTCGTTCAAAATATCAGCTCATTTCCCAACATAGAAATGTATCTAGTAAATAACTGTTCAACGTCAAATCTACTATAAAAAGCAACGTAAAAGATCGTAAAGTTGGGTAGTAAAACTCGGCAAACAGTAACCCTTAAACTTTCTAAAGTACATTAAACCGTGTAGAAGCTATAAAAAAATACCTGTACGTCATTTTTTACCCTTTGGTATTCGACACGTTAAATTTATTATTATATGCAGGTACTCGAACTTGATCTCAAGAAATTAATTTTTAAATGTAAAATTTGACCGGCAAAATATTGTGTTTATCGTGTTCGTTGTAAAGAGAAGTTGTAAATTTAAACAGAGAGAAGGAGAAAGGAAGAAAACGTAGGACGAGAAACAAGTGGAGTTTGAAATTTTAATATTTTCATGTATACAAGAAATGAGAATAACGCAGGATATGCGCATAGCATCGTTCCTCTGTCTTTCGGAAAATGTTACGTCGCTTCTCTTCGCGCTTTTCCGCGACGTATTTCCCGTGGTACAGCGTCACGTGATTCTTATCATATTTTCCTCTTTCATGGTGCAGGAAAAACCATCAAACGGAGGCATATAAATAACCATTCCTTCGCCGGCGGCAGCCTTTTAGCGCAAGCTCGTCTTTTCTTCCCTTTAACTTTCCTTTTTCCCCGATGTTGGCGCGGCTAAAACCGTATCGCTATCTAGAGAAACAGATTCCACGTCGAAAAACGTTCAGCTGAAGCAAGCAGTCTCGGTGCAACCTATACCGAGAATATGGAACAAATTTATTCGATGGTACGTTAGAGCCGCGTTGTCGAAATTCCAAGCTGGATCCAGAACAAATATACGATCGTAAATTCTGAATAAGAAATGACAGATTGAGTAGGACAAATTTTAATCGTTTGATTAATAGAGAAGATATAATATATACACGTTGCTAATGACGTTAGTGGCCGTCGTAATTCAACTGCGATTAAGGTTATACTTTCTAACGAAATTCACAAATCGCAAATAGAAATTTTGCATTTGCATTTACGCGACTCAACGTATACAAAATTTGCATACTATATTTGCATAGGATTGACAGATTTTTCGTTTAGCTTATCATGGCGGGTGCATCACGAGGTTTAGATGAAAATTTCAAATGTCAAACAAATTGTATTTGAAACATAGTGCCGATAGGACAGGGTTTAAACGGTTGTCACGGGCACCTGTATTGGATGGGACTTAATTCACCCATCCAAAGTAAACTTCGCGGATTCAATTCACTTAGGTAAGGAAAACAAGTTGGACTCGACTCACTTAGCGGAGAGATAAATGGACGGTCTTGGAACTCAATCTATCGACGTCTATTTGAACGGTAACGCACGTAAATCTTTGCCTGACAGATTGACGGCGATGACGAGGCCATTTCTGATTCGTATGAATATTTCATTTTTACGTCTCCCGCGTTGTATCTGTGTAATTATTTTACCGTGTATATGTACACGGTACTAAAGAAAAAGCATCTAGAAGCATAGAGTCTCGTAATATCTACCAGGAAGAATAAAAAATGTGTAATCAACATCGACTTAAAAATCATTACTTTAGACGAGAGAATTCTCTAAAATTTCTACCAAGAATATAATTTTTTATCTCGTCAGGAATAAAGGAGGTAGAACACTTAATGAGCTTAATTTGCTTGTTCGTACTAAATAACGTAGTTAAGTTATAACAGCGAGTGTGCGAAGAAAGACGGAAATATTCGAAAAATATACATACGGTAGTCCGTAATTTACACACGCGAATAAAACGATCGGAAGAAAGACATACCAGATACCTCTTGTTATTTAGCTGCAAACAAAATTGGAAATCCATAAATCTGTTTTACCCGCGAACGAATCTATCTGTTTTTATTTTCATTTAACACCTATACAGTTAGAACGCCGATCCTTTTTTATTTTCTGCTAAATACACAGTTACGTAAAACGAGATATGCAAATATTACAAGTAAACCCGAATGTTTTTCGAACGTTCTCTCTTTTATTATGCGAAAATTCCACTATAAAACGCTTTTGTTCTCTTAGTAGTTCAAATAACGCGTTCTACCGCACTCGCGGACACCACTATCGAGCTTAAACTTTGTTCCATCGATCATTTCGCGCGTGATTCGTTTTATAAAATATTCTGCTATCCCGAAGCGCCTCCAATCTATAACTCGTCCCATTTGCGTGGGACAGCCTGTATTCGCCATGTCCCACGTTGTCGAACCATACGGCTCGGTCAAGAGCATCTTTATCCAGATACTATGCGAGCGGAACATTCCAATAGCCTGCGTCTGCTTCAATGGCGGTCGAGTCATGGCACGATTCAATGAAAAAAAGAAAGAAAGAAAGAAAAACGATGGTGATCATTACTCCTACCGTGTGTGCAATCGCATGAATCCGGTGGATGTTTGAAAAGGAAGAACGCGATGGAACGGAGAGGGTACCGGTTCGCGTGTTGCCTGGAGAACCGTACGAAGGTGACTTTTGCTCCTCTCTATCGCTGTCACGGGCGACAGATCGCAGTGGTCGCGGAATCGCGAACAGTAAATCGCAAAGCCAGCCGGGAACGTGTATTTTAGAGTTTACGATCGTTGGACAGCCGAACGGTGCTTCCCCACGGCGCCGAGAGTGTCAGAGTCAGGCCAATAAAACGGGCCGAACGGAGCACGTAGGTGTGTATAACGGATGGCCGTTGGGCGCGAGCAGATTTGTTTGACACCGTGCTGCGGCAGCACCTAATAAAAGATGCTAATATATCCCGTCGTGTCGCCAAACGAGAATCGAACGAGGACCTAGCCTCGCCAGGGCGGAAGCCGATCGGATGGTTGGTTAGGCCGTTCTTTGGTAGCCGCTACGATTTAAAGAACGATGGGAGACGACGATATATCGACGGAATTAAAGCGTTGACCGTTCGTTACGGACAAGAACATTTTTCCATCTGTAGACTCAATGCCAGTGATACGGGATTCGGGCATGGTTCGGTTACAACATCGACGGTATACTGTAGAAAGCAAATCGCGTGAAAATTATAGCATTTCGTTCGCCGTTTCGACTAAAGTCAACCTGAAATGAGAGCCCCGTTGATCTTTGAGGAAAAATCGACAACCAATCCACCGATCGTAAGATTCGCTCGTCTCGAAAATTGTCGATCCTGAATTCTTAAGCGGAGAATCGAGCGATCAGAAAAGGAATTGTTGGCAAGTTTCAGTTGTGAAACTACCGCCAGCTGATTGGCGCTATGAATTATGAATTAGCCATTTATTTGCTAATCGAATCGAAGCGAGCATTGCGCGAAGTAACAAAAGGAACTTACAAAGTCGCGAGAAAGTCTATGTTGTACGCTACCGTTCGATCGTTCTGGTCGAATAAATCGTTCCAGGGCTAATTAAATCGCACGCTATAACTGTGTTACACGTTTAATGGTAACGGAGTATATTGCTGTGCTGCGAATTACCGGGACTAAAGGCATTGGAAAATTGGACCGACAAAGCCAAATTGCAAGGCTAATATGGAGTTCCACCGAAAAAATGCACGTATAAACGTTTCATTGACGCTTGGGAATTGACGGTTATAGTTTAACTGATAATTCGATATCGTTCAATTTCCTACCCAACGAGAGAGACTATATTTATTCGCAAATTACGTAGAATATCGTCTAGGCAAAGAAAGAAAGCGAAAAAAGGAAATTAATTGTTTAAATCGCTGAAAAATTATCGAACGGTGCCTTGAAAAGAATTTCTACCGCGAAAAATAGCACAAAGCACGCGTTATTTCAAATTAATTAATATTTCCCGTGCTAATTACTAATTACGGAATTAATTCTTCCACAGCGTAGCCCGAGAGAGATTCGACAAAAGCGTGAAATACGCTGCTGCACCGTATTTTTTTTCTTCCACCGTATCATACGTAACGTAATTACTAAAATTTACTTCGCACGAACAGTTGAAATTACATGTATCTTAAATGTAAAATGTTTGAATATTACAAAATTAATATTCTTTAACTTTTACCTCCTGTATCGCGCTTTCAAAGAGTCAACGATACGTTTCAAGAATAACGACAGTTTTCGCGATTAAGCTAAGAACGCACAGACAACGTTTCCTATCCCAGACTATATGACTATTAACATCTCGATTTTAAGCGCAATTACCAATCGATGGAAGAAACATTGCGCAGAAAATATTCGATAAAAAACCAAGTCCGTAAAGATAGTTTGCCTGATTTTCCTTACATTTAGGCGCGATCTTCCCGAACGAGTCGATTTAAACGAATATAAATGGAAGAAGAGGCGGGTTTCGTTCCGCGCCGTGTGCCAAAACCGATGTAGCTCGGCGTGGCGCGGTGTAGTGGCGCGAACGAAAGGGTGGACGAGCTGGAAAGGATATTGCACGCCTTTATTCGGTGTATGATGTATGCATCTAGATAGGCGCGAGGGGATTAGGCGAGTGCGACACTGTACGAACACACTGTTAGCCCGGTAGATAGGGGTTGGGAGAGAGTGCGGGTCCATGGCTCATGGACGACCAGGATTATCTTGATTCCACGTTACGAGCTCGCGCGCATACCCTGAATCACGCGGTCCCCGTCTGCCAACCCTACGAACGTCGCGTTACATTGAAATCCCGCAAAGTCACTTAACGTCGAACGTCGCGGTTTAAAGTCGAGAACGTCGCCGGAAACTGGCCAATAAATTCTGACGATAAGCGCCGCCGGGAGCGACCCTATCGCCGAGTATATGCAAAGGAAACCTCTGTCGCGTACCATCGAGTTTCTAACTCGCGGCCAGTCTCCCCGGTGGGACCCGATAGCTCTGTTCCGCTCTATTCGCTTCTTTTCTCTTTCTCTTCTCTTCGTACGTGCCTCCTGTTCTCCAGCACGCCACTGCGTCTCGGTACCGGGCATCAAGAAATTTCTTGAGACACGCGTTGGATTCGAATGCGAATTAACGGCTGAGAATTACACGATTTGCTCGTTGCATCTTTCTCGAAATTACCGTTCAGCGAGCATGTGCCGTGGAATACTCGGGAGCGAGTGTATAGATAGCGAAAATTTGAATCGCTTTAAACGTGACACCCATGCTTAATTTCGTGAAAGATAAGCCTTGTATCTCGAATCTTTCAAATTCGACGAGTCTCCAAAGTCTCGAAGGTAAAAGTCGTTGAAAACTTTCGTTTCGAATCGCCTGGAAATTAAGATCCAAACGCCCATGACTTTGTATAATATTCGTTAGGCGACTAGGCCTCGCGTATTGTCTCCGATCAGCTTGTATCGTCGTAATTGCGTTTTAAATTTTAAATCAGCGTGCCTGGAAACAATATCGCGTATAATGCTAGATAATCCGAAGATGAAGAGTTAAATCGCTGTTGTCACGATCTCGTCTTATAAACAATTGCGACACAATCGCGATACGTGCTTTGGATCGTCATCTTGTTTGAATAACAAATCATTTCTCCGCGGCCTATTTTCAAAATCTCTTTTTTCTATAGTTTTCATAGCTTCCTAAAGCGCATTCGTTCCCGATTACTTTAAATTTTTGAATTGATTAAGATAAATTTCAGTATTATATTACACTCTGCAATTATTTTTTAATTAAATGTACATATTGCTAGAAATATCGCTAGGAAGAAGCGAAGGAAAACCTTTGAAATATGCAGAGTATTTCGAGACGAATGTAAAGTAGCTCGGAGAGATTTTGTAGAAGATCGATCTAAATAAAAAATGCTGTATGAACGCAACTATCCTATACTCTCTTAGTAAGCATCGTGCTTGGCGAGATATAATAGTTTAGATTTTCCGTAGTTACGGTAAAACCATAACTTTGATATTAACACGATCATTTATCGATAATAATTTCTTTGGCCGTATGCAAAGAATGGAAAGGCAACGTACACAAGTTAAACAAGTATTATATCTTGATTGCTTCGCAATCTCAACTATTAACGGCAATTAACGCAAGCATTATTGCAGCGGTTTAGAAAGCGTGCAATTAGTAGCCGTGAAAACGTTTAATTAAAGTTGCACTGTCATTTGTACCGAGCAACGTGAATATTAATGATAATACGGAGTTAAACGAGAACAAATCTCAATTCTTCCGGCGCGCGATCTTTGTTCCCAGTTACCGTATTCTTTCGACGAACCTTTTCTTTATTCTAAATTACTTAAAAATCCGATTTTACTTTCTAACAGTTTTCGTAACGATCTTATAATTTAATGTTATTTGTTCGATGGAATACGAGCTTTGTCGTAAGTTTCAAATTTATATCGTCGCGTATTTTACGACTAAATCGTTGTACCGAAACTTCTCTAGCGGAAATGCAAAAATATCAGCATTTATAGCAGCTAGATTAATTAATTTCGTCCATGGAAACTTCTTAGGTTCTCTATACTATCTAATCGAGGAACGTACGATCGATCAATTAACAAAGTTTTAATCGAAATTCTCTCGCATAGGTGAGTTAAGAATACACACGCATTTGTATTGGCTGATCGACGCCAACTTCTGTGCCATTGTTTTACGATACAAACGAGACTGATTGCAAGCTGGCCGTAATAGACGTACGTGCATAAAATTACCAACACCGTGCAGTTTCACCGTGACTGGCGTATAAAAGACAGCTATAGGCTAAATGCAAAGAACTGTAAATTACGAACACGTGCTCGCGCGAGGAACACCGATAGAATGTATACGTGAAAAATCATTGACCGTTGATTTAAACCACCGTATCGTATAGCGCGAATTTCGCCTTTCTCCTCGTCTCGTTTCTTATCATTTCAACTTTATGACTTTACTCGCCCCGCTATTAATTCTCATCCACGTATGGATAATAATTCACAATTTCTCAGTTTACCAATTTCACTCTGAGCGCCTAACGAGTTATAAACATTATTCAATCGTGACTCTGAGCTCTCACTTTCCGGGGGTTCGACGCTTCGGTTCGACGCTTTGAGGAGAACGTTCAAGGAATATTCACGATCGCGCCACTTTCGGATAGATTACTTTATTTCAGGCTAATTTCTATCCTATATATTACGTCATAAATTTCATTGAAATTAAAACGGCGTACCCCAAGTAACTCGGGTTACTTACGAGTCAGCTGTGTAACTAACGATATTAATCGTTCAAAACGAACACTGAAACTTGTTGTTTAACGGTATTTTAGCTATTTAGAAGCAAGTTTCCTTCTTTCGGTCGAATAAAATGATAATTTACGATCTAAAGAAAAGAAGTTGAAATAATATTACCACTGAGGGATAAACGCAACCCGTGTGAAAGAACTTAAATAATAGCAACAATAACAATGACAGCTGATTCCTGGAATCGCCAAAGGGAAAATTATTTAATATCCTTTTCCACGGTTTCAATTATTAATTTCTCTTCAAACTATTTTCATCAGCCATTCTCTCTGAACCGTTCAACTTGAGAAATTTTCAGTTTATCAAAGTGAAATTGCCCTGGGCATATCGGTTTCTCATGGTGCCGAATTAATTCAGTCGGAATTATGATTGCGATCCCCGACAGTTCGTCGCGACACCAGACCCGTTTGCTTAATTAGATAAATAAATTTCAATTGTGCCTCACGCTCGATGCTCTTTCGAACGTTTCGTTTCCCTTCGCCAACCTTTTGCTACACCAACGTTACATATACATACGTATGTTCGATTTAAACTGGATATGGTTTGAAATTTTGTATAAAATTTCATCGGAAATTACATTTAAATTCTATTTCAACGGTATAAAATAGCCGAAGTTCCTAGAGGAAAAAGCACTGAGAAAATTTGTGACAATTCTTCTATAAATTTGACGTTTATCACCTCGTTGCACTCTGTTTCCGTCTTGCTACTTCTGCGGAACTCGCAGTTCTCTCCACACAACCATTACTCACACTAGGGATTCTTGTGCACATACTTGAGCAAGACCATACAGTCAATAGCGATATTTTATGCTATTTTTGACATTGGAAGTATTAAAGAGATACAAATGTAATTTATACTTAGAATAATTTACCAACGAATAGCTTACGAATAGCTTGCCATCTAAATTTAATACATATCTCTTTAGTACGTATTATCTATTTATAATGTATACGTATACATTTCGAAATGGGTTTTCCTTTTACCTACGAACGTAATATAATAACAGTACACTGCGTAGAAAATAATACTTTTTATCGTTTGAGAAATATCGATACCGTGCAGAAACGATACGTAGAAAAATATCTTAACGACGTGACAGCGAATTACAAAATTTTAAATGCTACGAACCGATGATACTGTGAAGTATACATATACTGTGTTTGAATTTATAACACGCTAGTTAGCTTCTTTAAGAAGCCTAGTGAATAATCGGATACCTAATATAAACAGTTGGAAAGAGTTAGCCTAAGTCAATATGCAGAAGCAATGGAGGAGAAACGGCCTTGGCCGGTCGATACATTTGACCTGTGCTTTTGTAGCATTCGAGTCTTACTCGATAGCGAAAGATAACTAATTTACAAGCATTCCGACAACGCTAGATTGACGGCGATTTGGATAAAAGAGTTCGGTTTTGGCGGTTGGTATAATAAAGTTGAAAGTTGTAACGAAGTTCTTTAAAGTCGAGAAAGTCTTTGACTTTATTGGAAGTTCAGAGAGAATTCTCAAAGTCTAGCAAGAGAAATTCCTTCTAGAGAGATGAGTAAAAAAGTTTTTCTTTAAAGACTAGCAAGAAAATTCTTCCTTTTTTTAATCATCCCGCCTCTACGCTTTTTGTTACCTTGTGAAGTTTGAAATTTTCTCGACGTCTATTGTCATGCATTGTCCAATCAAAAGACTTTGCAAATTTTAGTAGCGCCATGAAAATTCTGTTCGGTCATCTGCGTTCTTCAACGCGCACGTGTCAGTCTATGGGACTTAAAAGACCCATTAGTCTTCTAAACGTCTATGGGTGCTCGCGTGCACGTTCAGATTTTAACGCGAGGAACAAGATCACGATACGCGAATTGCTAACGAGCACGAAACATCGAGAGCTTAGAAATATTAATAAACTAATTTATCGAATAAAATGGTATCGGATACCGGTATTCAGTAGCGGAAAACGGAAGAAAAGTTCATGCCACGATTGATTGTTATTTTGAATATCTATACGCATATATCGACTTCTCCTTGCGTAGATATCGGATAGACGCGTTTACTGTGAAATTTCGTCCTCGAAAGTTTTAATTATTCCAGAGACATATCGGAGTCTAGTTGAGCGAGTTACCTCGTCGATATCGTAGCTTCGCGAGTGGCACGTGCTACCCTGACAAAGTTTCACGCGGTAGTTTGCGTTTGCCCGAGTAGATACAATATCGCAGGGTAAATGCACAATTTTATCGGCATCGGAGAAGGTTATTCGGCGAACCAAGATTCCTCGGTTATCTCTTTCCATTCGAGGAATTCTCTTCCAAGGTTTCTTATGAGAAACCATTAGTTAGTCGTTGAGAGCAATTACGCGAATCATTTCGCTGTACTCGAATCGATTCACGATTATACATAGTCGAGCTAGAACCGTCTGTTCCGTATTTTAAAACAGAGTGATTCTATTATACTGAAGTACTGAAAAGTCTGCCAGTAGACCGTTATCGTTTTGTTTAGTGGAACTAATTTTCAGAGACAAGATATGCTTGGAATTTAACGCGTTAACCAGCACGGGATAGCGATCATCGCAAAACAAGTTGATAATGTAAATATCGAAGATAAAAAGCTCCAGTTACCGCTGTAGGTTGTTGTTGGTACGTTATATCCCAGTATCTCGATTCTCTCTGTTTCTTACCTAAACAAACAAAAGAGAATAAACGATATAGTAAGCAATTTCTCGAAAATAACGAAATCTACATGCTAAGCGAACGTTTGTATCAAGTAAGACTGACGGTTCTTAATCAGGACATTTTCCATCCAACTTTTTGTTTTATCTCGCGTAGTTAAAAATTCAAGACGAAGAATAATCTTTGCGTAGGATATTGGGAGACAGCGACAAAGATACTAGAGATATGGAAAAATGTTAAAGGCTAATAATCGAGAGTAGAGCGTCGTCCCTTCCACCGAACGGATATGCATAATTCTTCGGTTAAATCTCGACGATAGGACTTACACTTCCCGCGCTTATTCGTGGCAGGTGGTTGTGAATAATTGCGGAGAAGTAGATACACGGATATACGTTCAATATGTACATTCATCTGGTATTGTCGAGAGCTGTCGCATAGACAGTTCGTAGTTGAGAATCTTTGGCCCGTAGCCAATCGTATTCTTGGGAACTCCGCGTGCTTCTGAATAATATATGATCGATAGAAAGCCAGGTAACACCGCGAATCGAATGGTAGTATTTATACGAGTGAAAAACATGTCGAACTAATATAAAATTCGTTCTTTGCACAACTGGTAATTCGTCCGTTATTTCAGTATAATAGCCGTATACTGTAACCATGCCATTCATTCTTTTCCACTTTGTATGCATGCTTTGTAAGTATATAAGTAGAAGGAGACAAGCATTATCGTCGCGTGAAACACCGGGACAAAGGGAATATGTTTTGCACGTAGTTATACCTTTAAGGTCTGTACACTTGTAATAACATTTGTACGTATGGCTTTAAGTTGGCAAAGAAAGCTATTCAGAAGCGTTCTTTATAGTTTATCTGCTTAAAAGACTATAATATATGTATCTCTCGAGAAAAGCGTGTACTACTTCTTTGGGCACGTATCTCTGCGAAAATATAATTTAAAATACTTAAAGCTTTTAAAGTCAGTTGAATTATCCATCCGTTTCACCGAAGAATATAATTGCTGCGACGTTTACTGGCATTTTCATGAATCATCTTCTTCCATAATCGGACTAATATCATTAGCGAAATTTAGTAACAAATCCGATAAACAAAAGTAAGACTTTATAAGCCACTTTTACAAAGTACAGGCTGCGACTTTTTAAATTATCAGAGCACATTCGTATTCTACAATTCTACAATTCTATTCGTATTCGCAACTTGAACTTTTCGCCACGCCACATTTTATATTCGTAATGTTTTGCCACAGGTGTTTGTCGAATAACCCCACGTTTCGCGTTTAAGTTGTAACGCCGACAATACGTGGTCGCGGTCACGGTTGCTGCGAAACGATCCAAAAACGTTCGTTCGTATGCACCGTTCGCGACCAATGACGCACAAAAGCGAATATCACAGTTCAGAGATACGCGTTCCTGATTTCCCTGCCTGATTTTCTCTCCATCTATCTTCTATCGTTACTTCGTTTTATTTTAATCCTCCTCGAGGATTTTTCTCCATCACGTTTCTAAGTAAGCTTGAAAAATTATGGTAACTGCAGTCGAACGATAGTGTGGGTAGCCGCGGTTCGTGGCTTTCATACAAGATGGTTCCATAAAAATACACATTTGAACGAATCTTAATTCTCTTCATTGGCTTCGTCCAACTTTGATAAGTGTTTCCTCCTCGTTTTTATTTTACTTTGATGAAACTTAAATAAAATTGTCATACAACGAGAAAGGAATGAAAAGCGAGGAGCCTCGGTGAAAGAATACATTAAAAATGTACGATAACTAGATATGGCCACTTCACTCGGTTCGGTTCGTCTATGAATATTTTGAAAAAAAAGCCTCGTACTTTCGAGTGGATTGGAATCTAAGCAAGACAGATTCAAACCTCCGTGTGTTCCGCAGAAGAGAGAAGGGAAATCGGTACTTTCGAGTAGAAGCTGGTCGAGTACGTTTGAAACTTTACGAGTACTTTGACAGATATTCTCCATTTATTTAAATAATTTTCTTCCGTTCGTGTTTCTTTGGCTGCACATTCCTCTACTCGCTTTTATCTCACCATTTTCCTCTTTTTTTTTTTTGTTATGCAGATTTACTGTCTTTCGGTTACGCTTTACACGAGCAAATAGAAAGCGGTCCCGAGTTACTTGGAATTTCTTAACATAGCGAGAGATCGGATTTTCCAGCAACAAACTTTGATTTAAAGAAATTCTCTGGTGTCTGACGTATTCCATAGGAAGCACAGCGTCTGGAGCGAAGAAATTTGCGGTCGGTCGTCGACACGGGGTAAAACCAGCCATTTGCATGCGCCCCTTGTACTCCACAGTTTATAACTCTCCGAGAGGGTTAACGACGAACATGACGATAGCATTAAGCCTTCGAAAACCGAGCAACGATTTTTGCCTCGTAAAGAAACGCCTGCGAATTGTAAATCTTCGTGCCTGATATTTTGCGTAATTAACGTTTCGGGCGAATTTAATATTTTTCCGCCCACGATGGATGCAAGAACTATCCGCGAATTAATCTCCGGGATATCTACAGAGTGGTTGGTAACTGGTGGTACAAGCGGAAAGGGGGTGATTCTACGCGAAAAAAGAAGTCGGAAATGTAGAATAAAAATTGTTCGTTCGAGGCTTTGTTTTCGAGAAAATCGACTTTGAATTTTCGTTCGATACGCGTGCGGTACGTTCTAACGAATCTCACTGTAGATCGTTGCCTCGATGGAAAAATTAAACAACAAATTTTTATTCTACATTTTCGACTTCTTTTTTCGCGTAGAATCACCCCCTTTCCGCTTGTACCACCAGTTACCAACCACCCTGTATATGATATAGTTATCGATCGACCAGGTCTAAATACGGTGGCGAGCAAAGAAAGCTTAAATAATCATAATTTTACAAAACATAATTGTATTTAACCAGAACAGCGAATAAGTAGAATATATCCACGCTCCAGAATATCTAACTACAACATGGTGAAGAGTACCGGTTACAAGTGTCGCTAATATGTGAAGTTACATAAACAAATTACTTATTTTATTCGCTACTGCATATCAAATTGAATATTGCTCGTCTCGTACGAACATTTCCACCACATTTCGAAACATTTCGAATTTCTTAACGCACGTGATACCGCGAGCATGAAAGTGTTTCGACATTCGTCTCAACATGTTGACGTAGAATGGGTATGAATATCTAGCGGAGTAAGGATTAAAGTTATCGTTTCAAAGAGCACTAAACATAAAGAACGTTGGTTGCACAGTGCAATTAAAGAGAATTCCCGTACCCATTTTGCACTCGTACCTTGATGTAACGACGACTAGTCGGCTTAAGTTAATTTTCCGTGAATCGTTACGCGGAGCTTAGCTTTAAATACCGACAGTCGCAAGTGGAGAAAAAAGAAAAAAAGGAAAATAAACAACTTTAAAATTCTGATTTATGCTTGTCGCTGCGTAAATACAAGTATAAAAGGAGAGAAGGTTTTGATGGTATTTGAGCAATACGTTTCACTTATTTTGTAATGCTTTAATCCCCTGGTTGGCTCAAACGTACCTTTCTACGGATATTCCGTATACGCTTATGTATTTTTTTTTTTTTACTATCGTTTAAACCATTTCGCTTTAGCCTTGGAGCTAATGAATCGAAAGAGCCTGAAAGGACGCGGAAAATATTCTTTGCGTTAGCTATGAGCGACCCCCTCCTTTCCTCTTATTTAATTTTACATTTATCATTTCGTTTACTCCATGAGAAATTTAAGCCACGTCCTCGGATATCCTACAATGTTTTCGGAGAAGATAGCTTGTAACGCTTCGTTCGACCAAAGCTATAGAATCACATATAGAAACGATGAACGACAATCGAATAACACGAAAGAAAGATTCAGCTACCTCCGACAGCGTGGCCACTTTCTTCGGGAGAATGGAACTTCCATGAAACACAGTGATAAAATACGGCCATTATCCTATACAATCTGCCGTAAAAGCAGCTATAATCGTGACACCATGTTTCAAATTATTTATTCTTGGTTCACGCGTTGCCGAATCATATTTTTTCGAAAGCGGATAAGAAGAGGTCGTAGATAGTGATTTACGATGACATTTATTCCTTTAAGGTAGATAGAGTAAGCGAGAGTAGAGAAAAAGGAAAAGCAGGAGAAGAAAGGAGAGAGAGGGGCGTATGTCGAGCGAGGCGCAAAGTCAAGAACACTCGAGCGTTCCAGGATTCGCGCCATTCCTCGTGGAAGCTGGTGCACTGATCGAGCGAAAGTAATTCCGGCGTGGTTTGCACGGTGCACCGCAGGCACAGCATTGCACGGCAAATGGAGTAGGCAATTCATTAGGACGGGTCGCGTTCTTAGAATTCTGACTTGGTCGCTCGTTATCCTGCCGTTCGCCGTGATAAAGACGTCACAGACGTCTTAAGCCACAATACGATTCGTCTCCCTTTCGCGTTTCCGGTTCGATTCAGGCCAATGGAAATGACTTTCGACCGACCGCCTATCTTTACCTCTTCTTTACCTTTTCTTTCTAACGCGTCCGAATAATAATGATTCCCAGTCGAAAGAACTTTCATCTACCATCGGCAAAAACATTCGCTGCGTTATAATTGCCTGGATCATCAAAATGCGGTATCTTTTTGATTGACTCGAAACATGGAAGAATTTTAACCCTTACACAGATTAATATTGGTAGAAATACCGCGACAAAGGATCGAGATCTGTACTTACAAGCCATAACAATTCTCAGTTAATTTTACATTTAAATTGATTAGGGCAAGGTTTAATCGGAGCGACTTTTTTTTTAGGAGAGAATTTCCATAGTCCTAAAAATTCTGAATTCAACCTTCGAGGAGTGTTCTGACCATATAACGGTAAAAAATGATCGAAGAAAGTTCTATCGAGATCCTCTATAAACTTGCAAAGTCAGAAAACGATAGGAAAAATCGAGCCTTTCGAGTTATGGAAGTTTCCCTGTTAGTAAAATATCGGTAAATTCGGTCGTAAACGAAAAAATTTGAGAAACGTTTAATCCAATTGAAAGCTTGGCCATGTTTGAGACGCTCTCAAACATGAAACAGTTCGTATTTAACGAGCGAGAACTAGAAACCGACATAACACGCGTATCATCTTGTTTTCCTTTATTTTTCTCGGAGTTACTTTGCATTTTAACGAGGGAAAGATTTCAGTGGCGAACGCCTCGCCACAGGTGAGACACGAAACAAGACGACGAAACGTAATTTTGCGAGAAACTGAGAGGAATTCCAACTCCTCCGTTTGCTTTTCCTTTTTCCGCGCAAATATAAACAGGGTTTTAGCAGTTTTTTTCGATTCAACCGTTTCCCTGGCAGCTCGGTCGCTTTCCCTGCGCTCGTTGAAATACCGCAAAATGTTCAAAGATACCGAACAATAGAATGCAATTTCTACATCCATCGTTTTATTATGTTATCCGTATTTTCTTCCTTTTTATATACAGGGTGGTGGTTGGTAACTGGTGGTACAAGCGGAAAGGGGGTGATTCTACGCGAAAAAAGAAGTCGAAAATATAGAATAAAAATTTTTAAAAAATTTTTTTATTTTTTAAAATTTTTTTTTATTTTTTTAAATTTTTTTAAAAATCTACAGTGAGATCCGTTATAACGAGACGCGATAAAGTGCAGGCGCACCGAGCGAAAATTCAAAGTCGATTTTCTCGAAAACAAAGCCTCGAACGGAAAACTTTTATTCTATATTTTCGACTTCTTTTTTCGCGTAGAATCACCCCCTTCTCGCTTGTACCACCAGTTACCAACCACCCTGTATATATAGAAAAGTGTAACATCAGTTGTTCGGGATTTTAGATTTTAAGGGTATGCAAACGCTAATCGACGGAACAAAAATAAAAAATTAATGCTTTGTACATACAGAAAGTAAGGCATAAGCTGTGAATAATAATGGAAACTTTTGTCAGATCCTCCACGATCTTTCTACAACTCTCATTGTACTTCATATCGGATCGCATATCGGTAATCGCTGTCTCGTTCTTTGTCCTCAATTAAGATGGAAATTACGCAGTTTAATTAATCCGATAATCGATAGTCGTGTTTGACGCGTGCACAAAAGAGCACTATGTGCGTATGGAGTTAAATACATAATCACGTGCGATAACGTATATACGACGTACACGATATACACGATACATAGGAAATTACATAGGAAGCGCTTTTGCGTGTCAATTTTTCCGCCAAGGTCTTTCCGGGATGGAAATCCGTACGTTAGCACGCTTCGATCGATTCCTGCGATCGAGGAATTTAATAAGGGAAACAATTTTGAATGTAAAACGTAACGATTTTACGGATATACGTAAAAGAAAACAAGCAAAGAAGCTTGTTAGTAATTTCAGTAAAAGTGTTCGATAAAATCCTTTGGCATTTCGATATAGCGAAACTATAGTTTTAATCACGAGACGATAAGATACGATCTGGAGTAGCGAAGTGGAAATACAAACATTATAATACAGCGACAACCAGTTAATGCAGTGTTAAAATCAACATAATGGGTTTGGGAATCGAGTGTCCGGCCTGTGTCGAAAGGTACGCATTATCCTACACAATTTACCTTGCAATTCATTGGAAGTAAAATCATTCACAAGCTTGTTTCTCGTGGATCGTTGGACGAGGAAACACGATAATCGGTCGTTGGGCGCCTACGTGGGATCATCGATAATACTTCGACACGCGAAGGAAGGGAAGAGCTTGGTTTCTCGGTTCGTTGACTTCCGCCTTGTACTTTCTTTCTCCTCTTTCCTTTTTCTTCTTCCTTTCCGTTCCTTTTCCTTTTTTCTTTCTTCTCTTTCTTTCTTTTCTCTTTTTTTTTTTTTTATTTTATCTTGCTGATACGAGAGCCGTTTAAAAGGTCTCTGAAAACGTTGTTCGTGGTATCGGCAGACGTTCGAGGTTTGCTTTTGTTTGCGAGAAAATATCGTATCAAGGCGTACAGCTACGTAATGGTAACTGAAAGCGCGTGGGAGACGCGATGTTTGACCCGCTACGATCCTGTATCACGTTCCGATAAAAAGAACACGCGTTATCGGCAGGTACGTCGGCATAACTAACGTACCTTCCACCAGCGAAACTTGGTAAACTCCGACGTGTCGAGTGAGTCTGGAATTCGATATTCGGCAAGGACGCTCGTACGATTCCTGTTTATTATACGACGGTTATTCGACGCTTACGCAGCCTTCGGTATTATGTACATCCTTTGTTCCACGGTGGTTAAGTTCGCGTAACGCAGCTGCGTGATATAAATTGTGTTCCGCAATTTTAATCGAACAAAGCCGATCTTGTAAGAAAATGTGTTGTTACGATATACAGGATATTAAAAGTTTCAGCGGTGGAAATTCGGAAACATCGAATTGTTCGGAATGTTCACGGCTTTTTTCATAGTCTATGTAACTCTGTTACGTATCTGAACAACAACCTTTCTACCCGTCGAACAAGAGGAACGTCTGGTATTAAACCACAGTCTACGGTGGTCGCGGCAGTTGATTCCGAACTCGAGTCTCGCACTTCTGGGAATTACCTCTTTGCGGTTCGACAATATTCCAGGATAGTTTCGTCGGACGATAGTCAGATATGTATTTGGATGGTACGGGGCAGGCCGGTCGCGAAGGATCAGCGAAGGGAGGAACAAGGCAAGTACTCTCGAAAGCCACGACTACTACCTTTTCGGACCGTCTACGAGCCTTTGCCACCCTGTCTCGCATCGCGAGGTGTCACTCTCGCGCGGACAGACGGATGACGAAGCGACACGCTGACACGACAGCCACCGCAACGACGTAGCATTTCGAGGTACTTTCTGCACGAGAAATTTCACAAACGAAACCAATTTCCCGTGGTCGGTGCTTTTCATTCTCCCTCCGATATACGGTAGACGCGACGGTTCTCGATATTCGGTATTCTCCGGCCACCCCTCAACCCTGATTCCCGGCATTCATGACAGGCGTATTACCACGACGATCCTCCCACGAACTTACTGGAAACCGACGTTCATAGAATCGGCATTCAAGCAGGCAAATGAAGCTAAGGAAAGAAGATCCGATTTGCTCAAAGAGCTGATTGCCGCGGTAAGCCTTGATTTTCACTGATTCGCGGTTTGCTTCGCCGAAGCTTTCCTTCAACGACGAAGGTGATTTCGCGTAAATCATCGATATCGTAAAAAATTCGACGGGGAGGCAGGTTTTACGACGGGAAATTTAAGCTCAACGAGGGGAAGGTTAAGATGGGCGTTTCTCCACGTGGCAGGACGATATCGAATGTCATCGAGTTTCCAGCGCTTGTAATATGGATGGCTTTTAAACGTAACACTGGGCTACTGTACAGGATGTTCCATAGAAAGTTTTGTTTGGCTACGTAGACGAGTCTATCAGGTAGCTGTCGTAGAACAGCAAACCAAAGTTGAAATTTCTAAAGACTTAGTAAACCTATCATCCTAATAAATTAGGTACATGGAACTACCTTCGACCTTCTACCAACCGTGACATCATGCCTGAGGCGGAAGGCCCGAGGTGAAGTCTACGAGACTTTTCAAGTTACAGGTGATTTACGCATAAATATAGAATAATAACTAATAATAAATAAATAATAATAATAGTAATAAACGTAACAAAGTAGCAGGCTCGCTGGTCAATTTCATCGTCAAAAGTTATTACGGACAATATCTTGCGACGCTACTTGCTGGCTGATCTGCTGATTGATTTTTTAACAATACAAAGCTGCGATATCATTCTTTACAGATTTTCCACTTTACGTTTCAAGGGCTAAAGAGGTTTTATGTTGCGAAAGAATTTTAGTGATTACGCAGTTTAGAGAATTCTTTCAATATCTCTAACAAACTCCATCGCACACGTGTCAGCGAGTTATCGTTTCGAACAAGCTTTGTAAGTCTATTTGCATGAACGCGTGTATCGTAGTACCGTCATAAAGTAGACGAAATACTACGAATAAAGTGGTTATAAACAGGATAGGAAGGAATAAGAAAGACAGGATCAGAAAAGAATCAGCGGAGTTTCCGAGATCTCACCTCGGCGGTAGAGGGTTAACTTATTTACAACGCCGTTTTGTCCTTCCTCGCAGCCGGCAAAAATCCCTAGAGCTTGCGAAAGGATTGAGAATAGAAGAAAGCTGTTATATAAAAACATTTACCAAAGTTGCAACAGTTTTTTAGTCATTAATTGACAACTTATAGTTCCTAATGCTTAGTTTTTGGAGGTAGAATAAGCAAGGTAGTGCAATAGAATAGAGCGGAAAAGAGGGGAGGTAGACACATAAGAAGAGAATTAGACGTAAGAGATGTAAAACCGAAAGTTCGTCCAAAGCCGAAAGGCACGGACTAAACAATAATAAATAAATAAATAAATATAAAAAAATTGACAAACATGCTTTTCTTTCGGGGAAAAATAGCCTTTTGAAAAAAATCCTGTACCAAGAAAAATCTATCACCGTGATTGTATCGGGGATCTCGAGGAATTCCGCGAAAAGTAGGAAAAGACCTCTGATCCGGAGAGTTCGAAGGGGTATTCACCCTGCTTCCCAATCGTATTTAAGCATCGGCTAAAACGATCCCGTGACTTCGATCAGTGGTTGAAAATAGCGGGGAAGGTAGATGGTACGTCCCGATTCCACGTGACAGGTAGGACAGCCGGAGATTTTGAACGTGGGAGAGAATCGTTTTTATCGAAATTCAGAAACGTACACGCGGTTCGACGGTGCGGTTTAAAAGCGTTGGTCGGTAATAGGTATACATCGAGGGGCTCAAGACGGAGGTCGGCGCGAATCGATATATCGACACGGGCCATTTTTCCCTCCTCTATAAATAGCCGAACGATGGACACTAGGTTCCTAGATTACGTATACATATAGTCGAGGCTCGTATATGCCCGGATGGAATAGATTAGAACGTAACCAACTGGTGCCTGATTTACGATTTACGATCGCAACCACCGCTTCCCACGCGTCGGCTTCGATACATCGCTATTTAAACTTTATTCACGTACATGCGCGTCGATGCTCACGCGTCGTCTAGCATCGCGTAATCCGCGAACAATCGAAGGGCGCATTACATCGCATCGGCTTGATTCGTACATTGCCTGCCTGTCCTGCAAAGATTCCCGTGCTGCGACGCGGTGCGGTGATTCGATTCCCTTCCTGCGGCGCGCTTATCGCCACAAGGATACGCG